>NC_140176.1:113261473-113891473 GCF_963971535.1 Notolepis coatsorum | reverse complement strand
TTTTTAAGCAGGGGGTCTGGGGGTCCCCCACCAATAATTATGTAGTTACAAAGATTTTTCTGGGGGGGTTATTACAGGCTAGGCATGTGTCAATGATGATTTTGTCATAATCACGGCGACAGCCTTCTTCACTCCTCCTCATCCTCCCTCCACATTCACCACACACCTTCTTCACTCCTCCTTCACTCCTCCTCATCCTCCCTCCACATTCACCACACACCTTCTTCACTCCTCCTCATCCTCTCCCACATTCACAACGGAAGCCTCACATCCTTATATGCGCAGCACCCCTTCACACCCTGTCAAGCTCCTCACTAAACACGGCTGCACCTCATCTCCTGATTCACACGCTGCCAGGCACCTCACTCCACACAGCTGTATCTCATCCCCTGATCAGCAAGGCACTACATCTACCGGCAGATTCTGACCAGACCTCGTCGTGGTGTTATTCTAGTTTCCTAGGACCCCCCCCCGCCCCAGTGAACCTTCCTGCCTGGACACCTCCTGCTGCACAAAGAGTGCCCCTGCTCTCTGTCTCGACACAGACCTGTGTCTTCTGCCCACAGCTGCACTGGAGTGCACCTGTCCTCATTCCCCCAAGAACATTCTAACCCTGTCTGTTGCACATTCCTGATGTCAAACTGGTCTGCTTGGGGAACAATATTAAAATACCCTAAAACGCTCCATTCTCTCTTCTCCTGTGTTCAGCGATTGGGCTCCACCTAAACCCCTTCTCACAGATTTTGATGGATTTTTTGTAATGTCAGATTTATCAACAAATCTTTTCAGAAAAATTGGGAGTATTTAATTTTGTATCTGACAAAAAAAAATCAAACAAAAAATGGTTATGATCAGGGCTGAAGTTGAATAAAAGATGTATGACTGTTTAGACTGCATTACTCTCTGTCACAGTGATCTCCTGGTTGTTCCCCACTTAGGGTATCTAACTATCGCCCCACCGCAACTAGAAACACTGGCCTGGCCTGCTTCTAAGTTCAGTGGCCTGACTGCAAAAAATTAAATAAAAATTATAATTATATAATAATATAAATTATTTTTTTCAAGTACCACCAGCAGGGGGCCCAAGTACCACCGTTGGTACGAGTACCACGGGTTGAGAACCACTGGCCAAAAGTATTTGTGAGCTTTGGCATGAATTGTAACTGAACTGAAATTCTTTTTTGTGTGCACCTTCATTTACAGGCGGACCAATAGAGTGAAAATAAAGGCTTTATTCTACAACATGGATCTCTTCTTATTATTCTTGTACATGTTCCTCTATGAATAAGTAACTTAAAAGCAAAGAGGGTGGCAAAGCATATATACCCATTAAGCATAGAAATTAAACATGCAAACATAAAAAGAGAAACACATCAAATGAGTCCAACATTAACCTAAATTAACTCAACACCTAACCAAAATGATGGTGGGCAGTTCTGTCCCTTGCAGCCCGTCCGGTCTGCTCGTCCAAGTGGACTGGCTGTAGGTCGTCCTCAGGATGGTCCAGGATGACTGGGACCCTCTCCTTCCTCAGTGTTGCCACATTGTGGAGCACTGCACAGCCACAGTGATGTCACATGGCCTGTCTGGTGCCACCCGCCCGCAGCCCCCGCACACACGTGAATCTGGCCTTCAGTTGGTGCTGGTGCTGGCTCTGGTTAGGGGGTCATGAGGTAGGGCTTGAGGCCCTGGTGCTGGCTCTGGATAGGGGGTCATGAGGTAGGGCTTGAGGCCCTGGTGCTGGCTCTGGTTAGGGGGTCATGAGGTAGGGCTTGAGGCCCTGGTGCTGGCTCTGGTTAGGGGGTCATGAGGTAGGGCTTGAGGCCCTGGTGCTGGCTCTGGTTAGGGGGTCATGAGGTAGGGCTTGAGGCCCTGGTGCTGGCTCTGGTTAGGGGGTCATGAGGTAGGGCTTGAGGCCCTGGTGCTGGCTCTGGATAGGGGGTCATGAGGTAGGGCTTGAGGCCCTGGTGCTGGCTCTGGTTAGGGGGTCATGAGGTAGGGCTTGAGGCCCTGGTGCTGGCTCTGGTTAGGGGGTCATGAGGTAGGGCTTGAGGCCCTGGTGCTGGCTCTGGTTAGGGGGTCATGAGGTAGGGCTTGAGGCCCTGGTGCTGGCTCTGGTTAGGGGGTCATGAGGTAGGGCTTGAGGCCCTGGTGCTGGCTCTGGTTAGGGGGTCATGAGGTAGGGCTTGAGGCCCTGGTGCTGGCTCTGGTTAGGGGGTCATGAGGTAGGGCTTGAGGCCCTGGTGATGGCTCTGGATAGGGGGTCATGAGGTAGGGCTTGAGGCCCTGGTGCTGGCTCTGGTTAGGGGGTCATGAGGTAGGGCTTGAGGCCCTGGTGCTGGCTCTGGATAGGGGGTCATGAGGTAGGGCTTGAGGCCCTGGTGCTGGCTCTGGTTAGGGGGTCATGAGGTAGGGCTTGAGGCCCTGGTGCTGGCTCTGGTTAGGGGGTCATGAGGTAGGGCTTGAGGCCCTGGTGCTGGCTCTGGTTAGGGGGTCATGAGGTAGGGCTTGAGGCCCTGGTGCTGGCTCTGGATAGGGGGTCATGAGGTAGGGCTTGAGGCCCTGGTGCTGGCTCTGGTTAGGGGGTCATGAGGTAGGGCTTGAGGCCCTGGTGCTGGCTCTGGTTAGGGGGTCATGAGGTAGGGCTTGAGGCCCTGGTGCTGGCTCTGGTTAGGGGGTCATGAGGTAGGGCTTGAGGCCCTGGTGCTGGCTCTGGATAGGGGGTCAAGAGGTAGGGCTTGAGGCCCTGGTGCTGGCTCTGGATAGGGGGTCATGAGGTAGGGCTTGAGGCCCTGGTGCTGGCTCTGGATAGGGGGTCATGAGGTAGGGCTTGAGGCCCTGGTGCTGGCTCTGGTTAGGGGGTCATGAGGTAGGGCTTGAGGCCCTGGTGCTGGCTCTGGTTAGGGGGTCATGAGGTAGGGCTTGAGGCCCTGGTGCTGGCTCTGGTTAGGGGGTCATGAGGTAGGGCTTGAGGCCCTGGTGCTGGCTCTGGTTAGGGGGTCATGAGGTAGGGCTTGAGGCCCTGGTGCTGGCTCTGGTTAGGGGGTCATGAGGTAGGGCTTGAGGCCCTGGTGCTGGCTCTGGATAGGGGGTCATGAGGTAGGGCTTGAGGCCCTGGTGCTGGCTCTGGTTAGGGGGTCATGAGGTAGGGCTTGAGGCCCTGGTGCTGGCTCTGGTTAGGGGGTCATGAGGTAGGGCTTGAGGCCCTGGTGCTGGCTCTGGATAGGGGGTCATGAGGTAGGGCTTGAGGCCCTGGTGCTGGCTCTGGATAGGGGGTCATGAGGTAGGGCTTGAGGCCCTGGTGCTGGCTCTGGATAGGGGGTCATGAGGTAGGGCTTGAGGCCCTGGTGCTGGCTCTGGATAGGGGGTCATGAGGTAGGGATTGAGGCCCTGGTGCTGGCTCTGGTTAGGGGGTCATGAGGTAGGGCTTGAGGCCCTGGTGCTGGCTCTGGATAGGGGGTCATGAGGTAGGGCTTGAGGCCCTGGTGCTGGCTCTGGTTAGGGGGTCATGAGGTAGGGCTTGAGGCCCTGGTGCTGGCTCTGGTTAGGGGGTCATGAGGTAGGGCTTGAGGCCCTGGTGCTGGCTCTGGATAGGGGGTCATGAGGTTGGGCTTGAGGCCCTGGTGCTGGCTCTGGTTAGGGGGTCATGAGGTAGGGCTTGAGGCCCTGGTGCTGGCTCTGGTTAGGGGGTCATGAGGTAGGGCTTGAGGCAGGTGGAGTCACAGATCATCTAAGATGAATTGCGGTCAAGTCATGTGTATTGTACAGTACAGCAGGCAATTGAAGGTCCATGATGACCCCTATTTTCAATTCAATATGATTGTTTTTATAGCAATGTAATTTGAGGAAAATTATGTCATAAGTACACTGTAAATAATGTGACTACTAGTGTTTACTTTAAAACAAATTAAGGTAACTAAGGGAAACGTCATATAATTTAATAGATTTTAATCACCTGAGTTTGATTAAGATTTATTGAATAAGTGAACTAAATTTAAAGCAAAAACGTAAGTGTATGTTAATAATAATAACAGTTAAAATGTGTTGGATGTAGTAATAGCATGCCAAATCATGAGTTAACACTTTAATCGCCGGGAACGCCGTAACTCGTCTTTGATATCAATATTTCAAAAATCTGTGATCGAAATCATATTTCTCCTCCGGAGACATGAGATGTACTGGTGAGCTCCACTCAACTGTCTAACGGTTCAAGAGCGCCATCTGGTGGCCGATCGGCAGATCTGCCAACAGGAAGTGACGCGCCAAACAGGAAGTGCTCATCCATATTTCGTCCGGGCACTCGCGATCGTTAGCCGGACTCCATCTCAACACACTCGCCCTAACTCAATAAACAACGTTATTTGGACGTATATAGTATTATACAACCTGGAAATGGTTCATCTAAATCAACATCCCATAATCGAAAACTGTCTACTCCAAGCTGATCGTCCAACGGCGCGAGGAAGATACGGTGAGTTTCAACGTTATTTTCTAACGTGTTCCATATAAACTGCTCTGATGACCATATGACCCACACTAGACGAATGATATAACGTTGCCCACGGAATTATAAACGACCCCCCGCCCATCCGGTCAATATCAGATGATACGTAGTAACTTCTAGAAGTACCTCCAGTTGAAATTTTTCATCTGGCACCGATCGCTACCAAACTGTATTTGATCATCAATATAATGCATTTGGGGCTATAAATCAAGTTCTGGAGAAAGCTGCAGAAAACGATAAAAACATACTTATACTTTAGACCATATTTTAGTATGAATATGTGAATGAAAAAGTATAACGTTGCTACACCCTGAACAATGGATATAGGACATTGAATGGGCCATAATAATGTCAATTTAGCAATAGAATTAAAAAAGTTATAGCCCTGCAAAGAAGGGGAACTTCTCCATAGACAAATAGAGCTGGCTAGGGATGGTAAATTATGAATTTAACCATGGCGTTCAAAGTGTTAATATAGCCAAAACATTTTAAGTAAAATGTTTCCCTTGTGGAATTTAGTTGTACTTGCAAAAAAATGTTGGGCTATATCATGATTTGTGATTAAAATCTATTCAATTATATGAAGTAAACACTAGTCACATTATTTAGTTTTGTTGCCTAATTCAACACATGGCAATTCTTATTTACCTGTAGCCTATCTAAATGAATTATGCAAATGTAGGTTTTAATTGACATTATAGGACTTTACATCTATTCAATAACACTGAATGTCACTGTTCCCATCATTTCTTCATGTCTAATGTACCCAATATCATGTCTTCTCGGTGCATATAGGCCGACCTGCACATTAATATCATGTCTTCTCGGTGCATATAGGCTACCTGCACATTAATATCATGTCTTCTCGGTACATATAGGCCGACCTGCACATTAATATCATGTCTTCTCTGTGCATATAGGCTACCTGCACATTAATATCATGTCTTCTCGGTGCATATAGGCTACCTGCACATTAATATCATGTCTTCTCTGTGCATATAGGCTACCTGCACATTAATATCATGTCTTCTCGGTGCATATAGGCCGACCTGCACATTAATATCATGTCTTCTCTGTGCATATAGGCTACCTGCATATTAATATCATGTCTTCTCGGTGCATATAGGATACCTGCACATTAATATCATGTCTTCTCGGTGCATATAGGCTACCTGCACATTAATATCATGTCTTCTCGGTGCATATAGGCTACCTGCACATTAATATCATGTCTTCTCGGTGCATATAGGCTACCTGCACATTAATATCATGTCTTCTCGGTACATATAGGCTACCTGCACATTAATAGCATGTCTTCTCGTGCATATAGGCCGACCTGCACATTAATATCATGTCTTCTCTGTGCATATAGGCCTACCTGCACATTAATATCATGTCTGCTCAGTGCATGTAGGCTACCTGCACATTAATATCATGTCTTCTCGGTGCATATAGGCCGACCTGCACATTAATATCATGTCTTCTCGGTGCATATAGGCTACCTGCACATTAATATCATGTCTTCTCGGTGCATATAGGCTACCTGCACATTAATATCATGTCTTCTCGGTGCATATAGGCTACCTGCACATTAATATCATGTCTTCTCTGTGCATATAGGCCGACCTGCACATTAATATCATGTCTTCTCGTGCATATAGGCTACCTGCACATTAATATCATGTCTTCTCTGTGCATATAGGCTACCTGCACATTAATATCATGTCTTCTCTGTGCATATAGGCCGACCTGCACATTAATATCATGTCTTCTCAGTGCATATAGGCTACCTGCACATTAATATCATGTCTTCTCTGTGCATATAGGCTACCTGCACATTAATATCATGTCTTCTCGGTGCATATAGGCTACCTGCATATTAATATCATGTCTTCTCGGTGCATATAGGCTACCTGCACATTAATATCATGTCTTCTCGGTGCATATAGGCTACCTGCACATTAATATCATGTCTTCTCGGTGCATATAGGCCGACCTGCACATTAATATCATGTCTTCTCTGTGCATATAGGCTACCTGCACATTAATATCATGTCTTCTCGGTACATATAGGCTACCTGCACATTAATATCATGTCTTCTCGGTGCATATAGGCTACCTGCACATTAATATCATGTCTTCTCGGTGCATATAGGCCTACCTGCACATTAATATCATGTCTTCTCGGTGCATATAGGCTACCTGCACATTAATATCATGTCTTCTCTGTGCATATAGGCCGACCTGCACATTAATATCATGTCTTCTCGGTGCATATAGGCTACCTGCACATTAATATCATGTCTTCTCTGTGCATATAGGCTACCTGCACATTAATATCATGTCTTCTCGGTGCATATAGGCCGACCTGCACATTAATATCATGTCTTCTCAGTGCATATAGGCTACCTGCACATTAATATCATGTCTTCTCTGTGCATATAGGCTACCTGCACATTAATATCATGTCTTCTCGGTGCATATAGGCTACCTGCATATTAATATCATGTCTTCTCGGTGCATATAGGCTACCTGCACATTAATATCATGTCTTCTCGGTGCATATAGGCTACCTGCACATTAATATCATGTCTTCTCGGTGCATATAGGCCGACCTGCACATTAATATCATGTCTTCTCTGTGCATATAGGCTACCTGCACATTAATATCATGTCTTCTCGGTACATATAGGCTACCTGCACATTAATATCATGTCTTCTCGGTGCATATAGGCTACCTGCACATTAATATCATGTCTTCTCGGTGCATATAGGCCTACCTGCACATTAATATCATGTCTTCTCTGTGCATATAGGCCGACCTGCACATTAATATCATGTCTTCTCTGTGCATATAGGCTACCTGCACATTAATATCATGTCTTCTCGTGCATATAGGCTACCTGCACATTAATATCATGTCTTCACTGTGCATATAGGCTACCTGCACATTAATATCATGTCTTCTCTGTGCATATAGGCTACCTGCACATTAATATCATGTCTTCTCGGTGCATATAGGCTACCTGCACATTAATATCATGTCTTCTCGGTGCATATAGGCTACCTGCACATTAATATCATGTCTTCGCGGTGCATATAGGCTACCTGCACATTAATATCATGTCTTCTCTGTGCATATAGGCTACCTGCACATTAATATCATGTCTTCTCGGTGCATATAGGCCGACCTGCACATTAATATCATGTCTTCTCAGTGCATATAGGCTACCTGCACATTAATATCATGTCTTCTCTGTGCATATAGGCTACCTGCACATTAATATCATGTCTTCTCGGTGCATATAGGCTACCTGCATATTAATATCATGTCTTCTCGGTGCATATAGGCTACCTGCACATTAATATCATGTCTTCTCGGTGCATATAGGCTACCTGCACATTAATATCATGTCTTCTCGGTGCATATAGGCCGACCTGCACATTAATATCATGTCTTCTCTGTGCATATAGGCTACCTGCACATTAATATCATGTCTTCTCGGTACATATAGGCTACCTGCACATTAATATCATGTCTTCTCGGTGCATATGGGCTACCTGCACATTAATATCATGTCTTCTCGGTGCATATAGGCCTACCTGCACATTAATATCATGTCTTCTCTGTGCATATAGGCCGACCTGCACATTAATATCATGTCTTCTCTGTGCATATAGGCTACCTGCACATTAATATCATGTCTTCTCGTGCATATAGGCTACCTGCACATTAATATCATGTCTTCACTGTGCATATAGGCTACCTGCACATTAATATCATGTCTTCTCTGTGCATATAGGCTACCTGCACATTAATATCATGTCTTCTCGGTGCATATAGGCTACCTGCACATTAATATCATGTCTTCTCGGTGCATATAGGCTACCTGCACATTAATATCATGTCTTCTCGGTGCATATAGGCTACCTGCACATTAATATCATGTCTTCTCGGTGCATATAGGCTACCTGCACATTAATATCATGTCTTCTCGGTGCATATAGGCTACCTGCACATTAATATCATGTCTTCTCGGTGCATATAGGCTACCTGCACATTAATATCATGTCTTCTCGGTGCATATAGGCTACCTGCACATTAATATCATGTCTTCTCGGTGCATATAGGCTACCTGCACATTAATATCATGTCTTCTCGGTACATATAGGCTACCTGCACATTAATAGCATGTCTTCTCGTGCATATAGGCTACCTGCACATTAATATCATGTCTTCTCGGTGCATATAGGCCTACCTGCACATTAATATCATGTCTGCTCAGTGCATGTAGGCCGACCTGCACATTAATATCATGTCTTCTCGGTGCATATAGGCTACCTGTTCTGAAGGATCAGATTAAACCGAATATATATATTTATTTATATATATATATTTAATTGTATTTGTATATTCCCTGATATCTCTTGTATATTCCTTGTACAATATGCATTGAATATCCCTTCTAGTCTACTGAACATCCCATAATAGTCTCCATTCTACCATTGGACGAGACCTTGGTGCCAGGTCGCCATACCCCTCAGACCAAGTTCAATCGTACCGCTCAACATGTATGGACAAGTCCTAGTTCCGCGTAGGAATATGTCTACCGCACCACTAATGGTACTATTTGTTCATAGTGCGTATATATACTGCGCTATTAAAGTAGAACTTTCTTTTAGTCCAGTTCCTTACCCTCCAACAGAGTGACAGACGCAAAAGCCTCCCCGCGAACCACGTGTGGGCAGTAAGGCCAATTCGGCCCAGTATCGGCATTGAGACATCGTGTATATTAATATTTGAATAGTCATATTTGGCACTATATCGTCGAGTTGGACGTATTCTATTAAGCTAATAATAGTCTATTCATATATAGTGCCTCGTGCGGTAAGAGTTCTATAGTAATCAGCACCCCCATCGTTTCGGGCATCAGCTGGACGCTTATCCAGGGTGGTTGACCCCACGTGAAGCTGCACCCGAGGAGCTCCAGGCCAAAGAGCGAGTGGACCTGTATATTGGATTATTCTACCGACGACGGCTAGCCTTCCCCGGCTTGGATTATGCTTAGAGTACTTTGATTATTCTATGGATAAAGGCCAACACTGCGGTGTGTTGGAAATACCCCCCCCGGAGAGGACGACAGGTGAGACGGCGCTCTGCACAGTGAGGTCGCCTCACATCTCTCCGTCGTGGACCGGAGGACGCCGGCCACAGAGGGTCCAACTGCATTCATCTGTGGATCGAGGATCGTTGGGCACCGTGTCGCACAACTGTGGACTCTCCCAAGATACCCTCGGCCAGACGGGATCCAGCCAGTGACTCTCTAACCCCCCCCCCCCCCCCTCCAGCTGTCCTACAAGCAGTCGGAACCTTCCCCTAGTGTATCCAGCTATATAATCATTCAAGTATCATCGCTATTGTTCCCTAAATATTCCAGGTTGTATATTTGCTTCCTGCGCAATCAGAGATTGGACATTCGATATTGATCTACCTACGAATACTCATTTGCCATAAAAGTGCATACTATTTCAAATCATAAATGTAATTAAGTGATCGTTGTACATACCTTTTGCTATGTATTAAAACTCAAACTTTCGATTTGGTACATTTGTGTTGGATCCGTTTATCAGGTGGGAGTGTTCAACATATTCATACCTAGTACTGGGTGGCCAGAGTCTAAAGTACAAGAGGTAGTGGTAGTAAGTATCATATCTAACCATACAGTCAGGGAATTGTACCCCTCAGTTACAATTGGTCCTTCGAGCCGGATGGTAATCAGTGTAATATTAATATAGTGTTATTAATATTAAAATGGCCTATGATGAACACTCCACGAAACGATCCTCCTAACCAACAACGCCTGCGGCGCAAACGACAGCTCCCTCAGTACCTAGAGGCTTACGCTGTCAGTCAACAACCTAGTCTTCTACCAACAGTAAACGCGGTAAAACTAGAAAGTAAAATTATGTCTAACCCTAACGACCCGGCTACCCCGACCATAGAGGCCCCTATGGGTTCTAATGTAACTGACCAAGCTCACGGTGGGGACCAGGGGGAACCAGACATGACTTTACACCCCGCCAATACCGAAGAAGTAGTCCCCGACGAGTCCCGGGAGGAAGACAACACTACCGAGAGAGAACTCGGCACGGAAGAAGATGAGGAGAGCACCGTGGAGATAGAGCTCCAAGACTCCGCACGGAGTACCCCAAGGGACGGCTCCCCTATACAACCGTCTTCTCCCAGCGAGGCAGAGAGGACACTACAGCAGGCATTCCTCGTCAGCCTGAAAGCCTCTACTGAACGCGATAGACTCCAGGGTGAACGCGATCGATTGCAGATACAGCAACGGAGCGAAGAAGAGCACATACGCCTGGAAATAAGACGCATTCAGATGGAAGAGAATATGGCAAGAGACCGGGCCGACGCCCAGCGCGCCGCCACCGGTGCCCAGAGAGAATCGGATCTCACCAAGCGCGAAGCCGAGCGCGACAGAGCACAAGCGCAACTAATAGAACAGCTGATCAGAAGGACAACACCCCCTCCCTCCACCAGAGGCTCCAGGAACTCGTCTAGACATCACTCCAGGACGGCATCCCCTAGCCGAGTAAGCGACCCTGAACTTGACCAACAGACGAGGTCTATACCCCCCGCAGACTCCCTTCCCCAACCGGTCCAAGCGAGACCCAGCCACCGGGAAGGAGCAGCATACACTGCGGAGAGGCTAAATCAGAGACTACAAGCCCTGGATGACCTAACGGAAGACGACGAGGAAGAGGAGGAGAACCACGCCCGACGACAGCACAGTACTCTACCGGACCAGGAGGTCCAGTACAGCCCAGGCTATACCCCCGCGGAGCTGCGCTACAGACCCCCGACGCTATTCACGGGTGAGCACGACGCACGACCCGCACCGAGGAACAGCACCTGGACCAGCGGGCCATGGTACACAGCCGGTACCAGCCCACGCCAAGGAGCAGGAGGAGACTCGCCTAGGAGGCCTCTCCCCCAACGCTCGCCGATGTATCAACAATCCGCGTCATACATTGGCACACCTATGGTACCAGACTTCACCCAGGAGAACCGGGCCCAGTATACAGAGCTCCGCATGTGTCTGGAGACAATGTTGGTGGATGTCATTGATGAACGCCATAAATACGCGATACTACTGAAGCATTTAAAGGTACCCCGCGCGCACAACATAGCGCTCGCCTACGCCACTTCCACGACCCCATACACCGCAGCGCTGGTAGCGTTGGACCAGAGATATGGACGTATATGGGATTACGTGATCCAGGAGATCAGGCACATCGACCGCCTACCCCCAGCAACAGACAATCGAGCACTGGACGACCTGTCCATCAGAGTGCAGTCCCTGGTAGGGATGCTGGGAGCGCAGAGGGAAAAGGGTAGGCATGAACTATACGCCAACTCAAATGTAGAGAGGATCTTGGAGAAGCTACCGCCCGCCCGACAGGAGCGCTTTAGGCGGCAGAGAGACCACCGAGACCCTAATGGCCCCGAACCGAACCTCCTCGATCTAGCCGACTTCCTGGCGAGAGAAGTCAGCAGCTTACGGCTAGATACATTCGGACGGAGCACCCCTGGCTCCAGAGAAGGAACCAGGAGACTAAATGATGGAAGAAGATCGGTGACTGTCATGCACCAATCGGAGTCAGTGCCAAGCAGTAGGAGCCACAGTACCCCCTCAAGAAAGGAGAAGTGGAAGATAGTGTGCCCCTACTGTGAGAAAGAACACTGGCTGTCACAATGTGACTCATTCCCCAAGCTGAATGCGGAGGAAGCGAGTCAATGGATAAAGTCCAACAGACGCTGTTTTCGCTGTGCGCGATCACACATGGCAGCCGAATGCCGCTTAAAGAAAAAGTGCAGTCGGTGCGATGGAGCCCATCTGGACATACTCCACGACAGTAACAGACGGCGGCCTCCACCCGCACCATCAAGCAGCAAAGCAAGCGTCATGTACATCGACCCCGCCAGCAGCAGCGGAGCCAGAGTGCTCTTAAAGGTAGTCCGTGTGACATTGAGCTACCAGAATAAAGTCATGGACACTTACGCCGTCCTTGATGACGGGTCAGAGAAGACCCTTCTGCTCGCGTCCGCTGCGGCCCAGCTAGGGCTGCGGGGGAGCGAAAACCAAATGACAATTCGGACAATAAGAAGAGATTTGAAAACGATAAAGGGCGAGAATGTCTCATTCTCTATCGCAGCAAGCGGCCAGCCCGAGCGACGGTACAGGATTACAGACGCTTTCACCAGCCAAGAAATAGGACTGTCGCGGTACACATACCCCGTAGCCAAGCTGATGGAGAAATATGTACATCTACGCAAGCTACCGATCCCACTCATAGACGGTGCTACCCCGACACTGTTGATAGGCTCCGACCATGCAGACCTCATTGTCCCGATAGACCGGGTTCATACCGGACCCAGAGGCTGTCCTGCAGCAGTCGAGACCCGCCTAGGATGGACTCTCCAAGGCCCACTTGCCAAATCTCTCAACCGAACCACAGCCACTAGCTGTCTCCACTCCCGAGTCACAGAGGGAGACACCGCACTCCTGCAGCATGTAGAGAGGCTATGGACCTTAGAACAAATGCCCTTTAAGAACGAAAAGAAAGACATTCGCTCTAAAGACGACATCTACGCCATTAACCTCCTCGAGACGGGAACAAAGAGAGTCCCAGTCAGCGGCGTGTTGAGATACGCCACGCCACTCCTGCGGCGGGAAGGGATGCCTACCTTTCACGCAAAGAAAGACGCCACAGAGCGGTACCTACTAAACACAGAGCGGCGCTTAGCCAAGGACCCCGCCCAAGAAAGTGTATACCGCGCTGAGATTGAGAAGCTCATCACAGCGGGACACGTCACAAAGATTGACATTAAAGAGGCCGACCAGACGACTGAATCGTGGTACGTGCCCCACCACAAGGTTCATCACAACGGCAAAGACCGCATCGTGTTTAACTGCAGCTACCAGATCGGATCCCAAAATCTGAATAAAGAGCTATTGCCCGGTCCTACACTCGGCCCCTCCCTACTAGGCGTACTACTCCGCTTCCGCCAGGACAAGGTGGCTATCAGCGGGGATATCAAAGGGATGTTCCTGCAGGTGAGATTAGTAGAGGAGGACAAGCCCCTGTTGCGGTTCCTATGGAGAGAGAGGCCAGGAGATGAGCACCCAGCCATCTACCAATGGGAAGTCCTCCCTTTCGGAACTACATGCAGCCCATGCTGTGCTACATTTGCACTACAGAGACATGTCGCAGAGGACCCAGCAGCGGACGAAGAGGTCCGACACAGTGTGAAGAACAGCTTCTACGTAGATAACTGTCTACAAAGCGTTTCGACCCAGGAAGAAGCCGAGGCTCTCCTACTTAAACTCCGCGCCTCTCTGATCAAAGGCGGCTTTGATCTCAGGCAGTGGGCCAGCAGCGATCCGCACGTACTGCGCAGCCTCTCCTCCGAGGACAAGGCAGCGAGCAGCGAGACCTGGATGGCCACAATCCCAGGAGAAGCCCAAGAGATGACACTAGGACTAGTGTGGCGCTTCAAAACAGATTCGCTCCACTATAGACACAAACCCCTGATCACGGAGCAGGGAAGGTCGACGGCAATACCGACCACCAGACGGAGTGTGTACAGAACACTCGCCCGACAATATGACCCGTTAGGATGTATACTACCGTACACCACCAGGGCAAAGATGATTGTACGAGCATTGTGGGACAAGGACCAGGGCTGGGACGACCCCATTCCCGCACACCTTGCATCCACCTGGAGAGAGTGGGAGATGGAACTCCACTCACTCCCAGGCGTTAATATACGCCAAAGCTACTTCCCACCCACGGTGAGGCCAGAGACATGTAAAATGGATATACACGTCTTCAGTGACGCCTCCGAGGTCGCCTATGGATCAGTAGCCTACTTGCGGGCCCAAGAAGAGGGGGGAGAGATCTACACAGCATTCATCCTCGCCCGCTCGAGAATAGCCCCACGCAAGCAACAGTCTATCCCACGTCTAGAGCTCTGCGCAGCCCTCGCAGGAGCGCATCTAGCCACGCTCATCCAACGTGAGCTCACCATTCCGGTGCATAGAACAATCCTGTGGTCAGATTCCACGACAGTACTCGCCTGGATCAAATCGGATTCATGCAAATACAAAGTCTTCGTGGGAGTCAGAGTCACTGAGATTCAAGAGTTAACCGGAGAGTTAACCGGAGAAGCAAACTGGCGCTATGTTGATACAAAACACAACCCAGCTGATGTCATCACCCGGGGAATGTCCCTAGATGACTTAACCCGTCGTAACATCTACAGTGACGGACCAGCATTCCTCAAGCTCCCGGAAGGAGATTGGCCCACGCCCACCCCGAGGGAAGCAAGTGACGAGGAGGCTGAGAATAAGAAACCTATGTTCTGTGGATTGACAACTGTTGTCTCCGCAGACCCCAACATAGACGATTGCATTACCATAGAGAGTGCGCAGCAACGGACATTCCTGCGGCACCACCCAGAGATTCAGTCCCCCGCTGATATGTCAGCAGCTGACTACGAGGAAGCAGAACTGCTTCTACTGCAACGAGCCCAGAGAGACTCGTTCCCCGATGAACTAGACTGTCTACAGGGAGGAAAGCCCGTCCCATCAGACAGCAGATTGATTCATCTGGCCCCCGAGAGTGACACACATACCCTCATCAGAGTGGGTGGTCGACTGCGGAGAGCCCCCAATTTACCGGATGACATTAAGTACCCGATCGTATTGAACAGCCGACACAAGGTCACAGAGCTGATTATAAAGAAATACGACGAGGATGTACACCACGCAGGAGCAGAGAGAGTCTTCGCGGAGATCAGACGTCGTTACTGGATACTTCAAGGAAGAGAGGCGGTGCGACGCTTCCAGCGAACCTGTCTAGACTGCCGAAAGTGGCGCGCGCAGCCCAGCATACCACGGATGGCTGACCTACCTCCATGTCGCCTCCGACTCGGCGACAAGCCATTCCACTCAACAGGCATGGACTGTTTTGGCCCGCTGCACATAAAGAAAGGAAGAGGCACCGAGAAGCGGTGGGGTATTGTATTCAAATGCATGACCACCAGAGCGATACATATCGAGCTCCTTCCGACCATGAGCACAGACTCATTCCTTATGGCCTTCCGAAGATTCACATCACGGAAAGGAAAACCGTCTACATTATTGTCCGATCACGGGACAAACTTCAAAGGCGGAGAAAGAGAGCTGAGGGAGAGCTTCCAAGCTATGGGCCCAGAACTTAAGACCCACCTCGCTCCAGCCCAGATTGACTTCCAATTCAACCCCCCAAACGCACCCCACTTCGGTGGAACTTGGGAACGAGAAGTACGTTCTATAAAGACAGCCCTGTACGCAGTACTTGGGGCCCAGACTGTGGCGGGAGAAGTCCTAATGACAGTCCTCACGGAGATTGAGGGAGTATTGAACTCAAAGCCCCTCGGTTACGTCTCCAGTGATGTAGCAGATGTCGACCCAATCACCCCCAACACCCTCCTGATGGGGCGGCTAGATCCCGCGTTACCCCAGACAATGTACCGGCCTGAAGAAGCGAACGGCCGACGAATGTGGAGGTACAGCCAAGTATTAGCCGACAAGTTTTGGAGCAGTTTCCTACTGCACTACCTACCGTCTCTACAGACCCGCCAGAAGTGGGTAAAAGAGAGAGACAATTTGACGGAAGGAACAGTCGTCATGATTATTGACCAGTCACTACCCAGAGCTATGTGGCCGGCTGGCCGCGTAAGCAAAGTGATCACCGGTGCCGATGGCAAGGTCCGAGCAGCTGAAGTACTCGTCCAAGGGCGCACTTACACCCGTCCTGTGGCGAGGCTCATAGAACTGCCCCGACTCCCAGACACAATCGATGATGACCATGACCCTATGACTTTGTGAGTTGACTGACCCTTACAGCGAACCCTTGAGTGGTAGACAGTGCGGTTAATCTGTCTCTGCTTAACTAATTAGGTTGGGACCAATTAGGGAGCGGCTGTTCTGAAGGATCAGATTAAACCGAATATATATATTTATTTATATATATATATTTAATTGTATTTGTATATTCCCTGATATCTCTTGTATATTCCTTGTACAATATGCATTGAATATCCCTTCTAGTCTACTGAACATCCCATAATAGTCTCCATTCTACCATTGGACGAGACCTTGGTGCCAGGTCGCCATACCCCTCAGACCAAGTTCAATCGTACCGCTCAACATGTATGGACAAGTCCTAGTTCCGCGTAGGAATATGTCTACCGCACCACTAATGGTACTATTTGTTCATAGTGCGTATATATACTGCGCTATTAAAGTAGAACTTTCTTTTAGTCCAATTCCTTACCCTCCAACAGAGTGACAGACGCAAAAGCCTCCCCGCGAACCACGTGTGGGCAGTAAGGCCAATTCGGCCCAGTATCGGCATTGAGACATCGTGTATATTAATATTTGAATAGTCTTATTTGGCACTATATCGTCGAGTTGGACGTATTCTATTAAGCTAATAATAGTCTATTCATATATAGTGCCTCGTGCGGTAAGAGTTCTATAGTAATCAGCACCCCCATCGTTTCGGGCATCAGCTGGACGCTTATCCAGGGTGGTTGACCCCACGTGAAGCTGCACCCGAGGAGCTCCAGGCCAAAGAGCGAGTGGACCTGTATATTGGATTATTCTACCGACGACGGCTAGCCTTCCCCGGCTTGGATTATGCTTTGAGTACTTTGATTATTCTATGGATAAAGGCCAACACTGCGGTGTGTTGGAAATACCCCCCCCCGGAGAGGACGACAGGTGAGACGGCGCTCTGCACAGTGAGGTCGCCTCACGTCTCTCCGTCGTGGACCGGAGGACGCCGGCCACAGAGGGTCCAACTGCATTCATCTGTGGATCGAGGATCGTTGGGCACCGTGTCGCACAACTGTGGACTCTCCCAAGATACCCTCGGCCAGACGGGATCCAGCCAGTGACTCTCTAACCCCCCCCCCCCCCCCCCTCCAGCTGTCCTACAAGCAGTCGGAACCTTCCCCTAGTGTATCCAGCTATATAATCATTCAAGTATCATCGCTATTGTTCCCTAAATATTCCAGGTTGTATATTTGCTTCCTGCGCAATCAGAGATTGGACATTCGATATTGATCTACCTACGAATACTCATTTGCCATAAAAGTGCATACTATTTCAAATCATAAATGTAATTAAGTGATCGTTGTACATACCTTTTGCTATGTATTAAAACTCAAACTTTCGATTTGGTACATTTGTGTTGGATCCGTTTATCAGGTGGGAGTGTTCAACATATTCATACCTAGTACTGGGTGGCCAGAGTCTAAAGTACAAGAGGTAGTGGTAGTAAGTATCATATCTAACCATACAGTCAGGGAATTGTACCCCTCAGTTACACTACCTGCATATTAATATCATGTCTTCTCTGTGCATATAGGCTACCTGCACATTAATATCATGTCTTCTCTGTGCATATAGGCTACCTGCACATTAATATCATGTCTTCTCTGTGCATATAGGCTACCTGCATATTAATATCATGTCCTCTCTGTGCATATAGGCTACCTGCACATTAATATCATGTCTTCTCTGTGCATATAGGCTACCTGCACATTAATATCATGTCTTCTCTGTGCATATAGGCTACCTGCACATTAATATCATGTCTTCTCGGTGCATATAGGCTACCTGCACATTAATATCATGTCTTCTCGGTGCATATAGGCTACCTGCACATTAATATCATGTCTTCTCGGTGCATATAGGCTACCTGCACATTAATATCATGTCTTCTCGGTGCATATAGGCTACCTGCACATTAATATCATGTCTTCTCGGTGCATATAGGCTACCTGCACATTAATATCATGTCTTCTCGGTGCATATAGGCTACCTGCACATTAATATCATGTCTTCTCGGTGCATATAGGCTACCTGCACATTAATATCATGTCTTCTCGGTGCATATAGGCTACCTGCACATTAATATCATGTCTTCTCGGTACATATAGGCTACCTGCACATTAATAGCATGTCTTCTCGTGCATATAGGCTACCTGCACATTAATATCATGTCTTCTCGGTGCATATAGGCCTACCTGCACATTAATATCATGTCTGCTCAGTGCATGTAGGCCGACCTGCACATTAATATCATGTCTTCTCGGTGCATATAGGCTACCTGCATATTAATATCATGTCTTCTCGGTGCATATAGGCTACCTGCACATTAATATCATGTCTTCTCTGTGCATATAGGCTACCTGCACATTAATAATGTCTTCTCTGTGCATATAGGCTACCTGCATATTAATATCATGTCTTCTCTGTGCATATAGGCTACCTGCACATTAATATCATGTCTTCTCTGTGCATATAGGCTACCTGCACATTAATATCATGTCTTCTCGGTGCATATAGGCCGACCTGCACATTAATATCATGTCTTCTCTGTGCATATAGGCTACCTGCACATTAATATCATGTCTTCACTGTGCATATAGGCCGACCTGCACATTAATATCATGTCTTCTCGGTGCATATAGGCCGACCTGCACATTAATATCATGTCTTCTCGGTGCATATAGGCTACCTGCACATTAATATCATGTCTTCTCGGTGCATATAGGCTACCTGCACATTAATATCATGTCTTCTCGGTGCATATAGGCTACCTGCACATTAATATCATGTCTTCTCTGTGCATATAGGCTACCTGCACATTAATATCATGTCTTCTCGGTTCATATAGGCTACCTGCACATTAATATCATGTCTTCTCGGTGCATATAGGCCGACCTGCACATTAATATCATGTCTTCTCGGTGCATATAGGCCGACCTGCACATTAATATCATGTCTTCTCGGTGCATATAGGCCGACCTGCACATTAATATCATGTCTTCTCTGTGCATATAGGCTACCTGCACATTAATATCATGTCTTCTCGGTGCATATAGGCTACCTGCACATTAATATCATGTCTTCTCGGTGCATATAGGCTACCTGCACATTAATATCATGTCTTCTCGGTACATATAGGCTACCTGCACATTAATATCATGTCTTCTCTGTGCATATAGGCTACCTGCACATTAATATCATGTCTTCTCGGTGCATATAGGCTACCTGCACATTAATATCATGTCTTCTCGTGCATATAGGCTACCTGCACATTAATATCATGTCTTCTCGTGCATATAGGCTACCTGCACATTAATATCATGTCTTCTCGTGCATATAGGCTACCTGCACATTAATATCATGTCTTCTCTGTGCATATAGGCCGACCTGCACATTAATATCATGTCTTCTCTGTGCATATAGGCTACCTGCACATTAATATCATGTCTTCTCGGTGCATATAGGCTACCTGCACATTAATATCATGTCTTCTCGGTGCATATAGGCCGACCTGCACATTAATATCATGTCTTCTCAGTGCATATAGGCTACCTGCACATTAATATCATGTCTTCTCGGTGCATATAGGCTACCTGCACATTAATATCATGTCTTCTCGGTTCATATAGGCCGACCTGCACATTAATATCATGTCTTCTCGGTGCATATAGGCTACCTGCACATTAATATCATGTCTTCTCGGTGCATATAGGCCGACCTGCACATTAATATCATGTCTTCTCGGTGCATATAGGCTACCTGCACATTAATATCATGTCTTCTCGGTGCATATAGGCCACCTGCACATTAATATCATGTCTTCTCGGTGCATATAGGCTACCTGCACATTAATATCATGTCTTCTCGTGCATATAGGCTACCTGCACATTAATATCATGTCTTCTCGGTGCATATAGGCTACCTGCACATTAATATCATGTCTTCTCGGTGCATATAGGCTACCTGCACATTAATATCATGTCTTCTCGGTGCATATAGGCTACCTGCACATTAATATCATGTCTTCTCGGTGCATATAGGCTACCTGCACATTAATATCATGTCTTCTCGGTGCATATAGGCTACCTGCACATTAATATCATGTCTTCTCGGTGCATATAGGCTACCTGCACATTAATATCATGTCTTCTCTGTGCATATAGGCTACCTGCACATTAATATCATGTCTTCTCGGTGCATATAGGCTACCTGCACATTAATATCATGTCTTCTCGGTGCATATAGGCTACCTGCACATTAATATCATGTCTTCTCTGTGCATATAGGCCGACCTGCACATTAATATCATGTCTTCTCTGTGCATATAGGCTACCTGCACATTAATATCATGTCTTCTCGGTGCATATAGGCTACCTGCACATTAATATCATGTCTTCTCGGTACATATAGGCTACCTGCACATTAATATCATGTCTTCTCGGTGCATATAGGCCGACCTGCACATTAATATCATGTCTTCTCTGTGCATATAGGCTACCTGCACATTAATATCATGTCTTCTTGGTGCATATAGGCTACCTGCACATTAATATCATGTCTTCTCGGTGCATATAGGCTACCTGCACATTAATATCATGTCTTCTCGGTGCATATAGGCTACCTGCACATTAATATCATGTCTTCTCTGTGCATATAGGCTACCTGCACATTAATATCATGTCTTCTCTGTGCATATAGGCTACCTGCACATTAATATCATGTCTTCTCGGTGCATATAGGCTACCTGCACATTAATATCATGTCTTCTCGGTGCATATAGGCTACCTGCACATTAATATCATGTCTTCTCTGTGCATATAGGCTACCTGCACATTAATATCATGTCTTCTCTGTGCATATAGGCTACCTGCACATTAATATCATGTCTTCTCTGTGCATATAGGCTACCTGCACATTAATATCATGTCTTCTTGGTGCATATAGGCTACCTGCACATTAATATCATGTCTTCTCTGTGCATATAGGCTACCTGCACATTAATATCATGTCTTCTCTGTGCATATAGGCTACCTGCACATTAATATCATGTCTTCTCGGTGCATATAGGCCGACCTGCACATTAATATCATGTCTTCTCTGTGCATATAGGCTACCTGCACATTAATATCATGTCTTCTCTGTGCATATAGGCCGACCTGCACATTAATATCATGTCTTCTCGGTGCATATAGGCCGACCTGCACATTAATATCATGTCTTCTCGTGCATATAGGCTACCTGCACATTAATATCATGTCTTCTCGGTGCATATAGGCTACCTGCACATTAATATCATGTCTTCTCGGTGCATATAGGCTACCTGCACATTAATATCATGTCTTCTCTGTGCATATAGGCTACCTGCACATTAATATCATGTCTTCTCGGTTCATATAGGCTACCTGCACATTAATATCATGTCTTCTCGGTGCATATAGGCCGACCTGCACATTAATATCATGTCTTCTCGGTGCATATAGGCCGACCTGCACATTAATATCATGTCTTCTCGGTGCATATAGGCCGACCTGCACATTAATATCATGTCTTCTCTGTGCATATAGGCTACCTGCACATTAATATCATGTCTTCTCGGTGCATATAGGCTACCTGCACATTAATATCATGTCTTCTCGGTGCATATAGGCTACCTGCACATTAATATCATGTCTTCTCGGTTCATATAGGCTACCTGCACATTAATATCATGTCTTCTCGGTGCATATAGGCTACCTGCACATTAATATCATGTCTTCTCGGTGCATATAGGCCGACCTGCACATTAATATCATGTCTTCTCTGTGCATATAGGCTACCTGCACATTAATATCATGTCTTCTCGGTGCATATAGGCTACCTGCACATTAATATCATGTCTTCTCTGTGCATATAGGCTACCTGCACATTAATATCATGTCTTCTCGGTGCATATAGGCTACCTGCACATTAATATCATGTCTTCTCGGTGCATATAGGCTACCTGCACATTAATATCATGTCTTCTCGGTACATATAGGCTACCTGCACATTAATATCATGTCTTCTCGGTGCATATAGGCTACCTGCACATTCATATCATGTCTTCTCTGTGCATATAGGCTACCTGCACATTAATATCATGTCTTCTCGGTGCATATAGGCTACCTGCACATTAATATCATGTCTTCTCTGTGCATATAGGCCGACCTGCACATTAATATCATGTCTTCTCGGTGCATATAGGCTACCTGCACATTAATATCATGTCTTCTCGGTGCATATAGGCTACCTGCACATTAATATCATGTCTTCTCTGTGCATATAGGCTACCTGCACATTAATATCATGTCTTCTCGGTGCATATTGGCTACCTGCACATTAATATCATGTCTTCTCGGTGCATATAGGCTACCTGCACATTAATATCATGTCTTCTCGGTGCATATAGGCTACCTGCACATTAATATCATGTCTTCTCTGTGCATATAGGCCGACCTGCACATTAATATCATGTCTTCTCGGTGCATATAGGCTACCTGCACATTAATATCATGTCTTCTCTGTGCATATAGGCTACCTGCACATTAATATCATGTCTTCTCGGTGCATATAGGCTACCTGCACATTAATATCATGTCTTCTCGGTGCATATAGGCTACCTGCACATTAATATCATGTCTTCTCGGTGCATATAGGCTACCTGCACATTAATGCTGTGAAAGCCTTTTCCATTCACAAAAGCACCCTGGTTTGGGCCAGAGGGTGATTTGAGTTGGATCTGCGTGCAGTCTGTCCTGTAAGGTACAAGGTTTACACAACACAGTCCACTGCGCCCATGACATTGGGAAACTCTGCATAATAATAATAATAAGCTCCGTAATGAATAGTGATAGGAATGCATTTTCATTAAATGGTGAAATATTGAATAACTTAATTCCCTGCAATTCCATAGAAGCCCTCTTTGACTACTCTTTACTTGGACACGGCCAGGGAATGTAATGAAGACATCCATGAGCTTCTTCAAGGCCAAATATACTTTGTGAACGGCACGGCATGCAGCGGCTCGGCTGATGTTCTCCGCATCGCCTACGGTGTACAGAAAGGTACCACCGGCAAAGAAGCACAAGGCGATGCAGACAGTCTGGGAGACACTCAACGCTCTGCTGCGGCGTGTTTGATGAACAAGGTATGGCCCGAGAAGGTCTTGGAGGTAAATGATTCCTTGTCGGCCGAATCTATAGCGCTCGTACAGGAACTCATTAGTATGAGCTAACGGATCTTGGCGATCTCTAAGCACTCTCTCCCTATGAAACGCTAATCGGACTATGATTGCTCCTTCGTCAATGGGATCGCTGAGGAAGGGAGCTGCCATTTTTTTGCGAGGGAGTGGCCAGTTTATCCAGCTAATTTATATAAGCCTGCGCTGGAGCAGGTTCAAACTTTTCGATCTGTTGCCATAGAGATTTAGCCAAACTTGCTTCGTGGAACCGAAAAGCCTGACTTATGTCAAGTTATCCTGAAGATTATCAGGCTAACTAAGTTAGCAACGTACGGGGAACGGGGCCCAGGAGCATAGGATGACTTTTTCACAACGTTTGGTTTGTGCAAGTCAGGGTAAACGCTTTAATCCTCACATTTCATCAACAATGTAGTTGACAAGGACAATGCCACGCACCTCTTCATCCTCCTTCAAAGCCCCTTAGTGTCTTTACTCTTTAGCTTTGCTGTCCATGAATGGATACAATGGGGGGTAATGATTGCTTTTCTCTGTCAAAAGGCAGCTGAGGATCTGAAGCAGTCAGTCCGGCTGAAGCCATCAGCAGGGTCCCATGAGATAAAGCGGATGAACTACTGGATATTGATAAGAACGTTTTATTTTACTTTTATTTACTTCAAAAGGTTTCTACATACAACCTGGTCCCACATTAGTACATTTTCTTCAGTTTTAGCCTTTTTTAGATTAATATCTGTTTCACTTCTTTCTTTGCTCACTCTTTGGTGGTCAAAGGTCAAGGTCACTGACACACAGCTCATGGTTGAATCCAGAGAGGCTGAGTCAGGATCGCAGCACAACGATGGGCCTCTGCGCTGCTCGGCTGCAGGGTGCCGGTCCTGGAGACGGGCCTTTCGTTGGTGTTGTACTTGAAGGTGTGGAAGTTCTGCAAAACCTACAAAGTGTCACCCTCGGATGTGTGATGCTGTTTGGACTGATCTACTGTATGTGCTTAATTTAAGCTACAGTAGTTCTGATGGAACTGGACACAAGCAGTCTTTCAAAGGTACAAGCCCTGAAAGTGAAGCTGCTCAAGTGAGTAATTGGCCTGGTATGTTTTCCAGAGGGAAATATCAGGGTATATCAGAGTGGTTGGCTGTCCAAAAATAAAAACAATCGAGCAGAAAAGCTGGTGACAGTGTGTTTGTGTGTTTTATCAGGTCTTGCTGCTGCTAAATGTTCCTTTATATTCCTACATGCAGGACGTGTGGTGGTGCACATTGTGGTGGAGATCTTGGTGGAGATCACCCCATCTTACAGGCCATCTTACAGGCCTGTACAGTGCGACATATATATCGCACGTGCTACAGCAACAGCGGTCTGTGCGATGAATGGATTTACTTCACTAGCACTGGTGCGCAGTGGTGCGTTATTGAAATCATCTGGGGTGACACGCACCACGTGCACGCGCGCTCCCGGCGCGTGCGCGCGCTCCCGCGAATGCGCATTTAATGTCCCCTCGCTTGGGCACAGACTAAAGACAGTGCCTAATTGCCTCTACGAATGGAATGTAACACGTCTTCACAACAAGGTTAGGTGTGAATGTGTCCGAGAAAGTATTTAACACACCTGACGACCGGAGCTATTGATATGCAAATAGCGAGTGAGGTTGCACACCGTGCTACCCCGTCCCATGAACAACGCATGCCTGCTGGTGCGATAGGGATTCGGTTCATATAGATACTCTTATTTTGAAAATCCTGTAGCGGGTCTCATTTCTGCCCACGCGCAGCTCCAGCTATAATAACTAGGCTCGACAGCTAGCAACATTCAGGTGCATATGATACTCTTATTTTGAAAAAACTCCGTGACAACTCGACGAGTCATATCCGCCCTATCCGTGCTTGCAAGCAGAGCAGCGTGTTGGTGCGCACTGCTGCGTAACACAGCAGTGCGCCTACACGTCCCGAAATAAGTCCGTGGTGTTTTTTTTTTCTCGCAACGGGTCAAATGCATCTACATGCTTTGCACCGTCGCCATTCCTTTATGCGCACATCGCCCGAAATTAACGTTTATGTACCATTACAATCACTACAACGTTAGCAAGCTAACAAGCTAATCCTGATCAGAGGCAGAGCCAGCAGACAGTGTGGAAAGGGAAATGGGGGGGCACTCTCTCCCCTTCCCTGTGTGTGTGTGCGTGCGTGCGTTTGGAAAGACGATGAAGTCACTAGTCAGGACTCAGGACAGGAGTATATTATAGTAAACTGAGGATGGACAGATAATGTTGATATTCAAATATAAAAAATTTCGAGAGGAGTGGAAGTTTGAAGACAGACTAGACTACAATATGATGCGGGGGTGGTGAGTTGAAACAGTGTGTGTGAATGAATGAATGTAAACTTTATTTAACAGATTGCAGAATGGGTACAGTACAGTACGGCTCAATACACACAATTGTTAAGGGGATGCAGACCAGAGAAAGATGTTTGTCTTGTTTACATCAGGGTCCCCCATTGTGTGTGTGTGTCCCAACCGACCCCACTTCTATGTTTCAATAAATTATTTGCATTTAAAACTATTAACGCTGACTCATTCCTTCAGTCCACTCAAAATTATGCTAATATTCCTTATGTTGTTTATGATATTAATTGAAAATAGCATATGAGAGTATTACTATTATAGTAATAATAACACATGGCGATATACTAAATGACAGCCAAACATGGCACTGCAACTAAATAACACAAATACAATAGGCACATTTGTGACTGTTACAAATATAACACGTTTTATACTTGTGCTACAAGATTTTGGCCTGTGCTACAAAACTATCAACCTCTGTAGCACCAGTGCTATGTGCAAAAAAAGTTAACGTACAGCCCTGTCTACAGGCCATCTTACAGGCCATCTACAGGCCACCTACAGGCCATCTTACAGGCCATCTACAGGCCATCTTACAGGCCACCTACAGGCCATCTTACAGGCCATCTACAGGCCATCTTACAGGCCATCTACAGGCCATCTTACAGGCCATCTTACAGGCCATCTTACAGGCCATCTACAGGCCATCTTACAGGCCACCTACAGGCCATCTTACAGGCCATCTACAGGCCATCTTACAGGCCATCTTACAGGCCACCTACAGGCCATCTTACAGGCCATCTACAGGCCATCTACAGGCCATCTTACAGGCCATCTTACAGGCCACCTACAGGCCATCTTACAGGCCACGTACAGGCCATCTTACAGGCCATCTACAGGCCATCTTACAGGCCATCTTACAGGCCACTTACAGGCCATCTTACAGGCCATCTACAGGCCATCTTACAGGCCATCTTACAGGCTCATCTTACAGGCCATCTTACAGGCCATCTTACAGGCCATCTTACAGGCCATCTACAGGCCATCTTACAGGCCACCTACAGGCCATCTTACAGGCCATCTTACAGGCCATCTTACAGGCCATCTACAGGCCATCTTACAGGCCATCTACAGGCCATCTTACAGGCCACCTACAGGCCACCTTACAGGCCATCTACAGGCCATCTTACAGGCCATCTTACAGGCCATCTTACAGGCCATCTACAGGCCATCTACAGGCCATCTTACAGGCCATCTTACAGGCCACCTACAGGCCACCTTACAGGCCATCTACAGGCCATCTTACAGGCCACCTACAGGCCATCTACAGGCCATCTTACAGGCCATCTACAGGCCATCTACAGGCCACCTACAGGCCATCTACAGGCCATCTACAGGCCATCTTACAGGCCATCTACAGGCCATCTTACAGGCCACCTTACAGGCCATCTACAGGCCATCTTACAGGCCATCTTACAGGCCATCTACAGGCCATCTACAGGCCATCTTACAGGCCACCTTACAGGCCATCTTACAGGCCATCTACAGGCCACCTTACAGGCCATCTTACAGGCCCAGAGACATTTGCTTTTATATGGCACAGCTTTTAAATGGCGCCATGTTACATGTTTGAAGAATGCAACAACATGGTCTGTTCTTTATGTAGGTATTGTACAGTAGTTACATATTGAAGGTGTGGGGTGAATGGATTACATTTTGTTCATGGCATAAACCTGGTTATTATGCATTTCAAACAAATAGGCTTTATTAATACTGAATACTTTAACCTAGTTAACCTGATTATGCATTTCAAACAAATAGGCTTTATTTACACTGACAGATATACATCACATTAAGTGTATTACTTTGTCTAAGTTAAATCTATAATGCAAATTAATGGACATTTGATATTCAATTCAATTACATACATGCTAAAGATTAGGCTTTAAAATTACTGTGTTAGTATCAGCATATTTAAACAAGGTTTCTGAACAAAGTTAGTGGTGGTGATTAGTGGTCTCCACTCCCAGAGCAGACGATATTGATGGTCGACTCTTTGAACTGAAATAAGGGTTGTAAATGTTCTGCATCGTTTTAAATCAAGACCTTTCTTCCATTCAATCACATAATACAATCTTTTCTATGGCAGTTGTGTCCTGAGTGTCTTTCCATCTAAGTGGAACTACAAGATCAGTGGGTCTCATTCTCGAACGTAGTTACGACGAAATATTTCGTCTTAGCCAGATTTCGGCCTATTTAAGACATATTAGGGCTGGGAGTGGGAGTCCTCAAATTTTCCTGAGATCTTATTTGAGAGCAGATCCAAGAGTGCTGAGGAGCACACTTAAATCTGCTCTCAGCCCACGATCAAATCTCATGATTGATTGACTAATTTAAAACTTTATTACAACTTGACAGACTGTGTTCTCATAGTGATTCCTTCATGTTAACGCTACAGGCCTCCTTGGAATTAATTACTTGATCATAATTAAAATAAATATGACAATATTTGTACGATAAGAAATTACGCATTTTATGTCGGAAAAATAAATAATATGGATTCATCTGATCACAGGGCAGCTGGATTAACCATATCTGAACCAGCTATTTTGGACAAATGTATAATTACTTTAATTACTCAGATATTCAAACACAATTATGCAATTATTGTGAAATGATTGAAAATAATTATAATTTAATGCCTTCTGTGGAATTTGCATTTCTTATTTGTTACACATCTGTTTTAATGATTAATTATATACATTTGAAAGAATGCAGGTCAACATGCAATGTATCCCATTGATTGGTATTGATTGAAAACTTTATTAACAGATTGCAGAATGGGTACAGTACAGTACAGCTCAATTACATAAGGGGATGCAGACCAGAGAAATAATTTCGTCTTGTTTACATCAGGGTCCCCCATTTTCAATTCATCATAAGTAACATATATGACACACACGACACAGATAGACAGTACTGCTACATCTATACATTTATGACATACCAGATTTGCAAATACAGTACTGTTTGTGATACAAAAAGAGTCCAGAAAAGAGAGTACATTTGACGTAGAAACTTACACTGTACAAGCAAAACTGTACATTGGAATATTGACAAAACCATAGTTGGTCATTTACTGTACATTGGAGGGGGTTGATATAGCTATAAACCTGCATTCCTTCGAATATATCAATTAAACTTATATTGAAATACACTATATAGCCTATACACCAACACTGAAATGACAGTGGATAAATAAATAAGAACTAAAGCTAATCGGTGGAAATAGACTGCATTAATATTCCATAACAAGTCTTGTGTGCGCCTACGAATGAACAGTAGCTTATAGGCTTATGGAATAATAAGCCATACTGCTTCATTCATTACGCCCGCCGGCCCGTAGGCTATATATATTATATGTCATTCATTCATTCATATACAGTACTGCGCGCGCGTGTGTGTGCGCGCGCGCTGTGGCAGGTGTGTACCGCGAGCTGTATATGATGCCAATACATTAATCTAATCTAGTTTTGATGGGCGCAAGCATGATTATGAAACCTAGCCGCATTTCTCGGAGACGCTCTCTGATTGGCACTGACTGACGCTAGGTTTCGTAATCACGCGGCTCTCAAAGCACTTCCGCCATTCCATTTCACACAGCTGCGTCAACAGTTGCTTTATAAGGACTGTCGGGGGCGTGGTTTGTATGCAAATGAGCTGAACGGGAACGCGCTTTGGAGTTTACGACATAATGCCATTCTCCAAGCAGATATCAGATCATATAATTTCTGCGACCGTTTCAGCCACTTAAGACATATCTCCAGCACGTTCAGGACTCAGAGTGTACTTGTCATAGATTATGTCTCAGTGGTTCCAAGATAAGTCTTCCAGAAAATATCGTTGAAAAAATTTCGGGAATGAGACCCAGTACCTATATATTCAAGGACTGCTCAATGACGAGAATACAATTAATACAAATGTATATTTATTGTTTAATGTCTATTCACTATAAACAGAACATGAAAAATACATTGTACAATATAATAGATTTACTGTAAAGATTAAAAGAGATATATCTTGAATGCATAAACATGTTACTTCATAGTTACTTTGAGAGGATTATGTGCGCCAATATATTCCACTCGGCACTATTAATCTACATATGCAGATCATTGTAAATACATCACATATAAACATAACACTGCCTTCATGGCACAACCTTGATTTAACTAAAAAGATTATTTTCATGAATGGATTACTAGATTTCAACCAGAATACAATACATTCTCTTGGGCCCTTCCTTGTTGTTAAACAAGGTGAAAATAGTGGAGCTAAAGCCTGGGCCCTATTCCTTGTACCTGGTTCAACTAAGTCGATCAAAAGTCCCATTATCCAGATTCAATTAACCTGATGTTTGAATCCGCGCTTTCCCTGTTCCTCGAAGGTGGATTCAGTCTCGTTAATTCTAACCAGACTTGATGCTCAGGATAAGTGCGCGCGGCCGCCTCAGCTGAAAAGACAGCAGGTGTCGATCGGAGAAATCCAGATTTTTTAACGCCATTGATTGATTGATTTAAAACTGTATTAACATATTGCAGAATGGGTACAATACACACGGCTCAATAGCCTCGCCGACAAGTTAAATGCATAATCTATAGGCTAATGTTAAATCCCTCATTACCCCAATCAATCAGATTATATTTCTTTAAATGTGCCTGATGGCAGTAGGTTTATGGAATGAATAATCGAATGAGATCTATTTCTAGCGAAAATAATTAGTTAAACTCTTTCAGAATAAGTAGATACAAACAAGCCCAAAGAGTATCTAATTGATAAGAATTAATAGATGCTTATGAGGATATCTGCACTGTATGCGCTCGGCTTAGGTAACATTTACTTTATATATAAATACAATTTTCAAGGCGCGACCCCCGAAATAACAGAGAGGCTTGGAGCCGGCTATACAGTCTCACTATTAATCAGGTTTTAATCTGTTTTGGACATAATCCATATGCATTGAATTGATTAACCTTTGGTTTATACCAGTGATGCATGTTCATCATCAGATAACAGTGCTTGAACAGATAAATGCATTTTCTCAAATGCATTAATGTGACGTCAACGGCTCATTCAATTGCTCAAATCCGTCAAACAGCGCATCTCATCAGACATTTTAATCCCAGTTACAATATCACAATAACGTGTGAGTGATGATACAATTCAACAATCCTCAGATTCCTCGTAATTCATAATCCACAAAGACCACAATCCATGCATAGACACTTCAATTTTATGCTTGAATGAAACACAATCTGGGCGCTCCGTTAAGCAAATCTACAGCGGAGAATATATGAAACTAATCAGAGCCAAACGGCCGATAGGTTTAATTCATTAAAAATATCCCTGCGGGATTCACATTTGCAATGTGCCGTTATAAAAATAATCACATGCAGTGTGTATCGCGACTCCGAGCGCCGTATATGACGTGCATTATTTTATTTAGGACAAAGTAAATCTATAGGCTGAATATGATTTATTATCAGCATTTAGGTCTATTATTTTACATTTCAAAAGCCCCCTCTAGGAAAACGAAGCACAAAAACATAATTTAGAATGGTATAATGCAGATCTACACTGTGGTAATTATTTCAGGAAGCAAGCTGGCACTACTTTGCGAGGGTGTGGCCATGGTTCATCCAGCTAACTGAACTTAACCCTGCTCCGGAGCAGGTTCAAACTTTCTGATCTGTTACCATGGCGATTTAGAAAATCCAACTTCGGGGAACGGAAATGTCTGGCTTAAGTCAAGCTATGCTGAAAATTATCCGGCTAACTCAGTTAGCCAGGTACGGGGAATAGGGCCCTGGTCTGGTTCAACAAAGGAAATCAATGATGAAAAAACAACAGACTGGCCGCTGGTGGTGCAGGGTTGATTGAGTAGGACACCATGACTCAACGAGGCCTTCTGATAGCAGGAAGGGACAACGATTGCTATGTGTAAACAATGGTTGCCATGTGTAGATATTTGGGAAATATATCAATAGGAAAGCCAGTGGAACAGTAATAAGCATTTCCAATGTTTCACCAACTCTACCACTGTACAGTAATTAGGCATTTTCTTATTTCACATCTCAACCTTGGTGCTCAACCAAAAATAAAGGGCACATCAAAGGCTTGCTCCCTCCGATTTGTAAAATCTTGTTTTTTTGCACTGTTGGTCGCTCATTTCACTCTGTATGGAATACCATTGATCCGAATTAATTTAATTTCAAACCTTTATCTTAACTAGAAAAAAGTTAAGATTGCCCTCATTTGCAGAGATGTCAGGTATAACAAGACCTATTTTAAAGGGGACATGCGTTGCTATTCCTAGCACTATTTGGGCAACTTTACACAATTCCTGTTAGTCTATTGAAGACATCTGTAAGGTTTTTTTCAAAAAAATGCATTGTTTTATATTTCTAATCAAGTACTCAAAACCATAATTTTTCAGCTTCAAGATTTCAGGCTGTTATGGCCTGGCTCCGCCCATAAGCACTTTGAGTGACAGTCAGTCCACACAGTCTGCGACTGGTAGACAGAGATATCTACTGAAGCTCTTCTCACTTCTCTCCTGTATGAATGCGTTGGTGTTTCTTCAAGTGTCCAGAGGTCCTGAAGCGCGATCCACACTGGTCACAGTGGTAGGCCTTCTCTCCTGTATGAATGCGCTGGTGACTCTTTAAGGTGTCATATCTACTGAAGCTCTTCTCACACTGGTCACAGTTATAGGGCTTCTCTCCTGTATGAATGCTCTGGTGACTCTTTAAGGTGTCATATCTACTGAAGCTCTTCTCACACTGGTCACAGTTATAGGGCTTCTCTCCTGTATGAATGCGCTGGTGACTCTTTAAGGTGTCATATCTACTGAAGCTCTTCTCACACTGGTCACAGTAGTAAGGCTTCTCTCCTGTATGAATGCGCTGGTGTATCTTTAAGTCTCCAGAGGTCCTGAAGCGCGATCCACACTGGTCACAGTTATAAGGCTTCTCTCCTGTATGAATGCGCTGGTGTCTCTTTAAGTTTTCAGACTGACTGAAGCGCGATCCACACTGGTCACAGTTGTAGGGCTTCTCTCCGGTATGAATGCGCTGGTGTACATTTAACTGTCCAGAGGTCTTGAAGCTCTTCTCACACTGATCACAGTTATAGGGCTTCTCTCCTGTATGAATGCGCTGGTGTGTTTTTAAGCCTCCAGACTGACTGAAGCGCGATCCACACTGGTCACAGTGGTAGGGCTTCTCTCCTGTATGCTTCTCTCCTGTATGCTTCTCTCCTGTATGAGTGCGCTGGTGACTCTTTAAGTTTCCAGAGGTACTGAAGCTCTTCTCACACTGGTCACAGTGGTAGGGCTTCTCTCCTCTATGAATGCGCTGGTGTATCTTTAAGTCTCCAGAGGTCCTGAAGCGCGATCCACACTGGTCACAGTTATAAGACTTCTCTCCGGTATGAATGCGCTGGTGTACATTTAACTGTCCAGAGGTCTTGAAGCTCTTCTCACACTGATCACAGTTATAGGGCTTCTCTCCTGTATGAATGCGCTGGTGACTCTTTAAGGTGTCATATCTACTGAAGCTCTTCTCACACTGGTCACAGTGGTAGGGCTTCTCTCCTGTATGAATGCGCTGGTGTATCTTTAAGTGTCCAGACTGACTGAAGCGCGATCCACACTGGTCACAGTAGTAAGGCTTCTTCTCTCCTGTATGAGTGCGCTGGTGTTTTAGAAAAGCAGCCTTTTTGATGAAGCTCTTTCCACACTGGTTACAGCAGTGAGGCCTTGACTCATTCATATCTCTGCTTGTAGTTGGGGAGCAATGCAGCAATTGTACCTGGAGAAGAGAGAAGTACACCAATGAAGAGTTAAGTTCTCAAAATGTTTTATGGAGATCAGGAAATAGTCTATCCTAGAGTATGAGGCATGTGGGTGAGAGTAAAACGTGTAATCTCTTTCCTGTGGGTTCAGGACCCTCCAAATATCCACTAGGCCCAATTAATCCATCATTACACCGACCGCCAGTCTAGTATTCCTGGGTTGAGATGATTTGTCCAGCAAGGTGTCTCCAACGAGGTTGAAGTCCCCCCCTATGATTATGTTGCTATTCCCTATTTTCCTAATCACCTCACACACTTCATGAAAAAAGTCTGAGTACGTCATGTTGGGTGCATAGATATTAGTTAATGTAGTTCTGTCCCTCCAAATCTGCATCCAATATAACCCATCTCCCGTCATCATGTGAGAAACTAGTGTACCTTAAAGTCTATGTTTTTTCTCACTAGTATTGCCACCCCCCTCTTCCTAGAAGAGAACGTACTATAAAATATTTGGCCCACCCAGTCCCTCTTAAGCTTGGCCAACTCCTCCTCATTCAGGTGTGACTCTTGAATTAGTGCAAGATCTGTTTTTTTGTTTCAAGAACGTCAGTACTTTTCTTCTTTTAATGGGATGATGACATCCGTCTATATTCCATGATACTATTTTAATCAGCCCCATATCCCTTATAATGTATCTCTTCTGTGCAACCCAGTATTTAATGCTTCTATGCCCGGGGCGTTATACCCCATATTTCCATATCTAGGACCTGAGATTGTGATGATATACATACAACAATATAGTATATGATGAAATAAAAAGGAACATATAAAAACAAACACATTTCCCCCCCCCCCACATTTACCCAAGCTACGTTCGATAGGACCCCAGATAGAACAATTGTACAAAGGGTGAGATCGATACTCACCCGTGCACTTTGGTCCCCCTCGTCTACCAGAGGAGTGCATTAGGCACTAAAACTATGCCCCTACTATTTTGTAGGGCTGACCTTCAAAGCTTTTTTTGGCAATCGAAGCTTCGGGGCCGAGCTTCGATTTTAATTCGAAGCTTCGATTTTTTTTTTAATATATATATATATATTTTTTTTAATCTTATGTTGTGGGACTTGTACAGCACTTTGGTAAACTTTGTTGTTTTTAAATGTGCTCTATAAATAAAGTGGATTGGATTAATGAATTAAGTAGCCCCTTTCGTGACTGTGACGCAGCCAACAAGGTTTCACTCGGCTGTGTGATTTAATTCAAGGTGGATCGCTGTTGTCGTTTGAATAACTTCAGATTTCATGGGAACTACCAATCCCCCAAATCAAGAATGTTTAAGATGAATGAAGTAAGATTTTGATTATTTGAAATATGGCCCGTGTAGACTAAACTATGCACAGAATTATGTCAGTCTACAAGGTCCGGATTCTACATGGTCCGGCAATGTAGACCTTGTAGACTCCACTACAGACCAATCATCAGTGAATGTTCATGCATTTTTAATAAGGGCTACTTCCACAAAAAAACAAAGAACTCACCAAAACATCTCAGTAGCACCTTATCTAAATGTTCTATTTCATATATGGAGATTCATATTTATTTATGTATTGCATGCATTTCTACATTTTATTTCCCATTTTGTTTATTCATCCCAGTATCTTTCTTTCTTATGTGTGGAATTCTACAAGGCATGTAGGTGTATATGTGTTTGAGGATGATATCCTTCAAACAGGCAATAGTGATGATATAATTTGGGCAGTGCTGAGCTGGGTTACTTTCCTCCAGTGTATTTGTCCCCCGGGCCCCACCCGATGGCCCCATGCGCCTGCGCCCGCACACACACAAACCGAAGTAAAAAAATAAATAAAAAAAATATTGATTTTTTTTTATTTTTCTTTTTACTTAGATTTTTTTTTATGTTCGAAGCTTGTGCCATCGAACAAAGCTTCGAAGCTTCGAAGTATTTAAGACAGCCCTACTATTTTGTATACCCTAATGTAACGTATGGTTCACACTGTAGTCTATATACAGTGTGATCAACTCAACTGAACTTATCAAGATGGTGGTGTTTTTCATCCAACAATTAACATTTGTATATCTCCTAGATATATATTGGTACATTGCAACTTCTATGTCATACCCATATTGCATTACGGTTCACTTCGCCCCCTCCCATTTTCTCTATCAAGGATATTTCCCTTCCCACGCTTATAGCTTATTTTTCAATTTAGTGCACTCTATTTTCATTTTAAAGTTTTTTTATTTATTTTTTGGCACTTTGTAATGTTAGTTATTCTACGACGATGCCCCTGAGACTTATCTGTATTCATGTGCTTCTTGACCGTTATCTTAAATGTTCGTCTCCGACTGTCCCCGTCTGAATCCCTGGAGCTTCTCCCGGTACCCGTGATGGTCATTGCCCTGCTGTGCGGGACCTCCATTCTCCGTCACCTGCATGTTACCTCCCGGTCCCTGTTGTCTTCCCACTGTCTGCCAGGTAGACAGCCGCTGTATCTCCTCTCGATCTGGGTCGGCAGGAGGGTTCACCACGGTGATCTGGTATCCACATCTTGCCATATCCGCTGTCGCCTCCGCTGCGTTCTGGTATAGGCGGGTGCCATCTTCGTAGAAGACCCTCATCTTCGCAGGATACGGTGTCTGGAACTTTAGATTCTTCTCCTTCATTATTCTCTTGGCTTCGGCATATTCTCCAGGCTTCTTCAGTATTTCAGTGGGGAAATCATGGTCGACATAGAAGCGTGTATTGTCACATGAGACGTTTTTCTTCTGCCACGTCCGGCGTATTATCTCTTCTTTCATTTTGTAGCTCCCAAACTTAACCACGATTGACCGTGGCTTCAGCTGCGGGTTGTTAGGCATTGGGGCTAATATATAATGCCCGGTGTGCTCGTTCGATACGAAGGTCCATGTCATGAGGCAGGCCAAGTGCGCCCTTAAACAGGCTGTCTAGAAATCCGTGCATGTCTATCCCCTCTTTCTCCTCTGGGATACCGTATACCCGTAGGTTCTCCCTCCTCGTTCTGCCCTCCTGGTCGAGCAGTTTAGCCTCCACGTTAGCCTGCCTCTGCATTAGCTTCCTGATTAAAACCGTTGCCGCATCAAGCACATTTTCATTTTCTCCGATTCTCCCCTCCGCTTCACCGAGTCTGTTCATTTTGTTCATTTCATTTTTAATTTCCCGAAACTGACGCTCATTGTCTCTTCTGAACTCTTTGAGCTCCTTGTAGATGTTCATCAGCGTGGCTTCACGCTCGGATTCATCGTCGCCATCTTTTTCTCCTGTTGCATTGCCATTCTCTGCCATTCCGTCGTCTTTTTCAGTTGTAATCGTGTTTGCCCTACGTCTTGTGATAGCCCCTTCTTTCATCACTATTAAATATATACCCTGGTGTTGTCAATATATGTTTTCCGGGGCTATATCATTTCGCTATCGGGGAGCTCGTGAGTTAGGCTGCCATGTTCTTCTGCGGTCAAACCGGAAGTCTTCCTGAGATCTGCTTTTAACACCATGCAGATACACTCTCATTCAGAGAGACACTTATTGACACAGGGGTAAATGGAGATATCATCCATCTGATCAGAGACTTCCTCTCTGACCGCCCTCAACGGGTCCGTGTTAATGGAAGTCTATCTGATGTCACTACGGTCAACACAGGAGCACCGCAGGGGACCATTTTATCTCCTTTACTTTTCTCCTTGTATAGAAACAAGTTACAAATTGACTGTGATAACTTTTGCTTGTTTAAATATGCAGATAATATGGCCTTGTTGCCTTACTGAAGAGGGATACTATGAGAGAGGGTACATACAGGGACCATGAGAGGGTACATACAGGGACCATGAGAGGGTCCATACAGGGACCATGAGAGGGTACATACAGGGACCATGAGAGGGTACATACAGGGACCATGAGAGGGTCCATACAGGGACCATGAGAGGGTACATACAGGGACCATGAGAGAGTACATACAGGGACCATGAGAGGGTACATACAGGGACCATGAGAGGGTACATACAGGGACCATGAGAGGGTCCACAGGGACCATGAGAGGGTACATACAGGGACCATGAGAGGGTACATACAGTGACCATGAGAGGGTACATACAGGGACCATGAGAGGGTACATACAGGGACCATGAGAGGGTACATACAGGGACCATGAGAGGGTACATACAGGGACCATGAGAGGGTACATACAGGGACCATGAGAGGGTACATACAGGGACCGTGAGAGGGTACATACAGGGACCATGAGAGGGTACATACCAGGGTTTCAGTTAGAAAAAATTGTTGCCGGTGAGAGAAAACGGTGCTTTTTCAATGTATGTGATGTATAGATTGGGGAGAGATGACCACAGCTAAAACGGTGATTGAAATGTGCATGGAAGAGGTGACGGTGGTGGAACCAGTGATTTCACAGGCACAGGCCGCGTCAGCGAGGGTTTTGTTATGAATTCCTTAGAAGAACATCTGAGATTAGAGTGTAGGCCCAGAGCAGGAGGAGAGGGGTGACCTCTTTAATGCAACAGTGGATGAAACGTTTAATGGTGTGAAAGGTTAGCAGTCGTCATGACAGCACGTCGCATGACAACCAGGAGAGGGGCGGGGGGCCGTCGTTGCTACGACGAAGACCTATAAGTCGAACGGTGTTTCCGGGTAGAGCAGACTAGAATCTGACTGAGACTGGGAGGGAAGGAACCAGGAGAGACTCTTCCTCCTCCACCATCTAGGGGGGGGGGGAAGGGAGAATGCCACATCATCATTACAGTAGCTTCGGCTAACACGAGGAGGGTTTCAGGCTAACGACCAGGCCTGACCACTATTGGACTGAATAACAAAAGGACGATAGATGAACACACCGAAAGATCATTAGAAATAGACTCTTCAAGGACAATACAATCTGTTAACATCTGAGCTGAGGTTTCTGTTTAGAGAAATAAAACCACGCTTTTCCTGGTAAGGTATTTCACGGTGTCGGAGTGTCGAATTATTATGGTTTATGGATTGCACTAACGGGGGAGATAAGGATCTTATCTACCAGTATCGGAGACGTCAGGACCATTAAAAGTACACAACGCAGAGGAATTGGATGGAGGGCCAAACAGACGAAGACGTGATACTGGCCAGTTTGATCAGAATCTTACACCGGCCTCAGTGTCCAAATGAGAGACATTCCGGTCAGAGTGTATTGAGCTTAAAAACAATTGATAGGCAAAAGAATGACAACAAAACAAAAGAATGACATCATCAAGGCATGTAGATTTATAATATTTTTACTTAAAACTAGGCTACTTTTGCGTATAAAGTCATTATATTCCAAATAAAATAAGTCCAGAGACTCGTGCTGCTGCCGACTTTAAATCAAATAGGTGTCTGTGGGCAGTCGCCCGACATTAATAAACAACAGTCTGTTATAATCACATTTTTATGAGCTAACGAATTCCGTTATATTGGACATTTGTATTAATTATATCAAGCGAAGAACTGAGAAATTTGGCAGAGAGAGACGGCAACATTATCGTGGGTTTCCGTGACGACTCTCTCCACCTCGCAACGACTTATTTGCAAAGAGTATGGCGCTGCAGAGCAGCTGATTCAGCTGTTATTGGCTCTTTTCTGGGGACCGCACAGCAGCGCCCCCCACCCAACATTGAATTGAAAATGGCTGAATTGGAGTACTGCTGGAATACTGCATTGTGCTGCTGCTGCTCCGGCTCTGCAGCTTCACAAAAGTTCGCACACCCAGCACTAAGCTCTCGCTGACAACGTCGTTGTCATTATTAGAAGCAACGAGGAAACAAATGTAATGATCGTTTCGTTCATCGCATAGGCTATTTAATTTTAGCCTATTTTAATACAATTCAAATAATCAAATTGTGCTTAGACTCAGGGAATTATTTTCACCGGACATTAAGACCGGAGAGATTAAATATGTCAGACTTCAACAGATTTTGCCGGTCAAATACCGGTAATTACCGGCTAACGGAAACGCTGGTACATACAGTGACCATGAGAGGGTACATACAGGGACCATGAGAGGGTACATACAGGGACCATGAGAGGGTACATCATGTCTAAGGAACTTGTCATACATAACAGTATCGAGAACGTGGGCGACGTGCGAGACAGAAGAGATACAAACCAAATTATTAAAGGGGAACTATCTTATAAATGGCCTTTTTCAGTGTTTAGCATTGTTTCCTAGCTATGTGGACTTATATTAATAGGATCTATGTCTCTAATTCTCATATTGGCGCATTCTTCCGATTCTCCTCTCACAATATTCACCCTCACTGAACTGAGTCATCTGAAAATGTGCATATCTGTGATGACAGAGATTTCTCAGCTGCATAATAATGTGGCAGTTGATGTGGCAGTTGGCACCAGGCCACACAGTGGTTGGATCCCAGCCTCAAAACAGCTTAAGATCTTGAAGTAGAAAAATGCTGTTTTTGAGTACTTGATTAGAAATAAAAAACAATGCATTTTTTGGAAAAAAAACCTTACAGAGGTGTTCCATAGACTCACAGGAATTGTGTAAAAGTGCCCAAATAGTGAAAGAAATAGTCAAATAGTTCCCCTTTACGTAAACAATAAACACGGTGGCCTATTGGGATGTTAGATCCTAATGTGAAAAACAGATTTTTATGTCTGCACTTTATGTGCTCATTTTGTGCCTGTCTTTTTTCTGTTGTGAAGCACTTTGAGCGACAATTCTTGTATGAAAGGTGCTATACAAATTAAGTGTATTATTATTATTAATGCTCTCCACCTGGTCAAACAAGACCACAGTGTCAAACATACCAACTCTCTCCACCTGGTCAACCAAGACCACAGTGTCAAACACTCTCTAATGCTCTCCACCTGATCAACCAAGACCACAGTGTCAAACACTCTCTAATGCTCTCCACCTGATCAACCAAGACCACAGTGTCAAACACTCTCTAATGCTCTCCACCTGATCAACCAAGACCACAGTGTCAAACAGACTCTCTAAAACTCCACCTGATCAACCAAGACCAGTGTCAAACTGACTTGTCCACCTGGTCAACCAAGACCACAAAGTTTCTCTCAAAACTCCAGTCCTGCAAACCCACCTGGTGCCACCAGGTCTGACATCAAGGCCACCCCATCATCACTTCCCCTTAATTGGCTGGTATCAATCCCCATTTCCTGAGCCTTTCAGCCATTGTGTAGTATGATGTGTGCCTGGTGCCAGTGTCTCGCAGCCATTGAGCCTGTAGCCTAAGGTTGGGTGCTATGCAGTGGTGAAGGAGGCCATTTATATCCTACACTGTAAAGTGCTAGGAGTGTCTAGAAAAGCACTATATAAATACAATGATAATTCATTCATAGTTTCAGGTCTTGACCGTAAATTACATGCATGTATTGATGCTGAATTCCAACTCAACTCATAACAGGAGGTAGAGCGGAAGGTTCCCGGTTCGATTCCCACTCCTCCCGGGCAGCATGTCGAAGTGTTCTTGAGCAAGAAAACGTAACCCCTAATTGCTCCCAATGAGCAGGTTGGCACCTTGAATGTGAGGAACAAAATCGTAAAGCACTTTGGACAAAAGCGCTATATAAATGCACCATTTACCATTTAACACACACATAAGAAAGAGACAAAGAGATAAAGTAACACTCTTATCCGACCCAGATTTGACCGTTAGGCTTTAACACTTTGAATGCCCATCACGAGATATCTCGGGTTATCAGCCCGCCCCCTGAATGCCCATCACGAGAATTCTCGCGATTTTTTTTTTATTAGCGATCTGAATTCATATTTCATCAACCGAGTCTACCGTTGGTAAACCAGCCTCATCAGGCGCTCAGATGTGAAAAAAGCGGCCCCTATCGTCTCCCAGATGGTAATGCACCCTTTTGGAATGGACTCAATGAAAATGGATGAGAAAAAAAAAACTCCGGAATCCACATTTTACTTCTCACGCATGTAACCGGAGTTGATCAGATTCATTGTGGACCCTCAGCACAGCGTGTAAGGACTCTATTTTACCAGTCTTAGGATAATCAGACCCGTTTTCACAGAGATATAAGCTTTTCCCTATATGTGATATGGCTGTTTGACTGTGCGAGCGATCAGGAACTAAGAGAATCGATTTTCAGCTCGCGGCACCAGCGTGCATACGTACACATATACTATCGATAATCTACCATTTATTTGAAAACGATTCATAAATAGGCCGAAAAATGACAACGTTCTAGAACAGTGGTTCTCAAACTTTTTACACCAAGTACCACCTGAGAACGTAGCTGGCTCTCCAAGTACCACCATATGACCGGCGTTAAAATACAGTCTATTCAGCTATGCACAGTTCACGCAGGAGGCAAATGTATTCCTAATACCATTATTTATTGTTAACTTTTGTCAGACACAGCCACAATGTACAAAGGGATTGCACTAGAACTAGCAAACGCTTCCACACAACTCATACAATGCAAGGGGCATTGAGAACATAATAACTAACACTCACATAGCAAGTGAGAAAATTAAGAACAACTGTATTTCAGCAAATGTACTTAATTCTCTCCATCTCTCTCTCTCTCACTCTCTCTCTCTCTCACTCTCTCACACAGCAAGCAATTGTCTGTCATTCTCTCTCACACACACACATACACACACACACACACACACACTTATTTGGTTACAAAAACTTAATTTCCTGCATTCTGGTGCAGGAATTTTTGAATGTTTACCCTTTAAATGCCAGTGTTTGTGTGATGGCATCACAAATTATTGTTAAAAGAAACACACAAAAAGTTAAATATTTACAATATATCAAATGCAAAGTAAATTTTTCTGGGGGGGATTATTACAGGCTAGGCATGTTGTCAATGATTAGCAGCAACAAATATTTTGATGGATTTTTTGTAATGTCAGATTTAACACCAACTCTTTTCAGAAAAGTGGGAGTATTTCATTTTTAATTTTTTATCTTTTTTATCATTACAAGAAATATAAAAATAAATGGTTATGATCAGGGCTGAAGTTGAATTAAAGATTTATGACTGTTTAGACTGCATTACTCTCCGTCACAGTGATCTCCTGGTTGTTCCCCACTTAGATTATCTAACTATCGCGCTGCCGCAACCAGAAACACTGGCCTGGCCCGCTTCTAAGTTCAGTGGCCTGACTGCAAAAAAAATAAATAAAAAAAATCTTTTTAGCTTTTTTGGAAATGTTTTCAAGTACCACCAGCAGTACCACCAAGTACCACTAGTGGTACGCGTACCACAGTTTGAGAACCACTGTTCTAGAATATTACAGTACAGGGCGTTTATCACGGATTCTTTTTTTCCCCCTTGAAAACGGGGGCTTTTCAAAATGCTATAAAACGGAAATGAACCGATAAAAAAACAATCCGCTTTGACAATGTTGACTGGAAAATGAGTCATTGATAAGCAACGGGCAGATTAGACACATAGCCATCATTTAAAACATAGATTAGGCGATATTAATGCTAACATTGAAGTGGATGGTGGGCATTCAAGCACTAAATGTGCGACCCCTGCTGGGCACTGAAAGTGTTAAAGATAAAACCACTGATTTTCTAATTCTCTCTGATTTTCTAATTCTCTGACACAAGTCAAAACACCACTTCAGAACCCTGACATGTATTGTTAAAAGTAGAAGTGTTTACACTCACTAGAACAGATATTATGACTAGATGATGCCTCAACCACAATCAAAAATGTTTATTGATTTATTTGGATGTATCTTAGCTAACTGACTAATCGTCCAAGAATCAGGAATAATCCAACACCAATCTCTCTGAGCAGGGTTTTTACTCACACTAGTCTGAGCAGAGTTTTGGTCTGAGATTTGTTAAAAAGGGTACACAACAGGGGTACATTGTACATCCCACTATCAAAGTCTGCTGCGCAAACTAAACTTGAGTGTGTTTGGTTAGAGTGTCTCTCTCTCCACACCTCTCTCGCACCAAGAGACAGTAGGCTACAGACAGACACCCAGCCAAGACCAACTCAGCCAGGAACAAGACATGGCAAGCCTAGTTAACACTTTCTCCGCCAAGGACACCTAAACTCGTCATTGCTCGCCATGCTCATTCTGCCAATGACGCCGTAACACGTCATTGAGATCAATATTTCAAAAATCTGTGATCGCAATCATATTTCTCCACCGGAGACTTGAGATCTACTGTTGATCCCCTCTCAACTCTCCAACGGTTCAAGAGCGCCGATCTGCGGATCGCCCAAACCGGAAACTGGTGCTCATCCAAATTCGGTCCGATCACTCGCTATAGGTCCCGGGACTCGAGCGCGACACAATGGATAGTGATCAGTTACCAATAACTCGATAAACAACATGATTTGGACGTATATACTATTATACAACCTGGAGATGGATCTCATATTTCAACATCCCATAATAGGAATATTTTTGCTCCACGCTCATCGCCCAACGCTACGAGGAAGCTGCAGTGAGTTTCAGCGTGAAACAGAGAACCATCATATTTGTAGGGGTGGGAATCACCAGTTTAATCACGATACGATACGATATCGATTCTTTGGACAACGATACGATATTATCCGATATCACACAGTCTGCCACGATACGATACAATACGATTCGATTCAGGTGCCTGCGATCGATATGAGACGATATTATGTGCCCATTTAATACAATCAGTAACATTTAAATCAACAAAAAAAAAGGCAATGGAAATATCATGACATTTTTATTTTTGAGCTCTTCCAGACATTTAAATGAAAAACAATCTATTGTTTTTAATACAAATAGACCTCCTGTTCACTGTTTTTGGTTAATTTCTTTTTTTTCTCGATATTAATATCCTATTCACTGTCACAGAGCTGTATTTTGGCTGGAAAAGCATATTGGGAGTCCCAAGGTGCAGTACTGGCCAGATCCTGTTAGTGGGGCTATCCCCGAGAATGCACCCTCCCAGTCCACACTTCTCTCTGCCTATGGCTCTGAGTTAGCTTGTTAGCTCACGCTAAAGTAACGTTATCTTCGATCTTTAACGCGACGTGGGCATAATGGAGTGACGAGGATTGCAAAGCAGGTTAGATGCATTGGACCCGTTGTGGAATAAAACAGCAGGGACATGTTTTGGGTCACAGAATAGGCACACTAGTCTTGCTCTATTGACGCTCTAGACGCTACTGATGTTAAACAGAGTTTGAGTTTCACAACACATCGCGGGGCGATGACGTCGCCGTCGCCGGATTTTCAAAATAAGAGTATCGCAATATGAATCGATCTTTTTACATGGCATCGATCCTATTTGATTATTGATAATAGATCGATATATCGATCTGGATCGATGTATCGTCCCACCCCTACATATTTGTATTTGTTTATTAAAAAGGATCCCCATTAGCTGATGCCAATGGCACCAGCTAGTCTTCCTGGGGTCCGAAGTCCCACATATCAATATATACACATACAAATAAACATATACATAAGCGCACACATATATACATGTATACATACATACACACACTATATACATACATATATATACACACATATTCAGTATATAAATAAAACAACAACCTAACATATAACAATATTGCACATGAAAGATGAAGAGCTAATGCTTGCCTGTAAAGGGCAGCATTACCATCTTCAGCTTGTCACAGCTAAGAAAATAATAAGAACAAATAATTAAAAACAAAAATAAATAACGACTGGACTACTGCTCACTAGCTAAGTAATACATTCGGAATATATGTTTAAATGATGATTTGCTATTTAATTGACGTATGTGTTCTGGGCAGCTATTCCAATAAAAGATTACAGATTTTCGTATGGCATTCAATTTTGGGCGAGGTAACATGATTTTACCTTCTCCTGCCATTCTAGTTAAATGATTGCGGAGGACATTCAGAGGACCAAACAGGTGAGCAGTAGTCCAGGTGGCTTAAAACAAATTACTTAACGACCTGTCCCAGAATAATGTGCTGGATGGCATTTTCTTGCCATATAAATGCCATTACCCATTTTCTTAGCCACTGTGTCAATGTGCTCTACCCATGGCAGTCGACTATCTATTATGACTCCCAGTAATTTAACCTTATCAACCTGTTGTATGAGTTCACCAGACAAGTGCAGACTCAGTGTAGGATTGGCTAAGTTTGTGACTGGTTCCTATGATAATTATTTTGGTCTTTGAGATGTTTAATACCAGCTTATTTAGTTGTATCCAATTAGTTACTGCATATAACTCTGAAGATAAAACTGTGTAGATCACCACTAGTTCATTCATTCATTCATTCATTCATTCATTCACTAGTGTTTGCAGCATAATACAGTGTGGAATTGTCCGCGTACATTTGTATACTTGCTTTACACAAAGCAGATGGTAAGTCATTTGTGAATATAGAATACAGGAGTGGTCCAAGACAGCTGGCCTGTGTCAAGCCACAATCTAGCCCTTTGCAGTTAGACATGCTGCCATTGTAATACACTTTGTCTTCTAACATCTTGGAAATCTATGTTGAGGAAAATACTAAATCGATGTTGAGGAAAATACAAAATCTATGTTGAGGAAAATACTAAATCGATGTTGAGGAAAATACTAAATCGATGTTGAGGAAAATACTATATGTTGGGGAAAATACTATATCTATGTTGGGGAAATTAATATATGTATTTTGGGGGAAATACTATATCTATGTTGGGGAAAATACTACATCTATGTTGGAGAAAATACTACATCTATGTTGATGAAAATACTGATTCTATGTTCCTTCAGTACAATTAGTATAGTATGTGTACAGATGTAGTGAAGATGTCTCTGTTCTCTTAGTTAGTTTACTATGTGTACAGATGTAGTGAAGATATATCTGTTCGGAGAATATTGTACACCACTCTATACTGCACTCAAACTACAAAAAAGCAAGCTTACAGAAACAAGTATCTTATAATGATGTCATGATAATATTACTTAAGAGGGCGAGATTGTGAAGTGCAAGTAAGATGTTTGTGACTGCAGGACTTCCATCCCAAGCTGTCTTAAGAAATCGTATGTAGAAATGTATTTGCCGGGTAAATGAGATGATCTTGGTTTTGTCCTTCAATCCCAGGAAACACTGAGACAGTTGTCTTTATGTAAGACTCTGCATTTTCTTTTATCTTTTAAACTATAAAATGGTGCTTTTATATGTAATTTATTCTATGTATAGTCTTTTATATGGACCCTGAGTCCGTAATAAAATGTAGATTGATTGATATCCACGATATGACACAAAGATGCCCAAAACAAATTCATCATGGTGGGCACAGTGGATTATTTGCCAAAAAAACTAAAGGCTAACTTACAGCAGGTTAAGAGAAAAAGATACCGTCGTGTCATGGTTCATAATGTACTGACAATGGCCTACATCTGCCAAACTTTCTTCTTGTATTGTACTTGTGCTGTATAATGACAGCTAATCGAATTTAAATTAGGGGAACCTCCACTTCCTAACAAGTTGAAATAAAGGTTTGAAATGGAAAAAGGAAATGTTATCTTTAGGCTAGAGTGTAAGGTAGCCTCCTAGCTCTCCAAACCATGCAACATAAAGTATGTACTGATCACAGAGAGGTAGTATAGTTCTATGTATTGATCACAGTGCTTTACAGCAAGCAGAGTGAAAATCTATTTATTGTGGTTCCTCGACCATAGCAGCTTCCAATAATAAAATACAATACATTTAGTATAGACAAAATAAGATGACTAAAATAAAGATGACTATATACAGTTCTAAAAAGTTTGGAGTGCAATACGATAATTTTAGCTTAGAATAAAATAAGATGACTAGAATAAGGAATACCATACAGTTCTAAAAAGGTGTGCAGTGCAGATCAGGGTATATTCTAAAGATTGAGGTTGTACACATAAAACAGTTCAGTGGATAGTATAATGAGAAAAAGAATAGACCCACACACTTTTTATCAAGATAGTTAAATCAAAACACTACACCATCCCCTTAACACTTTAATCGCCGGAGACGCTGGTCAGCGTATTTCCCCGCCATGCTTATTCTGCCGAAGATGCTGGACAGTGTCTTTGATATCAATATTTCAAAAATCTGTGATCGAAATCATATTTCTCCCCCGGAGACATTATATGTACTGGTGAGCCCCTCTCAATTCTCCAACGGTTCAAGAGCGCCATCTGGTGGCCGATCGGCCGCTCGCCCAAACAGGAAGTGATGCGGATTTCTACATCCCATAATAGGAATATCTCTGCTCCACGCTCATCGCCCAACGCTATGAGGAAGCTACGGTAAGATTCAGCGTTTTTTTTTAGCGTGTTCCATATAAACTGCTCTGATGATCATATCACCCACACTACATGAATGATATAACGTTGCCCACGGAATTATAAATGACCCCCCGCCCATCCGGTCAACATTTTTAGAAATTAAAAAAAGATTTCAAGGGCTTTTTTTGCCCCCCTTAATTGATTTTCGGAGGCTTTTTTTTGTATTTCGGGGGCACAACATTTTTATAATGAAAAGTAACAAAGATTATAAAACATTGTTGAGACTTTTTTTTACAGTTTTCGTCCCTATGTTTGATAACGTAATGTTAATGTCTCCATATATAGGGCTCTACGCTAACCTTTTTCCCAAGGAGCACATGTGCTCCTAAATAAAATGTTAATAAATAAAATCTAAATACAAATTTAGGAGCACACAGAAATTTAGGAGCAGAGTGACAATTGTTCAAGTAACACACACACACACACGATGTGTGACATGGCTTGGTTTCATGTTTTGAGGTACCTTCAATTATCTGCAAATAATACATACATACTCTATCTAAATAGATTAAATATGATTGTCCCTGAGGGCAAGTTGTGTTGTTGTCAGATCGATCAATGAAATACGTTGCGCGCTCAGCGCTGTGGAATGAAGGAAATGCGCATCGGGATCATTTGGATGTTATTCTTTGGAGTTGTGTTACAAATGGAACGGTCTTTCCCCGCCGAACACAAGTTACTTAACGTTACAAAGGTCGCGCTATGCAGATGCTTAGCTTGCTAACGTTAAGATAGCAGTGTAACTTAATGTTACACAGCACTATGCATGCTTGCTGAAAAGCAGAGCTCTCTGTCTGTCTGTGTTCGCACCTCTCAAGCACCCTGTAACACGCAGCGGGCCCCGCCTCCCTCCCTCCTTGCATTCCATCCAAAAACTGAATTTCAGTCCAGTTTCTTAACTATTAACAGCGGAGCTGTTTTGTAATCTTCACTCTGCAAGTAAATTATTTTTCCGGTTCGCACACACACATATTATTAGGGGCAAATACGGGGGAAATGCTCGCACTGTAGAGCATATATATAATTATATATATAATTAGTAAACTGTCGGGGGCTTTTATTGCCCCCCTTAACTGATTTGAGGGCATTTGGTCAATTTTCGAGGGCATTTTGCCCCAAGCCCCCGTTAATTTTGAACCCTGCATCAGATCATACGTAGTAACTCCTAGAAGCACGTCCAGTTGAAATTTTTTATCTCGCACAGATTCCTACCAAACTGTATTTGATCATCAATATAATGCATTTAGGGCTATAAATCAAGTTCTGGAGAAAGCTGCAGAAAACGATAAAAACATACTTATACTTTAGACCGTATTTTAGTATGAATATGTGAATGAAAAAGTATAACGTTGCTACACCCTGAACAATAGATATAGGACGTTGAATGGGCCATAGTAATGTCAATTTAGCAATACAATTTAAAAAGTTATAGCCCTGCAAAGAAGGGGAACTTCTCCATGTTAAATAGGGCTGGCGAGGGATGGTAAATTATGAATTTAACCCCGGCGATCAAAGTGTTAATTTGGAATAATGTCAAAAAATGGACAAATCAATAAGTTACTCATTAACCTTTTTATTTTCCATTTAAAAACTAAATAGAATGAAGGTACAAAAATACAAACAAATCACACTACCTACTGTATAACCCTAATCCCCTCGCCCTATAAATCCAAACCCCAGTCCACACCCTCATCCACCACCAAACCCCTCATCCACCACCACACTTCCCAGACAACACTGATGTTAACCCTTTAATCGCCAAGGACGAGTTAACACGTCAATCTCCGCCATGCGTAATCTGCCAATGACGCCATTGAGATCAATATTTCAAAAATCTGTGATGGCAATCATATTTCACCCGCGGAGTCTTGAGATCCCCTGTTGATCTCCTCTCAACTCTCCAACGGTTCAAGAGCGCCATCTGGTGGCCGATCGGCGGATCGCCCAAACAGGAAATGAGCAGCAGGAACTGGTGCTCATCCATATTCGGTCCGGCCACTCGCTATCGCTCGCAGGACTCGAGCTCGACACAATGGATAGCGATCAGTTGCCAATAACTCAATAAACTACATGATTTGGACGTATATACTATTATACAACCTGGAAATGGATCACATATTTCAACATCCCATAATAGCAATCTTTTTGCTCCACGCTCATGGCCCAACGGCCCGAGGAGACTGGGGTAAGTTTCAGCGTTTATTATTACCGTGTTCGATACAAACTGCTCCGATGATCATATCACCCACACTACATGAATCATCTAACGTTGGCCATGGAATTATAAACGACCCCCCCCCCATCCGGTCAACATCAGATGATGAGTAGTAACTTCTAGAAGCACGTACATTTGAAATTTTTATCTGGCGCCGATCGCTATCAAACTGTATTTGATCATCAATATAATGCATTTAGGGCTATAAATCACGTTCTGCAGAATGCTGCAGAAAACGATAAAAACATATTTATACTTTAGACCGTATTTTAGTATGAATATGTGAATGAAAAAGTAGAACGTTGCTACATCCTAAACGATAGATAATTGACGTTGAATGGGCCATAGTAATGTCAATTTAGCAATACAATTTAAAAAGTTATAGCCCTGCAAAGAAGGGGAACTTCTCCGTAGACAAATAGAGCTGGCAGAGGATGGTATAAGGATGTACATACGCGTGGCAGAGAAAGGGTTAATCATCCTCACCACTGTCATCGGAGTCTAGGGCTGTCTTAAATACTTCGAAGCTTCGTTCGATGGTACAAGCTTCGAACATAAAAAAAAAAATCGAAGTTTAATTTTTTTTTTAAAGAAATAAAAAAATATTCAATTATTTTTTCATTTTTTTTTTTATTTATTTTTTTTACTTGGGGGTGTGTGTGTGGGTGTGTGTGTGTGTGTGTGTGTGTGTGTGCGCATGGGGCCATTGGGTGGGGCCGGGGGACAAATACACTGGAGGAAAGTAACCCAGATCAGCACTGCCCAAATTATATCATCACTATTGCCTGTTTGAAGGATATCATCCTCAAACACATATACACCACCTACACGCCTATTCTCAGTCCTTGCCCCACAATGGTGGAATGAACTACCCACCCCAGTTAGGACAGCCGAATCCCATCCAATCTTTCGCCGTCGACTAAAGACGCACTTCTTCAACCATTATCTGAAATAAAATTTAAAAAATAAAATAAAAAATATCTAACCCTAACTAACCTTACTGTCCTAATGAACTAACCTACACTGTAACACGCAACACTTTGATGAATATTGTTACTCAGCTGATAGAGTTGTATCCTTCCTGATGACCTGTCGTACAGAACTTGTAAGTCGCTTTGGATAAAAGCGTCAGCTAAATGACTAAATGTAAATGCCTTGTAGAAATCCACACATAAGAAAGAAAGATACTGGGATGAATAAACAAAATAGGAAATATAATGTAGAAATGCATGCAATACATAAATAAATATGAATCTCCATATATGAAATAGAACATTTAGATAAGGTGCTACTGAGATGTTTTGGTGAGTTCTTTGTTTTTTTGTGGAAGTAGCCCTTCTTAAAAATGCATGAACATTCACTGATAATTGGTCTGTAGTGGAGTCTACAAGGTCTACATTGCCGGACCATGTAGAATCCGGACCTTGTAGACTGACATAATTCTGTGCATAGTTTAGTCTACACAGGCCATTTTTCAAATAATCAAAATCTTACTTCATTCATCTTAAACATTCTTGATTTGGGGGATTGGTAGTTCCCATGAAATCTGAAGTTGTTCAAACGACAACAGCGATCCACCTTGAATTAAATCACACTGTTGGCTGCGTCACAGTCACGAAAGGGGCTACTTAATTCATTAATCCAATCCACTTTATTTATAGAGCACATTTAAAAACAACAAAGTTTACCAAAGTGCTGTACAAGTCCCACAACATAAGATAAAAAAAAAAAAATTATATATAAAAAAAAATTCGAAGCTTCGAATTAAAATCGAAGCTCGGCCCCGAAGCTTCGATTGCCAAAAAATAATTCGAAGGTCAGCCCTATCATCCCATATGTAGCCCTATCCTCAGTTTCCTTAGAAACATTTGCAGTGTTTCATAACAATTTACTCAAGCCTAGTAATAGACACAATATTTATGACACTGGAAATACATTCCCTGAGGTCCATAGATGTCCCTAGATACCAAGAACATGCAAATGGTCTTGTAGAAGTGGAGCAATCTTCCATTTACTTGTGTGTATTTTTCTATTTTTCTCCCCATCCCAATTTAGTCGTTATGCCAATTCCCCCCTCCCCTACCTGGTTGTTGTGCGCATGTTCCTCCTACTGGTCGGTACAAGGGAACCCTGAAGTCCACCACATGCTTCCTCCGACACATGTGGAAACAGCCAGTGGCTCTCTTCTCACCTGGCAGCGAGGACTCTCATTGGTGAAGCGTAACACGTGGGAGGTCACACTGCCTTCACCATTTCCTGCCTTTCGCTTAGCAGGCGCCCAGACCTGACCTGTAGGCGTCGCTGTCCACAACGCCAGATTACCACCCACGACTTCCCTCCCCCTAACTCAGCCAAACGAGTTAGTATGACAACCGGCCCAAGCCGCAGGGCAATGCTGACTCCGGGAGTCGAGACCGCAGCCTCTTGCATTGGTGACAAGCGCAATATCCGCTACGCCACCCGACCGCCCTTGCTTTAGGTGTGTATTTTTAGGCGGATTTTCAGAGGTTAAGAGGTAAAGAGGTTAAAATCGGATAGGATCTGATTGAGATTAAAGATTTTGAACTACTGAGCACTGAACATGGAGACCAATCGCAAATCGATCGGCACTTTCTCGGCCGAGCTATAGTAATTTTTTCCGCACCTACTCCCAAAACTCTGCATGTGCAGATTGATAAACCTAGACATCTGGACAATCCCGAAACTCGGTGGGCAATCTGCGCATGTGCATGGGGAGTAGGTGCTGAAAAAGTGACTATAGCTCGGCTGAGAAAGTTCATCAATTTGGGATTGGTCTCTCCATGTTCAGGAGACTCAGATTGTACAACTTCAAGGCTCCTTTTGAGCGCCGCTGCTGCAAGGAAGGAGCAATAAGACTGTGGAAAACAAAGTAAACATAATTGTACTTACAGATGTTGTGGTGTCCACAGTCTGATGTCTGTTTCCACAAGAAGAAAGTCTTGGTCCAGTACAGTTCTGCCACAGAGACTTCACACTGTGAACACAAAGCATTTGTTGAATAATCCAGGAATTTATGTGGAGTGTATCGAGGCTTGTGTTGATGACGTGTGGTGACGTTGAACCTCACGCGCCGGTCGTACCACGTGACTGATTCAGGACATTTGGCGCATGATTCGAGATAATGGGGCAACGAAACGCAATAGTCTCCTATGACCTCACATTGTGTCGACTTGGGCATTTATTGCGTGTTTGTTTGCCATCTGTTCCAGCTTCTTTTTTTGTGATGGAACCAGCTAGAGGAGATTTTCCCTGCCTGGGAACATTTTGATCTGATTTCTCATAATAAGGTATGCACATAGTAATAACTAACTGAGCTGATCTCTCTCCTAAGTATGCACATTGCACATAGTAATAACTAACTGAGCTGATCTCTCTCCTAGTAAGCATTCACATAGTAATAACTAACTGAGCTGATCTCTCTCCTAAGTATTCACATAGTAATAACTAACAAGAGTTGATCTCTCTCCTAAGTATTCACATAGTAATATTAATAAATGTGACAACACAGCGTAGCCCTTGATCTAATTTATGTTACTTTAAAAGGTGATGCGTCTGTTGTGTTCAGAAGAACTTGGATACGACAATAACACCTCACCGATGCTGAGGCATTATAGAGCAGTGGTTCTCAACTGATGATGGGTCGCGTGGGAATTTTGAGTGGGTCGCGGATGTGTGCGTGGAGAAAAAATTGAGGGGGAAAAGGTTTTATTTCGCAGTCTACAGAATTTCTGATACATTTATTTATATTGCGCCCCCTCAACCAATAGTTACATCGGCCCAGGGCGCATCCCGGGAAAGAAAGAGAAACAAAAAAGACAGGAACAATACGAAAACAGAAAAAATACATGCAGGCCAACCAAGCCGATAGAGAACGGACAGACATAATACACCAGTCATACTACAATATAGGGCTGGGCGATATGACCAAAAACGTTATCGCGATACAATTATAAAATTATTTTCATATAACTCGATATCGATAATTATCGTCGATATGTCTGTCAAGTTTAATTAACTTATTATGCCCGGCGCCGATACGCGGGCTGACTTGTTTTGCTGCTGTGAATGTCTCGAGAGTCGAGTTGATGTCGTCATCAGTCCGCGCACGTTAGCAGTTAGCCAAAGCAAGCAGAGTATTTCATGACAATGTACTAAAAAATTACCCTAAAATACTCTGTTCCGCCCAATTCATTGCAACGACGTCCACCGTATACCCCACACTACTATAACAGTTACCCTCAGAATTCAAAACACACACCAACTCAGCAGGTAACCTGTGAAATAGCGCCGTGCAAGCTAATTAGCCATAGCCAGCCTCGTTTCCGAGCGGAGTATTTCATGACAATGTACTAAAAAATTACCCTAAAATACTCTGTTCCGCCCAATTCATTGCAACGACGTCCACTGTATACCCCACACTACTATAACAGTTAACCTCAGAATTCAAAACACACACCAACTCGGCAGGTAACCTGTGAAATAGCGCCGTGCAAGCTAATTAGCCATAGCCAGCCTCGTTTCCGAGCGGAGTATTTCATGACAATGTACTAAAAAATGACCCTAAAATACTCTGTTCCGCCCAATTCATTGCAACGACGTCCACCGTATACCCCACACTACTATAACAGTTACCCTCAGAATTCAAAACACACACCAACTCGGCAGGTAAACTGTAAAATAGCGCCGTGCAAGCTAATTAGCCATAGCCAGCCTTGTTTACTGAGTCCTACCTCCGCACGTCCTTCCGGGTCTCCTTCCGCTATCGGCCATGTCCTTCACTGATTGGTTGTTAGTGCGTGTGCTCATATCCAAGCTTGGAAAATCGATATATCGAAACTTTGCGACCACGTTTCATGTATATTGCGAGGATATAATTTATCGCGATAGTTATCGTTATCGTTTTATCGCCCAGCCCTACTACAATACAAAACTAGCTAATGGGTTGTTTATGGCGAAAAGGTGGGTTTTGAGCATGGCCTTAAAATAGAGTAGAGTGCTTGCAGATTTAGCTGCACTTTTATTTTGAAGCACATAAGTTTCCCATGGCGCAGTGCGCGTGCAGTAGCAGTTTGCTGCCAGCATTGTCATGACAGTAACTGTAACTGAGGGGTACAATTCCCTGACTGTATTGAATAAGTATGGTATCATTAAACCACTACTGAGTTATGTACTTTACTACTGGCCATACAGTACACAGGTATATGTGATGAACACCCACACAATAGCACGGCTTAACAAAGAAAGTCCTGTTTGGAATATTTATTAGAAGAGCATCAATATTATCTTACAGTATTGAGAATTAGAGTCGCGCTTGTAAGGCGAAGAATGTGCATGAATAGGTCAAGAGCGTAAGTCCATGAGCATATTACGATGGGGATAATTAATACCACCTGTAGCATAAGAATTATATAAGGTACACTCGTAGGTCAGCTGGAGATACTAGGGGGGTTCCCTCCGGTTGTAAGCCAGCAGGGGAGAGGAATTGTCGGGAGCAAAAGTCTGGATCAACGAGGAATAAAGAGACTCCAGGTACAGGAGACGGTGCAATAATCCCTTGATCCTTAGACAAAGCAACAGCTATACTCCGGTATGCACTGCAGCATGGATGAAAGCTAGCCAGCCTCTGAGTCCTAGAGGCGGGCTCGACGGGGCTCCTCACAGGGTAAATCCCACACGGTAGTGGGGGTAGACGATTCTCTGCTCCAGCAGCCACAGGACCAAAGCAATATAATCCAGCCGAAAAGGGCTCTGCATTCATCGGTGTAGGTTATCCAGTGTACATATCCACACGGTTCTCGTCTAGGCCTCCTCGGATGGCGGCACAAGGTTAGGCCGCCCAGCCTGGATAAGCACACTAGCTCGGTACGATGAAACGTTGGTAATGCTGGTCACTGTAGAACGGTAGCCGCACGATACACTATACATAATAGACTATTACTTGATAATAGAATAAGTCAAACTCGACGATACAGCGTTAAACTCTGACACTTTAGCTATCAATTCGCACGCGGTCTCAAGGCTCTATTTCGGGGCAAAACGGGCCCACTTCACAGCACGTTGTATCGTGGTGAAGGCTTCAACTTGTTGGGGTAACTCACTGCTGTATCCACCTGCAACGTATTTATACGTAAGGTGAATAATCTAGTGCCAGCCTTATTTCTGTCTCGTATTACTGCGCAAACCTGGGCATGTTGAGACATGTCTTAGCGGTGACTTTGAACTAGACATTGGGGGTATGGCCGTGGCGCCTAGGGGGTCGCTGTCCAATAGGAGAACGAATATTATGGTCTGGCCTGTACCAGGTAAAGGGATATTCCGTGTATATGTACAAAGAATATACAAGGGATATCAGACGATATACAAATACTATACAATATATCTCAAGTAATAAATATATATATTCGGTTTAATCTGACCCTTTGTAACAGTAACGTCGTCACATCAGTTACCGCTCATTGATTCGAGCATTTGTAAACATGGCGAAACGCAAATACGACACAGACTACATTAAATATGGGTTCTTACATTGAGGACAAAAGAGAGCGACCAAAACCTCAGTATGTTGTGTGCAGTGAAGTGCTAGCACATGAAAGCATGAATCCATCAAAAATGAAAGGCCATTTAGAAACAAAACACACTTATAATTCTTCATTATACAATGCTGTTCAGTATCCCCTGATCGGGTAATCTCTGCTACAGTTCAATTCAGATTCTTGAAACTTGATGAGCATCACCAGTTTAAACTTGTTTAAAAGGCATATATGTCTGTAATTCAAGATAAGGATGGCTTTTTATTATTTCATACAGTTCAATTTAGATTCTTGAATCATGACGAGCATCGCCAGTTTAAACATATGCCTGTAATTCAAGATACATCTGCCTTCTGTAGTTCTCTGTAGCTCACTTGGTAAAGCATGGCACTAACAAGGCTGAGGTTGTGGGTTCGATCCCATGGGACTACATATACTGAAAAAAATCTATGCACTTGTGTACTGTACGTAGGGCTGGGCGATATAGCCAAAAACGTTATCGCGATAAAATAAAATAATTTTCATATCACTCGATATCGATAATTATCGTCGATATAATTTCTGTCAAGTTTAATTAACTTCTTATGCCCGGCGCCGACGGGCTATTAATAGACTCACTTGTTTTGCTGCGGTAGAAGTTGGAGAGCCGTCGTGTGTCGAGCCAACCCTTTGAGAAGCGTTGTGGTCCCGGCTTGAATTCTCCATGAATGTGTCCAAGTCCATAATCCATATAAATCCATTTTGTTATATCCAACACAGTCTGAATGAATGTTTCTTGTGATTATGCCGCGTGATTTCAAACCACCAAAACAACTGAATGTCTCGAGTTGATGTCGTCATCAGTCCGCGCATGTTCTTCTACGCAGTATACTAAACACCCCAGTGCATAGATTATTATATTCCACCAGGGGGCAACCTACAGCCACTGGATCATATGCATTATAAGAATGGAACTAACACAGTTAGCCAGAGCAAGCGGTGTATCCCACGACAATGTACTAACTATCACCCTAAAATACTCCATTCCGCCCCAATACATTGCAACGACGTCCACTGCATACCCCACACTACTCTAACCGCTACCCTCAGAATTCACGCCACACACCCACTCCGCACGTAAACTATAAAATAGCAGCGTGCAAGCTAATGATCCTAGCCAGCCTTGTTTACAATGTACTAACTATCACCCTAAAATACTCTGTTCCGCCCCAATACATTGCAAAGACGTCCACCGCATACCCCACACTACTCTAACCGTTACCCTCAGAATTCACGCCACACACCCACTCCGCACATAAACTATAAAATAGCGGCGTGCAAGCTAATGATCCTAGCCAGCCTTGTTTCCTACCCAGAGGTGCACCGCAGGTCTCCTTCGCTGTCGCCATCTCCTTCACTGATTGGTTGTTAGTGTGTGTGCTCAGGGGGCGAAACTAGAGCCCGCCACCCGCCATTGGCGGTCAGTTTTTACGTTTGGCGCCTCCCACTGAGAGGTCTGCCCGCCGTGTGGCAGGCAATCAAATAGTCATGTGAAAACCGAAAATCATGATCCAATTCTGAGCGGAGTTCTCACTCGCTGTCTCAGCACAGACATGCAGCGCACCGCGCACTGCTCCTCCTACCCCTCCGGCACCCGTTTCTGTATGCTGCATGTAAACAGAGGACAGTCACCGTGACGTTAGTCTAGTCAGAGGGACCTCCGTGAGATAATGTTAGCTACTGTTACAAAATGACCCAGTCAACTATTCACTTTTAGTTTAATACATGAGGCATTGTGTAACGTTATCCAGCCGGCTAGCTACTGATAGCTCCCGACATCAACAACTGCTCCAGCAAGTGTCCAGTGCATAATAACTCCGTTGGCTAGGTAGCTCATGTTAGCCCACGTTAGCTCACTAGTCACTACGAAATGTCCCAGTAAACTAAATAGTTCAGAGGCGTTGTCCCAACGCCATCCAGCAGTAGCTACAGATAGCTCCTGACATCAATGTCCTACAACATGCGTATTCGAGCCCCTGGCTTACATCGCATGAGGGCTGCTGAATAGGTCCAGGTGCAGCGCAGGAGAATCCTTTCATGCTGAATGTAGAGTTTAGGGCCCAGCTGCAGCGCCGGAGAATCCTTGCTGGAGCTGGAGGCCACTCGAGTATACACACAGTGGAGCTGTTTGCAGACAGCGAGGTGGCGATGTCTCGCAGATAATACAACTACAAGTATGATTATATAATAATATAAAAAAAGATTTATATAAAATAATAACAATCTTTTTAATCAAAAGAAAGTTGGCAGGTAAGAAATATGCTTGGCGGGTAGATTCTTCCCATCTACCCGCCACTGGCCGGTGAGTCAAAAAGTTAATTTCGCCCCCTGTGTGTGCTGATATCCAAGCTTGGAAAATCGATATATCGAAACTTTGCGACCACGTTTCATGTTTATTTCGAGGAAATAATTTATCACGATAGTTATCGTTTTATCGCCCAGCCCTAACTGTACGTTGCTATTAGTGTTGTCAAAAATATCGATTTTTCGATACATATCGATTCTGAATATTTAAAACAGTTTCAATACTCACTTCCCACAATATCGATACTTTCTGCATTATCGATACCAGCTGGCGTTCTCGCAGTATTCTCTCCTTGTTGACACACGCACGCTGCTGCGGCATTGCCCCTCCCCCCTCCCGGACCCGTGTCAACACAACTCCTCAGCTCTCACTCGCAGAGCCTCGACAGCTCTTCTTTCAACATCACTGAATCATTAAACAAAATGACCCATTAAACGATTGATTTTAGTTTAATACATGAGGCGTTGTCTAATGTTGGCCTTCGTGGCGTTCGTTGCAGGCTTGCAGCTGTTGGCTAGCTAGCTATCTTTCTCAGTTGGCTAACGTTAGCTACCTAATACTGGCTGGGTGGCTACCTTTTAATTCGCAATGGAATGGCTAGCTAACTAAATGTACATATCGATGTGATTGGCTGAGACCATAATTTGTACGGTTGGCTGGATTGGGGGTGGCCAGCTGGCTAGCTGGCAGTTCATGGTGCAGTAGCTGGCTAATGTTGGCCAATATACAGTAGCTGTAACTGAATGATGCTAGCCTTATATGGTCTTATGAGTTTCAGTTCATAGGAAAATACTTTGACTATAATGGTCAGAAGTAAATTAACTGTATATATACTCTTTTAGAAACTCTGTCTCTTAAACAGTACTGTATATCTTGTATGTCATAAATGTCTGGATGTAATAATAATAATAACTAATTTAATTCATATAGCGCTTCTCAATGACCCGAAGTCGCTGACAATAGTCGGGAGCAAAGTAAAAAACAAAGAAACAAAGAAACAAAAACAAAGAAACAACAAAGAAACAAAAACAAAAGGAAGATGAGACCATGGGGGGAACAGGGAAGACAGCATGATAGCACAAAAAGACAGGAGACAGATATCAATCAGGTTGGAGGGGGGGGGGGGTTATGGGTGGGGGGGGGGGGGTTGAAGGCAAGGGAGAACAGGTGGGTTTTGAGGCGAGCTTTGAAGATGGAGAGTGTAGGGGAGTCTCTGATGGACTGAGGGAGTACTGTTTATCTGTATGTCATATGTTATGATGAATTGAAAATGGGGGACCCTGATGTAAACAAGACAAAAGTCTTTCTCTGGTCTGCATCCCCTTAACAATTGTGTGTATTGAGCTATACTGTACCCATTCTGCAATCTGTTAATAAAATGTTCAATCAATCAATCTGTTATGCTTAACACGCAGTACTATTAACTTTACTTAATTTCTAAGATTATATCATTTAGTTATTTTTAAATGTCTGATCTAAAGATAAACAAAGGGTTTTAAAAGTGTTATATTTATCTTCTATTATAGTACCAGAGAGAAGCTGAGGAGAATCAACCAGCAACAAAAGCAAAATTTATAAAAATATATATATATATATTATTTATCTTTTTTTTCTTATTTCCTTTACATTTTAAGATTGAACCTTTTTCCCTGTGGTATCGAAAATGGTATCGAATATAGCTACTTTTCAAGGTATCGTATCGAAGTTCGAAATTCCAGTTCTAGTTGCTATGGATAAAAGTGTATACTAAGAAGCTTTTTTTTTCATTGAGTTTGTAGCCCTAGTTGCACATATTTATTTTTGTTTCATGTTTTTAACAGTGCATGAAGGATTGTGTATTACTGCAAATTTTTTGTGTGAAATAAATCAGAGTGGTTAAAAAATGTGTGTCGCAACTTAATGACTAAGGAAAAATGTGGGTCCTGAGGCTCGACCAGTTGAGAACTAGGGGTGGGAATCACCAGTTTCATCACGATACGATATCGATTCTTTGGACAACGATACGATATTTGCCGATATCACAAAGTCTGCCACGATATGATACGATTAGATTCAGGTGCCTGCGATCGATATGAGGCGATATTGTGTGCCCATTTAACACAATCAGTCACATTTAGATCAACTAAAAAAAGGCTATGGAAATATCAATTGACGTTTTTATTTTTGAGCTCTTCCAGACATTTAAATGAAAAACAATCTATTGTTTTTAATACAAATAGACCTCCTGTTCACTGTAAAGTGCCACGTTTTTATATATTGCGCTTTAAACTTTAAGTAAAATGTTTTGGAACTCACAACACGCAAGCTAAAACCCCTTCCTCTCCCAAATTGTTCCTACAATTGTTTTATGTTGCATGATGATCATGTTTAAATATCAACATTATCTGTCCATCCCCAGTAACACACACACACACAGACACACGCACACACACACGCACACACAGAATGCCCCTCCCCCAGTCCCCCACAGAAAGGTAGAATGCCCTCACCCCTCCTCCTTCCCAAGTCCCCTCTCCCCTCTCCTGTTCTCTCTCACGTTAGCTGCTTAGCTTAAGCAGCCAACATAACGTTAATTTAGATCTGCCCACGCAACGTGGGCATAAAGGAATGGCGACGATGCAAATCATGTTAGATGCATTTGACCCATTGCGGGGAAAAAACTGCACAGACTTATATCGGGTCGCAAAATACTTAGACGCTGCTCTGCTGTAATGTCTACACAGAGTTTCACACTACTGGGCGCCGGCGGATATGACTTGTGGGATTTTCAAAATAAGAGTATCGCAATATGAATCGATCTTTTTACGTTGCATCGATCCTATTTGATTATTGATAATAAATCGATATATCGATCTGGATTGATGTATCGTCCCACCCCTATTGAGAACCAGTGTATATAGAGCCTTGCATGAGAACAAGGAGACCAACCAGGGTGGACTAAGCTCAGGTAAGCCATTTTAGGATGCAAATGTAACCCGTGTGTTACGCCTGCGTTGTGTTCTGGTGTGTGTAGCGACATTAATCAGGCATGAGGCAGTACGAAGGTTATCTTATAACTAGGGATGCCCCGATCACGTTTTTTGCCACCGATACCGATCACCGATCATCTATGAGCCATATCGGCCGATACCGATACCAATTGTTTTTGGTTTTATAAAAAAAGAAATTTTAAATATATAATTTTTTTTTAATAAAATATATATATTATATAATTATACTTGTAGTTGTATTATCTGCCAGACATCGCCACCACGCAACAAGTCAAAATGCTCGCTATCTGCAAACAGCTCCACTGTCTGTGTGTATACTCTGCTTTGGTCAAATCACTTCAGCATGCCCTCAGCTAGCCCCTTTCATGACTGCAATGCAAGCCAGGGGCTCGAATACGCATCAATGTTATAAGACATTGATATCAGGAGCTATCTGTAGCTACTGCTAGCCGGCTAGATAACATTAACACATTAAGGACCGTCCACGTATAAATACGTGTTTCGGTGCCATGCGTTGTGGACCAGAGCCACGTATATAGCCGTGGCAAGTTGTTATTGTTTTATTCCATATTAATAACCGGCTCAACATCCCCGATCGACTCTGCAGAATTACCCTCCTCTGTGGATTCGCCAACATGCAATACCGGCCAGATCCTCTTAGGGGCGCCATCGCTCCACTGCAGTATCATTGTGGGCGAATCCTTTTTCTTTTTTTTAACCCTCCAACGGAGCCCGATATTACTCTGATCCCAAAGCAACCGTATGCACCGTGGATCACGTTTCGAATAGCAAATTTCAGCATGGAATAAGGGGATTTATCATCAACCAATGGACATATCGATCTACCAGATGCCGGTCGATAACGGGGAAATGCTGGCGTGGATCCCACCGGGTGACGGTAAGAGCCTTTTCACATAAATTACAGCCGGATTGGAGCTTGTTGTGTAATGTAACCAGACGATAGGCTAATGTGGCTATATACACTGACACTGGTATCGGTGATCAATAATACTAATCGACGTCCCCCGCCGCCCCCCTTTCATCCATACATGCTTTGGGAGAGCCCGGACCATATGCAGTTTAAGTTATTTCTTTAGCATATATACAGCGGAAATGCCGTTGAATATAACGTTAGTAGCCTTTAGCTTCATAACTAGCTTCCCAGAAAATATATGAGCCGAATTCTGCGATAATGCTTATATTCACGGCACTATAAAATGACAACCTATTGATGGATTTTTTTTCTTTAAGCCATTTTGAAGGGACGGTTTATGCACTCAAGTGACAATGAGAATAGACAGATAGCAATACTATAAAGTATAGATATAGCTATAAAAAGAGACATCGCTTTGTTGACAAACCCTGGTCCCCTAGCACCATATTAGACTGCACCAAACTGAACTATTTAGTTTACTTGGTCATTTCGTGTAAACAGTGAGCTAACGTGAGCTACCTAGCTAACGGAGGTATCATGCACTACTAGACTATTGCTGGAGCATTTGTTGATATCAGGAGCTATCAGTAGCTAGCCAGCTAGATACCGACAATGCCTCATGTATTAAACTAAAAGTGAATAGTTGACTGGGTCATTTTGTTTAAACAGTAACGTTAGCTAGGTAGCTAACGTTAGCTCACAGAGGTCCCATGCACTAGACTAGAGCAGACTATTGCCGGAGGCAATAGGAGCCTCTGTTGACACGGGTCTGGGAGGGGCAGGGGGAGGAGGGGGAGGGGCAGTGCGCTGCAGCTGTGTGCCTGAGAGAGAAGTCAGCGAGTGAGAACTCCGCTAAGAATTGGATCATGTTTTTCAATCGGTTTTCACAATCGGCGAAAATAAAGCATTATCGGAATTCACCGATCTCATATTTATACTGAATATCAGCCGATACCGATCGCTGGCCGATCGATCGGGGCATCCCTACCTATAACCCTAGTTAGAGTATAGCGAGCACTCTGCTCTATTGGAACTGTCCCTTTAATCATATGCTATCATGAAAACGTTCAACCACATGCACGCTCCTCACCTGCCTGGCCACACCCACATCCGCTCATACATAAGCGGGGCCATGGCCATACTACCAGCTCCTTCCCCAGTCTTTCACCGCCGAAACGGAAGACACGTGGGGTCCTCAGTAAGTCAGAGCAGAGCGCTCGCTACTCAAATAACTAGGGTTATAGGATAACCTTCGTTATTATTCGTATAGCTTTGCGCTCTGCTCTATTGGAACACAAGAGTGGAGCAGAGCGGAAAGCCCGACAGATGTACCTGCTGAGGTCCCCTACAACCAGGCACGTGCACACAGAAACCAAGGGGTGCTTGAGCACCTGCCTTTTTGAGCCTCATCAAAAAAGTGCCCTTTTTGAAAATGAAAATAAAAATAAAAAAAATTACCGTTACGCATATAGACTGCCCTTCCAACTGAAAAATGTCAGGATAGAATCAAAATATTAGGTAAAGAGAGAGAGATGCCCCATTTTCCATTGCAGTTTGCACGGCCTCCTCACCGTGCATCTCCGCGGACCTATATACTTTATGCATAGCGTGGGTGGTGATGATAATGATGATGATAGAAACCGCTCTCATTGAGGGACACGAAGAAGTCAAGTCCGATGGGATTTGGTCATCTCAAATACAAATCGGGATTGGAATAAAAAAATGCATTTATATTAAACAATACAGAATATACAGCACTTCTTGGGGTCTGTAGGGTAAGCATTTATTCCCTCCTCCCTGAACATTTATGGAAATGTATGGGCCTTTTAAGTCAGTGATAAAAGTGTCTTTCAAGGATAAGTGAGCTCCTGCACTGATTATTATAGTTCAATATTTGATCACCAAAACCCCCCAAAAGGCATAAAAAGGGGGCCCCCCATCCACCAGGCTCCGCGTGTTCTGTTGACATCTTAGTCTAGTGGTGACATCATCAACTACGCGACTCAGACGGAGATGCATCCAGCTGCAGCGCCGGAGAATCCTTGCATGCTGCTGAATGTAGAGTATAGGGTCCAGCTGCAGCGCCGGAGAATTCTTACTGGAGCTGGAGGCTACTCGAGTATACACACAGACAGTGGAGCTGTTTGCAGATAGCGAGCATTTTGACTTGTTGCGTGGTGGCGATGTCTCACAGATAATACAACTACAAGTATGATTATATAATATATATATTTTATAAAAAAAATATATATATATAAAATTAAAATTAAAAAATGTAATCAAAAAAAATGTGGCAGGTAAGAAATATGCTTGGCGGGTAGATTCTTCCCATCTACCCGCCACTGGCCGGTGAGTCAAAAAGTTAATTTCGTGCCCTGCCGACATCTAAGAAGGGAGATCCCCCCTTGAATGGCCCTTCTAAGGTTTCTCTCCTCCACACTGCCTGTGGAGAATTTTTTCCTATTGTTAGGTTTTAGTGAGTTTTTCCTTACCTTCGCGTGGGGTATGTCTGGGAGTGCTTGCATTCTTTCATCTATTTGCATTTATTTTAAATTTGTTGAACCTTATGGTGTCCTTGTTCTATTCTTGACCTATTGTTATGTTTTCTTCTTGACTTGTTTAAAGAAGACTTGTACGGCCCATGGGGACTTTAACGTGTGTTGTTGGGCCTTATAAATAAAAAAATAAATTTGATTTGATAATAGCAATCTTTTTGCTCCACGCTCATCGCCCAACGGCCCGAGGAGACTGGGGTACGTTTCAGCGTTTATTATTACCGTGTTCGATACAAACTGCTCTGATGATCATATCACCCACACTACATGAATCATCTAACGTTGGCCACGGAATTATAAACGACCCCCCCCCCCCATCCGGTCAACATCAGATGATGAGTAGTAACTTCTAGAAGCACGTACATTTGAAATTTTTTATCTGGCGCCGATCGCTATCAAACTGTATTTGATCATCAATATACTGTAATGCATTTAGGGCTATAAATCACGTTCTGCAGAATGCTGCAGAAAACGATAACAACATATTTATACTTTAGCCCGTATTTTAGTATGAATGAAAAAGTAGAACGTTGCTACATCCTAAACGATAGATAATTGACGTTGAATGGGCCATAGTAATGTCAATTTAGCAATACAATTTAAAAAGTTATAGCTCTGCAAAGAAGGGGAACTTCTCCATAGACAAATAGAGCTGGCAGAGGATGGTATAAGGATGTACATAAGCGTGGCAGAGAAAGGGTTAATCATCCTCACCACTGTCATCGGAGTCATCATCCCATATGTAGCCCTATCCTCAGTTTCCTTAGAAACATTTGCAGTGTTTCATAACAATTTACTCAAGCCTAGTAATAGACACAATATGTATGACACTGGGAATACATTCCCTGAGGTCCATAGATGTCCCTAGATACCAAGAACATGCAAATGGCCTTGTAGAAGTGGAGCAATCTTCCATTTACTTGTGTGTATTTTTTTTAGCCAGATTTTTCTATTTTTCTCCCCATCCCAATTTTGTCGTTATGCCAATTCCCCCCCCCTCCCCTACCTGGTTGTTGTGCGCATGTTCCTCCTACTGGTCGGTATAAGGGAACCCTGAGGTCTACCACATGCTTCCTCCGACACATGTGGAGACAGCCAGTGGCTCTCTTCTCACCTGGCAGCGAGGACTCTCATTGGTGAAGCGTAACGCGTGGGAGGTCACACTGCCTTCACCATTTCCTGCCTTTCGCTTAGCAGGCGCCCAGAACTGACCTGTCCACAACGCCAGATTACCACCCACGACTTCCCTCCCCCTAACTCAGCCAAACGAGTTAGTATGACGACCGGCCCAAGCCGCAGGGCAATTCTGACTCCGGGAGTCGAGACCGCAGCCTCTTGCATTGGTGACGAGCGCAATCTCCGCTACGCCACCCGACCGCCCTTGCTTTAGGTGTGTATTTTTTGGCGGATTTTCAGAGGTTAAGAGGTAAAGAGGTTTAAATCGGATCGGATCTGATTGAGATTAAAGATTTTGAACTACTGGGCACTGAACATGGAGAGACCAATCGCAAATCGATCTGCACTTTCTCGGCCGAGCTATAGTATTTTTTTCCGCACCGAGGAGACTCAGATTGTATAACTTCAAGGCTCCTTTTGAGCGCCGCTGCTGCAAGGAAGGAGCAATAAGACTGTGGAAAACAAAGTAAACATAATTGTACTTACAGATGTTGTGGTGTCCACAGTCTGATGTCTGTTTCCACAAGAAGAAAGTCTTGGTCCAGTACAGTTCTGCCACAGAGACTTCACACTGTGAACACAAAGCATTTGTTGAATAATCCAGGAATTTATGTGGAGTGTATCGAGGCTTGTGTTGATGACGTGTGGTGACGTTGAACCTCACGCGCCGGTCGTACCACGTGACTGATTCAGGACATTTGGCGCATGATTCGAGATAATGGGGCAACGAAACGCAATAGTCTCCTATGACCTCACATTGTGTCGACCTGGGCATTTATTGCGTGTTTGTTTGCCATCTGTTCCAGCTTCTTTTTTTGTGATGGAACCAGCTAGAGGAGATTTTCCCTGCCTGGGAACATTTTGATCTGATTTCTCATAATAAGGTATGCACATAGTCAGGGCCGCCTGGGAGAAATGCGAGGCCCTGTGCGAGATTTAAACGCAATAGTCAACGTATTCTTAAATAATAGCACAGTTCATGTAGTTTACAGCACTGAACATTAGAGGATAGAACACTCGCTGTGTAATGTTTTACCTGTACATTATACTGGTGACAGCCAGGTGTCCTTCACTCTTGTCGCTGTTCCGGTCAAATGGCACATTGTACAATTGTTTCATGCATATTTAATTTCCCCTGAGCACTCATATTAAAGATAGTCATCCTCTATAACAGCGCTTTGTATTGCTCCCTCAACCACAATTGACAGATTTTGACAACTAGTTCAACATTTTTGTAGGTAATGACTCAAGAGGACCATTCGTTTTATAGGGAATGGCTATTCAGCAGTCATAACTCATAACTAAGTATAGTTCATTTTGACTGACATGACATAAGCAAATGATAATGTTATATAACAGCAGAGAATTATATGAAAGCAATTGATGCATGTCCAAAAGCATTTGCAATTTGTTCGGAGGAATGAGAAACTGCTACTATGATGTTGTGGAGGTTGAACTATGTAACAGTTATGAGAACTTTAATCCTGATCAGAAAAATGCACCAAAGCAATTGAGAAAAACTGTACACACATGTTACATGTTTGATTATTATAATGAAGCCTTGACACTGGGTTTTGTTTTTCTTCAATCAAATCCTTTTTTAATTTTCCTTTTTTTACATGAAACTCAAGACACAGCACAATAGTTAACACAACAATAAAACAAGACGTCACAGGACAGATACAGCAATAATAATAATGACAAGACCCTTAATAATTTAAATGAAAAAGTTATAATATAAATTAAATATATAAAGGAAGGAACAGGAAAAAAAATAGTTCCACAGAGTTCCAGGCTCCGTTCACAGCAGTGAAGTATGAAATGTCTCACGTTTGCAGCCATGATACGAATGATTTCATTTTGAATTTCAGATCCCAAATAATGCTGATGGGTTTCTTTGTTTTTAATTCGTCTGACATGCTCTTGCATAGTTGGGTCAAATTTGGCAAGCATTTCTATGAGGCCTAAAAAGTTACCATTGCTTTCATCATAAAGCTTCTTATTAGTTCCTCTAAATGCCAAATTATGTTCTGCCAGATATTGAACAGCTGCAACAATACGGGTTAGCACGGCCTGCCAATGCGCTTTCTCTCTGTTCATTTCCCTTTGTTGCAACGCATCTATGCCCGTATTAGTTTCCAATCGTGTTGTTGCCTCTCTCCATTTTAATGCATTTGAGATATGATCTGGGGATGTTTCGTGTGATTTCAGTACAGCAGTTATATGAATCCAATCATTGGTGCCTTTATCAGATAGTTGTGTTGCACTGTTCAAGCTGAAGAGTTTGCAGCAAAAACAAAATGCTTTGTCTAATTTCTTAGAATAGGTAAGCCACTTTCTTTCATTCGTTTCCCCATTTGCTAATTTTCGGATTAAGAAAGCCTCGCTAAAGTGTCTTTTGTTTTCTTTGTTTTTCGGATAACAAAATCCTGGTTTCAGCTTTTGGGGACCTCTTCGAATGATCAGATCTCTCTCTCTATTCAAGTTCACTGGCCAATTACCCACATCGTCATACTGCATCATGGTGGCATCCACCATTTCACTCTCCGCTCTGCTGCTGCTATGAATAGGGGCCTTGCGCTCCGCATCCTCTTCGTCACTGGTCGTCAATGCATCTTCCTCCTGAGGGGTTAAGTAAGTTATGTTATTCAACATGTTTACCCAGGGACAGTGCACATTAACAAACAGTCAGTTTCCACATCAATTAGCTAGTTTATCTGTAGTCCCTGGCTGCTTACCGTGGACTGGCTCCTCCCTGGCTCCTCATAGTCAGCGCTCGCTGTGACCATCGCTGGCACCCGCTTGTGCTGCTGGGCAGCGCTGCTATTAATTGAATCTTCCTCCTGAGGGGTTAAGTAAGTTATGTTATTCAACATTTTTACCCAGGGACAGTGCACATTAAAGGGGAACTCCAACATTTTGGGAAATTAGCTTATTTAACATCTTCCCTGGAGTTAGACAAGAAGATACATACCTTTTTTGTCTCTGTGTGTGCATTTAGCTTTGGGAATAGACGCTCAGTTAGCATAGCTTAGCTTCATCACTGGAAGTGAGGCAAATCCGTAGCCTTACTGTAACTGAGGGGTACAATTCCCTGACTGTATTGATAAGTATGGTATCATTAAACCACTACCGCTTTATGTACTTTAATTACTGGCCATACAGTACATGATATATAAATATGATGAACACTTCCCACAATGAATCGGTTCCACACAAAGGTGTAATCAAGTATTTATTGCAGCAAAAGGTACATAATATACTTCTCTATTTTACTTTGGATGCGCTTATAAGGCAAAGGAATGTGCGTAGGCAAATCAATAATGAATGTCCATTCTCTGGTTACGCAGGAGGTAATTATACAACCTGAATCTTAGGGAATTATATCTATGGTACACTAGTAATATATAGCGGGAGATACTGTAAGGGTCCCCCCGGTTGTAAGCCAGCAGGGGTAGAGGATCTGTCGGTAGTAGAGAGTCTGGTCAACGATGACTAAGGAGACTCCAAGTACAGGAGACGGTGCAATAGTCTCTTGATCCACAGACGAATACAGCTGTTCTCCGTAGACTGTAGCTCCACAGTGAAGAAAGCTAGCCGGCCTCAGGCTCTCTGAGGCGCAGACTCGACCTGGCTCCTCACAGGGTAAATCCCACACGTGTAGGCGTCGGCGATTCTCCGCTCCATAAATCACAGGACCAAAACAAATATAATCCAGCCGCAAAGGGCTATGTAGTCGTCGGGTAGATTAATCCAGTGTACATGTCCACACGGTTCTCGTCTAGGTCTCCTCGGGTGAAAGCGCCATGAAAGCAGCCCAGCCTGGATAAGCACTCTAGCTGATACGAGGAAGCGTTGGTGATGCTGGTCACTGTAGAACTTTAGCCGCACGATACACTATACACAAATAGACTATTACTGACTTAATAGAAATATGTCGCACTCGACGGTATAGCGCCAAACTCTGACAATTCAGTTATTAATTCGCACACGGTCTCAATGCTCTATTTGGGGCCAAACAGGCCATACTTCACCGCACGGAGTATCGTGGGTGAGGCTTCAACTTATTGGGTAATTCTACTTCTGTATTCACCTGCGCCATATTTATATGCACGGCGAACAATCTAGTGCCAACCTCATTTCTGTCTCGTATCCCTGGGCAAGGCCGGGCATGTACAGACATGTCTTGACGGTGGCCTTGAACCTGACTCTGGAGGCATGGCTCTGGCGCCTGTGGACCGCTGTCCAATAGGAGAACGAAACATCATGGTCCGTACTAGGCTAAAGGGATATTCCGTGTATATGTACAAGGAATATACAAGGGATATCAAACGATATACAAATACTATGCAATATATATCAATCAATAAATATATATATTCGGTTTAATCTGATCCTTTGTAACAGCCGCCTCCTAATTAGTCCCACCTAATTAGCTAAGCGGAGACAGATTAACCGCACTGTCCACTACTCAATGTCTGTTGTGAGGGGTCGGGCAGTTCACAAAGTCATGGGGTCATGGTCGTCATCGATAGTATCGGGGAGCCTTGGCAGTTCTATTAGCCTCGCCACGGGTCGGGTGTAGATCCGTCCTTGGACGAGCACTTCGGCTGCTCGGACCTTTCCGTCGGCACCGGTGATCACTTTGCTTACGCGGCCAGCCGGCCACATAGCTCGGGGTAGTGACTGGTCGATAATCATGACGACTGTTCCTTCGGTCAAATTGTCTCTCTCTTTCACCCATTTCTGGCGGGTCTGTAGAGACGGTAGATAGTGGAGTAGGAAGCTGTTCCAAAACTTGTCAGCCAATACTCGACTGTACCTCCACATTCTTCGGCCGTTCGCTTCTTCAGGCCTGTACATTGTCTGTGGTAGCGCGGGGTCCAGCCGCCCCATCAAGAGTGTGTTGGGGGTGACTGGGTCGACATCTGCTACATCACTTGAGACGTAACCGAGGGGCTTTGAGTTCAATACTCCCTCGATCTCCGTGAGGACTGTCATTAGGACTTCTTCCGCCACGGTCTGGGCCCCAAGCACGGCGTACAGGGCTGTCTTTATTGAACGTACTTCTCGTTCCCAAGTTCCACCGAAGTGAGGTGCGTTTCGGGGGATTAAACTGGAAGTCAATCTGGGATGGAGCGAGGTGGGTCTTAAGTTCTGGGCCCATAGCTTGGAAGCTCTCTCTCAGCTCTCTTTCTCCGCCTTTGAAGTTTGTCCCGTGATCAGACAATAATATAGACGGTTTGCCTTTCCGCGATGTGAATCTTCGGAAGGCCATAAGGAATGAGTCTGTGCTCATGGTTGGAAGGAGTTCTATATGCATCGCTCGGGTGGTCATGCATTTGAATACAATACCCCACCGCTTCTCGGTTCCTCTTCCTTTCTTTATATACAGCGGGCCGAAACAGTCCATACCGGTGGAGTGAAAAGGCTTGTCGCCGAGTCGGAGGCGACAGGGAGGTAGGTCAGCCATCCGGGGTATACTGGGCTGCGCTCGCCACTTACGACAGTCTAGACAGGTTCGCTGGAAGCGCCGCACTGCTTCTCTCCCTTGCAGTATCCAATAACGACGTCTGATCTCCGCGAAGACTCTCTCTACCCCGGCGTGATGCACATCCTCGTCGTATTTCTTTATGATCAGCTCTGTGACCTTGTGTCGGCTGTTTAAGACTATCGGGTACTTGACGTCATCCGGTAAGTCTGGAGCTCTCCGCAGACGACCACCCACTCTGATGAGACCATGGGCGTCGCTCTCGGGGGCTAGGTGGAGCAGTCTGCTGTCTGATGGGACGGGCTTTGCTCCCTGTAGACAGTCTAGCTCATCGGGGAACGAGTCTCTCTGGGCTCGTTGTAGTAGAAGAAGTTCTGCTTCTTCGTAGTCAGCTGCTGTAATGTCAGTAGTGAGCTGAACCTCTGGGTGGTGCCACAGGAATGTCTTTAGCTGCGCACTCTCTAGGGTGAGGCAATCGTCTATGTCGGGGTCTGTGGAGACGAGTGTGTTCAATCCACAGAACATAGATTTCTTGTTTTCGGCCTCCTCTTTACTCGCTTCCCGTGGGGTGGGTGTAGGCCACTCTTCTTCCGGGAGCTTGAGGAACTCTGGCCCGTCACTGTATAGGTTGTGATGGGTGAGGTCATCCAGGGACATTCCCCGGGTGATGACGTCAGCTGGGTTGTGTTTTGTGTCCACATACCTCCAGCTTGCTACTTCTGTTAAATCTTGAATCTCTGTGACTCTGACTCCCACGAAGACCTTGTATCTGCACGAATCAGACCGGATCCATGTGAGTACTGCCGTGGAGTCTGACCACAAGATTGTTCTTTGCACCGGAATGGTGAGTTCACGTTGGATTAACGTGGCGAGTTGCGCTCCTGCTAGGGCTGCGCAGAGCTCTAGACGCGGGATAGATTGTTGCTTTCGTGGGGCTATTCTTGAGCGAGCCAGGATGAAAGCAGTATGTATTTCTCCTCCCTCCTCTCGGGCACGCAAGTAGGCCACCGAACCGTAGGCTACTTCGGAGGCGTCGCTGAAGACGTGCAGGTCCATCTGGCACGTCTCCGGCCTCACTGTGGGTGGGAAGTAGCTGCGGCGTATGTTGACACCTGGGAGTGAGCCGAGTTCCGTCTCCCACTCTCTCCATGTGGATGCAAGGTGTTCGGGTATGGGGTCGTCCCAGCCCTGGTCCTTGTCCCATAACGCTCTTACAATCATCTTTGCCCTGGTGGTGTAAGGTAGAATACATCCCAACGGGTCATATTGTCTGGCGAGTGTTCTGTATACACTCCGTCTGGTGGTCGGTAGTGCAGTCGACCTTCCCTGCTCCTTGGTCAGGGGTGTGTGTTTATAATGGAGCGAGTCTGTTTTGAAGCGCCAGACTAGTCCTAATGTCATTTCTTGGGCTTCTCCTGGGATGGTCGCCATCCAGGTCTCGCTGCTTGCTGCCTTGTCCTCGGGGGAGAGGCTGCGCAATACTTGCGGGTCGCTGCTGGCCCACTGCCTGAGATCAAAGCCGCCTTTGATCAGGGAGGCGCGGAGCTTGAGTAGAAGGGCCTCGGCTTCTTCTGGCGTCGAGACGCTTTGCAGACAGTTGTCCACGTAGAAACTATTTCCTACACTTTGTCGGACCTCTTCATCAGCTGCTGGGTCCTCTGCTACGTGTTTTTGCAGTGCAAACGTAGCACAGCATGGGCTGCATGTGGTTCCGAAAGGGAGGACTTCCCATTGATAGATGGCTGGTTGCTCATCCCCTATCCTCTCTCTCCATAGGAACCGCAGCAGGGGCTTGTCCTCCTCCACTAGTCTCACCTGCAGGAACATCCCTTTGATGTCGCCGCTGATGGCCACCTTGTCTTGGCGGAAACGTAGTAACACGCCTAGTAGAGAGGGGCCGAGTGTTGGGCCGGGCAAGAGCTCTTTATTCAGATTTTGTGATCCGATCTGGTAGCTGCAGTTGAACACAATACGATCCTTGCCGTTGTGGTGGACTTTGTGGTGCGGCACGTACCATGATTCGGTCGTCTGATCGGCCTCTTTAATGTCAATTTTCTTTATGTGTCCCGCTGTGATTAGCTTGTTAATCTCAGCGCGGTACACAGTCTCTTGAGCGGGGTCTCTGGCTAGGCGCCGCTCTGTGTTCAATAGATACCGCTCCGTCGCTTCTTTTGGGGCGTGGAAGGTAGGCATACCCTCTCGCCTCAGGAGTGGAGTTGCGTATCTCATCACTCCGTTGACTTTGACTCTCTTTGTCCCCTGCTCGAGGAGGGCTATAGCGTAAATGTCTTCCTTGGAACGAATGTCTTTCTTTTCGTTCTTAAAGGGCATTGTCTCTAGTGTCCATAGCCTCTCGACATGCTGTAGGAGGGTGGTGTCTTCTTCTGTCACTCTGGAGTGGAGGCAGTTAGTGGCTGCTGTTCGGTTAAGAGACTTAGCGAGGGGGCCTTGTAATGTCCATCCTAGGCGGGTCTCGACTGCTGCAGGACAGCCTCTGGGCCCTGTGTGGACCCGGTCTATCGGGACGATGAGGTCTGCATGGTCGGAGCCTATCAGCAGGGTCGGGGTGGCACCGTCTATGAGCAGTATAGGTAGTTGACGCAGGTGCACATATTTATCCATCAGCTTGGCGATGGGGTAGGTGTACTGCGACAGGCCTATTTCTTGGCTGGTGAAAGCATTAGTAATCCTATACCGTCTCTCTGGCTGCCCGCTTGCTGCGATAGTGAAGGAGACATTCTCGCCCTTTATCGTCTTTAGATCTCTTCTTATTGTCCGAATCGTCATCTGGTTTTCGCTCCCCCGCAGCCCCAGCTGGGCCGCAGCGGACGCGAGGAGAAGGGTCTTCTCTGACCCGTCGTCAAGGACGGCGTAAGTGTCCATGACCTTATCTTGGTAACTCAGTGTTACGCGGACCACCTTTAAGAGCACCCGGGCGCCCCCGCTGCTGGCGGGGTCAATGTACATAACACTTGCCTTTGTGCTGCTTGAGGGTGCAGGCTTTCTTCTGTTACTGTCGTGTAGGACATCTAGGTGGGCTCCGTCACACCGACTACACCTCTTCTTTAAGTGGCAATCGGCTGCCATGTGACTGCGCGCACATCGGTAACAGCGTCGGTTGGACTTTATCCATTGACTCACCTCGTCGGCGGTCATCTTCTTGAATGTGTCACATTGTGACAACCAGTGTTCCTTTTCGCAGTACGGGCACACCATCTTCCACTTTCTTTCATCGAGGGGGTACTGTGGTTCTTGCTGCTCGGTACTGATTCTGTGGTGCATGACGGTCACCAATCTTCGGCCATCGTTTGCTCTCCTAGGTCCCTCTCTGGAGCTTGGGGTGCTCCGCATGAACGTATCCAACCGTAGGCTGTTGACTTCTCTCGCCAGGAAGTCGGCTAGGTCTAGGAGGGATGGCTCGGGACCGTTAGGATCACGGTGGTCTCTTTGCCGCCTAAAGCGCTCTTGTCGGGCGGGCGGAAGCTTCTCTAAAATCCTCTCGACATTAGAGTTTGCGTACAGTTCGTGCATACCCTTTTCTCTTTGCGCCCCCAGCATCCCTACCAGGGATTGTACCTTGATAGACAGGTCATCTAGTGAGCGATTGTCTGTGGCTGGGGGTAGGCGGTCAATATGCCTTATCTCTTGTATTACGTAGTCCCATATGCGTCCATATCTTTGGTCGAGTGCTGCTAGAGCCGCTGTGTATGGGGTAGTAGAGGTGGCATAGGCCAGCGCTATATTGTGCGCTCGGGGCACCTTGAGGTGCTTCAGTAGGATAGCATACTTGTACGGTTCATCAGCTACATCGGACATCATTGTCTCTAAGCACATTCGTAGCTCCGTGTACTGTGCTCTGTTCTCGTGGGTGAAGTCCGGAAACGTCGGTGTGCCAATGTATGATGCCATGGATGGCTGGCACATCGGTGAGCGTTGGAAGAGAGGCCTCCTAGGCGAGTCTCCTCTTACGCCTCTTGGTGGGCTGGTACCTGCTGGGTACCATGGCCCGCGTATCCAGGGTGCTGTTCCTCGGGGCTGGTCGTGCGTCAAGCTCACCCGTGAATTGAGTCGGGGGTCTGTAGCGCAGAGCCGCGGGGGTAGAGCCTGGGCTGTACTGGACCTCCTGGTTCTGTGGAGTACTGTGCTGCTGTCGGGCTTGACTCTCCTCCTCTCCCTCTTCTTCTTCCTCTGGCAGGTCCTCTAGATCCTGTAGTCGTCTATTTAGCCTCTCCGCGGTGTAGACCGTTTCTTCCTTGTAGCTGGGTCTCACTTGGACCGGTCGGGGAAGGGGTTCGGAGGGGGGTATAGGCTCTCTCTGGTGGTCGGGCTCAGGGTCGCTTGATCGGGTAGGGGAGGGTGCCCTTGACCCTTGTCTTGACGAGGCCCTGGAACCCCGTGCGGAGGGAGGGGGTGTTGCCCTGGTGATCAGCTGCTCCATTATCTGCGCTTGTAATCGGTCGCGCTCGGCTTCGCGCTTGGTGAGAGCGAGGTCGCGCTCTGCTTCTCTTTGGGCACCGGCGCGCTGGGCTTCGGCGGCGGCGCGCTGGGCTTCGGCCCGGTCCCTTACCATATTCTCTTCCGTCTGAAGGCGTCTAATCTCTAGACGTATACGATCTTCGTCGCTCCGTTGCTGCGCCTGAAGGCGTTCTCTTTCCATGGAAGAATGTTCGCGCTCACTAAGCGTCTGTGCTTGGAGTCGATCGCGCTCTGTTGAGGCTGCTAGGCTGGCGAGGAATGCCTGTGCCAGCATCTTGTCCGCCTCGCTGGGGGGAGACGCTGGTTGAGGTGATCCGCTCCTGGCAGTACTCGTTGGAGATCTGTTCTCCTGTGGCGAGTCCTGGAGATCCATCTCCGGGGTGCTCTCCTCTTCTTGTAGCGGGTAGAGTTCCATCCCTGGAGGGCTGTCTTTATCCTGGAGCTCTCCGGGGACTACTTCTTCGGTCTTGGCGGGGGGTAAAGTCATGTCGGGTCCCTCCTGGTCCCTACCGTGAGCTTGGTCAGTTACGTTAGAACCCACTAGGGCCTCTATTGGCGGGGTAGCCTGGTCGATAGGGTCGGACATAATTTTACTAGCTACTTTTTCCGCGTTTACCGTCTGTAGAAAGCTAGGTAGTATATTGGCAACGTAATCCTCTAAGTACTGAGGTGTCTGCCGTCTACGCTGCGGGCGATCTACTTTAGGAGAACCGTTTTGTGGAGTGTTCATCATAGGCCATGTCAATATTAATACCACTATATTAATATTACACTAGTTACCCTCCGGCTCGAAGGACCAATTGTAACTGAGGGGTACAATTCCCTGACTGTATTGATAAGTATGGTATCATTAAACCACTACCGCTTTATGTACTTTAATTACTGGCCATACAGTACATGATATATAAATATGATGAACACTTCCCACAATGAATCGGTTCCACACAAAGGTGTAATCAAGTATTTATTGCAGCAAAAGGTACATAATATACTTCTCTATTTTACTTTGGATGCGCTTATAAGGCAAAGGAATGTGCGTAGGCAAATCAATAATGAATGTCCATTCTCTGGTTACGCAGGAGGTAATTATACAACCTGAATCTTAAGGAATTATATCTATGGTACACTAGTAATATATAGCGGGAGATACTGGAAGGGTCCCCCCGGTTGTAAGCCAGCAGGGGTAGAGGATCTGTCGGTAGTAGAGAGTCTGGTCAACGATGACTAAGGAGACTCCAAGTACAGGAGACGGTGCAATAGCCGGCCTCAGGCTCTCTGAGGCGCAGACTCGACCTGGCTCCTCACAGGGTAAATCCCACACGTGTAGGCGTCGGCGATTCTCCGCTCCATAAATCACAGGACCAAAACAAATATAATCCAGCCGCAAAGGGCTATGTAGTCGTCGGGTAGATTAATCCAGTGTACATGTCCACACGGTTCTCGTCTAGGTCTCCTCGGGTGAAAGCGCCATGAAAGCAGCCCAGCCTGGATAAGCACTCTAGCTGATACGAGGAAGCGTTGGTGATGCTGGTCACTGTAGAACTTTAGCCGCACGATACACTATACACAAATAGACTATTACTGACTTAATAGAAATATGTCGCACTCGACGGTATAGCGCCAAACTCTGACAATTCAGTTATTAATTCGCACGCGGTCTCAATGCTCTATTTGGGGCCAAACAGGCCATACTTCACCGCACGGAGTATCGTGGGTGAGGCTTCAACTTATTGGGTAACTCTACTTCTGTATTCACCTGCGCCATATTTATATGCACGGCGAACAATCTAGTGCCAACCTCATTTCTGTCTCATATCCCTGGGCAAGGCCGGGCATGTACAGACATGTCTTGACGGTGGCCTTGAACCTGACTCTGGAGGCATGGCTCTGGCGCCTGTGGACCGCTGTCCAATAGGAGAACGAAACATCATGGTCCGTACTAGGCTAAAGGGATATTCCGTGTATATGTACAAGGAATATACAAGGGATATCAAACGATATACAAATACTATGCAATATATATCAATCAATAAATATATATATTCGGTTTAATCTGATCCTTTGTAACACTTACAGTGCCTTACAGTGTATTGCAAGGTCTGACATTGACCAAACTTGATATGCATGACCTTGGTGGGCTCTAGGTCAACTCCTGAAAAGGGGGTCAATGTCAGACCTTGCAATCAAAAGTTAGGGGGCAGTTAGGGGGCGCACTGAAATTATGGCAAGGGTTATTAGCCCCCTAACTTTTGATTGCAAAGTCTGACATTGACCCCCTTTTCAGGAGTTGACCTAGAGCCCACCAAGGTCATGCATATCAAGTTTGGTCAATGTCAGACCTTGCAATACACTGTAAGGCTACGGATTTGCCTCACTTCCAGTGATGAAGCTAAGCTATGCTAACGGAGCGTCTATTCCCAAAGCTAAATGCACACACAGAGACAAAAAAGGTATGTATCTTCTTGTCTAACTCCAGGGAAGATGTTAAATAAGCTAATTTCCCAAAATGTTGGAGTTCCCCTTTAACAAACATAGTGCATTTCCACATCAATCATGTAAATGTGCCAGAATTAGCTAGTTTATCTGTAGTCCCTGGCTGCTTACCGTGGACTGGCTCCTCCCTGGCTCCTCATAGTCAGCGCTCGCTGTGACCATCGCTGGCACCCGCTTGTGCTGCTGGGCAGCGCTGCTATTAATTGAATCTTCCTCCTGAGGGGTTAAGTAAGTTATGTTATTCAACATTTTTACCCAGGGACAGTGCACATTAAAGGGGAACTCCAACATTTTGGGAAATTAGCTTATTTAACATCTTCCCTGGAGTTAGACAAGAAGATGCATACCTTTTTTGTCTCTGTGTGTGCATTTAGCTTTGGGAATAGACGCTCAGTTAGCATAGCTTAGCTTCATCACTGGAAGTGAGGCAAATCCATAGCCTTACAGTGCCTTACAGTGTATTGCAAGGTCTGACATTGACAGAATTTGATATGCATGACCTTGGTGGGCTCTAGGTCAACTCCTGAAAAAGGGGGTCAATGTCAGACCTTGCAATCAAAAGTTAGGGGGCAGTTAGGGGGCGCACTGAAATTATGGCAAGGGTTATTAGCCCCCTAACTTTTGATTGCAAAGTCTGACATTGACCCCCTTTTCAGGAGTTGACCTAGAGCCCACCAAGGTCATGCATATCAAGTTTGGTCAATGTCAGACCTTGCAATACACTGTAAGGCTACGGATTTGCCTCACTTCCAGTGATGAAGCTAAGCTATGCTAACGGAGCGTCTATTCCCAAAGATAAACGCACACACAGAGACAAAAAAGGTATGTATCTTCTTGTCTAACTCCAGGGAAGATGTTAAATAAGCTAATTTCCCAAAATGTTGGAGTTCCCCTTTAACCCAGTTGTACAGTAAATTACCAAGTATGGCTTTGTCAGTATTCCAATGTACAGTGTCAATCAATCAATCAATAGACGTCACGTAATGATTTATAGGGGGGCTTGCTCAAACCCTGCTTAATTATTTGCATATAAGGGGCTTTCATGTTTTTCCAAAAACAAAACGTAAAACACAATTATTCAACAATATTCAGATGTGTTCTTAATTATATTCAAGCAGCCAGCATATTTATTGAAAATAGTAGCAGTTGTGGTAAATTAATTAAAGACCTTAGAAAAAATGAAGTATTAGGCCTAACGAATTATTTTATTATTATTGGCATAATAATTATTATTATCATCAAATAAACGAACGAATGCTTCCCCAAATGTTGTCTATACTGATATTCTGAAAATAGCTTAACTCATATTAGGCCCGTCTCTCGTTTGTGGTAATAAAGACTAGTTGCAAAGGCAGAATTTCCCAAAATGGTCTCCAAAATAAATGGAGCATATTACAAGCTAAATTAAATACCACCACCACGCCACCACTCCCCACGTGCCAGCGCTTAATGGCGGCTAGATAGATAGATGATGTGACGCATACGAATTATTCGTTATTATTAATCTATTATTATTATTGGCAATCATATTACTAAATTGTTATTATTATTTAATATCATCATCGTCAAATAAACGAACGAATGCTTCCCCAAATGTTGGCTAATGAGGTAGGCCTAGCCGCATGGCCGGCTAGGGCTGCCTGTCTGCGACATATCTACCATGCTGCAGTGCCGCCTGCCTGCATGATAAATCATCAGTCATTCGTCAAATAAACGAACGAATGCTTCACCAAATATTGGCTATACTGAAATTCTGAAAATAGATTAACTCATATTAGGCCTGTGACCTGACAATTACAAGCTCAATGAAATACACACCACTCCACGTGCCAGGGCTTATTGGCTTAATGGCTAGATAATTAGATAGATGTGAGTGACGCAGACAGCCCTATGCGGCTGCAGCAGGGTTTCCGTTAGAAAAAATTGTTGCCGGTCTCCGTGACCTGCAAGATTTCAATCTACCGGACAAATGAGATTAATTCCGGTCATAGTTTATTGAGTTTTAAAACAATTGATAGGCAGGCTATATAAAGAATGTCATCCTCAAGGCATGTAGATTTATAATATTATTACTTAAAACTAGGCTACTTTTGCGTATACAGTCATTAATTAATATATTCCAAATAAAATAAGTCCCTCGATACTCCGTGCTGCTGCTGACTTGAAATAAAATAGACCGCGTATCTGTGGGCAGTCGGTCCGACACTAAACAGCAGTCTGTTATAATCACATTTTTATGAGCTAACGAATTCCGTTATATTGGACATTTGTATTAATTATATCAAGCGAAGAACTGAGAAAGCAGAGAGACGGCAACATTATCGTGGTTTGCGTGACGACTCTCTCCACCTCGCAACGACTTATTTGCAAAGAGTATGGCGCTGCAGAGAAGCTGATTTAGCTGTTATTGGCTCTTTTCTGGGAACCGCACAGCAGCGCCCCCCACCCAACATTGGCTGAAAATGGCTGAATTGGAGTACTGCTGGAATACTGCATTGTGCTGTTGCCTCTCTGGCTCTGCAGCTTCACATGCACTCGCACACCCAGCACTAAGCTCTCGCTGACGACGTCGTTGTCATTATTAGAAGCAACGAGGAAACAAATGTAATGATCGTTTCGTTCATCGCATAGGCTATTTAATTTTAGCCTATTTTAATACAATTCAAATAATCAAATTGTGCTTAGACTCAGGGAATTATTTTCACCGGACATTAAGACCGGAGATATTAAATATGTCGGACTTAAACAGATTTTGGCGGTCAAATACCGGTAATTACCGGCTAACGGAAACGCTGGGCTGCAGGCTACCTGGCTAGTGGCTACCTACCATGTCCATGCTGCATGCCAATGCGTCGTTGTCAATGCCAATCCCATCATCCTCATCTTCACTGCTATTCATCGGAGGCTGGTGAAGAGCCCGGCTGGTGCATTGGCTCGGGCGCTTCTTCCCCCCGCCTCTGCGAGGCCCTGCAGCAGGGCCCGGGGATATTGCTTCCTTGTTTTTTGTAATAAATTTGTCAAATGATCCTTTCTGAGAATTTGTGAACATTAGTTTTTTTTTTGCCTTGTTTCGCTGTAAATACCCAGAGACAAATTTCCGTCCTTTATCTCGTTCTCTCGTCGTCGACATTGTGTTAAAAATGTTTATCACTTGTCTTGAGTCATCCACACCTGACACACCTGCTGTGAGTGACCACCACCACATGCGTAATGGCAGCTTTTTATATGCGCAGATAGATAGATCACGCTGCAGGAAACAGGATGAAGAAAACATACGTTTCCTGCCCTCTTCCAAATTTCATAATTATTTTAATATAAATGGTCAGCTCAAGTGCACGGCACCTTACTTCACCATATATAATATAATAATAATCATTACCATAACTATGATAACAATAATAAATAATAATGATAATATGACCATGATGATTGAATAATAATAATAATAATAATAATAATAATAATAATAACAATAATAACGGTAGTAATAATAATAATAATAATAATAATAATAATAACAATATTGCTATAGGATAGCTACCAGCCTACCAATAAACAAACAAAAAACCTGCCATGGAAAAGAGAAAAAAAACTAAAAATAAATAAAATCAGATACAGAGAAATATGTGTTACGGGGGACCCTGATGTAAACAAGACGAAAGTCTTTCTCTGGTCTGCATCCCCTTAACAATTGTATGTTTTGAGCTGTACTCTGCAATCTGTTAATAAACTTTTCAATCAATCAATCAACCACTGGCTACACATTGTCTGCAAGTTCAATCAAAATGATAAATTTTTCCAACCACCTGCTGTGAGCAGGGGGGAGGGGTGGTGGACGGTGCAGCGTGCACACTCTTGAGTTGACTGAGCATTCTTTGAGAGGTAGTATTTGATTGATTGATTGATTGATTGATTGATTGATTGATTGATTGAAAAATGTTTTAAGGTGAGACAGCAGTATACAGTAATACAGCATAATACACATTTCAATAGTTTTGACACTTCACATATGTCATTTTTGTCTTGATATATAAAATAAACAGTGATGTTTATATAAACATGATGGATCATGATGATGTAAGTCACACCTGCTGTAAGCAAAACTAGATTTTCGTTCTGTGATCGAAAGTGATTGTTAAATAACTTTATATTCATTTTAATTTCCGCGACCCTAGCCATAGGGCCTCGCAAAAAAAACGAAAAAAAAAGATTTTAGACACCTGCTGCTGTAAGCAAAACTAGATTTTCGTTCTGTGATGGAAAGTGATTGTTAAATAACGTTATATTTATTTACATTTTTATATAAAAAAAAAAGGCCTCGCAAAAAAAAAAAAAAAAAAAAAAAATCTTCTCGCGAGGCCCCCCTTCCCGCGAGGCCCTGTGCGACCGCACTGCTCGCACACCCCCTGAGGCGGCCCTGCACATAGTAATAACTAACTGAGCTGATCTCTCTCCTAAGCAGGGTTAGAAATTAACATTTTTTTTCAAGGGCTTTTTTTGCCCCCCTTAATTGCTTTTCGGGGGCTTTTTTTTGTATTTCGGGGGCACAACATTTTTATAATGAAAATTAACATAAAGATTATAAAACATTGTTGACACTTTTTTTACAGTCTTCGTCCCTATGTTTGATAACGTAATGTTAATGTCTCCATATATAGGGCTCTACGCTAACCTTTTTCCCAAGGAGCACATGTGCTCCTAAATAAAATGTTAATAAATAAAATCTAAATACAAATTTAGGAGCACACAGAAATTTAGGAGCACAGTGACAATTGTTCAAGTAACACACACACGCACACGATGTGTGACATCATGGCTTGGTTTCATGTTTTGAGGTACCTTCAATTATCTGTAAATAATACATACATACTCTATCTAAATAGATTAAATATTATTGTCCCTGAGTGAGGGCAAGTTGTGTTGTTGTCTTGATATAATAACCGGTTGCCTCTGGATCAACGAATGTCTAATATTGAATAATATTATTAGATATTTTATTTTTAACATCCCTAATTCCAACAGTCAAGAAGCTTGTTTCAAATTGATGAAAAACCCCACACACGCAACGTTTGTGAGTATAGGCTCTGGCCAGATCGATCAATGAAATACGTTGTGCGCTCAGCGCTGTGGAATGAAGGAAATGCGCATCGGGATCGGATTTGGATGTTATTCTTTTGGAGTTGTGTTACAAATGGAATGGTCTTTCCCCGCCGAACACAAGTTACTTAACGTTACACAGAACACAGGTCGCGCTATGCAGATGCTTAGCTTGCTAACGTTAAGATAGCAGTGTAATGCTTGATGAGAGCAGAGCGCTCTCTCTGTGTTCGCAGGAATCGCAGCACCTCTCAAGTGCCTGTAACACGCAGCGGGCCCCGCCTCCCTCCTCCTTGGAACAAACATTCCACCCAAAAACTGAATTTCAGTCCAGTTTCAATCTGAACTATTAACAGCGGAGCTGTTTTGTAATCTTCACAATCACTCGTCTGTCTCGCACACTGCAAGCAGGGAACAAACTTAACTTTTTGACTTACCAGCCATTTGGCTGGTAGATTTTAAAAACTACCAGCCGGGCAGATTTTTTACCAGCCAAAAATCCAATTAGTATTTATATTGTAACGTTTGGCCACTTTAAATCATTGAACAGAGAGAGAGAGAGAGAGAGAGGTAGATAAATAGATAGATAGAGAAGGCAGGCCTGAAAACCTACCTGTTCAAAAAGGCCTTTGACTGTTAGCTTTTTATTTTAATTTTATTGCGCTTTTGTTTTAAAATTGTCTGTTTATACTATGTTTTTAATTAACTATGTTCTATTTTTATCTTATTTTTATTCTGTATTTTATTTTATTTGTTTTACTAATAACTATTTTATTTCTATTTTTTTTTAACTGTTTTAACCATGTAGTGTAGCACTTTGGGATCCCAATGAACAAAAAGTGCATTACAAATCCAATCTATTATTATTATTATTATGTGTGGCTGCCGCCCTGGCGGACATCTGTGCTCTACTGAGTGCACCTTTCTAGTCTAGAGAGAGAGCGCTGATTCTCCGTAGCTGAGCAGGGTTGCATTTTGTCAACAAGTTGGAACCCTGGAGGAAGCGATATAAGGAAACAAATTGCCAATAAATGTGAAGTTATCTTTGAACCTGTTGCAGGGAATATGCCTCCACATATTTGGTCAAATCAAATGCGAAATAGTAAAATATCAGAGCACAATCAAAAACGCGATTGCAGGGTTTTCTTGTAGGCTAAAGAACGGGTGAAGTAACGGGTGATGTGCGTCTCATGTTACAAACTTGACCTCGTGAGCAGAGCGCATCTCATTTACATTTAAAGGTTCATTGTTTGTAAACATTAGAACGGACACGTGACACACACACACACACACACACACACACACAGTTTCAACTCACCACCGCCGCATCATATTGACGCCGAGCACAGACGACCCATTCATTACCTGCCGGCCGAGGTAGATGCAGTGTATTTTGTTAGCCGCCAGGTGGCGGGCAGACATTAAATTCTAGCCGCCAAACAATAAATCTACAAGCCAATGGCGCTGGGCGTGTAGTTATTTTGTACCCTGACTGCAAGTAAATGATTTTTCCGGTTTGCACACACACATATTATTAGGGGCAATACGAGGGAAATGCTCGCACTGTAGAGCATATATATAATTATATATATAATTAGTAAACTGTCGGGGGCTTTTTTTGCCCCCCTTAACTGATGTTCGAGGGCATTTGGTCAATTTTCGAGGGCATTTTGCCCCAAGCCCCCGTTAATTTCGAACCCTGCTCCTAAGCATTCACATAGTAATAACTAACTGAGCTGATCTCTCTCCTAAGTATTCACATAGTAATAACTAACAGAGTTGATCTCTCTCCTAAGTATTCACATCTCCTAAGTATTCACATAGTAATAACTAACAGAGTTGATCTCTCTCCTAAGTATTCACATAGTAATATTAATAACTAGCCCTTGATCTAATTTATGTTACTTTAAAATAGGGCTGGGCGATAAAACGATAACGATAACTATCGCGATAAATTATTTCCTCGAAATAAACATGAAACGTGGTCGCAAAGTTTCGATATATCGATTTTCCAAGCTTGGATATGAGCACGCACAAACAACCAATCAGTGAAGGAGATGGCCGAGAGCGAAGGAGACCCAGAAGGAGACCCAGAGGTAGCACTCACTCAACAACAAGGCTTGCTAGGCTAATTAGCTTGCACGGCGATGTTTTATATATTTACGTGCCGAGTATGTGTATGGCGTGAATTCTGAGGCCACGTTTATAGTAGTGTGGGGTATACAGTGGACGTCGTTTCAATATATTGTGGCGGAAGAGAGTATTTTAGTGTCATATTTAGCACATTGTCATGGAATACACCGCTTAGAAGCAACAGGCTGGCTAGGATAACTAGCTTGCACGGCGATGTTTTATATATTTACGTGGCGAGTATGTGTGTGGCGTGAATTCTGAGGCCACGTTTATAGTAGTGTGGGGTATACAGTGGACGTCGTTTCAATATATTGTGGCGGAAGAGAGTATTTTAGTGTCATATTTATTACATTGTCATGAGATATTCCGCTTGTCGGCTAACTGCTAACACCGGTTCCTGACAGGGAGCGAGCGAGCAAACTGGAGACGAAATCGCGCGCGACACTGTCCTGATATGAGGCGGCGCGTGTCCGAGTGTGTCTGTGTCTGTGTGTGTGTTACCTGGAAGCACACGTGGGGGGGGGGGGCAAAGCAGCCTGCGATTCTCGACCAATAAAAAGTGTTTAGGGGCGGGACTCGGCCGCGTAATCGCTGAACTAGAGACACAGCGAGCGAATATTTGAGGGGTGGACGACATCGCTGCTCAGTTCGCGGTCGCTCGCGGCAGGTCAGGATAGTCTGATTGAAACAAATACATTTTAATCATTTTCGCAATCACGCTCGCTTGCGTCGCTGCCTGTCAGGAAGGGGTGTAACGTGCGCGGACTGATGACGACATCAACTCGACTCGAGACATTCGCAGCAGCATAAGAAGTTAATTAAACTTGACGGACATTATATCGACGATAATTATCGATATCGAATTATATGAAAATAATTTTATAATTTTATCGCGATAACGTTTTTGGTCATATCGCCCAGCCCTACTTTAAAAGGTGATGCGTCTGTTGTGTTCAGAAGAACTTGGATACGACAATAACACCTCACCGATGCTGAGGCATTATAGAGCAGTGGTTCTCAACTGATGGGTCGCGTGGGAATTTTGAGTGGGTCGCGGATGTGTGCGTGGAGAAGAAATTGAGGGGGAAAAGGTTTTATTTCGCAGTCTACAGAATTTCTGATACATTTATTTATATTGCGCCCCCTCAACCAATAGTTACATCGGCCCAGGGCGCATCCCAGGAAAGTAAGAGAAACAAAAAAGACAGGAACAATACGAAAACAGAAAAAATACATGCAGGCCAACCAAGCCGATAGAGAACGGACAGACATAATACACCAGTCATACTACAATACAAAACTAGCTCATGGATTGTTTATGGCGAAAAGGTGAGTTTTGAGCATGGCCTTTAGGTCCGTAGAGTGCTTGCAGATTTAGCTGCACTTTTATTTTTAAGCACATAAGTTTCCCATGGCGCAGTGTGCGTGCAGTAGCAGTTTGCTGCCAGCATTGTCATGACAGTAACACAGTTACCGCTCATTGATTCGAGCATTTGTAAACATGGCGAAACGCAAATACAACAGACTACATTAAATATGGGTTTTCTTACATTGAGGACAAAAGAGAGCGACCAAAACCTCACTATGTTGTGTGCAGTGAAGTGCTAGCACATGAAAGCATGAAGCCATCAAAAATGAAAGGCCATTTAGAAACAAAACACACTTATAATTCTTCATAATACAATGCTGTTCAGTATCCCCTGATCGGGTCATCTCTGCTACAGTTCAATTCAGATTCTTGAAACTTGATGAGCATCACCAGTTTAAACTTGTTTAAAAGGCATATATGCCTGTAATTCAAGATAAGGCTGCCTTCTGTAGTTCTCTGTAGCTCACTTGGTAAAGCATGGCACTAACAAGGCTGAGGTTGTGGGTTCGATCCCATGGGACTACATATACTGAAAAAAATCTATGCACTTGTGTACTGTACGTAGGGCTGGGCGATATGGCCAAAAACGTTATCGCGATAAAATAATTTTTTTTTCATATCACTCGATATCGATAATTATCGCGTGTCGAGCCAACCCTTTGAGAAGCGTTGTGGTCCCGGCTTGAATTCTCCATGAATGTGTCCAAGTCCATAATCCATATAAATCCATTTTGTTATATCCAACACAGTCAGAATGAATGTTTCTTGCGATTATGCCGTGTGATTTCAAACCACCAAAACAACTGAATGTCTCGAGTTGATATTGTCATCAGTCCGCGCACGTTCTTCTACGCAGTATACTAAACACCCCAGTGCATAGATTATTATATTCCACCAGGGGGAAACCTACAGCCACTGGATCATATGCATTATAAGAATGGAACTAACACAGTTAGCCAGAGCAAGCGGTGTATCCCACGACAATGTACTAACTATCACCCTAAAATACTCTGTTCCGCCCCAATACATTGCAACGACATCCACTGCATACCCCACACTACTCTAACCGTTACCCTCAGAATTCACGCCACACACCCACTCCGCACGTAAACTATAAAATAGCGGCGTGCAAGCTAATGATCCTAGCCAGCCTTGTTTCCAATGTACTAACTATCACCCTAAAATACTCTGTTCCGCCCCAATACATTGCAAAGACGTCCACCGCATACCCCACACTACTCTAACCGTTACCCTCAGAATTCACGCCACACACCCACTCCGCACGTAAACTATAAAATAGCGGCGTGCAAGCTATTCGTCGAAGTCGTTTTCGTCGACCCGTAGGCCTGGGATAACCCCTTTTTGAAAACTGAAACACTTGTACTGCGGTATAGCCAGTGTATACCCGCAGGTGTGTTGGAGTTTTTTCTTGAGGGGTTATAGGAACAACCACCGCATGTGGTACCAAGAGGGTGGTTGATTCCCTGGTGTGTTGGAGCGGAGTCAACTCCCGGGTTACCCGGTTGAGTGTGCCCCTGCACGTTCATGACGTCTGCCAATCGTGTCAGCCTTCTCTGCCTCTGCCCCTCTAGAGCGTTTTTTGGTGGAGGCTGTGACATGGTGCTCAAACAATGCCAGCATACACCCCTTCCGCCGGGGTGCTGTTTTCAGTTGACCCCTTTGGCGCCTGTCTCGTCCGCAGTGCTCCAGGCTCGGGTCAAGTGCCTGCTGCCTGGATTGAGGGATCAACCTCTTCTGGAGGTCGTCTCCCAGGTGTGCTGCCTGCTTCCACTGTAGTGTAGCCTCTTGAGTGCTTCGAGTTACAGCCATGCTGACTGCCTGAGTATGGCAGGGTCAGTGTGCCAGGCGGCGTGCTAGTGGGGGGGAAGGGCCCGCTCTTGGATGGGCCCTGTCCGAATACGCTGACGATGTGGGGGGCGGTGTTACTAGTGACCGCCTAGTGAGGTCTTGATGCTGTGGCGTCGTTGACCTCTCCAGGCCCCATTTTTCCGGGGGATCCAGTCCCTTCAGTGGGTCTGGGTCTTCCTTCGCGCTCCGCTGCTACGGCCTTGCCACGGGGTTGAGTTTGCTCTCGACCCCGTGATTTTGGGGGCGGTAACGAGGTTTGTTCCTTACGTTCGTTCCCTGGTGGCATGCGGGTTGTGCGTGTGCGTAGTCGTGGCGTCAAGCCACGGTCTGCTCACCCTGTGCGTTGAGTTGCTCGAGTTCCTCTTCGCACGGTCGGATCCGTCTCCCTCCCGTCCTCCAATAGGGAGGGTATCCTCCATTAGGGAGGGTCGGGGGGCTCGGCCCTCCACGGTTCTGATGGTTGTGGGGGGCCTCAGTGGGGTACATTTGTCGAGCTTCAAGCTCCCGCTCAGCTCCCGTTGTGCAGAATGACGCTGAGCGGCAGCTAGTACGATATAGAACGATAGGTTATGAATATAACCGTAGTTCTGAGTACTAGTGACGCTCAGCGTCTAGACGCCACTGCGGCCCTTGATCTTACCTTGTGGTGAAATGATTGAGAAGATGAGTGTGTGGCCCCACCCGTGCTAATGTAGGTAGCAGATGGGGGTGTGGTCAGGCGGATGTTGGTATGTAAAGGTACATTGTGAAGTTTTTATTCAGTGCACGTCACTGGAGTGAGATGTGTGCAGAATGACGCTGAGCGTCACTAGTACTCATAGAACTACGGTTATATTCATAACCTATCGTTATTTCTTTAACATATATACAGCAGAAATGCCGTTGAATATAACGTTAGTAGCCTTTAGTTTCATAACTAGCTTCCCAGAAAATATATGAGCCGAATTCTGCGATAATATTCACGGCACTATAAAATTACAACCTATTGATGTATTTTTTTTATTCTTTACGCCATTTTGAAGGGACGGTTTATGCACTCAAGTGACAATGAGAATGGACAGATAGCAATACTATAAAGCAGGGGTGGGCAACTTTGTATATGGTGAGGGCCACAAAATGTCCACAATCAATCTGGGGGGCCGCATTGTTTATCGGCAGTCCCGCCAGTAGTACCCCATCACTCAAATAGCCCATAATAGTCACAGATGTGATAAATAAGGTATATAAACAATTATAATTTGTTGTAACTTTGTTTTTATTCCATTTCAAATGCATTTAGTAATGCAATTTCAACTTTATGAATTTATAAACAGCTGAATTTAAAGGTATTGCTGTGTAACCCCAAATATATACAAAAATGATCAATTATAATTAAGCCTTCTAATAAAATAAATGTATGAACTTAAAGTGGAAATGAAGCAGTGAGCAATGTGATCCTAGTTTGTTTGTTGTGTACCTTGTGTAAGACAGGGTTCTATAATCAAATGTGAAATCTATCTTATTTGTCTGAAAAATCAAATATAATATCCCTGTTTTCAACATGGGCGCCGCCATTTTGTTGCTGACGTCATGCCACTGGTTGGGTGTATACACGGCTGGTTAGCTGCCTATAGTGAATGGGTCAGTCAGTAAATAAAATGTTGCCTACAAAACAACGGGACCGCGGTGGTTCTGTTTGTATTGCTCCTGGCTGTTCAAACTAATTTTACCATGTGAGAGAGAGGAAAGTTGGTTAATTTCCACAAACTACCAGTGAAAAAAACAGTGTTGTTGGCACGTTGGCTCAGGCTGGCTGCACTCAGGCGGCGCGACCAGCCTGTTGGACAGGGAAGGAGGATCTGCAGCGAACACTTCATTGCCTCGGATTATGTTGTAATCAGCTGAAGCCGGACGCGGTTCCCTCAGTCTTCGACAGACAGACCGGCGTTAGCTCTCGGGAGCGATCGCTAGCTAGTTGGCACCAGCCGGGGACCGGAGTTAGCTCTCGGGAGCGTCGCGGAGCATTCAGCCTGCTGGCTACCTAGATCCACTTCAACCAGCCGAGCGTCGGGAGCTCCAGCAGCTTGTTGATGTGCTAATAGCCTGGAGCCAGCTACCGTTAGCTTGCCGAGGCTATTAGCACACCGACAAGCTGTGTAGCCAGCTACCGTTAGCTTGCAGAGGCTCCAGCACACCGACAAGCTGTGTAGCCAGCTACCGTTAGCTTGCCGAGGTTCCAGCACACCGACAAGCTGTGTAGCCAGCAGGCTGAATGCTCCGCGACGCTGGTTGAAGTGGATCTAGGTAGCCAGCAGGCTGAATGCTCCGCGACGCTCCCGGGTGCTAACTAGCTAGCGATCGCTCCCGAGAGCTAACTCCGGTCCCCGGCTGGTGCCAACTAGCTAGCGATCGCTCCCGAGAGCTAACGCCGGTCTGTCTGTCGAAGACTGAGGGAACCGCGTCCGGCTTCAGCTGATTAGTGGTCTTCTGGACAAACATCCCACCCCAACAACATAATCCGAGGCAATGAAGTGTTCGCTGCAGATCCTCCTTCCCTGTCCAACAGGCTGGTCGCGCCGCCTGAGTGCAGCCAGCCTGAGCCAACGTGACAACAACACTGTTTTTTTCACTGGTAGTTTGTGGAAATTAACCAACTTTCCTCTCTCTCACATGGTAAAATTAGTTTGAACAGCCAGGAGCAATACAAACGGAACCACCGCGGTCCCGTTGTTTTGTAGGCAACATTTTATTTACTGACTGACCCATTCACTATAGGCAGTGTACTAGCCGTGTATACACCCAACCAGTGGCATGACGTCAGCAACAAAATGGCCGCGCCCATAATGCTAAATGCTTCAGAAATGCACACAACAAATCGTTTTTTCTTAGAAACTGCTTATTTTTATAACGTGATTTCTTCTGTGGCTTATCTAAATACTAATGTGATGCTATGAATATGTATTTATCGCACTGCTTCCTTTCCACTTTAAAGCCCACTGCTCAACAAACACAAAGCAGCATTCCTGCTGCATTTCACTACAACAGTAAATCAAAAGTGCAATAATAAATGATTTTGTTAAATGTATAAACTTTTATCCTGCTACTAAACAAAACATTATAACACTGAAATGCATGTTATGGATATGAAGCACTCAGGAATGTTTTGTTTAGTAGCAGGATAAAAGTTTATACATTTAACAAAATAATTTATTATTGCACTTTTGATTTACTGTTGTAGTGAAATGCAGCAGGAATGCTTCTTTGTGTTATAGTGTTATCTGAACACTACAAAAGTAAACAAGTAAAGTAAAGTGCAATACTACATGCCTCCCATTGACCCTTTATCAAACTGGCATGACATTCACCCTCGCCCCACAGTGGGTCAATAATGGTTATAATAATAATAATAATAATAATGGTCCCCTCTCTACACCTCTTCATCATCTCCTTCCCCCCCTCTACACCTCTTCATCATCTCCTCCCCCCCTGTCTTTAATGAGACACTTGCTATTGCCGACGATACTCAACTCTTCCTCTCCTTCCCTCCCTCAGATATCCACGTCTCTGAGCGGATCTCGGCCTGTCTGTCCGACATCTCCACCTGGATGACGTCCAACCACCTCAAACTGAACCTAAGCAAAACAGAATTGCTCCACCTGCCGGCCAAATCCTCCCCCCTAACCGACCTTTCAATCACAGTCGAGAATGCAGCTGTGACTGCGTCCCCGACCGCCAAGAACCTTGGTGTTGTCCTCGACGACCAGTTGAACTTCTCTGCTCACATCGCAGCGACGACCAGAACCTGCCGATTCCTCCTGAGCAACGTCAGAAGGATCCGCCCCTTCCTGACAAAAGAAGCCACCCAACTCCTCGTCCAATCAACAGTCATCTCCCGCCTCGACTACTGCAATGCACTGCTCGCTGGCCTCCCGGCCACTGCCACTAAGCCTCTTCAACTCATTCAGAACGCAGCGGCCCGCCTGATCTCAAACCTACCGAAGTCGGCCCATGTCACCCCACTTCTTAGGGACCTGCACTGGCTCCCCATTGCTGCACGAATCCGCTTCAAGGCCCTCGACCTAGCATACCGTGCGGCAAAGGGAACCGCTCCCGCCTACCTCCGGTCAATGGTCTCTAACTACACACCCTCAAGACCCCTACGCTCTGCATCTTCTGGCCGCCTCAGACCTACTCCTATCCAAGCTCCGGGAGGGTCATCAAAGAGAAGTCGCCTATTCTCAGTCCTTGCCCCACAATGGTGGAATGAACTACCCACCCCAGTTAGGACAGCCGAATCACGTCCAATCTTTAGCCGTCGACTAAAGACGCACTTCTTCAACCATTATCTGAATTTAAAAAAAAAACTATAAAAAAATTAAATCTAACCCTAACTAACCGTACTGTCATGCACTTGTCCTAATAAACTAACCTACACTGTAGCACTCAACACTTTGATGAACATTGTTACTCAGCTGATAGAGTTGTGCCCTTCCTGATGGCTTGTCGTACAGAACTTGTAAGTCGCTTTGGATAAAAGCGTCAGCTAAATGACTAAATGTAAATGTAAATGTAAATGTATTGTTGGCGCACAATAGCAGGAATGTCAACTTCAATGTTTGTGCATGCGATCTGCATCAGATGAAATAATGTTTCATCTGACAGCCTGTTTCTCTCCTTTGACTTGATGTGCTTCATGTTTGAGAAATTGCTCTCACATATGTATGTGCTCCCAAACATACTGGCCATAGAGAGGGCAAAGTCCCTGAGGAGTGGGGAGCGGGGCTCAGGTAGCAGTTTCCAAAACGAAATTCCCCTCTCATTTCTCTTTGCTTGAAAAAAAGGATCTGACTGTAGCTCGCACAGTTCAAGCTGCAGTTTAAGGTGCGAAGTGATATCCGTGAGGAAGGCCATGTCACAGAGAAACGCTGTATCTCTGAGTTTAGTGCAGTGTCGCTCGTCAGTTGCTCATCCAAGAATGTGGGGATTTCTTTACGCAGCGCAAAAAACCTCTCCAAGCACTTCCCACGGCTCAGCCATCGGATTTCTGTGTGTAGCTGCAAGTCGCCATAATCAGTGTCCATCTCTTCCAAAAAGGAGACAAACTTTCTATGGTTTAGTGACCTGTTGCGTCCACAAATTAGATTGGTAACCTTTGTAACCAAATCCATAACATGGCTGTAGTCAAGCTTCTTGGCACAGAGAGCCTCCTATATCAGATACAAAAAAAAATTAAAAACGATTTAACGACTCTCGCATATAATTTGACTACACTCGACTCGCATTGGTCATTATTAGTGACCCACAATAGATGGAAATTATGTTAGCGAACTTACCTGATGTATAATACAGTGCAGCATTGGACACTCAACGCCACTCTGCCTTAGAAGCCCGGCGAATCCTGTGCGTTTTCCTTTCATTGCCGGTGCTCCATCGGTAACAACAGCCGACAGTTTATCAAAACCCCCATATTGCTGCGGCACTTTCAACAGCATTGAATATGTCCACACTAGGGCTGACCCCTATTAGTCAAATAGTCGACTAATCGATCGAAAGGAGCCATAGTCGACTGCCAACTCTTCTTAGTCGAATACAAAAAAAATATATATATAATTATATATATATATATATATATATATTTTCTTTTTTTTTTTATTGGCCTGGGGCCGCATGGAACGTCGGTGAGGGCCGCATGCGGCCCGCGGGCCGCCAGTTGCCCCTCCCTGCTATAAAGTATAGATATAGCTATAAAAAGAGACATCGCTTTGTTTACAAACCCTGGTCCCCTAGCACCATATTAGACTGCACCGAACGGTCGTCAAAGTGTTAAGACAAGGCCTCAGTGAACTATTTAGTTTACTTGGTCATTTCGTGTAAACAGTGAGCCAACGTGAGCTACCTAGCTAACGGAGGTATCATGCACTACTAGACTATTGCTGGAGCATTTGTTGATATCAGGAGCTATCAGTAGCTAGCCGGCTAGATAACGTTAAGACAACGCCTCAGTGAACTATTTAGTTTACTGGGACATTTCATTTAAAAAGTGAGCCAACGTTAGCTACCGAGCTACCTAGCTAACGGAGGTATCATGCACTACTAGACTATTGCTGGAGCATTTGTTGATATCAGGAGCTATCAGTAGCTAGCCAGCTAGATACCGTTAGACAATGCCTCATTAAACTAAAAGTGAAGTTGACTGGGTCATTTTGTTTAAACAGTAACGTTAGCTAGGTAGCTAACGTTAGCTCACAGAGGTCCCATGCACTAGACTAGAGCAGACTATTGCCGGAGGCAATAGGAGCCTCTGTTGACACGGGTCTGGGAGGGGGAGGGGCAGTGCGCTGCAGCTGTGTGCCTGAGAGAGAAGTCAGCGAGTGAGAACTCCGCTAAGAATTGGATCATGTTTTTCGATCGGTTTTCACGATTGGCGAAAATAAAGCATTATCGGAATTCACCGATCTCATATTTATACTGAATATCGGCCGATACCGATCGCTGGCCGATCGATCGGGGCATCCCTACCTATAACCCTAGTTAGAGTATAGCGAGCACTCTGCTCTATTGGAACTGTCCCTTTAATCATATGCTATCATGAAAACGTTCAACCACATGCACGCTCCTCACCTGCCTGGCCACACCCACATCCGCTCATACATAAGCGGGGCCATGGCCATACTACCAGCTCCTTCCCCAGTCTTTCACCGCCGAAACGGAAGACACGTGGGGTCCTCAGTGAGTCAGAGCAGAGCGCTCGCTATACTCAAATAACTAGGGTTATAGGATAACCTTCGTTATTATTCGTATAGCTTTGCGCTCTGCTCTATTGGAACACAAGAGTGGAGCAGAGCGGAAAGCCCGACAGATGTACCTGCTGAGGTCCCCTACAACCAGGCACGTGCACACATAGAGGCCAAGGGGTGCTTGAGCACCTGCCTTTTTGAGCCTCATCAAAAAAGTGCCCTTTTTGAGAAAAGAAAAATCTTTTTTTTACCGTTACGCATATAGACTGCCCTTCCAACTGAAAAATGTCAGGATAGAATCAAAATATTAGGTAAAGAGAGAGAGATGCCCCATATTCCATTGCAGTTTGCACGGCCTCCTCACCGTGCCTCTCCGCGGACCTATATATTTTATGCATAGCGTGGGTGGTGATGATGATAGAAACCGCTGTGGCGCATACAGTTGAATGCTGGTATTATACTCATTGAGGGACACGAAGAAGTCAAGTCCAATGCGATTTGGGAATCTCAAATACAAATCGGGATTGGAATAAAAAATGCATTTATATTAAACAATACAGAATATACAGCACTTCTTGGGGTCTGTAGGGTAAGCACTTATTCCCTCCCCCCTGAACATTTATGGAGATGTATGGGCCTTTTAAGTCAGTGATGAAAGTGTCTTTCAAGGATAAGTGAGCTCCTGCACTGATTATTATAGTTCAATATTCAATATTTGATCACCAAAACCCCCCAAAAAACATAAAAAGGGGGCCCCGCCCGAAAAGGGCCCTTAGAAACCGGGCTCGCGCGCTGCGCGCGCTCAGTTAATATATGCACACAAGTGTAGTGCCCTTTTCAGCCTTTGAGCACCTACCCCTCTAAAGTCCTGTGCACGTCCCTGCCTACAACCATCAGAATCCGGGGAGGATCCAGGGCGGCTGAGTGGCGCAGTGGGCAAGGCACTCGCCACTAATGCAAGAGATGCTGGTATCGAGCCCAGCTCTTGGCGTTGCTACCGGCTTGGCCGGCCGTCATACTAACACAATAGACCTATCTCAAACCCTGCCCTCTTTTCTTGATCCTCCAATCACAACGGTCTCTTGCCTCGGACCAAGGATCAAGAAAAGAGGGCAGGGTTTGAAATAGGTCTATTGGCAGTGTTAGAGGGTGGGAAAGCCGGTGGGTGGGGATTGGATGTTGTGGACAGCGACTCCTACAGGTCGGTTGGGTGACGCCGGTACGGCGGAAACAAGAAGTATCGGGGGCAGCGTGAGCCTCCCACGCGTTACTCCTCGCCACTGAGAGTTCGAGCTGTTGCGGTGAAAAAATGCGACAGGCTGCCTCCTCGTGTACCGGAGGGGACACGTGATGCAAGGCTTCTATCCTCACTACAGCCGACCAGTGGGAGGCATAGTCTAGCAACGTTCAAGACAGGGGAGGGAACAATTGGAAATACGAAATTGGGATGGGAGAAAAATAGAAAATAAGGAGAAAAGGTGGATAAAAAATTAAATAAAAAAAATATGGTCAGTGCGGAAACCTTATCCCCAACACATAGTTCCGTGGGTGAATTATGTTGGATCCACCACAAAAGATGAATTGTTTAAATGTATGTTTAATCCAGTAAGAATAGTACTAGGCTATATAACATACATCTGTGCAAGTAGATTACATTAACAAAACGTATTGCCCTTTTGACATGTAGCCTACATATTCATAATCATGAACGTTTATTTGGAAGTACTTTTTATTCTGTACTTAGTTGTACTTAGACCACACAGACAGTTCCCTCTGTGTGTAATACAGACAGTCTTCACACATTCATAAATAACACTTACAGAAAAGCTGATTGTGCGTGTTTGTGCCCTGTAATAAAAGACGTTTTGTTCAATGGGGGGGGGGGGGAAATCCTATTTTAAAACCGAATACCGTGATATACTGTGAAGCCGTGGTATTTTTGCCCAATGTTATCATACCATCAGTATCATACCATCAGTATTGCATGATAATTATCGGGCCGATATCAGCAATTATGACGTCATCCCAATAAAATTATTGATAGATCCGATAATATATAATACATTTTTTGGTTAAAAGAAATGCGGTATGGGTGGATTGGGATGAAGGGCGTTTGTTTTTCTGTAGGCTCCTCCCGTTTTGCCAGTACTGTGGTACGACTGATAGCGTGTGGTTTACAAATCCACAAATCCAGCGCTCCATTTCTCACGCCTGGCTGTGACGTAGTCACGTAACTTTCAGAAGCAGCACGGATAGGAAACAAAAATGGCGTCGGTAGTGTGGGACTTTTTCAAAGTTTCAGAGGAAAATAGTTCGCTTGCTATTTGTAACAAATGCAGAAGTTCCACGAGGAGGGAAAAGGGCAACAAGCTATAACACATCCAACCTAATAATAAGTCACCTGAAACATCACCACCGCTACGATGGTGTATTAAAATCCTACGACGACGCGCGAGCAGCTAAACCAAAGCCAGCTGCAAAGGAACCGGCAGGGCTTGTACCTATTGACAAGGCGTTTGCAAAAATAAAGACGTTTGACAGAGAAGGGCTCAAGCGATCTCGAACTTGATCACAGAAATGATGGCACTTGACGACCAGCCCTTTTCCCTCGTCGAAGACAAAGGATTCTGTCTGCTACTTCGTCATTTAGAATAATTCCAAACCGCCGTCACTTTGCAGAGGATTGTTTACAAGCCAAGTATGATGAGATCGCCTTACTCCTTCATACTAGACAACGATGCACGGCACGTACGTTTCACCACGGACATATGGACCTGTGATGTTAACTTTGTTTGGTTTATTTAATTCTTTTTGAGGCGTGCTGTCCTATAAATGCCAAGTAATAGTTGTTTCATGGACCAAGACCACAACAGTCTCCTCTCCTATAGCGTCAAATGTTTTATCTGCTGACAAAGCACAATACCTGTTGGTTTTTAGTAGAGTTGTTCCGATACCGATACTAGTATCGGAAATGCCGCCGATACTGCCTAAAATGCTAGTATCGGTATCGGCGAGTACACGTAAATTCTAGCCTCCGATCCCATGATGTAATTTATCTCCTGCCGAGTCCTGCGGAGAGTGAGGATTATAAAATGAACATGTTTTAAAGTGTGATGCTGTGTCATTTTAACAGCAGATACACTTTCTTAAATTCCATTGTCCCCGACAGTGCGGTGTGACGGGGAGCTCGGACGGGAATCGGGATGTGTTTGGCTGGTGTTATGATAGCATTAGCTGGAAAGATAGCTAGTTGGAACAACATCCGCTTTTAACGTTACATCAAATCAGATGATCGCCTGTCCTTTCTCCAGGACCTAACACTGTCCGTGACCGTCTATCAACAATAATGCACCCACGGTGAATTGTATTTAAGTTAAGTAGCTACGGACTAGCGTTAGCTGACTATTACTAACGTTATCTTAATGTCGATGCGGGAAGGCGAGCTAGGTCAGTTAGCTTAGCTTGATAACGTTACCGTGTCTAAAGTTGGTGCTATTCACATAATCCAGCAATAATGGCTGCAGACCTGCAAGCAAAGTACAGCAAGTGCCAAAGGATAAGAGTCTGAGGCGGAGTTTCAAAAGAGAATGTTGAATATTTATTTTGCATCAAAAATCACAACATGAACGGTCCATCTGCCACTGAAGACTGAATAGGGTATATCTGCAGAGCCACTGAGTAGCGAGTGCAACACCGTTTAATGTCCGTGTGGATCATTGGAGTAGGGTATATCTGCAGTGCTGCAGCCCATACTCATTGATTAATGATACTAATACAAATCTATACAATCACCTGTTGTTGAATAAATACCATACGTTCTAGTTATTACTAAAAAACAGTATAACAGTATCTGAAAAAAAAAAAAAAGTATAATTTATATAATTTTTTTTTAAATTTTTTTTTTATGCACTGGTATCGGATAAATATCGGTATCGGCCGATACCCAAAGCTTAGGTATCGGAATCGGATCGGAAAGGGAAAAATGGTATCGGAACATCTCTAGTTTTTAGTTCACTCATTGTTCAGGGAAACACATTGTTAATGACATTGACAGATTGTGAATTTTGTGATTGACTCAAATTATATTTATTTGGAAAAAAATATATAGTCACTTTATTTGAAGAGTCAAAACTGTTCTCTTGGCTTTGTTTTGTTCATAGTAGTAACGCTCATGTCAAGATAAATCTGGTTAGGTCAAAACTACAGGAATATAGATTAAAAATATAAATTATAATACAATAAATATATATATATTATCGGTTATCGGTATCGACCTTGAGGAGCAGAACGTTATCGATATCGATATCTGGGTAAAAAAATCAATATCGTACACCCCTAAAAAAGACCAAAGAGTTAGTCATCAACTTCAGTAGGAAGACGGTGAATGTCTCTCCTGTCATCATTAGGGGGCAGGAGGTGGAGATAGTCCAGTTCTATAGATATCTTGGTATCACGGTCAGTGACAAAAAAACGTATAAAAATATCATTAAAAATGCTGGCTCAGTGATTGGCCTCCCTCCTGATTCCTTGGAGATCATTATTGCCAAGCGAACTAGGACTAAATTGAACACCATTTGTTTGAAGGCCACCCTCTGTACAATATATTTGATGCTCTGCGAAGCTCATTTAGCGATAGGTTTCTGAGGTTTCTGATGCCTCTATGCTCTATTGAGCGACTGAGAAGGTCCTTTGTTCCTGCTGCGGTTAAATTATTTAACGAACACCGCTAGCTCTGTGTTGAGAGGCTCTCTTCTTATCTTCTTTTTACCGTGTTGTGTAATTTGTACTGTATAGTGATGCACCGATGTGAAAATTGTGGCCGATACCGATAACCGATATTAATATTGCTGTTCTGGCCAATACCGATATTTACCGATGTCGATATCTCTGTATAGAAAACACTTTTTTATGATAATCAAATAAAGAGCTATTTTCCAAAACGCATTTTTTTTTTTACTTTTGTAACTTATTTTCAGAAATGACTGATATTTTGAAACTATTTAAGGCCAAAACATGTAAAAAGAAGAAAAAAAGGTTAAAAAAAAAAAAAAAAAAATTATATAAATATCGGCCCTATCTTGATATCGGACCGATACCGATGTGTAAAAAAACTGCCATATCGGCCGATATTATATCGGCGGCCGATATATCGTGCATCACTAGTACTGTATGCAATTGTTTCTTGTTTGTGTATTTGTATTCGCTCTGGTGGCAAACCATGTTCCCCCTCTGGGATTAAGAATAAAAACATACCATGAATCAGGCAGGAGGCAGTACTGGGTATCAGGCTCATTGACTGGAGGTCTCTGTGTGACACACATCAGATGCACAATCATTAGGTTTGATGTGCAGTTGCTTGGTTTCACCTCATAGGCATCCGAAAATACTGTGTTACAAATTACACTATTATACTGTATATATTCTGTGGCAAAAAACTAAATTAAATTCCATAAACAATCTTAACACTTTGGGTGCCGGGACACGTCTTCTCGCGTCTTTGCTGGCCATGCTAAAGTTGCCGGGGGACGCTGTACAGCGTCCTTATATCAATATTTCAAAAATCTGCGATCGGATTCATAATGTCCCTCCGCTGGCCTGAGATCCACCAGCAGGACCCACTGAGCTCTCTGGCGGTTCAGGAGCGCCATCTGGTGGCCGATCGGCGCAACCGCTTAACAGGAAGCGCAGTAGAGGTTTTGCTAGACGTCCGTATTGCTTCCGGCCACTCGGTACATGTCCCGTGACTCTAGCTCGTCACACTACATAGCGATCGATTGCCAATAACTCGATAAACAACATGATTTGGACGTATATACCATTATACAAGCTGGAGATGGACCGGGTAATAATATATCCCATAATGATAAAATGTCTACTCGACGATGATCGCCCAACGGCGCGCGGAGACTGGGGTGAGTTTCAGCGTGTAACGTTACCGTCTTCGATAATAACTGATATTATCAACATTTGACCCACATTAGATGATTGGTATAACGCTGCCCACGGAATTATAAACGCCCCCTCGCCCATCCGGTCAACATCAGATGACGTGTAGTAACTTCTAGAAGTACGTCTAGTTGGAATTTTTTATATCGCGCTGATTGCCATCAAACTGTATTTCATCATCAATATAATGCATTTGGGGCTATATATCACGTTCTGGAGAAAGCTGCAGAAAGAGATGAAAACATACTTATACATTAGACCATACTTTACTATGAATATGTGAATGAAAAAGTTTAACGTTGCTACACAATGAACAATACATATAGGACTTTGAATGGGCCCTAATAATGGCAATGTAGCAATAGAATTTAAAAAGTTATAGCCCTGCAAAGAAGGGGACTTTCTCCATAGACAAATAGCGCTGGCAATCTATGGTATATCATTAATTTAACCTTAGGCAACCAAAGTGTTAACAAAAATATTAAATATGACCCATATTCACTTCTATAACAAATATGAAAATAAAACACATTATAATCACACAGTATCATTCTTAACATTCAAATACGGCTTCAGTCACCTTAGAACAACATGTAACTCTGTTGTGTTATAATAATAACAACCACACCAGCCAGACTCAAATTATATAGCTGAACTGGTGTGGATTAGCTATAAGGCTATTAGGCCTACAGGCTACAGCCTTTCATTACACATATAACAACGTGTTCAAAAGAAACAGACACAAACATCTACATACCTGTGTTGACACACATCAGATGCAGCATCATTGGGTTTGGTGTGAAGTAGCTTGGTTTCACCTGATAAACAGAACAGAACTTTACGATCCACTCAGCAACCAACTAGCTGATGCAGTCAGCGTGGAGCACTGGAGCTGGTAGCTAGTAGCTAGCTAGCTAGTAACAGACTATAGTAGTAGTTGTTGAGAGCTCCCCACTCTTCCCCAAGAAAAACACCAAGAGAGCGACAGCTCCACCTAATAACGCCCTCAATAATAATATAGAACACATTCAATAGCTTACATAAGTCATAGACAACAGCTAGCTAACTAGTAACAGCCAGCAGCTAGTTATCCAGCTATAGACCACTGCACTTCCGCGTGCCGGAGCCGAGCGCAAACGTATGTAATGACGTCACGGTGGGAGTGTTCAGACCAATAGCATAAATCTGCAGTGCCGCTGTGGTGCCAAAATCTTACCCCTTGCCATAATTTTCAATAGGGTATATCTGCAGAGCCACAGAGCCCTGCGTGGACGGGTTTGAGGCGGGGCTTCGTGGCGTGGACAAGTATTTGCACTACTGCGCATGCGGATGAGGGGGGGGGGGGCTCTCTCGCTCGCTCTCTCTCTCATTTACGACATACACAACTTAACTTTCGTCTCGTTTACATCAGGGTCCCCCATTTTCAATTCATCATAACATGACATACAGATAGACAGTAATGTTACATCTAGACATTTATGACATACCAGATCTACAAATATACTAGACATTTATGACATACCAGATCTACAAATATACAGCACTGTTTGTGATAATAGTAGAGTATATAGTAATAAATTATAGATTATATATATTTGAGGGGGAATAAACTGTACATTGGAAGAAGTCTACAAATATACAGCACTGTTTGTGATACAAAAATAGCAGAGTATATATAGTAATAATAGATATACATTTGAGGGGGAATAAACTGTACATATACAGCACTGTTTGTGATACAAAAATAGAGTACATTAACCTGGCACACAACATACTTCACATGTCATTTTTCTTTCACTCTAAAGGAAATATGTCTCACATACAATAATGACATACAGATAGACAGTAATGTTACATCTAGACATTTATGACATACCAGATCTACAAATATACTAAACATTTATGACATACCAGATCTACAAATATACAGCACTGTTTGTGATACAAAAATAGTAGAGTATATATAGTAATAATAGCGTATATATATTTGAGGGGGAATAAACTGTACATTGGAAGAAGTCTACAAATATACAGCACTGTTTGTGATACAAAAATAGTAGAGTATATATAGTAATAATAGATATACATTTGAGGGGGAATAAACTGTACATATACAGCACTGTTTGTGATACAAAAATAGAGTACATTAACCTGGCACACAACATACTTCACATGTCATTTTTCTTTCACTCTAAAGGAAATATGTCTCACATACAGTAGACCCCCCAGTACTTTGTGGAGACGAAGATGATGAGTACCAGTCTTCTCCTCAGACATATAAAATCAGTTTGTCAATACAAGTACGACTCAAGACACAGAACATTAGTATGCAAAATAAAAAATTAACACAGATTTGAGTGTGAATGAAAACTTTATTTTAACAGATTAGATTGCAGAATGGGTACAATACAGTACGGCTCAATACACACAATTGTTAAGGGGATGCAGACCAGAGAAAGAAGTTTGTCTTGTTTACATCAGGGTCATATCGACATAGGGACATACAGGTATTTAGTAGCGGAGATTGTGCTCGTCACCAATGCAAGAGGCTGCGGTCTCGACTCCCGGAGATGGCAGAGGTGGTTGAGGAGATGGCAGAGTCGGTTGAGGAGATGGCAGAGTCGGTTGAGGAGATGGCAGAGGTGGTTGAGGAGATGGCAGAGGTGGTTGAGGAGATGGCAGAGGTGGTTGAGGAGATGGCAGAGTCGGTTGAGGAGATGACAGAGGTGGTTGAGGAGATGGCAGAGTCGGTTGAGGAGATGGCAGAGGTGGTTGAGGAGATGGCAGAGGTGGTTGAGGAGATGGCAGAGTCGGTTGAGGAGATGGCAGAGGTGGTTGAGGAGATGGCAGAGGTGGTTGAGGAGATGGCAGAGGTGGTTGAGGAGATGGCAGAGGTGGTTGAGGAGATGGCAGAGGTGGTTGAGGAGATGGCAGAGGTGGTTGAGGAGATGGCAGAGGTGGTTGAGGAGATGGCAGAGGTGGTTGAGGAGATGACAGAGGTGGTTGAGGAGATGGCAGAGGTGGTTGAGGAGATGGCAGAGTCGGTTGAGGAGATGGCAGAGGTGGTTGAGGAGCTGGCAGAGGTGGTTGAGGAGATGGCAGAGGTGGTTGAGGAGATGGCAGAGGTGGTTGAGGAGCTGGCAGAGGTGGTTGAGGGGAGGGCAGAGGTGGTTGAGGAGATGGCAGAGGTGGTTGAGGAGCTGGCAGAGGTGGTTGAGGGGAGGGCTGGCTCTTACATGATGATATATGGACCAAAGCCTTTATTTTTGTTACAAATGTTGCCTGGCAGTAGAGGCAGTGGTAATGATAGTCTGGGCTGCCTTGTCTGCAGTCCAATCCACATTTGTGTATAGTGTATTCTGTAACACAAACATGAAAAGTAATAAACGCATAATGTGACCATTATTGTTATTATTATCATACATGACCACTGTATGCGTCGGCTCAGTTATGAATCAAAGGTTGTGCCTCTAATCATCACATCACTTGCCCACTTGGAGATGCAAATTGGCTTACTACTACACCATGTACTTGCAAGTTTATATTTAGTAAAGATAGCAGTCCTACTAACTACACCATGTACTTGCAAGTTTATATTTAGTAAAGATAGCAGTCCTACTACACCATGTACTTGCAAGTTTATATTTAGTAAAGATAGCAGTCCTACTACACCATGTACTTGCACGTTTATATTTAGTAAAGATAGCAGTCCTACTACACCATGCACTGGCAAGTTTATATTTAGTAAAGATAGCAGTCCTACTACACCACTTGCACGTTTATATTTAGTAAAGATAGCAGAGAGAGAGAGAAAGAGAGAGAAAGAGAGAGCCAGTTAGCTAATTAAATTCGATTGCACAGCTGATCTGTGGTGGCCTTGATAAGCAACGTGCGCACCTAATGTCCAAAATAGCAAAATAGGTACTTACATTTTTACATATTTAGTAAAGATAGCAGTCCTATACACCACTTGCAGGTTTATATTTAGTAAAGATAGCAGTCCTATACACCACTTGCAGGTTTATATTTAGTAAAGACAGCTGTCTATCTGTATGTCATGTTATGATGAATTGAAAATGGGGGATCCTGATGTAAACGAGACGAAAGTTGTGTATGTCGTAAATGAGAGAGAGAGAGAGCGAGAGAGCCCCCCCCCCCCCCCCCTCATCCGCATGCGCAGTAGTGCAAATACTTGTCCAGGCCACTATTACTTGTCCACGCCACGAAGCCCCGCCTCAAACCCGTCCACGCAGGGCTCTGTGGCTCTGCAGATATACCCTACTCATAATTTTACCCCACCCCAATTCAATAACTTGCGTGTGACTGCTCCCACGGGGCCGAATATTCCTAAATCACTTCCATCATCGAAAACGAGGGGAAAAGGTCGGCCTGCGACCCTGAAAATGTCGCGTGATTTTAAAAACGCTGTATTAAGTGAGCCTATTATGGGCTCCACGCAAGCTTTCTACCGTGGGTACATCTGGGCGTCCCGCAACTTTTACTCATTCAAGTAACTTGGCTTGCTAGCTACAGTAGTTAAATCAATGAGCATCGACACAGTCTGAAGAAGTGTTATCGAGACGAAAGTATATAGGGGCCAATACAGCTAAACAGGGGGGGATCATGTAGTGATATGCAGTAGGGACTATAATGCCGGTGCGCGACCCGGACGGTATGGTGAACCAGTATGCATGTAAATGTCAAACTGAATAAACTTGAGTCTCATGCATCCTGTTAAAAAATGAAATAGTAAGTGAAGAAGTGACAAAAACGCACATTGCAATGCATCAATAAATGTTTTATTCAACTTATTCAAGTCAAGACAACAAACAAACAACAAATAAACAAACAAATAAACAAACATGTCAAACATAACACTCCTCAGACAGCATCTCAAGAAGAAGAAAATAAAAAGTTTCTATGGCTTACAATAAAAACATGGTTCAAAAAAGTGCCTCGTTTTCTCTTATAGCTTTGGTCCTCCCCAACACAAGCACAGTTTACTGGGATTGTTTTGTAACGGAATGAACAAAGTGCTGGCGTGGGCTTTTAAAGACATGTCCCCTATCTGCACGCTTGATGAAATCCAATATTTCTTGGGAGCTGAAAAAAGAAAAAAGGTGATGGCCAATATAGTCCTCAAGCTGTTTTTACTGGTGAGCAAAGCAATTTATGTCCTTGTGTGCTTGTGTGCACTAATTCAACTGTATGTGTGTGTGTGTGTGTGTGTGTGTGTGTGTGTGTGTGTGTGTGTGTGTGTGTGTGTGTGTGTGCGTGCGTGCGTGCGTGCGTGCGTGCGTGCGTGCGTGCGTGTGTGTGTGTGTGTGCGCGCGTGTGTGTGTGTGTGTGTGTGTGTGTGTGTGTGTGTTGATGTGCATGCTCCGAGGAGTCATGCAAGATGGACACAATTAAGGAATATCCTTTAGGTTCAACATGGCATATTCAGACTCGTTAAGTCATTGTCGTTATCAGCTGCGCGACTAGTCAATAAATACTCCCCCCCCCCCCCCCCCTCTCCTAAGCGTTCCATAAGTACGATAGACGTTTGAAATGATAAATTAATCATGTTAATTTTCCACGTCATTATTAATATATTACTGGCATACACTATTCATTCATATTCAAAACAAAAAGGCTGTAGGGGATAATTGAGTTGAGAAATACCTGTAGAGATAATTCATATTCTTAGACTTGATAACATTCTGGCTCTGTTAGAGTTGGAGGAATGACTACACATTATTAGTAGCTAATACTGCCCAGGTCAAATATATTACACACTTTTCAGTTTGTTTGAAGTTGGGGGGGATTGATTGATTGATTGATTGATTGAAAAGTTTATTAACAGATTGCAGAATGGGTACAGTACAGTACAGCTCAATACATACAATTGTTAAGGGGATGCAGACCAGAGAAAGACTTTCGTCTTGTTTACATCAGGGTCCCCCATTTTCAATTCATCATAACATATATGACATACATGACATACAGATAGACAGTACTGCTACATCTATACATTTATGACATATCAGATTTGCAAATACAGTACTGTTTGTGATACAAAAGTGTCCAGAAAAGGAGTGTATATACATTTGGCGTAGAAACTGTACATTGGAGGAGGTTGGATGGGTGGGGTGGGGTTGGGTGGGTTGGGTGAGGGCTGTACATTGAAGGGGGGGGGGGGGGGGGGGGGGTTGGGTAGGGGACACATACACATTTTACACTGTACATTGGAATACTGACAAAGCCTTACTTGGTCATTTACTGTACAACTAGGTTAGGACATTTGTAGGGGCCAGTTTCGAATTGCAGTCTCACGTAGGTGTTTTTTTAGAGTGTTTTTGAAAGTGGGTAGTGATTCACATTCCTTTACAGCTTTAGGTAGGGCGTTCCACATTGATGTGGCATAATTGCAAAACGTGTTTAGTCCCTTGTTTGAGCCGAATCTGGGTTTTACATGATTTGTGGAGCTCCCTCTGGTGTTGTGATCGTGGTATTCACTGACCTTTGGGAAGTATTTTGACATGTACATGGGTACCTTGGTCGCGTAGTGTATCTTGTAGACCAGGCCCATTGCAAGTTGCTGTACTCTGTCGTCTACTCTAAGCCATCCTAGGTTGTCAAAGTGGGCAGGGGTGAGGTGGGTTCTAGGAGTCAGGTCAAGTAGTAGTCTGACTAGCTTGTTTTGAGATGTTGTTGTTGTCCTTGTGATAATATTGTCACCCACTGTAACCGAGAAGCCGTCGGTCTTGCTGAGTTTGTTATTTGAACCGAAGAGAATGGACTCTGTTTTGCCCATGTGTAATGATAGTTTGTTGTCGGCGAGCCATATGCAGATTTTGCCTAGTTCCGAGCTGAGGGCTTTTTCAACCTGTAACTTGTTCTTGTCAGAGACCAGCAGGGCTGAGTCGTCCGCAAACAGGAACAAGTTGCAGTCACAAGCTGACGACATGTCATTTGCATAAATTAGGAATAGTAGCGGTCCTAGTATGCTTCCTTGTGGAACACCACAGCTCACTGTGAGGGGGGGGGGGATAGGGTACCGTTTACTTCCACCACCATCACCATCTGTTCCCTCCCCTCCAGGTAGGATTGTATCCAGCTCACTGATAAACTATCAAAACCAATTGCTTTTAGCTTGTCAATCAGAATGGTGTGATTGACAGTGTCGAAGGCCTTTTGTAGGTCCAGCATGACCATGCCGCAGTATTTGCCCGCGTCCACCTCTTGTTTGATGTGGTCGTTCAAGTAGAGAAGGCATGTGTCAGTGGAGTGGGATGTTCTGAAGCCAGATTGGAATTCGTAGATTCGATTTTTTTCCGCGAGGTACTTTTCGATCTGTTCGTATACTATTTTTTCCATGACTTTCGAGATGGATGTAAGGATAGAAACAGGGCGGTAGTTACCCGGGTCTAATTTGCTGCCCTTTTTGTGGGAAAGCAACAACAACAACAACAACAACAACAACAACAACAACAACAACAACAACAACAACAACAATAAAATCTATGTGGGAAGTTATCAAAAGAATAATATCATAGTCATAGACATTAATCATAGGCGACTATAACAACCATAAACGTAACGTTTCACAACAAGGCCATTCCAAGGCTTTTGAAGTCCTTCATTTTTGTTCACTCAGAGTGTCGTTCTTTTTAACTCCCACTAGGTGGCGCCTTGAGCTCAAGACTAGGCAGAATTTCAGAAAATGTGCTTGTATAAAGTGCTGAAGGCATTTCGTGTTTATTTTTGGTACACAACATTTCTAGGGGTATTAAGGGGTGCTGAATCCAAATCTGCTGTATACCAAGCTCAAAAATGTCAAATAAGGCCTCAAAATTGAGAAATCCAACATGGCCGCCAGCACCAGGCCCTCTCTCCACAAAAACAGGTGCTAAACCCACAGTTTTCATTCTACTGACATGAAAGTTTGCACAGAACATCTGCACCTATGGAGGAAGAAAGTAGGAATATAGCTGGGGTGCAACCATGAGTAACAGGGTGTTTTTGACTGTCTAACTGTAATCTTTGTATAGGTGAGGATACAAAAAATGACATTTCTTCAGTGTTTGCAGGAATACTACAGCAATTTGGTAAAAACTGTACAGTGTTCGACACCAACATTAGAATCCCCCAAGTCTTAGCTTTCTTCAGGTACCAAGTTTATGCAAGTAGCTCTTATAAATCTGGATATATAAGCATTTTAATGTAAGCATGCTGTTTTAGGCGAATTTTCAAAAAATAAATGGTGGGGCTTAATGAGTTAAGTGTGACTACACAAGGTACAAACCTGAATTAAATGTGCTTTTGTAAGTTTTCTTACATACATCAACAAGGACGTAGTCACACCGGAGATTCAAGAATCCATACTTGGCGCAGAACACCTTGGACAGGCACAACTGAACATGTTTGTGGACAAACGTTTATTTGAACCTCCAGATAGTGACCAGCACCTGAACCTGAAATCACCCATTCGAAAGAACAAAGCCAAAGACATTTGCCTCTTTGTATGAAGTTGTGCAACTTTCCAAGAACAAGCAAAACACCATCAAAGTGGACAGGCAGATTCTACAAATGCTCATCACAGCTTACAGAGCAGGTCGTAAGGTAGACCTTGACAATATCCTCCAGCATGAGCTCATGCCCATCCCGCCATCTCTGGCCACAACTAACGGGAGTCTACAATCCACCAACAAGTCTGTGTTCGCAAATATACTGACGAAACAAGTTAAAACCCCTGCAGATCTTACCCTTCAGGGACCCAGCTGCCTGGTCATTGATGGCCAAGCTCTGGTAATGGCACTCGGAAAGCCACCTGACACTACAACATTTGGTGACTATGCCAACAAGTTCACTGACACCGTGTTGAAGATGGGAGCAAAATACCAGAGAGTAGATGTCCTCTTTGACAGATACCATGACCAATCCATCAAAACAGGCACAAGGGTGAAACGCAAACAGCGCCACAGGCCAGTACGTTGTGAAATCAAAAACAAGTCTGTTCCACTTCCTGCCGATTGGTCGAGCTTCATGGCCCTTGAAGACAACAAATCAGATATCGCTCAACTACTCTCAAACCACCTGATAGAGCACAGCCCGGATGATGAACCTGTAGTTGTAGTATCAGAGAGGTTTGCTGAAGGGACAACTGTCAAGTCAACAGATCCAGATCTTGAAGTCTCCTCTCTGAGTGCTGACCATGAGGAAGCTGATACACGTCTGATTTTCTCATCCAGGCTCCAGTGGAAACAATCGTTGTGTCAGCGCGTGACACAGATGTGCTGCTTCTACTCTTGGCTCACTATGACAGAATCCGATGTACGCATCTCTACATGAAAGCTGGGACATCGAAGGATCCAAAATAATTCCAGTACATGACATTAGAAAGCTACTATCTGATGATCAACTGGACACAATCTTTGCCTTCCATGCCCTCACCGGATGTGACAGTGTGTCCCAGTTCAGTGGTCACGGAAAGAAAACAGCCTGGCAGGTGTTCAAGCACCATCACACTGATCTTGCTGGCCTTGGGAAGGGCCCTTTCACAGAAGATCTTGTGACATCAACAGAGAGATTCATCTGCAAGATCTATGGTGTGCCTGAGTTATTCTGCAAAGGCCGTCCACAAGAGACTCTGCCACCAACCTCGGATGCTACATCTGTTCCTCCCTCCCCATCAACCTGGACCCCCTGCAATTTGCATACCGCCCCAACAGGTCCACGGAGGACGCCATAGCCCATGTGCTGCACACAGCAGCATCACACCTGGACAAGAGGCAGGGGAACTATGTGAGAATGCTATTCATCGACTACAGCTCAGCATTCAATACCATAGTCCCCTCCAAACTCATAGCCAAGCTGAGGGACCAGGGCTTGAACTATGACCTCTGCCAGTGGGTCTTGGACTTCCTGACGGGCAGACCCCAGGTGGTGAGAGCAGGCAACTGCACCTCCTCATCCATCACTCTCAACATAGGGGCCCCCCAGGGCTGTGTCCTGACTGAGTCCCCTCCTCCACTCCCTGTACACACATGACTGTGTGGCACAGCGGAACAACAACACAATCATAAAATTTGCTGACGACACAGTAGTGGTGGGCCTGATCTCTGCAAACGATGAGAGGGCCTACCTGGAAGAGGTTAAGGTTCTAGCGGGACTGTGTCAAGAGAACAGCCTCTCCCTGAACGTCAGCAAAACAAAGGAGATGATTGTGGACTTTAGGAGGTCGGGGTCAGGGACTACAGCCCCCTCAGCATCGACGGGGCACCGGTTGAGAGAGTGAACAGTTTTAAGTACCTCGGAGTCCACATATCCGAGGACTTGACATGGACCACACACATTGACAGTGTTATCAAGAAGGCACGACAACGCCTCTACTTCCTTAGGTGCTTAAGGAAGTTCAACGTGAGTCAGAAGATCCTCAAGAACTTCCACTCATGCACAATAGAAAGCATCCTGACTGGCAATATCACCTCCTGGTTTGGGAACTTGGGCACTGCACAAGACCGCAGCAGACTACAGAGTGTGGCCCGTTCAGCCGAACGCACAATTGAAGGTGGGCTTCCCACTCTCCAAGACATTTACAACAAGCGGTGCATGGGCAAGGCTAAGAGAATAATCAAAGACTCCAGCCACTCAAACAACTGCCTCTTTGAACTGCTGCGGTCAGGCAAGCGATACCGGAGTCTCATGGCAAGCACAGAGAGACTCAGAAGGAGCTTCTATCCCCAGGCCATCAGGATGCTCAATGAATGAACAATGAACAATAAGCAAACCATCAACACACCCACAGCGCGCACATACACTCACTTAAATAAACAACACACTGTAGCACCCACTTTACCACTTTAGACACACTTTACACTTTATATTTATATTATTGGTAAGGAAATTGCACATCATTCTCATTCCTTATTGCACCTCACCACTACAAGGTGGCACCACAAGCTAAGCTATACTTCACCATTCTTGTACCAGCTGTACTGTATATATAGATACACTGAACAATTTTGTTGTTTACACTTGTTTACGTACTTGACTTTCTATTTTATACTTATTATACTTATTTTATACTATCTTGTTATTATCTAGCACACTCTCAGGAGCAACACAGAAAGAAACATTTTATGCAAAGTATTCTGTATGACAACTAATAAAGAAACTTGAACATTCACTTATATTGATATGGTAAAATAATATTTTTATTTTATTATATTATAATCTATTCTATTCTATTCAGGAAAAGTTGCATTGGATGAATCATGCAACTGCAAGACACCTGCGACACCTGCCTGAATACGATTGATGACTGACAATAAATTACTGTACCTAAGCTACTGTACGCATATTAAGGACTATCTAATTTGCATAAATGGCATGTTGATTAAAAAAATTCAAGAGAAAAGAGTTTGATGAATAAATCCATGGCCTGGGATCATCCTGCTTTTCTTTCTTATTTGGTTGATGAGTTATGCATCAATAACAACCACAGTTTCTGCTATAAATATGAGTTTCAAGCAACATTTTCACAACTGATCTAAAATCAGGATATGATTTTAAATTCCGCATGTATGCAAACATATAAAAACACATTTCATTCATGTTTCTACCTTGTTTAGTAAAAAAGATATGCACTTAAATAGATTTCAGCCTGGCGTTGGCGGCCATGTTGGATTTCTCAATTTTGAGGCCTTATTTGACATTTTTGAGCTTGGTATACAGCAGATTTGGATTCAGCATCCCTTAATACCCCTAGAAATGTTGTGTACCAAAAATAAACACGAAATGCCTTCAGGGTTATGATTTTCTGAAAATTGACCCTGTCTATATCCGTTTTCAAAGGCCATTCCCTATGAGGCGCCGTTTGGGACAAAAGCCTGACTAATACAAGACACCGCCTATCCAAAGCCTGACTTATACAGGACACCGCCTATCCAGTTATCCTGCGCGACCCAGTTGGTCCGCGAGAGAGGGCCAGTTGGTGCGCCGATTGGGACAAAAGCCTGTCGAATACGAGACACCAAGGTCCAGTTGGTCCGCGCGCGCCGACATGTTTTTTCGAATACAGACACCGAGGTCCAGTTGGTCTGCGCGCGCCGACATGTTTTGTCTAATACAGACACCGAGGTCCAGTTGGTCCGCGTGCGCTGACATGTTTTGATCCGCGCGCGGACAACTTTTGGTACGCGAGAGAGGCCCAGATGTCCGGCGAGAGAGGCCCAGATGGGTCCGCGGGCCACCCAGATGGGTATCGCTCGCGGACCAACACTTAAAAGAATAAAGTGGTGTACTCCTTAATTTATGCACTTACAATCACCAGAAAGGCTTTCGAAATGCCATGTTGGCCTCAATATTTTCAAAACAAATTATATGAAAAGGTTATGAAATGAACAACATAAACAAGAATGTGATCAAATATGTAATAAAAACGGAGCTCAGACTGTATCTGTATTACATGTCATATATGTTATGATGAATTGAAAATGGGGGACCCGGACGTAAACAAGACGAAAGTCTTTCTCTGGTCTGCATCCCCTTAACAATTGTATGTATTGAGCTGTACTGTACTGTACCCATTCTGCAATTGATTGATTGATTGAAAAGTTTATTAACAGATTGCAGAATGGGTACAGTACAGTACAGCTCAATACATACAATTGTTAAGGGGATGCAGACCAGAGAAAGACTTTCGTCTTGTTTACATCAGGGTCCCCCATTTTCAATTCATCATAACATATATGACATACATGACATACAGATAGACAGTACTGCTACATCTATACATTTATGACATATCAGATTTGCAAATACAGTACTGTTTGTGATACAAAAGTGTCCAGAAAAGGAGTGTATATACATTTGGCGTAGAAACTGTACATTGGAGGAGGTTGGATGGGTGGGGTGGGGTTGGGTGGGTTGGGTGAGGGCTGTTTTCAATCAATCTATCTCAACGCATACATTTGATCGTAGAAATCGTGACGTGAGAGTGTCTTCGATAATGTTGGGGGTCCTTAATTCCTGTATGCAAATTCTTATTGGCATCATGCAGCACTATCATCATCATCCGTATCAACTAACATTACAAGTACATTAGAGGAGGAAGTTGGACACATGTTTCATCATTAAATGTCAGCAGATAATCAAAACTAGCTAGTATGATGATTGCTATAGCTTAAAAAAAACGGTATGCCCTGGTGTATGTGACAAAATAAACCTTAGTAAGGCAAGTATCCCTTTACTTGAAGTGAACAAAGTGCTTCTCATGTACTCATGTACAAGTTCATATTATGGTCTACAAATGGTAATGTTAGTATATTAGTATACTAGTATTTAATGATGAAACATGTGTCCAACTTCCTCCTCTAATGTACTTGTAATGTTAGTTGATACGGATGATGATGATAGTGCTGCATGATGCTAATAAGAATTCGCATACAGGAATTAAGGACCCCCAACATTATCGAAGACACTCTGACGTCACGATTTCTACGATCAAATGTATGCGTTGAGATAGATTGATTGAAAACAGATTGCAGAATGGGTACAGTACAGTACAGTTCAATACATACAATTGTTAAGGGGATGCAGACCAGAGAAAGACTTTCGTCTTGTTTACGTCCGGGTCCCCCATTTTCAATTCATCATAAATTATATGACATGTGAAGTGGATTTCCCAAGCTATTTCGGTTCTGCTCTGATCAGAACCGGGTTGCGTTAGTACTCTGCGTTGTGATTCAATACTTTTAAAGCTCTGGGAATCACTTCTCTTCAAACTGAGCGGTGCAGGCAGAAGGAATTAGGAGGAAAAAGGTTATATAGCAGCTGTTTAATCAAAGTTTAAGAGTGTATACAAATTACAATAAGAACATGCTATAGTTGTGATCACAAACACTATGCCGTGAGTGATACAACCAGACTAAAGAAGAGAATGCTAGTTGTTGAGTTGTTGAAAGTCTCTGTTTGATAACAAAGACTTGGTTTTCCCTCCAAGAAGTTCTTTGTCCTTGCCGCCTTGCTTTCTTGCCCGCCTTGGTGTTGATGGGTGGTAGGTGTTGTCCTGTGGTTGGGTTGTTCCAGAGTCCTCCTTTCCCCCCATCACACCCCATCTTATAGCCCGACCTGCATAATCTTGTGATGTCATCAGAATGACATCACCAAATTCTTTCCTCCAATCCCAGGCCTGCTAAGCTGGTTTTTGAAAAATAGGGGTTTGGCTTAATAGCCCAACCCCCTTCACATAACTGCAAACGGAGGCTGTCCTTACACAATCAACAATATATACTGTCCTTTGTTTAATACTAACAATCTACCTTAAACATTGCATTATTTTCATTTCCTAATATCTATATTTGAATTACAATTGCCCACATAAACACAGATATATTTCTTTATCACTAAGTCTACTGACTTTCAGAAAATATCTAACAAATCTAATCATTCTGTTAGCTTAATAGAATACAAATCAATACATAGAACAATCAATTAATCATATTGAACATAAATGAAAACAGAACAGGCACATTAACTAATTACCTACTTTAAGTATGATTTTAACTTACTTCAATGACTTCAGAATTCAAGAACAATATACCAGGAAATAGTTAGCTTGTTTGGAGATCTTCTCTGTGTGTGTGTGTGTGTGTGTGTGTGTGTGTGTGTGTGTGTGTGTGTGAATGTGTGTGTGTGTGTGTGAATGTGTGTGTGTGTGTGTGACTATGTGTGTGTGTGTGTGTGACTATGTGTGTGTGTGTCTATGTGTGTGTGTGTGTGTGTGTGTGTCTATGTGTGTGTGTCACAGGAAACTCCAGCGAGATAACATGTTTACGTGACCTTTTGGTCTTTTGTTTCGATCTTACAGAGCCCATTGTCTTAAACTCTTCCCAGGCCATGGCAGATGGCCCTTGGGTTCCTGTCGTAGATAGAATCATTTGACCACTCACTTCATATGTAAATCGACCTGTGTGCCCACAATGGCAATCAGTCTATGTAAACACACACACAATCTATGAATTATTGTTTTGAGGGCCAAGTATTTCTACACATTAGTTAATCATGAGATCTATGTTTGGGAATTTACCACACATGTAATACAGTATACAGATACAGTCTGAGCTCCGTTTTTATTACATATTGTATCACATTCTTGTTTATGTTGTTCATTTCATAACCTTTTCATATAATTTGTTTTGAAAATATTGAGGCCAACATGGCATTTCGAAAGCCTTTCTGGTGATTGTAAGTGCATAAATTAAGGAGTACACCACTTTATTCTTTTAAGTATTGGTCCGCGAGCGATATCTGGGTGGCCCGCGGACCCATCTGGGCCTCTCTCGCCGGACATCTGGGCCTCTCTCGCGTACCAAAAGTTGTCCGCGCGCGCGGATCAAAACATGTCAGCGCGCGCGGACCAACTGGACCTCGGTGTCTGTATTCGACAAAACATGTCGGCGCGCGCAGACCAACTGGACCTCGGTGTCTGTATTCGAAAAAACATGTCGGCGCGCGCAGACCAACTGGACCTCGGTGTCTGTATTCGACAGGCTTTTGTCCCAATCGGCGCACCAACTGGCCCTCTCTCGCGGACCAACTGGGTCGCGCAGGATAACTGGATAGGCGGTGTCCTGTATAAGTCAGGCTTTGGATAGGCGGTGTCTTGTATTAGTCCGGCTTTTGTCCCAAACGGCGCCTCATACAGGAGAGGGGGTGGGGCCGGAGATACTGACGCTGTAGTGAAGATGTTTCAGTACACCAAACAGCTGAATAAAATCATGCTTTAACAGCTCAGACTGCTGTTTCCTAACGTCATTTGTACCTGCGTGCACTATGAGCCAATCAGCAGCGGGGAAGGATGTCATAACCTCTTGGATTTTATCCGTGATGACCGCCACTGTGGCACCTGGAAAAACCACAGTGTGCATTTTTTACTGAGACGCGTCTGACTATCGAGTCGCCTATTATGATCGTCACTGGTGGAGACAGGGACAGTTTTGAGGCCAGGCGAGGCCTTGGGGGACCGGATGGTCGTGGCAAAACTGGCTGGGAGACCTCAGCTGACTTGGGAGAGAAAGAACGACCAGAGTGTTTTTTAACTGCTAATCTTAACAGATGACGTCGCTCACTACTTTTACTGGATGACTGGGCAACGGCCGAGGTGATCGAGGGGAAGTCATCATCCAGGACAGAGAAGGGATTGGCAGTGAATACCGGAGGGGCGGACTGGTGAACATGGGGGATACGGTTTCCCCGAGGATGGCCCCGACCAGCCAAAGACCACGGGTCCGGGGTGGAGCTTGTGGGGGGCCGCTTGGACTTAGCTCCCTCTCGGGTCCATCTCTCTTCAGGCTGTGTGTACAGTACTGTCTTACCCAACTCCTCCATAACTGAGGTACCAGCTACACAACCCAGAAGAACCTCTGGGTCAGATGAATCGGCACCTGCAGGGGGTGGAGCTGAGGGGGTTGGATCTGCGTCTCCTGGGGCTGGTTCCTCAGGGGCTGGTTTCTCAGGGATAATTGAGTCACTCAGGTCATGTCAACGGATTTTTGATGCCTCAAACAAGGAGTCCAAGAGGTGCTCATCTTCCTTGATACTGTGTAGAGCATGGATATTCTTCCTTCCAGCATGGACACTTTCTGGGTCAGGCGGAGGCATCCATCGCATCTGGGAGGTGAGGTAGGCATAGTGCCCTACCTTGCAGTCCACAGGACCGAGGCAGTGAAGCAGTCCGAGGAAGGCTGACCCAGACTGGTAGTAAGCAGGCAGGCAGGCAGGAGACCAACAGGCCAGACACAGGTTCCCTCAGGTAGCTGCTGGTAGCAAGCTGCTGCAGGGCTGGTGGGTAGCTGCTGGTAGCTAGCTGCTGCAGGGCTGGTGAGTAGCTGCTGGTAGCTAGCTGCTGCAGGGCTGGTGGGTAGCTGCTGGTAGCTAGCTGCTGCAGGGCTGGTGGGTAGCTGCTGGTAGCTAGCTGCTGCAGGGCTGGTGGGTAGCTGCTGGTAGCTAGCTGCTGTAGGGCTGGTGGGTAGCTGCTGGTAGCTAGCTGCTGCAGGGCTGGTGGGTAGCTGCTGGTAGCTAGCTGCTGCAGGGCTGGTGGGTAGCTGCTGGTAGCTAGCTGCTGCAGGGCTGGTGGGTAGCTGCTGGTAGCTAGCTGCTGCAGGGCTGGTGGGTAGCTGCTGGTAGCTAGCTGCTGCAGGGCTGGTGGGTAGCTGCTGGTAGCTAGCTGCTGCAGAGCTGGTGGGTAGCTGCTGGTAGCTAGCTGCTGCAGGGCTGGTGGATAGCTGCTGGTAGCTAGCTGCTGCAGGGCTGGTGGATAGCTGCTGGTAGCTAGCTGCTGCAGGGCTGGTAGGTAGCTGCTGGTAGCTAGCTGCTGCAGGGCTGGTGGGTAGCTGCTGGTAGCTAGCTGCTGCAGGGCTGGTGGGTAGCTGCTGGTATGGCTATATTATTAATTTGTGAGAAATCTCTTAATGTTGTGAGTTTAACCTATTAACCCCTCCCCCTCTCGTAATATAAGGAACAGGAAGTGATTTATTTATGTCAGTAAGAGTTTAGAGACGTAACCTAGGCAGAAAAATAAAATAATCGTTTAATTTAAAACAAGTGTCTCATTCTCCGTTGCTACTTTACTGTTTATTGGACTACCATTCCCCCACATAGATATAATAATTTTTACAAATAATAGCTCGCAGCCAGCAACGTATTGAAAAAATAACTATACAAATTAAAAAAAACTATAAACTATAAATTAGTTCTTTTTTGAAACCATGAACTTTAGTTCAAATTTTTTAATTATGAACTATGAACTGAACTAGTTCATTTAAAAAATTGTGAACTGTGAACTGAACTAGTTCATGTAGAAAGTGAACTTTCCCAACATTCCCCCACATAGAGATGAATGTTGGTTTAGTGTGAACGCAGCCATGGCTGCTTTTTTTTTATTTATATATAGCGCTTTTATCCAAAGCGCTTTACAATTTGTTACTCACATTTTACCCATTCATTCACACACAGACAGCGGAGGCAACCATGCAAGGTGCCAACCTGCTCATCGGGAGCAATTAGGGGTCAAGTGTCTTGCTCAAGGACACATCGACACGCTGCCCAGGAGGAGCGGGAATCAAGCGGGAATCGAACCGGGAACCTCCGGATTGCCAGACGACTGCTCTACCACCTGAGTCACTGTCACTGTAGTGTAGTGCCTCTACACTATATATAATATATAATATATATATATATATATATATATATATATATATATATATATATATATTAAGGCTGTCAAATATATCGCGTTAATATCGCGTTAACTCCCGATTCTATTAATGCCACTAATTTTTTTAACTCAAGATTAACTAAAAAAAAAAAAAAAAAAAAAAATTTTTACTAGACTTCACTCAGGTGTATTATTGATGCTCTCATTGATACTATGTTTGTTTCTGAAGTGTGTGTGTGTGTGTGTGTGTGTGTGTGTGTGTGTGTGTGTGAGATATAGAGAGAGCGGGGGGTGAGAGAGATGAGGAAGGGGCAAGAGAGAAAGAGAGCTGAAAGAGTGTGTGTGTGAGGGAGAGAGGGGGGTGTGTGATTAATCAGCCCTTGTGTGTGTGAATGTAACAAGTTCCTAACGTTTTCTTTCGCCTATTATTTCATGCACACTTTATTCATTGTTTTAAATTATTATTTTCTTTTAAGTTATTTTGTGCATCACTCTGTTTTGAATTTGATGCAAATTTGCAATGCATGAGGGTCATCCTTTTGTGTTAAATGGCTGCACAAAGCAAGCATTTGTTGACTCGCATGTTGATAAGAGTATTAAAACTTGGAACTTGAAAAAGATCTGTTTAAGGTAAAAAGAAATTTAAAATAAAAATGCGATTAATTTGCGATTAATCGCGAGTTAACTATGGACAATCATGCGATTAATCGAGTTAAATATTTTAATCGTTTGACAGCACTAATATATATATATATATATATATATATAATATAATATAATATAATATAATAATTATCTCCATCAGGTCGTTTCTGTCCACCTGTCTATCTCTGTCCGCAGCTAATCTCACAATAGGGCAGTTTTGGACAAGTATTTTTAATTAATTAATTTCCATCATTGAAATGTATATTCAGTATGAAGTTACAGCTTTTCACCACAAGAGGGTGATATTACACAGGTTCGCTGGTAATCAGCTCTCTGGCACCTGTTAACAGACATGCCATAGTCACGAGGTACAGTAAGTGAAGTGGCTGTGGACGTTAAGCGGTACTGCAAGTAAACTCACTCCCCAGAGGCATCCAGACCCAGTAGCAAGAGGTGGATTCACCACCCCACCACTCATTAACCCCTCCCACAAGTCTGTACGATGAATGGTTCATGAGATATGAAAGGGGCGGGGCTTATTGCAATGGACAATAATTTATTCATAAATATTTGTAATGCATGTATATCAATGACAATAGGTTCACTATGGCATGTCTATATATATGTTAACAAGTGCCAGAGAGCTGATTACCAGCAAACCTGTGTAATATCACCCTCTTGTGGTGAAAAGCTATAACTTCATACTGAATATGCATTTCAATGATGGAAATTAATTAACTTAAAATACTTGTCCAAAACTGCCCTATTGTGAGGTTAGCTGCGGACAGACAGAACCGACCTGATCGAGATAATTATTATATTATATATAGTGTAGAGGCACTAAACCAACATGCATCTCTATGTGGGGGAATGGTATCCAACAAACAGTAAAGTAGCAACAGAGAATGAGACATTTGTTTTAAATTAAACCATTATTTTTCTGCATAGGTTACATCTCTAAACTCTTACTGACAAAGAAATCACTTCCTGTTCCTTATATTACGGGGAGAGGCTAATAGGTTAAACTCACAACATTAAGATATTTCTCACAAATTAATAATATAGCCATATCATCATAAATATGAACAAAAACTAAATCTTTATATTAAATCAAATTAGATTAGTGTAAATATTTCAATTCAATAATGTAAATGAGAATAAATTAATATAAAAACTTCATGAACACAAAATCCCTATTCTGGCTGCTACATTTCCAATCCCTAATTGTTACCGTGGAACAATTATCAATGAATGATAATATTGCAGCCACATTCTACAACATTGATACATACAACATAATATATAATATATACAGTAATAACATTATGGAAGTCCGTTTCGTTTTTAAATTGAAGTCCAGGTCCAATGTGATGTGTCCGTCTATCAACATTGAACACTGAAGTCTTCCTAGGGATCAGAGCTTCAAGCACGTGACCCACCAGTTCTGTGGTGAAACAGGCTCTGAGGTTTTGTCAGATGCTCTCTGGCGCCACCAGTTATTGAAGGAATACACTGTTGCTGTCACACCTCAGTCTTCTGACTGCTACCTTGAACTACTTATGAGCAAAGCCCACTAGGGCACGACATATCTGCAGTAGAGATGTCCGCTGTCACTCCAATACAATGGAGCTAAATGGCACCGGGTTTGTGCCAAAATAATACATTTGAAAAACTCAACATTAATGTCTATAGAGCTGTTTATTTCATTTAGCAACTATTTTCTGTAGAGTATTCTACTTTTAACTTAAGTAAAATATCATGTCCTAATGGCTACACATCATTTTAAATTATAACACTCATAATGAAAGAGTCAAAACAAGCATAATGAGATATATTTTATTGACTCAATCAAAAAAGGAGGTACAGAATCTTTGTGTTTGATATGAATGAAGATAAACGGAAATCAGTCACAAAACAAAAACAAGTCCTAAGGATTCATATTGTGTATACTACTTAGTATAAGTACATGGGGTTCCTATTGAGTATACTACTTAGTATAAGTACATGGGGTTCCTATTGGGTAAACTACTTAGTATAAGTTAATGGGGTTCCTGTTTGGTATACTACTTAGTATAAGTACATGGGGTTCCTGTTTAGTGTTTAGTATACTACTTAGTATAAGTACATGGGGTTCCTGTTAAGTATACTGCTTAGTATAAGTACATGGGGTTCCTATTGAGTATACTACTTAGTATAAGTACATGGGGTTCCTATTGTGTATACTACATAGTATAAGTACATGGGGTTCCTGTTGAGTATACTACTTAGTATGGGAACAGAATGTTTGGGCAGCACGGTGGTGTAGTGGTTAACACTGTCGCCTCACAGCTAGAAGGTCCTGGGTTCGATTCCCACTTGGGGACCAGGTTGCCGCGTTGCCAGGTACCCAGGTGTGGTATCTCCCGGGCCTTTCTGTGTGGAGTTTGCATGTTCTCCCCGTGCTCGCAAGGGTTTCCCCTCCAGATAAGATAAACCCAAAGGAAAAACATGCAGAACAGATGGCTAACGCTGTCGCGTCCCTGACGAAGATGGACAGGAGCACTTGGATTGGTCCCCGGGCGCGGCCCACGCCACAGCCCATGTCTGCTCCCGGCTGCCCTTGGGGAGGGGAAGGACGACGGGATTGGAAAAGTGCAGAGAGACATTTCATCAGTGCATGTGTGTGTGAGTGTTCCCGTGTGTCGCCCATCTCGCATGTGTGTGTGTTCTTCTTCTAAAAAAGTACATGGGGTTTCTATTTAATATACTGCAAACTGTGTTTGGGGACCTGTTCTCTTTATTATTTAAGTCTACTCTCAGCTTAAACGGAAGAACTAAATGGTTTCTTTCCTGTATGACTTCTAGTGTGTTTCTTCATATTTGATTTATCATTGAACCCTTTCCCACAAACTGAACAGCTAAATGGTTTCTCTCCAGTATGAGTTATCATATGTCTCTTCAGAAGTGTTTGCCGACTGAACCCTTTCCCACAAACTGAACAACTAAATGGTTTCTCTCCAGTGTGAGTTCTAGTGTGTGTCTTCAGACTTTCTTTATGCCTGAACCCTTTCCCACAAACTGAACAGCTAAATGGTTTCTCTCCAGTATGTGTTCTCATGTGTGTCTTCAGACTTTCTTTATGCCTGAACCCTTTCCCACAAACTGAACAACTAAATGGTTTCTCTCCAGTATGTGTTCTCATGTGTGTCTTCAGATGTCCCTTTGTACTGATTCCTTTCCCACAAACTGAACAACTAAATGGTTTCTCGCCAGTATGTGTTCTCATGTGTGTCTTCAGATGTGCCTTCATACTGAACCCTTTCCCACAAACTGAACAAAGAAAGGGTTTCTCTCCAGTATGAGTTCTAATGTGATTCTTCAGATGTGTTTGCCTACTGAACCCTTTCCCACAAACTGAACAACTAAATGGTTTCGCTCCAGTATGAGTTCTAATGTGTGTCTTCAGATGTGTTTGCCAACTGAACCCTTTCCCACAAACTGAACAACTAAAACGTTTCTCTCCAGTATGTGTTCTCATGTGTGTCTTCAGATTTGCCTTCATACTGAACCCTTTCTCACAAACTGAACAGCTAAATGGTTTCAATCTGGTATGATTTTGTACGTGTATCTTCAGATCTCTCTTCTTGCTGAATCCAGGCCTGTTAGACAACGTTTGTATTTTCTGTGTCTTCTTTTGTTTTAGTGCCATCAAACCTGGACCTCCACTCTCCTTCCATTCATCGCCATCATCAGTCTCAGCTCCAGAACTGTCATCACCATCATCAGTCTCAGTTAGAGAACAGTCTGAAGAGAGAGGCTGGCTATCTCTAGTTGGTTCTAAATCACCAGCTGGATCTAAGTTACTGGCTAGTTCTGCTACTCCACAGTCCTCTCCTTCAGGTTCTGTTTTCATGTGTTCAGTTGAGGTGCTGGGTAAAGAGTATGCTTCTCTGTTTTTCTCCCTTTGGGTTTGAAGAGGCTGGAAGGACAGAGCGTTCTCTTGACCATCTTCACATTTCACTGGGTCTACTGTGATCTTGGAGAGATCAGCTTCTTCCAGCCCTTGATCTTGTTCATCTTTAATCTGCTCTGGGTCCCGGTTTTGGCTGAGTTGTGAGGACAGAGTGTTCTCACCTTCATTTTCACATTTCATAGGTTGTAAGGTCATCTTGGAGCCATCAGCCTCCTCTAGATCTTGACACAGTTCCTCCTGTTCCTCTTTAATCTGGAGGGGCTCTGTGTCCTGGGTTTGGCTGAGCTGTGAGGACTGAGGTTTCTCATCATCATGTTCACTCTTCACAGAGACAGGAAGCTCCTCTCCCTCCTGACTGATCCATAGTTCCTCCTGTTCCTCTTTAATCTGGAGGGGCTCTGTGTCCTGGGTTTGGCTGAGCTGTGAGGACTGAGGTTTCTCTTCATCATGTTCACTCTTCACAGAGACAGGAAGCTCCTCTCCCTCCTGACTGATCCAGAGTTCCTCCTGTTCCTCTTTCATCTGTAGGAGCTCTGGCTCCTCCTGGACCAGACTGGGGCTCCTCTCCTGCTGCTCAGGGGGAACCTCCTCTTCACAGACAGGGAGCTGTGGGGTGTCTGGAGGGAGGAATAATAATAATATGAATAACAAACAAAGATGCAGTAGATAACTCTGCAACTAAAAGTAGAAACACAATCGATCAATTATTGTTTGGCTACAAAACCAGAAAATCTCAATCATGCCTCATCACGCTGTCAATCACAACTTGGAGGTTGATCAGATGTTGTCAGGAGGTGAAAATGTAAACAAACAGAGTGAGACTTGAGGTTCTCCAAACTAAACAAGGTAACTATGGATAGCTGAAATACTTATGGATTGTTAGCTTGACCAATTACCTTTTTTACTTGAGTTGGGGCAACTGTTGTAATTCCTACACTGTTCACTGGATTTAGATGTAATTAAAGCTGGAAGTCTGCACTTGAAGCACACCTTCATTTCATTTCAAGTCCATTATGGTGTTGTACAGAGCCAGAATTAGTAAAATTGTGTCAATGTCCAAATAATTATGGACCGACTGTATAAAGCCAGTCCCCTTGTTAAGCCAGTTTCTGACTATATCCCTCCTGAATGTAGAAGGTAGGGCTGTCCCCGACTAAGGATTTGGATAGTCGACTATGATTAGCCAAAATTTGCCATTAGTTGACTATTAGTCGACAAAAAAAAAAAAAAAGTATATTTTTTATTTTTGTATCATTCCATTTGGGCTGAGGGGGGTGCTTAATGGCTGAAGGAGTCGACTGAAGGCTTCTTGTCCTCTGCAAAAGCATGCAATTGGTCCACTGATGGATACATCTTGATATTTGTCTAGTCTAGTGTGTTCATTAGATGGGTGAAATCCTCTTTCAGTGCCTCTGTGCCTGTTTTCTTAGGCAGTTAGCCTCTGGTATGCGTGCCATTAGCGTTAGCCACGCTTCTAGGCCTCTTTTCTTTTGGAAAGAATGATACAAAAAAAAAAAAAAAATTGTATTCGACTAAGAGGTTGGCAGTCGACTACGGCTCCTTTCGACCGATTAGTCGACTAATAGGGGTCAGCCCTAGTAGACGGTAAGATTTTCTTAACTGTAATGGCACAGAGGCTCGCAAAACTACCTAGAAAGGGACAGCAGTGCAGAAAGCAGTGCAGAAAGCAGGAATCCCAGGGTTTGCTGGATGTATAGAACATGCAAGCATGATATGGCACCAGATTCAATCAGCCAAGATAGAGAAAAGAGACTTACAGGTGGTATTTCTAGAGTGGTTGTTAACAAGAAAACTGTTAAATTCATCCAGAGGACTTTTCATGTTGATGATGGACTGACGAGCATAACATCTGGCAATCCAGCTCGTCAAAGAAGCAAGCAAACTCTGCAGCACAGGAAAGCTCAGACTTCATAAGTTCGTCTCCAACAGGAATCAATACCAAAGGAAGAGTGAGCCGAAAGTGTCAACCTGGACATGGCTTGGAAGAGAGTGATAGCTTAGATATGCAGACTTGGCAGCAGAAACTGAACAGTGAGGATGTAAAGCTAGGGTTTGTCCGGCGGAAGTAGGATGCAGAGGATTTATAGCACGATCGGCTTCACCATTATTGGGAGAGTTGGGGATTCGTGGGCGGAGCTTGAAAAAAGCGGTAAATGAGATGTCAGTGGATTTGGTTGAGAAGTAATGTCAGCTGGGGGCCAACGTAACCAAAGGGTACGAGTATTGCTTTTCTTCTCTGTTGTTGCTGTTTCATGTGTAATATTGTAGGAATTGTACTTTTGACATAGGATAACAGGGAGGTGAGGCGTGTGAATATCATGGAAAAGTGGGAGCTGGCATGGGGGGGGGGGGGGGGTTCTGGGAGGCTGGAACTAACCGCTGAGCCCGAGGTTGTGGGCCTAACTTGAAGAAACACCAGTGAAGGGAGGCGCCCACTTGATAACCCTGGTTATATGCTGACTCCTGTTGCTTTTTATTTATCTGCATGGTGGATTGTGATGGCCATTGGGTTTCTTCATTGAGCGTGGGTGTAATATAAATAATGTGTAAGAGTCAATTCACTGGTAAAGTGCCATATGTTATATTGTATGCATTTGTTTGGATTTCTGCCATTATATGCATTGTGCCTGCCAAGTTGGGTTCATGGCAGCAGTTCCCTTTGCTCACCAGTAGGTGGCTTACTTGGCTGCGTCTAGTTTTTTACCAACGGATTTCCAATTCCGCGTTCGCGTTCTGCGATCTGATTGGCCACTGACATTTCTGGTGCGATCTGATTGGCCACTGACGTTTCTGGTCATGTGACATGTGCACCCAATCGCGTGACGCCTGTTTCTGCGCCTGCAAACTACCTAACACCTAGTTTATCACTGGTTAAGCTTAGGCGACTCTTTCGAAGTTGTTTAAGGTTAGAGTTTGGAATCAGGGCTGGTGTTCTATCGCCCTGCTCTAAGACAAACTCCTTAACCAACTTCGAAAGAGTGCCTAAGCTTAACCGGTGATAGAAACAGGCGTCACACGACTGGCGCAGATGTCACACAACCAGAAAGGTCAGTGGCCAATCAGATCGCAGAACGCGGAACTGGAAATCCGTTGGTAAAAGTAATCAGGCTACCTGGCTACTTAAAGTGTGATGGGACTGTTGACCTGCAGGTGTGTTAGTAATCAGGCCACCTGGCTACTTAAAGTGTAATGGGACTGATGACATGCAGGTGTGTTAGTAATCAGGCTACCTGGCTACTTAAAGTGTAATGGGACTGTTGACCTGCAGGTGTGTTAGTAATCAGGCCACCTGGCTACTTAAAGTGTAATGGGACTGATGACATGCAGGTGTGTTAGTTTATTGTTTTTTATTCACTAGTTAACTAGTTATTCAAGCCTTTATATAATGTTTAGAGATTAAAGTAAACATTTATGACGTCAGACTAAAGAGATAATGTTTACAGATTAAAGTCAACATTTATAAAGTCAGAATAAAGTCAATCGTTAGATTAATCTCTTAAACCCTAGCCATATTTTCAGAAAATGCACTTAAAAGTAAACAGCCAAGTAAATGGAGGATTGCTCCACTTCTACAAGGTCCATTTGCATGTTCATGGTATCTAGGGACATGTATAATAATAAAAAATAATAATAATAAATTGGATTTTAAGAGAGAAGTGCCTTTCTCAGACTCAAGGACACTGTACAAGGAAAGGGTAGAAAAAAAGAAAAGATTTAGAAAAAAAAAAGATAAAAAATAAAACGATGAATATATGTGTATAGTAGGACCTGGGAATGTATGGACCTCTGGGAATGTATTCTCAGTGTCAGATATATTGTGTATGTTACTATGCTTGAGTAAATTGTAATGAACCAAAGGAGAATATCAATTATTATTATTTATACGTTTTTTCCATCTTTGACGGTGAATAACACCAAGCTAACATTGACCAGACATGAGATTTACCCGAAATGATTTAGCACCTTCATGAGATCAAGTGTACAAAATATCTAAGCAAATTAATAAAGGGCAGATGATTTACAGGTTTTTTTGTAGATATAGTACTGGATTTTGCCATCCAGACACATGCAATTTGAAATGAAATGAATATAGAATATAAGGCCTAAATATTACCTTATTATGGCCAAGTCATACATCAATGGATCGGATCCAATGGCAGACTTAAATCTGGATTTAGTACCACCAGGCGCCCCTGACAGGGCAGCAAATACGTGATTGAAATCTACTGTAAGTACAGTTACTTTTATATATGTCCATAGCTCCGCCATTTTTCACCAGATTGCCACACGTTTTTTTGTAGACGTTCACAGAAAGGTAAAGAAATAATGTATGTTGTATTTAATGGCAATAACGTTCAGGTTTGTTCGACCCGTGAGATACAATCATGAAAAAAACTTTAAAAAATAAAAAAAATAAAAGAAAACAGCTTAATCAGGGGCTGGTGTGAGCTGGGTAGTGTAGTTTTATGAAATTTCGACGTCCATCGAAAGCCCTGGGACTCCTATCTTAGGACTACAACGGGTTCATGACGGCGTCATTTCCTCACGTCTAATTCATCCGATTTCCAATCCAATGATTTCAATAAACACATATTTCGCTAATAACACTTAACCCCTTAACACATTGGACGCCAGAGGTCGCTGTGGGCGTATGGCCGTTTGTGCCAGCACTGTAATGAAATGGGGGTAGATGCCGGTGTTTGTAGTGCTAAAAACTATATTAAATATTATAGCTATGGATCTAATAACAACGTCGATTGTCAGTGAGTTTCTTCCGGTCAACATGCAAAAAACTGATAATTTTTTCATCCATACATTTACGTTTTATACCGTGGTGAATATGAGTATAGATTTAGAGTGATTCTGTGTAATCCCAGGAAAACGCCACCAAACAGTGCTTTACTGCATTTAATTATAAATTGTGCCATTTCTCGCCTGGATCAATAATCAATCTGAAATCAACGCTAGATTATCTGTATTATGTTTCATCATCAATGCATGAAAGGGGGGGGGGGAAGCCGCCCCTCCGTGCTTTGATCGCAACTAACGGGACACGGCACACAGACACACGCTCCGATCGCGGGAAAAAGATTATCGGATCAACGCAAGATTGATAACATATAGTCCTTACCTTGTCTGATGTACTGCAAAAAGAATAATCCAATTATCTGATCTGCCATTCCAAGTACTGATCGCGATCGTGTGTCCAATGTTATCCAGCCGTGAACATGAACAGGGGGGGGGCTCGTAGGTCAGGGCTGTACAGTGCGAGATATATCGGTCTGTGCGATAAATGGATTTACTTCAGTAGCACTGGTGCGATAGGCATTCGGTTCATATCGATACTCTTATTTAGAAAATCCTGTAGCAAGTCTCATCTCCGCAGAAGCGCAGCTCCAGCCATAATATCTATGGCTCCGGCAGCTAGCAACGTTCGGTTCATATCAATACTCTTATTTTGAAAATCCTGTGGAGTCGACTCGTATCCGCTCGGCTCTACAACACAGCAGCGTCTGGAACACGCACATTGCAACATAGCAAGGCTAGTGTGCCTATTTCGCGACCCAAAACAAATCCCTGAGGTTTTATTCCGCAACGGGTCAAATGCATCTAACATGCTTTGCAATCCTCGCCATTTCTTTATGACCACGTCGTGTTAAAGTCCGAAATTAACGTTATGTTAGCGTAAGCTAACAAGCTAATCCTGATCAGAGCGCTAGAGAGAACAGCAGAGGGGACTGGGGAAGGGGGGGGGTCAGGCATTCTCCCTGTGTGTGTGTGTGCGTTTGAAAAGATCAGATGAAGTCAGACGAGTATATTATATTGATAGTAAATGTACTGAGGGTGGACAGATAATGTTGATATTTAAACATAAAAAATACAATACATAATAAATGTATTCATGATCATCATGCAACATAAAACAATTGCAGGAACGGTTTGGGAGAGGAAGGGGTTTTAGGCTGCCTGTTCCAAATTTTTTTTACGGTACTTAAAGTTTAAAGCTCAATATATCAAAACGTGGCACTTTATAGTGAACAGGAGGTCTATTTGTATTAAAAACAATAGATTGTTTTTCATTTAAATGTCTGGAAGAGCTCAATAAATTTTTTTCAAAGTATATTTTCGTTACCTTTTTTGAGTTGATCTAAATGTTACTGATTGTGTTAAATGGGCTTATATCATCGTCTCATATCGATTGCAGGCACCTGCATCGTATCGTATCATGGCAAATATCGGCAAATATCGTATCGTTGTCCAAGGAATCGATATCGTATCGTGATGAAACTGGTTAATCCCACCCCTAGTAGAGTGAGTCCATACACCCAACACCAAATCCCATAATTCCTTACACGTAACGTGTCTGGCTGTGTGACGTCAACTTGTCAGCATGAAAATGACAGCCAAACATGGCACTGCAACTAAATAACACAAATACAATAGGCACATTTGTGACTGTTACAAATATAACACGTTTTATACTTGTGCTACAAGATTTTGGCCTGTGCTACAAAACTATCAACCTCTGTAGCACCAGTGCTATGTGCAAAAAAAGTTAACGTACAGCCCTGTCGTAGGTGCATCTGTTAGAACCGCTTGCTCTGCCCGAGTGTTTAGACCCCGCCCCCACGCTGCAGCTTGGCCCAGACAACAAGCCATATCGTTTTAAATGGAGTGCAATAGTGGCCGCAAGGCGTAAGGTGGCGGTATCGGACCGTTGCTGTCTCAGACAGAGTGCCACACATGTCCACAGCACAGCAGGATGAATTATGAATGGAAATAGCGAATAAAATAAATAACGATCATAATAACGAGTATACTCATTGTTGGCGTCCAACGATTAGCGGGCTATAACGAGTATACTCGTCATTGGCAATTAATGTGTTAAGGCCGAGCGTTGGATCAATCAATAAACGCGATCGATATTTGGAATGGCGATCAGGAATTGGAATAATCTTTTTGGAGAACATCTGATCTGAGGTAAGGAATCTATTTTACCAGTATTAGGATAATCAGAGCTTTTTTCACAGATATATCAACGTGTGCCCTATGTGTGTGTGTGTGCTGATCAGGAAATGAGAGAATCGATTTTTCAGCCCGCTTCTGTAGCATGCATAAATACACATACTATCGATAATCTAGCGTTTATTTGAAAACGATTCATAAATAGGCAGAACATTTTTGTTTTTTGTGTATTCCAGAATATTCCAGTAAAGGGCGTTTATCACAGAATCTTTATATTTTCCTGAAACTTAAAAACAAGCGTTTTTCAAAATGGTATAAAACGGAAATGAACCGATTAAAAAACAATCCGTTTCGACAATGATGACTGCAAACAAGTCATTGATAAGCGACGGCCAGATTAGACACATAGCCATAATTTAAGATGTAGTTTATGCGTTCGCAAATATGAGATGATATGAAAATCTGAATGGCTTATTTCAGTAGGGAGAGCTGAACAGCAGAAACTGCACTTGGTACAGATTTAACATTTTCTCAGTGTTGGTACAATCCCACATTGCTTGAAAACGAAAAAGGCAATTTTTACAATAGGGGACTTATTTTTTATATATATACATTTTTTGGCATTTTATTGCTTGCAGAGAGGAAGGATGGGAGAAGATATAGGGGGAGGACATGCTGTAAAGGTCGCCGGGTCCGGGAGTCGAACCCGGGACGGCCGCATTGCACTGCAGCGCAGTTACGTGGTGCGCCACCCTGGTGCCCACAATAGGGGAGCTTTAAGAATTTCATAAAACTACACTACCCAGCTCACGCCTGCCCCTGTCAAACTTTGAGCCTTCCGACATGAAATAATTTTTTTCCGTGATTATGTCTTACGGGTCGAACAAACCTGAATGTTATTGCCAGAACGTAGTTAGTTTCTAGAAAAAAACGTGTCTCAATCTCATTAAAGATGGTGGAGCGATTTACATTACAAAAAAGTAACTGTACGTACAGCAGATTTCATTCACGGTATTTGCTGCCCAATGTTAGCATGGTGTTATTCACCGTCAAAGATGGAAATAAACAAAAAGAAAATGTATATTCTCCTTTGGTTCATTACAATTTACTCAAGCCTAGTAACAGACACAATATTTCTGACACTGGGAATACATTCCCTGAGGTCCCTAGATACCAAGAACATGCAAATGGACTTGTAGAAGTGGAGCAATCTTCCATTTACTTAAGTACTTTTAGGCGAATTTTCGGAAAATATAGCTAGATAAGAGGTTAAAATCATTGGTAAACAAACAGTGCTGAAAATATACCCTTTGACTGCTGTTTTGATAGGGTTAGGGTCTTTACTCTTGGCTACATTTGAAAAAGAAATGCAACATTAATTAATACGGACTGTATTGATCGATTTATGACGTGAAATTAATCTCGGCCCAGTACTGGGCCCGTCAGGCTTTTAAAATCAACACTTATAAAGTCATAATGTTTAGAGATTAAAGTCAACATTCATAAAGTCAGACTAAAGTCATAATGTTTAGAGATTAAAGTCAACATTTATAAAATCAGACTAAAGTAATAATGTTTACAGATTAAAGTCAACATTTATAAAGTCATAATGTTTAGATTAAAGTCAACATTTATAAAGTGATAATGTTTACAGACTAAAGTCAACATTTCCATACTTGTTTCCATGCAGTCCAAACAGCTCTTCTCCTGGTCCAGCTGTGACGGTTTCATGCAGTCCACCAAACAGACAGACGGTTCTCTCAAACCAAGGTGTGAGAGGCTAGGAGGGGTGGTCATATTCAGAACAATCTTGGGGGAAAGTAAGGAAATAAATATCAGTACATTTTACATTCATCCTAACAAACAAAGGTCTAACTTTTCAGTTGAAATTCATCAGGAACACAGAAAGCCAAACAAGAACCACCAGTCCATAACCAGCTATACAGGTAGTGCTATTTTCCAAGGCTAACAAATTGGAGGCTGACAGGAAGATTTTCACAAGAACTGAAAAACACATGGGTGTGTATATAGACAGATGCACTGCTATAGTTGTGATCTATGAATATAAGCCTATGATATTGCATTTAATTTGATGCAAAACATCTGATAGGCTATTGATGCAGGCAGCTGTTGTTTCTGGCCAATCAGATGTTTTTGTCTTCCAAGTGGTGTTTCCAGGGTCGCATTGGAAAAACTAAGACCATGTCCTCATCAGAAAGTACACAAAATTAAATGAAAATACAACTAAAAAAGACAATATTAATAAAATAAAGATTTAAAAAAAATATATAGAAATATCGTGGACATCTACAGAAGATTGAAAAATAATTGTTTGGTGTGACGACCCTCCCCCACATTGTTGTTTGCTTGCTCTGCTCTGTCACTGTTTCACAGGATTGGTGGGGGGAGCTGGCAGAGCAGAGCTGGGGGAGGGTCATTAGGCTAATTGGGGCACACCTGGGTCGGTGGGGGAGGGTCATCAGGCTAATTGGGGCACACCCCAGATAGCAAAAGGTGTTAATTCAATGTTGATTTATGGTCAAAATGCTTGATTTTTGGTTAAGGTCGACGATTGATGGTGGATCACCCATTAACCGATGAACCAATTGACGAATGTTGAAAACATGTCATTGAATCAATATTGTTTTGTGGTTGCATTTTAATGATTGAAATGCCAATATCTAATAAATGTTGAATCAACGTATGCTGTTCAACGTATGCTGTTAGTCGTCATTAAGTTGGACCGATCCGAATGCCCCCCCCCAATTTAAACAGATATGGTACGTCCCAGCCACATACTATAGCTTCCTCTATGCAGCGCTCTCTCATTGTGAACTGGCAACAGAACAGCAACGTCGACATCCCCCGGATTTGATTCTACTGAGTGCTTTACAGTAAGTTTTGGCTATATTACTTTTATCTTAACTGTGTTCAGTGAAAAATAACGTTATTGTGAGTGTGACCGGTGTACTCTTGATGGCGTTGTGCATGTGCATGCTGCAGTTTGGTAGGTAAATATATATATATGTCAACTAAGATAAATATTCATGAATATTCGTTAGCGTGTACTTAACACTTTGGGTGCCGGGAAACGCTTTTCAGCGTCATTCCCGGCCATGCTCAAGTTGCCGAAGACGATTTACATCGTCTTTGATCTGTTTACATCTTTTTTCGATTTTCCCCGTCTGAACTTCACCACGGAGCTTTTGGCAGAAAATTTGAACAGGAAACTGCATTTCCTCTCAAATTGTCCCCCTATTTTCTAACACTATCACATGAGGGTGAATATTGTACCCCACAATGAATCTGGCATTTGATTGGCCAGATGCAGTGGCCAATGTGACCACAGGTATAAAAAGTTTGCGCGATCCCAGAATCGACGAGGTTTTGGAGGAGAGAGAGAGATAGATAGAGCGATAGAGAGAGAGAGATTGAGAGAGAGATATTTGAATTGAGATCAGCCTATAGTCTATATTTATAGTGTTATACAGTATAGTGGTAGTATCAGAATAATTGTAAGGTTTCAGCTGTGCTTTAGAAAGTACTTAGTCGTGCTAAGTAGTAGTACTATTGTGAGGGATTAGTGTGTAGTCTAGGTAGTATATTTCAGTAGTAGTAATAGTAGTTTGATCAGTTAGTAGTTCCATTTAGATTATTAGTTCAGTATGAGGAGACGTAGTGTAGGTAAGCGAGGCGACAAACCGACAGCGGATCGGTTTGTTCAAACAAAGCTGGCGTTTGGACCCGCGGTTGCAGCAGCGGCACCAACGACCGGACCTTTGGTAGCTCCAGCAGCGGCACCAACGACCGGACCTTTGGTAGCTCCAGCAGCAGCAGCACCAACGACTTTGGTAGCTCCGATCGGAGAGAGCCGTGAGACCGTTGCTGGGCCCAGCAACGCGTCTCGCCCCGGGACCGGGAGCGGCTCTCCCCGACGCAGTTCGAGGAAGAGGAAGGCCGCTGTGGTCATAGCTTCTTTATCCGAGTCAGCGGACAGCGATTCGACCACCCATTAATCTGATGGGAGCGCCGATTGGGAACCACCAGGTAATTACACGGTCTTATATATATGTGTGTGTGTGTGAAACGTGTATTTGATGATTTACCTAACGCTAATTGATTCATTGTATACTGTGAATATGTAACGTTAGTTCGCCAAACCAACGCCGATATGCATTTATTATATTATAGCTCCGGAGTCATCTGACGATGATCTCGATTTGGGTCGGAGGTGTACTTATGGGTCTGATTCATCGCACGAGTCAGACGTGGGACGCGGTGGTGGTCGACGAGGGGGCAATGGTACGTCATGTTGCAATGTGAATATTGTTTTATGTGCATGTTCAAATCGATAGTTGATGACCATGTGCTACACGTTAGGTTGCATGGCCTTGTGTGTGTGTGTGTGTGTGTGTGTGTAGGTGCACGCCCGTTGATGTGTGTAGCTTTAGGTTGCATGGCCTTGTGTGTGTGTGTGTGTGTGTGTGTGTGTAGGTGCACGCCCTTTGATGTGTGTAGCTTTAGGTTGCATGGCCTTGTGTGTGTGTGTGTGTGTGTGTGTGGTGTGTGATATGCAGGCCTCGCCATAGTTCAAAGGTGTTTGAGAGGGTTCAAGCCTTTGATGTGGTGTGCGTGTGTGTGTTGTAATCAATGCTATTTCATTTAGCATAGTCCCAATTCCATTGATAGCACACACACACACACACAGTGTGTGCTATCAATGGAATTGTGCTACATGCTATGCTACACAATCCATGCATATATAGGCCACAATGTGCTGCAAGTTCAAAGCTGTTGGATAGGGGTCATGCCCTTTGATCTTTGTGTGTGTGTGTGTGTGCGTGTGTGTGTGTGTGTGTGTGTGTGCAGCAGGGTTTCCGTTAGAAAAAATTGTTGCCGGTCTCCGTGACCTGCAAGATTTCAATCTACCGGACAAATGAGATTAATTCCGGTCATAGTTTATTGAGCTTTAAAACAATTGATGGGCAGGCTATATAAAGAATGTCATCCTCAAGGCATGTAGACTTATAATATTATTACTTAAAACTAGGCTACTTTTGCGTATACAGTCATTAATATATTCCAAATAAAATAAGTCCCTCGATACTCCGTGCTGCTGCTGACTTGAAATAAAATAGACCGCGTATGTGGGCAGTCGGTCCGACACTAAACAGCAGTCTGTTATAATCACATTTTTATGAGCTAACGAATTCCGTTATATTGGACATTTGTATTAATTATATCAAGCAAAGAACTGAGAAAGCAGAGACGGCAACATTATCGTGGTTTGCGTGACGACTCTCTCCACCTCGCAACGACTTATTTGCAAAGAGTATGGCGCTGCAGAGCAGCTGATTCAGCTGTTATTGGCTCTTTTCTGGGAACCGCACAGCAGCGCCCCCCACCCAACATTGGCTGAAAATGGCTGAATTGGAGTACTGCTGGAATACTGCATTGTGCTGCTGCTGCTCCGGCTCTGCAGCTTCACAAAAGTTCGCACACCCAGCACTAAGCTCTCGCTGACAACGTCGTTGTCATTATTAGAAGCAACGAGGAAACAAATGTAATGATCGTTTCGTTCATCGCATAGGCTATTTCATTTTAGCCTATTTTAATACAATTCAAATAATCAAATTGTGCTTAGACTCAGGGAATTATTTTCACCGGACATTAAGACCGGAGAGATTAAATATGTCGGACTTCAACAGATTTTGCCGGTCAAATACCGGTAATTACCGGCTAACGGAAACGCTGGTGTGCAGCACATGGTGGCCTATATATGCATGGATTGTGTAGCATAGCATGTAGCACAATTCCATTGATAGCACACACTGTGTGTGTGTGTGTGTGTAGGTGCACGCCCTTTGATGTGTGTAGCTTTAGGTTGCATGGCCTTGTGTGCGTGTGTGTGTGTGGTGTGTGATATGCAGGCCTCGCCATAGTTCAAAGGTGTTTGAGAGGGTTCAAGCCTTTGATGTGGTGTGTGTGTGTGTTGTAATCAATGCTATTTCATTTAGCATAGTCCCAATTCCATTGATAGCACACACACACACACACACACAGTGTGTGCTATCAATGGAATTGTGCTACATGCTATGCTACACAATCCATGCATATATAGGCCACAATGTGCTGCAAGTTCAAAGCTGTTGGATAGGGGTCATGCCCTTTGATCTTTGTGTGTGTGTGTGCGTGTGTGTGTGTGCAGCACATGGTGGCCTATATATGCATGGATTGTGTAGCATAGCATGTAGCACAATTCCATTGATAGCACACACTGTGTGTGTGTGTGTGTGTAGGTGCACGCCCTTTGATGTGTGTAGCTTTAGGTTGCATGGCCTTGTGTGTGTGTGTGTGTGTGTGGTGTGTGATATGCAGGCCTCGCCATAGTTCAAAGGTGTTTGAGAGGGTTCAAGCCTTTGATGTGGTGTGTGTGTGTGTGTGTGTGTGTGTGTTGTAATCAATGCTATTTCATTTAGCATAGTCCCAATGCCATTGATAGCACACACACACACACACAGTGTGGCTATCAATGGAATTGTGCTACATGCTATGCTACACAATCCATGCATATATAGGCCACAATGTGCTGCATGTTCAAAGCTGTTGGATAGGGGTCATGCCCTTTGATCTTTGTGTGTGTGTGTGTGTGTGCGTGTGTGTGTGCAGCACATGATGGTGGCCTATATATGCATGGATTGTGTAGCATAGCATGTAGCACAATTCCATTGATAGCACACACTGTGTGTGTGTGTGTGTGTAGGTGCACGCCCTTTGATGTGTGTAGCTTTAGGTTGCATGGCCTTGTGTGTGTGTGTGTGTGTGTGTGTGTGTGTGGTGTGTGATATGCAGGCCTCGCCATAGTTCAAAGGTGTTTGAGAGGGTTCAAGCCTTTGATGTGGTGTGTGTGTGTTGTAATCAATGCTATTTCATTTAGCATAGTCCCAATTCCATTGATAGCACACACACACACACACACAGTGTGTGCTATCAATGGAATTGTGCTACATGCTATGCTACACAATCCATGCATATATAGGCCACAATGTGCTGCAAGTTCAAAGCTGTTGGATAGGGGTCATGCTAGGGCTGGGCGATATGGCCTAAATATGATATCACGATATTTTCTGACCTTTCGGCAATACACGATACACATCACGATGTTTTTCTTTTTTACCCCAAACAATTCATTATGAGGCTTACCAAGACAGTATTTGAGTTTGCAAGCTAACATTAAAGACAAAATAAAATACCCATGCATTTAGCATTTTTATATTAGATTTAGATTATTAGATTATATATTGCATATGAGATATTATATGATTTAGATATGAAATATGATGAATTGAAAATGGGGGACCCTGATGTAAACAAGACTAAAGTCTTTCTCTGGTCTGCATCCCCTTAACAATTGTATGTATTGAGCTGTACTGTACCCATTCTGCAATATGTTAAAGTTTTAAATCAATCAATCAATAAATAAATAGCATTTTAGCATTTTTATGAAACTACTGTATATATGTATGTCTCTAAATGTTTTGATGAATTGAAAATGGAGGACCCTTATGTAAAAAAGCCGAAAGTCTTTTTCTGGTCTTCATCCTCCTGTACTGTATTGTACCCATTCTGCAACCTTTTAATACAGTTTTCATTCATTCATTCTGACAGAAACATAATCATTTTGATTGACAGTCGAGTCTGCCAATGACATCACACCGCTTGCACCCGCCCTGCTGTTCTTAGCACCAATCGTCAAGCGTTATTATTTTTTGACTTCCTGAATGTCCCGTGTGCTGAACATCAACAAAGCTACTAACGTTAGCTCCCCGCGGCCGTCGAGTAGGAGACCAGTGCTTCACAGGATGACTAAATGAGGCATAATGATTTTACTACAACGAATGTTATAATAAAAGCCTTTCCATACATCTGTCTGATTGAAAACTTTATTAACAGACCGCGGAATGGGCATATCTCAGCACAGGCTGAGATATGAACGAGTAACGTGTGGACAGATTGACGCGACACAATCCTCTTGGGCAAAACATCACGATATCCACGATACGTTGAAAAAGTGTATCGTTAATGAACTGTACCCGATATTTATATAATATCGTCATATCGCCCAGCCCTAGGTCATGCCCTTTGATCTTTGTGTGTGTGTGTGTGTGTGTGTGTGTGTGTGTGCGTGTGTGTGTGTGTGCAGCACATGGTGGCCTATATATGCATGGATTGTGTAGCATAGCATGTAGCACAATTCCATTGATAGCACACACTTGTGCTATCAATGGAATTGTGCTACATGCTATGCTACACAATCCATGCATATATAGGCCACCATGTGCTGCACACACACACACACACACACACACAAAGATCAAAGGGCATGACCCCTATCCAACAGCTTTGAACTTGCAGCACATTGTGGCCTATATATGCATGGATTGTGTAGCATAGCATGTAGCACAATTCCATTGATAGCACACACTGTGTGTGTGTGTGTGTGCTATCAATGGAATTGGGACTATGCTAAATGAAATAGCATTGATTACAACACACACACACACACACACCACATCAAAGGCTTGAACCCTCTCAAACACCTTTGAACTATGGCGAGGCCTGCATATCACACACCACACACACACACACACACACACATGTACATGTACATGCTTTGATGTACAATGGCCGCTGATTTATTTTGTGTTCATTACAGGATCTGACACCGAGTCCGGAGCCGATACACCAACATGCTTGGGTATGTACTAACTACATTTATGTATGTAAATGTATTACTATTGTGTTTTATGAGACTTACTTACTGAATGAATTTAATCCAATTCAGATTCTGGCGCAGACCCCGCAGAGAGTGACGCAGAGACTGGCAACGACATAGGATCACATTCTACTCCTGCAGGTAATTGTACATAAAATATAACACATAATGCTATATATATATATATATATATATATCATGTAAATACAATGACAATACGTTGCCCTAGTGTAATGTATTACATCATGTGATTCTAGAACTGGATGCTAGTCTGGACATGCCGGAACCCGTTGCAGGGCGGAAACGCACATCTAAGAGCGGTAAGTTGGCCTCACTCTGCACACCACTTCCAGCTCTGACCTCTGACCCCCACACCACGTCCAGCTCTGACATCTGAACCCCACACACACTCACTCATTCACTCACACACAGTTTGTAACTACGTGGCATATGAATGTTTGTCTACAGTAGGGGTGTTATAGTATATTTGTATAATTGACAGGTCGTGGCGTGCAACGCGGAGGAGCGAAGAGCAGGGCTGCGATCCGTCAGGAAGAGGAGAATGCCTGGTCTCGTGAGGGCTGGGTGCCTCACAGGATCCCCTTCACAGCCCAACCGGGGTTGCTCCAGGACGCCGCGGCACTCAAATCGTACCGGCCGGCGAAATGGATGGATCTGTTCCTGACGGATGCTTTTCTGAATTCCATTGTTGCCCAGACCAACCTCTACGCTGATCAGTCCATTGCCCGGCTGGACCCCACGCTAACCAGTAGCAGGGCACTGCTTTGGAAGCCCTCACATTGAAGGAGCTGAAGAAGTTCCTTGGACTCAATTTCCTTAGCAGTGTCCGGCGGAAGCCTCGCGTGGACCAGATGTGGACCACTGACGACATGATGTACACACCATATTACTCGCAGACCATGCCACGCAACCGGTTTCAATTGATCTGGCGATTCCTCCACTTTGCGGACAATACATCCCTGGAAGTTAGAGACAAATTGTGCAAAGTACGCCCTGTAGTCGACCATGTAAACGCGAGGTGCAAGGACCTGTACCAGCCTGAACGTGAGCTCGCCATTGACGAGGGGGTGATGGCATGGCGAGGCCGCCTGACCTTCCGGGTCTACAACCCCAACAAGCCCACCCGCTATGGCATCAAGTCTTACTTCCTGTGCGAATCACGCACAGGATATTGCTTTGCATTTAAGCCATATTGTCGGGAAGGCTCGCTCCTGGGGGACACGGTCGTCGGTCTGCTTGGACGTCTGTCTGGGGCCGGATATACGTTGTACATGGACAACTTCTATAACTCGGTACGTATGTCCGCCAGGCTCCGACAGGCTCCGACAGTTGAGGACCGACGTCTGTGGTACCCTCAGGAAGCACCGGGGGGAGCCAGCCATCATCAAGAACGTGACCAAACGTGACATCGGTGTGGGGGAGCGCATTGCGGTCAACAACAAGGAGGTCCTGATCGTGGCATGGCGCGATAAGAGAATCGTGAAGACCATCAGCAGCTACCACGAGGACACCATGGAAATGGCGATGGTGTGGAAGAAGCAGAAGAAGGGCAAATCGCTGAGGGTGGAGATGCTCAAGCCGTCATCAATCATGGCGTACAATAAATTCATGAACGGCGTCGATCAGCTGGATCAAAATATCTCGTACTATCCGGTTACACGTAAGACTGGAAAGTGGACCAAAAAGTTTGTGATGTATCTGATCCAAATATGTATGTTCAACGCTTTTGTCTTGTACAAAAAAAAGCACCCACAAGGGCATTACTACAACCTCTTCCGGTTCACCAGGGCTGTGGCGCGGACCTACACAGATGGTCTGGAGAAGAAGATTCCTGGGGTGACAGCGGAGATGGAGGCGGAGGCAGGGGAGGAGGCAGGGGGTGGGGATGAGGAGGAGGCAGGGGCTGAGCAGGTGGGGCGCGACAACCCTAGGGCCCCACTGGGGGACCCGCAGAGCAGATTAGTGGGTGGCTTTGTGAAGCATGTAATGGTTGCATACAAAGCCACCCCCAAGCGAAAGCTACCGTGTAGGAAATGTCGGGTCTGCAGTAGGCGTGGCATCAGGAGTGAGACCAGATATTTTTGCACATCGTGCAAAGTCCCCCTGCATCGTGACAAATGCTTCGCTCTGTACCACACAAAGAGGGATTTCTCTAAATAGTTTCTTTATTAGTTGTCATACAGAAGTACAGACTACTTCTAAATAATCCGGCACACAGAAGTACAGATTACTTCTAAATAATCCATCATTGTGTGATACAGACAGAACCATGTGTACCGGTACATAGTATAGCTAGCTGAGAGTAGTATAGTATAGTATAGTATAGTGTATGGGTAGTTGCACTGTTTTCTGTACAAGACAAATGCGTTGAACACATGTATTTGGGCCACGGTTGTCGATATTGCATAGGCATGTTTGGACCACTTGCAGATGAGACGTTATGTTAGCGATCTAGCTGTATCGACTCCATTCATAATTTGCATTGTGTGTGTATATAGTTTATTTTTTTATTTATCTTTTTCCCCCCTCATTTTTACCGTTTGCACAGAACCAATGGTTGCTGACAGTCACCCAGTTTATAAAAGTATATACTGTAGGTAACATACCACTTTTCTAATGCAGTCCATTGGCCTCTTATTTATATACTTTGGAAGCATGTATTGGATATTTTTTGGTCCACAGATCATCTGGCGCTTCATCCATTTATCAATGGACAATGCAGTCATCGATGCGAGAGACCAAGTAAGATACGCCCTGTAGTTCATGTGACGTGCCTGTACTGTGAATGTTACCAGCAAACTTCTAAATGCACTGAAACAATGGTTGGTTATCCTCCAGTGTTCACTTTTTATAAGGTATTGTCTTGGTAAATTACCATAATCCTATACTGTGAATGTTACCAGCAAACTTCTAAATGCACTGAAACAATGGTTGGTTATCCTCCAGTGTTCACTTTTTATAAGGTATTGTCTTGGTAAATTGCCATAATCCTATACTGTGAATGTTACCAGCAAACTTCTAAATGCACTGAAACAATGGTTGGTTATCCTCCAGTGTTCACTTTTTATAAGGTATTGTCTTGGTAAATTACCATAATCCTATACTGTGAATGTTACCAGCAAACTTCTAAATGCACTGAAACAATGGTTGGTTATCCTCCAGTGTTCACTTTTTATAAGGTATTGTCTTGGTAAATTACCATAATCCTATACTGTGAATGTTACCAGCAAACTTCTAAATGCACTGAAACAATGGTTGGTTATCCTCCAGTGTTCACTTTTTATAAGGTATTGTCTTGGTAAATTGCCATAATCCTATACTGTGAATGTTACCAGCAAACTTCTAAATGCACTGAAACAATGGTTGGTTATCCTCCAGTGTTCACTTTTTATAAGGTATTGTCTTGGTAAATTACCATAATACTATACTGTGAATGTTACCAGCAAACTTCTAAATGCACTGAAACAATGGTTGGTTATCCTCCAGTGTTCACTTTTTATAAGGTATTGTCTTGGTAAATTACCATAATCCTATACTGTGAATGTTACCAGCAAACTTCTAAATGCACTGAAACAATGGTTGGTTATCCTCCAGTGTTCACTTTTTATAAGGTATTGTCTTGGTAAATTACCATAATCCTATACTGTGAATGTTACCAGCAAACTTCTAAATGCACTGAAACAATGGTTGGTTATCCTCCAGTGTTCACTTTTTATAAGGTATTGTCTTGGTAAATTGCCATAATCCTATACTGTGAATGTTACCAGCAAACTTCTAAATGCACTGAAACAATGGTTGGTTATCCTCCAGTGTTCACTTTTTATAAGGTATTGTCTTGGTAAATTACCATAATCCTATACTGTGAATGTTACCAGCAAACTTCTAAATGCACTGAAACAATGGTTGGTTATCCTCCAGTGTTCACTTTTTATAAGGTATTGTCTTGGTAAATTACCATAATCCTATACTGTGAATGTTACCAGCAAACTCCTAAATGCACTGACACAATGGTTGGTTATCATCAGCCAGTGTTCACTTTTTATAAGGTATTGTCTTGGTAAATTACCATAATCCTATACTGTGAATGTTACCAGCAAACTTCTAAATGCACTGAAACAATGGTTGGTTATCATCAGCCAGTGTTCACTTTTTATAAGGTATTGTCTTGGTAAATTACCATAATCCTATACTGTGAATGTTACCAGCAAACTCCTAAATGCACTGAAACAATGGTTGGTTATCATCAGCCAGTGTTCACTTTTTATAAGGTATTGTCTTGGTAAATTACCATAATCCTATACTGTGAATGTTACCAGCAAACTTCTAAATGCACTGAAACAATGGTTGATTATCCTCCAGTGTTCACTTTTTATAAGGCAGGGTTAGAAATTAACATTTTTTTTCAAGGGCTTTTTTTGCCCCCCTTAATTGATTTTCAGGGGCTTTTTTTTGTATTTCGGGGGCACTGAATTTTTATGATAAACGGTAGGGGTGGGACGGTTCACAAAATGGACGGTTTGGTTCATATCACGAATTTGGGGTCACGGTTTTCAGTTCGATATACGTTAATTTTTATTAAAAAAAATGTAACACTCAAATCTAAAAGTCAAGATAGACTGCGCTCACAAATTATAACACTGGGTGCTGAAATCCCGTCGAGTATAATAGAAAAAGAAAGCAATACGCTTGGACCAGCACTCACAGATTTTGGTATATTTAATGGCAGCCTGAAACAAACATGTTTCGGAACATAATCGTTCCGAAACATGTTTGTTTCAGGCTGCCATTAAATATACCAAAATCTGTGAGTGCTGGTCCAAGCGTATTGCTTTCTTTTTCTATAACACTCAAATCTAAACATGTTTCTCATTTATTAAAAATAAAATAAAAGGTTTACAGTGTTTACAGCCTTAAATAATGTTTGGCACACAAAGACCGAACTGACTGAAAAATATAGGCTACATTTGTCAAAGTATTAATTTAGTGCAAACAAACAATATGCTCAGCCAGCACTAGACTTTCCTTTCTTTAATTAATATAAACACACAAAAACAATGTCAACCATGTTTAAATTCCCTGCTTGTCAGTTCTTAATGGAAAGATTCGTTTTCTGCTTGAAATTATTGTGTTTCTGTCTACATATATTTAGACTAACATTATTTAAATATTGAGTGCAACTGTGGTGGATTACGTAATTCGGTGAGTTGGAACTATCTATGGGTTGGCGCCGGGTCCCCACGGACATTTTAGCGTGTGGCACCGCCACCTTCAGCTCCGGTCACGTTAGGAGCAGTTCATAACGTCAACAAGCAGCGCGAAAGCGGCAATAGTCCCGGTTGGAGTTAGTAAAACACAGTTGTATGTTAGCCTTCTTGGATGTTGAATAAACGCCTATCATTGTCTTTAAACACCCCGCCTCTCAGACTCCCATTTCCTCCTCTGCTACAGTAGCTAGTAGCTACGGTGTTAGCTGTTGTTGTGAAGGGCTAGCTAGCTAACAGCTACAAACATTGTACAAACTGCTAACGCTATGGCAAGATGTGTGTAGGCCTATGTAATGTTAATGGCTATGTTTTTAAAGTCGTAATGAAGATTGATTTATATTGTGCGTGCCATTTTTACACAAACTGACTAGCACCTGGCTGCTGCTGCTGCTGCAGCCAGTGCAGAACACCGGCTCCGCCAAATGATTTTTTTTTATTTGCGCGTCATCTGAACCGTATACGATACACAGACGCTCCATTACCGGATAAATATATATATATAATTAGTAAACTGTCGGGGGCATTAAGTGCCCCCCTTAACTGATTTTCGAGGGCATTTTATCCATTTTCAAGGACATTATGCCCCAAGCCCCCGTTAATTTCGAACCCTGTTATAAGGTATTGTCTTGGTAAATTACCATAATCCTATACTGTGAATGTTACCAGCAAACTCCTAAATGCACTGAAACAATGGTTGGTTATCATCAGCCAGTGTTCACTTTTTATAAGGTATTGTCTTGGTAAATTACCATAATTTTATACTGTGAATGTTACCAGCATATGTGTCTAATGCACAGCAACAATGGTTGGGACTGATGACTTGTCACCCAGTTTATTGAACATATTTTGCAATAAAAATGTTCATTTCATCAAAGTTTCAAGTTTTCTGCATTGTAAAGTATTCTGTATTTTATAATAATGTTTTCTGGACCTACACCAGTAGTTATAACTTACTTGTTCATTAGCGCCATGCATGGTGGTTGATAAGGTAGTAGTATTTCCAGGTGAAACTAATTGATATATTATCAATACAAGATATTATTACTTTATGAATGTGTTTATCATGTATGGACGAATAAATTGGAAAACAGGTACAGAGCAACACAGTGTCTACAACACAGGAGCAGATTATGCACAGTACATGAATGAGAAACAGTCGAAATGTTTTTTTTTAGTTTATTGCATGCACATGATCTATAATACCTGATCGGTACAATATCTACTAACCTGATCAATACAATATATTCCCACCTGATCGATATAATAGTATTACTGCATTTCAAGTTTGTCAGTCAGTCGGACTGTCAGTCAGTCGGACTGTCAATCAATCAATCAATCAATCAAACAATCAACAAAACAATCAATCAAACTACCAATAAAACAATCAATCAATCAAACAACCAACAAAACAATCAATCAATCAAACAACCAACAAAACAATAAAACAATCTATCAATCAGGCGGTTAGGTGGCCGAGCGGAGATTGCGTTCGTCACCAACCCCGGAGCTGTAAGCTGGATTCGCCTGTTTTAATCCAGCTCACAGCTCCGGGATTGTCACCAGCTTGGCTGGCCGTCTGCACTAATACAATTGGCTGTATTAGAGGGTGGGAGAAGCTGGCGGGGTGGGTCCGGGTCGTTGTAAACAGCGACTCCTACAGTTCGGTCGGGGCGCCTGCTAAGCGCGGATAGGACTTGAGGGGGATAGTGTGGTCCTCCCACACGCTACGCCCTCTCGATGAGAATCCGCGCTGCCAGGTGAAAAGAAGCGGTGATTGGCTGGACGTGTGTCGGAGGAAGCACGTGGTAGCCTCCACTCTCCCAGATGATCTGACTGTGGGGGGTAAGTGCGCAGCGACCAGGAAGGGACTGGGAATTGGCATACGACTAACATTGGGATGGGAGAAAATCGGAGGAAAATGGAGGGGGAAAAAGATTTAAAAAAAAAAATCTATCAATCAAACCAATAAAACAATCTATCAAACAATCAATCAATCAAACAACCAATAAAACAATCAAACAATCAATCAAACAACCAACAAAACAATAAATCAATCTATCAAACAATCTATCAATCAAACAACCAATAAAACAATCAAACAACCAACAAAACAATCAATCAATCAATCAAACAAAACAATAAATCAATCAAACAACCAACAAAACAATAAAACAATCTATCAATCAAACCAATAAAACAATCTATCAAACAATCAATCAATCAAACAACCAATAAAACAATCAAACAATCAATCAATCAAACAACCAACAAAACAATCAATCAATCAAACAAAACAATCAATCAACCAACAAAACAATAAATCAATCAAACCAACAATCTATCAAACAATCTATCAATCAAACAACCAATAAAACAATCAAACAACCAACAAAACAATCTATCAATCAAACCAATAAAACAATCTATCAAACATCTATCAATCAAACAACCAATAAAACAATAAAACAATCAATCAATCAAACAACCAACAAAACAATCAATCAATCAAACAAAACAATCAATCAATCAAACAACCAACAAAACAATCTATCAATCAAACCAATAAAACAATCTATCAATCAAACCATCCATCCATCCATCCCAGTCTAAATTGCTTTATAACACGTTCAGTACCTATTATCATCCCGGCCGGCGCACCTTTCATAAAAGTGCCTGTAACTCCTGTTCTAAAGAATTTACCTGTATTTTTACCCTTTGTTGAAGTTTTTTAACTTGTAATTGTGAACGAACGAAGACATGCAGAAACAAACGTTTTTTTTCATTGTGTACATCAACTTGTCGTCGTCAAATGAGCCAAACCATTTCCCCATAGTTATAATATAAAATATAGAAATAGCTCCGCTAAGATCATGAGATATGCTAAAATCGCCCAGGAATCCTAGCAATCCACACGTTTTTTCCGGATTTCTGGCCGGCACCCAAAGTGTTAATATAACTCTGGAGAGTGTGCAAGTGGAATCGTACGGTTGTTTAAGACCTATAACCAGTTATTTATTATTTCGATGTAATTATTCTAGCGCCAAACGAACAGAAATTGCGTGCTCCAATTGCGTGCGTTGGTACTGAATGACGTTGTGCGACTCAGCCAATCAAAAGCATGCTTATTGGGTGAACAGGAAGTAGTCAAGTCACTGGTCCTGCTAATGTTGAATGAAAACTTTATTTAACAGATTGCAGAAGGGGTACAATACAGTATGGCTCAATACACACAATTGTTAAGGGGATGCGGACCAGAGAAAGACGTTTTTGTCTCGTTTACATCAGGGTCCCCCATTTTCAATTCATAGTGACATTTATGACATACACATGATGACATTTATGGCATAGGGAGGGACATACATGACATACAGATAGTATATAGTTAGACGTTTGGTTATATGCATGGTATTTTCTAATGAACAATATAACAATAATATAATAATGAACTCTCTTGATATTGATCAAAATGTAGAATTATGCAAGCGTTTCACCCTGCACATTGCAATGCAGCACATTAATCAGGACCCTCCCCCCTTTTTTCTTTCTTTTTCCAGAATCACGTACCAGTTTCAAGAAGCCGCACGTTGCAGCAATGGAAGCAAAGACCTGTTCTAGCCAAGTAAATACCACAATTTATGTACCATTACATTTACTATATAGTTAGACGTTTGGTTATATGCATGGTATTTTCTAATGAACAATATAACAATAATATAATAATGGACTCTCTTGATATTGATCAAAATGTAGAATTATGCAAGCGTTTCACCCTGCACATTGCAATGCAGCACATTAATCAGGACCCTCCCCCCTTTTTCCTTTCTTTTTCCAGAATCACGTACCAGTTTCAAGAAGCCGCACGTTGCAGCAATTGAAGCAAAGACCTGTTCTAGCCAAGTAAATAGCACAATTTATGTACCATTACATTGACTACAGCACCTCATCACTATGTCATCTTATTCTCGGGCTAAAAGACGTAGAGTCAACAAATTAGTGAGAGAGACAGAGCAGGCTATCCTCACTGATTATAAGTTAATTGTTGCTGCTAATTCAAGGACAAACCATCACTCTTTAGAGAACACAGATCCTGTCACAGCCTCTACTGAGTGCCTGCTAGATTCACCAAAGACAGACTTGCCACTAGATTTAACAACTAGATCAGACTTGCCACTAGATTTATCAACTTCAGACTTGCCACTAAACAGACCACTAACTATCAGTGATCAAAGTGAAAATATTGACTCACCAGGTGAGTCAAATGCACATTTTGAAAGTATAGCTGGGGATGACGAAATTGAACCTGAACATGTCTTTGACAGTGATGAGCATAATGAAGATTTCCTCATGACAAGTTTAAAATATTGGGCAACATCCTATTCAGTCTCTCTGGTTGCACTATCATCTTTGCTGTCCATTTTGAAGATGTTTCACCCCACCCTTCCTAAAGATGGAAGAACATTGCTAGGAACACAAAAACATGTGCCTACCACTAAGATTGAAGGGGGAGAATTAGTGATGCACCGATGTGAAAATTGTGGCCGATACCGATAACCGATATTAATATTGCTGTTCTGGCCGATACCGATATTTACCGATGTCGATATCTCTGTATAGAAAACACGTTTTTATGATAATCAAATAAAGAGCTATTTTCCAAAACGCATAATTTTTTTTACTTTTGTAACTTATTTTCAGAAATGACTGATATTTTGAAACTATTTAAGGCCAAAACATGTAAAAAGAAGAAAAAAAAGATAATAATAAAAAAAAAAAAAAAGTATTAAAAAAAATGTGTTTTTTTTTTTTTTTTTTAATATCGGCCCTATCTTGATATCGGACCGATACCGATGTGTAAAAAAACGGCCATATCGGCCGATATTATATCGGCGGCCGATATATCGTGCATCACTAGGGAGAATACTATCATTTTGGTTTAGTCAAAGGGGTGCTTTCACGGTTGGCATGTTTGATTTTACCGGCAACTCTGACAACTCTTAATTTACAGTTTAATATAGATGGTTTACCTTTATTCAAAAGTTCTAAACTTCAGTTTTGGCCCATACTTGGAAGTCTCAAATGTGACTACACAAAGTCCCCATTTGTTGTTGGCATTTTTTGTGGTCTAAGCAAGCCAAAGAGTGTTTTTGAGTACCTAGAGCAGTTTGTCAAAGATCTTCAGAATGTACTGTCTAATGGCATTATTTATAATGACAAGCAATTTGATGTACAGATTTCTTCTTTCATTTGTGATGCCCCGGCTAGAGCTTATAAAGCAGACCAAGGCATTTAATGGCTATTCTGGTTGTGACAAGTGTTTTCAGGAGGGTGTATGGAGAAATAAAATGACATATCCTGAAACAAAAGTCAGACTTAGGACAGACTCCAGTTTCTCAGACATGGTTGATGAGGCACATCACAATGGGACGAGCCCTTTAACAGGTTTAGTTAAGATGGTTTCTATGTTTCCAACTGATTACATGCATCTCTGTTGTCTCGGAGTTACAAGGAAACTGCTTAATATATGGTTAAAGGGGAAGAATTTGGCAACAAGGGTCCCTTCCAAAACTGTACAAGCCATTTCAGGTAAACTGCTAAAGCTACGTTCCTACATGCCTTGTGAATTTAACCGTAAACCAAGGGAACTGTCAGAGTTAGATCGCTGGAAAGCTACTGAGTTGCGATCCTTCATGTTGTATTGGGGTCCTGTTGTTTTGAAGGATTCCCTCCCCAGTGAGCTGTATGACAACTTCATGTTGTTTTCTGTTGGAATGTACTTGTTGCTGTCCCCTAGTATTTCTGAGGAAATGTTGGCCTTTGCGCACAAGTTGATGGTTTCTTTTGTTGAACACTTTGGGACAGTGTATGGAAAAGATGAAATTGTGTACAATGTACACCAGCTTATTCATTTGGCTGAGGAATACAGGAAGTTTGGCACTCTAGATAATATCTCAGGATTCCCTTTTGAGAACTATCTTGGACAAATTAAGCATCTTCTACGCAAGCCACATCAGCCTCTACAACAGGTAGTGAAAAGGTTGTCTGAAATTCCACATGTTCCAATTTTGCGTAATATTCACACTGATGGGCCTGTCCCCACACAGTTTACTTCTTCACAACAGTACAGGAAGGTCTCCACTCATCGGTTTACTTTGTCCACAAAGAAAGGAGACAATTGTATTGAGATTGGAGATGGATTTGCATTAGTAGAGAATATTCTTAAATCAGAGGAAGAGGTATATATAATTTACAGAAAGTACAGACACAAACAGCCATACTACATGTATCCCTGTGAATCATCATACATTGGTACATACAAGGTCAGTGGCTTGCAAGAAGATATAGGGATAGGTAAACTTGGCTATATCAAGCGCAAATGTCTTCTCTCTCCAGACGGAGATGGTGCCATTGCAATACCACTACTTCATTTAACAGCATAACCATACTGCCCTACAAAGCTAAAGTGCAGTAACTATATTGACACACTGACTCTAACGTCGGATTTCGGGGCATAACTTACCTCATTAATAAATACACAATTAGTACAATATTACATGTACACAGATAACATGTTTGGCTGGCCAATTGAAACGCTTACAGGAAAACTCCAACATTTTGTGAAATTAGCTTATTTAACATCTTCCCTGGAGTTGGACAAGAAGATACATACCTTTTTCGTCTCTCTGCATGCTTTGGGCTTAGGGAACGCCTGGACCGTTAGCCTAGCTTAACTTCATCACTGGAAGTGGGGCAGACATCTAGCCTAGTTCACTACAGTCAGGAAATATACTCCAAATACAACTCCCAAACGTTCCTGTAAACATGTTGTGACCTGTGTTTACCACGTCTCCCAGTCACACAAGTCACACGAGTCTCCCAGTCACATGAGTCTCGTGTGACTGGGAGACTTGTGTGACTTGGAGACTCGTGTGACTTGTGTGACTTGGAGACTTGTGTGACTCATGTGACTTGGAGACTTGTGTGACTCGTGTGACTCGTGTGACTTGGACTTGTGTGACTTGTGTGACTTGTGTGACTTGGAGACTTGGAGACTTGTGTGACTCATGTGACTTGGAGACTTGTGTGACTCGTGTGACTTGGAGACTTGGACTTGTGTGACTTGGAGACTTGTGTGACTTGGAGACTTGTGTGACTCATGTGACTTGGAGACTCATGTGACTTGGAGACTTGTGTGACTCGTGTGACTTGGACTTGTGTGACTTGTGTGACTTGGAGACTTGTGTGACTTGGAGACTTGTGTGACTTGTGTGACTGGGAGACTTGTGTGACTTGTGTGACTGGGAGACGTGGTAAATACACAGGTCACAACATGTTTACGGGAACGTTTGGGAGTTGTATTTTGATTGTATTTGGAGTATATTTCCTGACTGTAGTGAACTAGGTTAGATGTCTGCCCCACTTCCAGTGATGAAGTTAAGCTAGGCTAACGGTCCAGGCGTTCCCTAAGCCCAATGCATGCAGAGAGACGAAAAAGGTATGCATCTTCTTATAACTCCAGGGAAGATGACAAATAAGCAAATTTCACAAAATGTTGGAGTTTTCCTTTAAATGCTTCAAAAATGCAATGTGTGTAGTGCACTTTGGCTTTGTAGGACGGTATGGGAATGGCTTGTAAGGAGAGATCATTATGAGTACCGTAAATTCTCATTTCAGCCCTTTGAAGATGAATGGTGAGGTGGTGCTGTGGTCAGTTGTACAGTTCCCAAATGGTGGGACAGCAGTAGTTCTAGAGAGCTGGTTTAATGCTAAAGACCAGACTGTGTTATGGCCCCCTAAACACATAAAGCTCACAAAAGCCCTTCGAGATGGACTGCAACCAGATGATAAATGGATCACCTATAAGGATGTACGTGAGCTTACTACGTGTGGTGAGTAATTCGTGCAACACATACACAAAAAGTGAGGACGCAAATTGTGACGATGCATAGGGAGCAGAGAGAGCAGAGGGAGCAGAGAGAGCAGAGCGAGCAGAGGGAGCAGAGAGAGCAGAGGGAGCAGAGGGAGCAGAGAGAGCAGAGGGAGCAGAGAGAGCAGAGAGAGCAGAGAGAGCAGAGAGAGCAGAGGGAGCAGAGAGAGCAGAGAGAGCAGAGGGAGCAGAGAGAGCAGAGAGAGCAGAGGGAGCAGAGAGAGCAGAGAGAGCAGAGAGAGCAGAGAGAGCAGAGGGAGCAGAGAGAGCAGACTTGCCACCCACACTATAGTTATCTATACTCTTTTTATTACAGTGTGGGTGACCTGGACCTGGCGAAGCCAGGTTGCCACCCACACTGTAGTTATTGTACGTCTTTTTATTCTTTTTATTCCTCTTTATTATTCCACCGATTTTGCTAACACCACTCGTGCCAGAGCGTTCGCGCCCCATACACGTGAAAGGTATCAAAACGAGCGGCTTGCCTATGGCAACAGCGGTATTCGAACTCGTAAAGTTTCACCGCACCGCCTGGCTACGAATCGACTTTAAACGGTAAAATTTCGGTCCCATTGGAAATGCATTGCAATTTAGAGTGTAGCAGCTGAAATAATCTTGTTTCCCCTACCTTGGGTGAATTGCGAGTGTGATCTCAATTTTGGACGTAGAAATAAAACAAACACATCAACGGACCGGGTCCACATCGGGCCCAGAGGCTGTCCAGCAGCGGTCGAGACCCGCCTGGGTTGGACACTACAAGGCCCCCTCTCCGGGTCTTCCAACCGACCGACAGCCACTCGCTGTCTCTACTCGAGGATAAACGAAGAAGACACCACCCTCTTACAGCACGTCGAGAGGCTATGGACATTAGACGCGATGCCCTTTAAGAATGAAAAGAAACTTGTTCGCTCAAAGGAAGACACTTATGCCATAGGGTGGTAATACCAGCAATCTGTTCTTTCACTTAAAATCAAAACACGTGTTGGAATATGAAGAAAGCAACAGGCTGCGTCCTCCGGCTCCGGTAGAGTCAAGTGGGAAGAAAAAAGCTGTCCCTGCAGCTCAGACATCACTCACTCAGGCGTTTTCCAAAGGCATTCCTTATAACAAAAAAAGCCAGCGGTGGACCGAAATAACTAATGCCGTCACTGTTTACTTATGTAAACACATGGTTCCTTTTCAAACAGTCGATAGAAAGGGCTTTATAGACATGGTCAAAGCACTGGATCCCAGATACACGTTACCTGCCCGCAGGCACTTTAGCGCAATTGAAATGCCAAAACTATACAGCAAGGTCCGTGAGCAAGTGGAGAAAGAACTCCGTACAATTCAACATTATGCAACGACCACTGACTTGTGGTCAAGTCGCACCATGGAGCCTTACTTGAGTTTAACGGTCCACTTCATCAACGACGAGTGGGAGTTGTGCAGCAAATGCTTACAAACTTCATATTTCCCGGATGACCACACTGGAGAAGTGATAGCCCAAGGCTTGAGGGAAGCGCTGGAATCGTGGGGACTTAAAGAAGAGTCGCAAGTCAGCATAACAACCGATAATGCCGCAAACGTTATCAAAGCAGACAACGACTGGACAAGACTGCAGTGCTTCGGCCACAGGCTGCACCCCGCCATTGGTAGGTCCACTCCCCCCCCCCCCACACACACACACACACACACACACACACACACACACACACACACACACACACACACACACACACACACACACACACACACACACACACACACACACACACACACACACACACACACACACACACACACACACACACACACACACACACACACACACACACACACACACACACACACACACACAACGTTATTGTCACATCACAAGTTTCCATCAATTATAAACGACTGGATGAAATTATTTTGTGCAATCTTCCAATGACTGCAGACAACTAATTTAGTTAAATAAAGTCTAAAAATAAGAGGCACAGGAATGGTATTATAACTAAGTAACTATCGGTGCTGTTGTGCTTATTGTCAAATACACATAAAATGTATGAGAAATGGGATGTGTGTGTGTGTACAATGACATACAGGCTGCTTTTGTATATAAGAATGTGTTCTTAATTGCTTGCCTGGATAAATAAAGGTTAAATTAAATAAAATAAAAATATATATATAGAATAATTCATAATATTCATTATTCTATATATTTATAAACACATCCTCATACATTTTATGTATATTATTTTATGCGTGTTGTCAAATATGTACATCTAGAATAATGAATATGAATTATTTTACAGAGAGAAGTGCCAAAGAGCCCCGTGTTGAACGTGCAGTTGGCATATGCAAGAAAATTGTGAGCAGCTTTTCCTACTCATGGAAAAGGAAGAGAGAAATGGCCAATGCCCAGGCTGAACTTCGACTACCTCCTCACCGCCTCATCACTGAATCGCCAACCAGATGGGGGTCTCGACAGCAAATGATCCAGAGGGTGATTGAACAGGAGAAGGCCATATCTCAGGTCCTTAAAGCTGATAAAAAAACCCGGCACCTGGCACCATCATGGCATGGCATGGATGTTTTGGAATCTGTGAGCAAGACCCTCGGCCCCCTGCTGGAGTTCACAGATGCACTGTCCGGGGAAGAATACGTCAGTGTGTGACACACCTCAAACCTGTGCTCCATCTTCTCAACAACACTGTTCTGTCTCCAGCTCAAGATGACAGTGACACAGACCTGACAAAAGAGCTGAAGAGGTCCATCCTCGAGTATTTAAACGAGAAATACGATGACCATAAAACCGATGACCTTCTCGACATGGCCTCCCTCCTAGATCCACGTTTCAAAACAACGTACATCGCTGATAACAGGAAAGATTTCATTAAAACCAGAGCTGCAGCAGAGATTGAGAGATTGCTAGAAAGGCAGGCAGCAGCAGCATCCACAGAAGAGCAGCAGGCGGGAGGAGCTGCAGTAGAAACTGCAGGGACGACTGCAGCACCACAGAAGAAAGCAAAGCGAAGTCTGGGTAGCTTTTTCAAAAAGACAGTTGAACAAACTGGCCCAGTTGCCCTCTCCAACAGAGATGCAATTGAAGTTGAGCTCAAGAGGCAGGCAATGGAGGTCGATGGTGAGACAGATCCACTGCAGTGGTGGAGGATGCACCAAGCTAATTTCCCAAGAGTGGCAGGCTTGGCCAGGAAGTACCTTTGTATTCCTGCCACACTAGTGCCCCTTCAGAGAGGGCATTCAGCACTGGTGGCAACATTGTGACCTGCCACAGATCTGCTCTGAAGCCAGATACCGTTGACAGACTTGTCTTCCTGGCTAATAACCTGTAGTGTAGCTGGCTTAATAAATTAGGCTGGTTAAGTAAGCATCACAAAAAGGAATGTTTACTTATTTATTTTTGCACTAAGAGAGAGTAACACTTGCACTGTTTTATTTAGTAATTTTGTATTATGAGAGTTGGTATATTGTTTGGGGAAAAAAGTTCTTGTCCTGCTGTTCTTGAATTTACTTTTCAATTTGATTTTATGCTGCTATATTTTATTGTTTAAGGGTACAAGCAATGAGGCCAAGTAAACAAGTACACTAAAGTTAAGTTGGAGTTGTATTGTGTTTGAGCCAGGGAAAGAAACCCCCTGTCCTGCTGTACTTGAATTTACTTTTCAATTTGATTTTATGCTGCTATATTTTATTGTTTAAGGGTACAAGCAATGAGGCCAAGTAAACAAGTACACTAAAGTTAAGTTGGAGTTGTATTGTGTTTGAGCCAGGGAAAGAAACCCCCTGTCCTGCTGTACTTGAATTTACTTTTCAATTTGATTTTATGCTGCTATATTTTATTGTTTAAGGGTACAAGCAATGAGGCCAAGTAAACATGTACAGTACCAGTACAGTACACTAAGTTATGTTGGAGACTTGGAGTTTTATTGTGTTTACTAGTTTGAGGGAAAGAAACCTCCTGTCCTGCTGTCATTTTTGCACAATAAATGTTCTTAAAATACCTCTGTACTATGTGAAATATGTCCTAGTAATACAAGAGTACAATAATAGCTGCCATACCAGTGTTTTACCCCTTCAGAAGAATTAAAAAAAAATATATATATAGGCCTGCCACGATAACACATTTTGCTGGGCGATTAATTGCCCCCGAAAATATCGCGATAAGCGATATTATTGCGACCGGTTAGAGAATTTTTTTGAGAAATTTATTTCCCAAAACTTTTATTTTGAAGCCCACCGCTCCGTCTTTTCCGGTGTTTAAGACTTTTATTTTGAAGCCCACCGACCGGACCGGAAGTATTGTTGTGATTATCCTAGCCGACAACTTGTCTCGTCCGGTTGTGTTTTTTAGTTTTAACGTTAGCTACTAACGTTAGATGCAGCTACTACATGCAATCAACGATGAGGAGGAAGCGTCAAAGCAGTATATAATAGAATAGCTGTGGTGCGTAGGCACTGCAGCACGACTCGAAAACGACCTGTTATAATAAATTAATTCATGTTTAACTTGTCCCCGTCTCCAGTCCTTTGACTAGCCCCACCCGTTCATTGTAAACAATGATGCATGTAATTGTATTAACGTTATTCTGTGTTATTCTAAGCGTTACACTACAAACAACGCTACTTGGTTAAAAGGAGCAACACTATTGAGAAATGTAGTTATTAAGCTATATGTGGCGTTGCTATAGGCGAGCTCCCGTGCTGTGCTCTGTAGTAAGGCCAGCGGCCCGCCTCCCAACACGGACAGTGACTGACAAGGGGTACTGGTTCCGCCTCATTAAAACAAACGCGCAAATAGCAATTAATCGCGCCCGTCAAAATCATTGCATTTATTTTAATTATCGCGGCAATTAATCGATTTATTGCTTATCGCGGCAGGCCTATATATATAAATGAATATACCGTGATATATACCGTTACCGTCTATGCTTAAAATTATACCGTGATATACATTTTTGACCATACCGTCCACCCCTAGTAAACGGTACCCTATCTCACCCCCCCCCCCCCCCCCCTCCCTGTGAGCTGTGGTGTTCCACAAGGAAGCATACTAGGACCGCTACTGTTCCTAATTTATGCAAATGACATGTCGTCAGCTTGTGACTGCAACTTGTTCCTGTTTGCGGACGACTCAGCCCTGCTGGTCTCTGACAAGAACAAGTTGCAGGTTGAAAACCCCTCAGCTCGGAACTAGGCAAAATCTGCATATGGCTCGCTAGGCCTGCCGCGATAAGCAATACATCGATTAATTGCCGCGATAATTAAAATGAATGCAATGATTTTGACGGGCGCGATTAATTGCTATTTGCGCGTTTGTTTTAATGAGGCGGAACCAGTGCCCCTTGTCAGTCACTGTCCGTGTTGGGAGGCGGGCCGCTGGCTTTACTACAGAGCACAGCACAGGAGCTCCGTGGGGCAACGCCACATAGCTTAACTACATTTCTCAATAGTGTTGCTCCTTTTAACCAAGTAGCGTTATTTATAGTGTAACGTTAGCTATTTTTAGACCCAAGTAGTTACTCGCTACTGCCCGGAGAAACTGGACTGCTAAATAAAGATGAAAGATCGAGTGTTGATTCTCATTCAATGCTAACAACATTAGCTAAATAGCTAACAAACGAAATACAACGTATAGCATAGCTACAACACAGAATAACGTTAATACAATTACATGCATCATTGTTTACAATGAACGGGTGGGGCTGGTCAAAGGACTGGACACGGGGACAAGTTAAACATGAATTCATTTATTATAACGTAGTAGGTAGTTTCGAGTCGTGCTGCAGTGCTACGCACCACAGCTATTCTATTATATACTGCTTTGACGCTTCCTCCTCATCGTTGATTGCCTGTAGTAGCTGCATCTAACGTTAGTAGCTAACGTTAAAACTAACCTAAAGTTAGTTGTTCACCAACAATCTCAACATTTGTTTTATCATTAGCTCAAAAACACAGAACCGGACGAGACAAGTTGTCGGCTCATAGGTTCTGCTAGGATAATCACAACAATACTTCCGGTCCGGTCGGTGGGCTTCAAAATAAAAGTCTAAAACACCGGAAAAGACGGAGCGGTGGGCTTCAAAATAAAAGTTTTGGGAAATAAATTTCTCAAAAAAAAATTCTCTAACCGTTCGCAATAATATCGCTTATCGCGATATTTTCGGGGGCAATTAATCGCCCAGCAAAATGTGTTATCGTGGCAGGCCTATGGCTTGCTGATAAACTATCATTACACCTGGGCAAAACAGAGTCCATTCTCTTCGGTTCAAATAACAAACTCAGCAAGACCGACGGCTTCTCAGTTACAGTGGGTGACAATATTGTCACAAGGAAAGATGAAATTACCTACCTGGGTTCCATCCTAGAGGCAAATCTTTCCTGTGACAAAATGGCATCCAATGAAATAAAAAAAGTCAACCAACGAACTAGATTCTTGTACCGGATCTCCTCTCTGGTAAACAAGAATACCCTGAAGACTCTGGCAGGAGCACTCATTCAAGGGTACTACGACTATGCTTGCACCTCATGGTACCAAAGCACCTCAAAGGCGCTAAAACAAGATTACAAACATCACAAAACAAACTTGTCAGACTACTACTTGACCTTACCCCTACAACACACCTCACCCCTGCCCACTTTGACAACCTAGGATGGCTTAGAGTAGACGACAGAGTACAGCAACTTGCAATGGGCCTGGTCTACAAGATACACTATACGACTAAGGTACCCATGTACATGTCAAAATACTTCCCAAAGGTCAGTGAATACCACGACCACAACACCAGAGGAAGCTCAACAAATCATGTTAAACCCAGATTCGACTCAAACAAGGGACTAAACACATTTCGCAATTATGCCACATCATCAATGTGGAACGCCCTACCCAAGGCTGTAAAGGAATGTGAATCCCTACCCACATTCAAAACCGCTCTTAAAGAGCACCTACGGGAGGCTGCAATTCGAAACTGGCCACCGTAAATGTCCGAACCCCCCACCCCCTCCTAATAGACAGCCTCCTCCCCACCGCATGTATATATTCTCTCCCCGCCGTATGTATATTTCTCTCCCACCCACCCCCTGCAAATGTACAGTCTCCTCCCCACCGTATGTATATTTCTCTCCCACCCACCCACCCCCTCCTAATGTACAGTCCCCTCCCCATCATATGTATATACTCTGTCAGGATCTATGGGTAACAGTACTGTATATTTGAATAGCGTTTATGTCACAAATGTATCAGTACTAAATACCTGTATGTCCCTATGCCATACATGTCATGTATGTTGTGTATGTCATAAATGTCAATATGAATTGAAAATGGGGGACCCTGATGTAAACAAGACAAACGTCTTTCTCTGGTCTGCATCCCCTTAACAATTGTGTGTATTGAGCCGTACTGTATTGTACCCATTCTGCAATCTGTTAAATAAAGTTTTCATTCATTCATTTAAAGAGGACTGTTGTTTATCGTGCCATCAATCATTGGAATAACTGCCCACTGAACATAAGTAAATTGAATAGCAAAGTGTCTTTCAAATACCACCTGAGAATGCACTACTTAAATATGTGAGCAAAATATTCTGATGTTGATAAAGATGTCTACAGTGTTTTACTGTTTTTAGATTATCATTGTTAATTAAGTGAATTGTGATTGTCATATGCATCTCATGTATTGTTACGTTTGTGTTGTCTTTCTGTGTGGACCCCAGGAAGACTAGCTCGCCACTTAGGTGGCAGCTAATGGGGATCATTTTAAACAATAAACAATAAACCAAAGACTATGAAGCCCTAGTGTAATTCCCTCTTATGCGATGATGACAGTCAGCAACACGTTCTTTATAGTACTGGTGGGATTTCTTTAGTAAACATTGAGTTAGCAGCACTTTAGCTCCATGGCTTGGGCCTACACATAGCTAACAACCACAACACCAAAACGTACCTTATTGGCTGCATGCAATAAGAGAGGGGGACTGTATCATCTTCTTGACCTTGTAACAATGACAATAAAGATCATTGTATTCTATTCTATTGACCTTATGAACTGTTTACAAGAAGAAGTGAAACTCTCTCTTTACAAGAAGAAGTGAAAATCTCTTAAATCCGCGGAGATTTAGACTTGCGTGCGTCGGCATAAAACGTCCCCGGACACTGTGGGCTGCAACCATTAGTTCCGCCATTAAACTAGCAGCATTCAATGTTGACGCCCTGACCCTCCAGATGTGTTCTGCACATTTACCACTAGAGGGCAGAATGTCACCATGTATAACCTCAACGTCGCTCCTTACATGATATACTTTTCTTATCCAGCAGAGGGCAGTACACTCACTCACCCACTCATTGATTGATTGATTGATTGATTGATTGATTGATTGATTGATTGATTGATTGATTGATTGATTGATTGATTGATTGATTGAAAAGTTTATTAACAGATTGCAGAATGGGTACAATACAGTACGGCTCAATACACACAATTGTTAAGGGGATGCAGACCAGAGAAAGACTTTCGTCTTGTTTACATCAGGGTCCCCCATTTTCAATTCATCATAACATATATGACATACATGACATACAGATAGACTGACAGTACTGCTACATCTATACATTTATGACATACCAGATTTACAAATACAGTACTGTTTGTGATACAAGTATATACATTTGACGTAGAAACTGTACATTGGAGGAGGTTGGGTGGGTGGATGGGGGGGGGGGGGTTGGGTAGGTGGGGTTGGGGGGATAAACTGTACATTGGAGGCAGTTGGGTGGGTGGGGTGGGGGGGTTGGGTAGGCGGGGGGGGGGGGGGGGGGGTACTGTACATTGGAATATCGACGAAACCTTAATTCCCAAGAAGAGGGTCTCGTGTATTATTGGGTTTAATAGGACATTTACTGTACATTGGAGGGGGTTGGGTTAGGACATTTACAGGGGCCAGTTTTCGAATTGTAGTCTCCCGTAGGTGCTCTTTGAGAGTGGTTTTGAAAGTGGGTAGTGATTCACATTCCTTTACAGCTTTGGGTAGGGCGTTCCACATTGATGTGGCATAATTGCTAAACGTGTTTAGTCCCTTGTTTGAGCCGAATCTGTGTTTAACATGATTTGTGGAGCTCCCTCTGGTGTTGTGGTCGTGGTATTCACTGACCTTTGGGAAGTATTTTGACATGTACATGGGTACCTTAGTCGTGTAGTGTATCTTGTAGACCAGGCCCATTGCAAGTTGCTGTACTCTGTCGTCTACTCTAAGCCATCCTAGGTAGTCAAAGTGGGCAGGCGGTGAGGTGGGTTCTAGGAGTAAGGTCAAGCAGTAGTCTGACCAGTTTGTTTTGTGATGTTTGTAATCTTGTTTTTAGCGCCTTTGAGGTGCAAGCATAGTCGTAGTACCCTTGAATGAGTGCTCCTGCCAGAGTCTTCAGGGTATTCTTGTTTACCAGAGAGGAGATCCGGTACAAGAATCTAGTTTGTTGGTTGACTTTTTTCATTACATTGGATGCCATTTTGTCACAGGAACGATTTGCCTCTAGGATGGAGCCTAGGTACCGGTATGTAATTTCCTCTTTCCTTGTGACAATAGTTGTATAATGCTGTATTGTATGTATCTGTGTGTATGAGAGAGGGATATGCGCATGTGTGTTCGTGCATAATGTGGGGGGAGGTCGCTTATAAGCCCTTGGTTTTTTTTTTTTACCTTTCCTGCACATTTTTAACTGTTCTTTTACTTATTTTATTCCAGAATGTATGTTTGTAAGTGCAAATAACAATAAACAATAAACAATAAACTTTGTAAAGTGAAATTGGCGAATGAATGATTTTACGCCTGTGTAGTAATGTAATCCTTGTAGTTTGATACTGTAATGGGAATTCTCAAGGATTTAAACGATGAGCCGTTTACAAATCATTCTGAGTCACGTTTGATAATAATAAGGTTTATTTAACAAATAATAATAGAAAAGTGATTAACAGATAATAATAGAAAAGTGATTAACAGATAATAATAGAAAGGTGATTTACAAATAATATAGAAAGGTAATTTCCACGTGGCCACGTCGAAAGGGCAGGCCGTGAGTCAGAAAACAAGTCCGTTAACACTTGGTCTGGCCCAGGGCCCCGTTTCATGTACCGGGATAACCGAGTTAGCCGGATAACTTTAGCTGGATAACTGGGTTAGCCTGACTTTCCGATTTCATGTACCTGGATTTTCCAAATCACCATGACAACATATCCAAAAGTTTGAGCCTGGTCGAAAGCAGAGTTCAAGTTCAAGTTAGCCTGAACTATCGCCACGCCCCCGCAAAGAAGTGACAGCCCGTTTCCTGAAACTATTCCCACAGTCTACGATCTGCATTATACCATTCTGAATTACGTTTTTGTGCTCCATTCTTCCAGAGGGGGCTTTTGAAATGTAAAATAGACCCAAAATGCTGATATTAAATTCACTTTGTCCTAAATAATGCACGTTATATATACCGTGGCGACGGTGGCGCTCGCTCGTGCGATGTACACATGATGTGGTTATTTTAATTGTAACTGGGATTAAGATGTCTGATGAGATGCGCTGTTTGACGGATTTGAGAAATTGAATGAGCCGTTGACGTCACATTAATGAATGAGGATAAAGAGATAAACTTCATTCAAAACAAAGGATATTCTAAACACGGGTCTCTCGTTCATTAATGTATAAACAATGAATTTATCCCATCTGGCCCAGTGGCCCAGCGGTAGTGCTCAAGCCTCCCAATCCACCGACCCGGGTTCAAATCCCCGTGTTTCCAATATGATTTTTTGGAATATAATATTAATGATTATACGCCAAAGTAGCCTGGTTTTAAGTTAAAATATTATAAATCTACATGCATTGAGGATGTCATTCTTTATATAGCTCTCAACGTGCACCAAATTGAATTATTCCTATATTGCAAAAAGAAGGACCCCGGTCTTGAACCCGGGTCGTCCGTGTGGAAGTCAAAAGAACAACCCGTTGGACCACATTGGAGATAAGTTAAATATTGACTATACATCAATCAATGGGCAAGAAAGCCGTCTCGTAATTCTGTATAACAGTTAACTAGTTATTTTCGCTAGCAAGATCTCATTTGATTATTCAATCCAGCAGGCAAGTTTAAAGAAATATAATCTGATTGATTGAGGTAATGAGGGACTTAGAATTAGCCTATAGATAACGCATTTAACTTGTCGGCGAGGCGATTGAGCCTATTGCAATCTGTCAATAAAGTCTTAAATCAATTAATCAATCAATGCCGTTGAGAATCAGGGTCTCTGCCATCGATACGTGCTGGCTTTCCACCTAAAACGGGAGCGCGCATCTAGCCTGACTTGAGCCTGACTCTCAAGTCTGGCTTGAGTTAACGAGACTGAATCCTCCTTTGTGAAACAGGAAAATCCCGGCTTTGAACATCGGGTTAACTGAAGCTGGATAATGGACATGTTGATCGACTTAGTTGAACCACGTACATGAAACAGGGCCCAGGTCTGACCCAGAGACAAGTCCACGTGCATGTCAAATACACAGTTGCCAGACATAACAATATATCAGATATGATGACTTAAGGTAAGCAGAATGGTTTTCTCAGAAACTAGAAACAGACAACAACTCTGTTATGACTAAGATGTTAAAGAGACATGCACACATTAACCAGTGTAATGGGAATTCTCTAACCTTGGGTTATGGCTCTGAAGAAACACAATCCTGTGACCTATAGTCTGGGCCTTTATAATAGAATACTCTGTGTGTCCTTTAAAGAGACACACACACATTACGCCGATCCTAGTGTAACAGTCTGTAAAATGATAAAACAACACAGATCCATAATGACATGATAATATATTCCACGACAGTTCCCTCCTCTTGATAATTATTAATCACAATCATTATCACTTCATAAAGACAACAAAAAATATTATCATCATTAAACTCAGCAAAAAACTATTTTTATTATATAAAAACAGTCAATAGAGGGAGAACGAAATCCACACATCAATGAATGATGACGGATGACAGGTAAACAGGTGGTCTCCAGCAAAACCCCTGTCTGGATGATCGGGATTTCACAACACAGTGTCCAGGCTCTGGTTTTGTCAAGGCCATACTTCTCCCACCACCAAGCTGAAAAATTGAAATCACAAAAGAAAACCAGGAGAGTATCTTGCAGAACAATAATTCCCCTTATTCAAAACAAAAACATTCTCACAAAACTCTTTCAGTAGAGCGAAAACAGATTACAGCAAGAACACGTGACTGCAATCTCACAGAGGCCGGGAGATAGCCAAAACAAAACAAAACTACAATTTGCAAACAAACATCTCCATTCTTTAACAAAGTTCAGTACATTGTTACTTAATATTTCCGAGATAATGTAATGTGATGTGGGTCAGACTTGCCTCTTAATCAGTTGTTGAATCTCAGGCAGGTCCCCCCTCTCCTCGCACCAAACACCCCCGGGCCGACCCAGTCCGATGGTTCCCTCGTCGTTGCCGATGGTCTGTTCTCACTGCCCCTGGTTCGTTTTCACAACTGAAAACTGAAAACAGGCTAACTGTCTTGATGTAGAGGATAACATTTTGCTGCTTTGTCTGGACCCTGACCTCGATGCCCTTCCGTGTGTGAGGCCTCCCCTACGTCAACCACCTGGACAGTTAGGATTGAACTGTCTCTTAGTTCTTTATCTTCGACCAATGATTCGGCCAGTGCTGGCCCAGCTGTGGTCAGCTGTTGGGCAGTGTCTGATGTAGCTCATAGCTGCGTCGTAGTGTCCAGCTGCAGGCCAGAGCAGGCTGAGGCTGGTAGGCATATGCTTCTCCGGGAACAGCTTCCTCTCACTGGGGCAGTGGTCAGTAGGGCCGGCGGGCATTGGTTTGGCACAGAGATGGAGGACCCCCCCCCCCCGAGAAACTACAAAGGAGAGGGGTGTACGTGGGAGAGAAGAGACAAAAGAGAGATATGAGTGGCTGGCTGTAATCTCCCTTTCTTCCCCTTTTTTCCTCAACCACGCTTAAAAAATATTTGCCCGTTACCACACATTATAGACAGTCACACACTAAAACGGTAGAAAGGGTCCACTCCAGGCTTGAAGTTAGGACATTCTATAGTACCTCGATCAGCTCCAACGATCAGGCAGATTCCCTAAGTCATGACAACAAAAACAACGTCTTTAAGAGTCTCGTCTGCAAACAGGCCATAATGATCTCTGCAGGTCACATGAAATCAGATGATCGCCGTCGCTAGCAGCTACTAAACATGCAAGTACTGAACAGGTAAATTCTCCAAGATTAAAGAGAGAGAAAGAAAATTAAAATAAAAAAAGAAAAACTGTATTCTGAAGCTAGACGAAGATCATTCAATCACACTGTAAGACTGAACTGAACTTAAAGAGGAGACACTGCAGGTGAATTAATATATATTATATATATATATCACAATGAAACTTCCCCAGTTGACTACTCACATTTAAGACAATACTTTTTTTTTTTTTTATCACAATTCAATTGTATGTTCAAATATACACATGAGGCCTAATTTACTTAAATATGCACTAATTTGCATATAATTCCAGGACAGAAATCTGAACCTTGGATAAAGCCCTTTTTCAAAATTATAGCTCCATTTTGCCCACATATTAGAGCCAAAGGCTATTACAGAGGGGATTTTGGATATCTCTTTTTACCACTCCATAAATACACCCCATTCAGTCATTGTTATGGCAAAATTCCATACTACGCTAAATCAGATATGAATAGAACTGGACAAACCAAACAAACAAAAAATAAAAGACAAAAAATAAAAACCCACTATTGCTGGCAGTGTGCTAAACATTCTGCCTCTGAACCACTCCTTCTATCGCCCTTTGCTAAGGCAAACACATTTCGATCACCGTGTGTATTGAGCCCTACTGTACTTGTACTGCATAATGACAATACATTATATTAGATATATATTGGTCATATCTGAGTCCTGGTTGAAGAAATCTGATTCTGACTCCACAATAAATCTACATGATTTTAATATTGACAAAGAAGTCAGTGGTAAACCTCAGTCTTTCCCAGTTCATTACTGAGCCCACCAGACCAAACCTTAAAAATTACTCTAGGTCTACCCTTATTGATTTGATTGTTTTTTCACTTCTCAATAAACATGACAGGATCTCAGCTTGTGGGGTTTTCTACCTAGGCATAAGTGACCATTGCCCCACAGTTTTAAGGAGGAATTTTAAATCTTTTATTAACGAATCATTTTTTAGATGATCTTGCTCTTCCCGATACTTATTGTAACACTGAAATTGATGGTCAGTCCCCTGGACTCCTTTGTAAATACATTGAGGATTGGCTGAAATTACTATTATGGCTGCCCTACAAGGAAAACAGAACGGATCCCATAACCTTGTGACTTATGGCCTTATAGCAAGGATCAACATAGTTCATAACCATATTGTTTTGACTGGCTAATGTGTGCTTCTCTTAAAGATAAACTCACACATTACGTCGATATATGATGACAGCGTTGATCACTATTTACTTCTAAAGAAACTATCTAACATTGGGTTGGATTATAATGCCTGTCTCTATCTGTACATACATCTGACCCACACCATTCAGTCAGGTTGTTGATACCTCCATTTTAACACGCTTATTTTCTTTTGACAGACAAAAATAAAACAAAACAAAAATAGTTGTTGACTTGTATAAGGGCCAACTTGTCTTGACAAAAATAATAAAACTATAAAGCCCTTGAGGAGGCTGTTACCGGCTAAAATCTATAGTTGTGCGTCTGTGGCCACTGTTGTATACCGTCTGGTGAAAGGAATGAATGTCCACAAGGTCTGTTCCACTAATACCCCAAATGGGTTTATTTACCACATAATTATGCACCAATTGCATGTGATACAAAGCAAATGCCAACGATACCTTCAAAAGAACAAACAAACACTATACACTACAAACAAAACGATAACCTGGTTGTATGTTGTCTGGGCGCACGTCCTCTGTGGGTGCACTGACAGTGTGCACCTCCTTTGTGTGCCCTTCACCATGGCTAGTTTGGCTACTTGTAATTGCCATATTTTGTCTCGCTCATAATCCAATGGCTAAACAAAACAAAACAAAAAATAAATAAAACCCAGGAAAACAGAAACAACCAAAAAACTGTTTATTTCAGAGGACTCTTTATGTTTTTCATTTCTGTTGAGGGGACTTTATTTTAGGCAGCTGGCTGATGTCATAAATGACAGCAAAAAATATTGAAGGATTAAGACATCTAGCCTATACATGGATTAAAGAAGGCAGCGCCGTGTTCCTGTTTCAGAAGAAATGTGAGTAAAGAGAGCATGTCTTCACTATACAAAGAGAAAAGCATCACCGGTTGTTTTACCAGCTCTGTGCTGGCAACTTCTGGGAACTCTTGGCCTTAATGCAAACTAGCTCTCCATTGGTCTGACGTGTCTAGGGAATGCCATGCCAAAAACCTTTGACCCGTGTAAATGCAAAACACAGTACATATTATGTTAGGTAAGGGCTGAGGTCATTGTGAACTTTGGAACTTTGAACTAAATAATAATAATTGTCTTTCTATATGTAATTAATCGATTTACTTGGCTAACCTTTCACTCAGGTTCATTCCTATTTTACTAGGTCAGCTGATGATGGACAGATTCTGTCACCACGTCCAAAATCAAATGCTTTAAAAAGGACTGTCGTTTATCGTGCCATCAATCATTGGAATAACTGCCCACTGAACATAAGTAAATTGAATAGTAAAGTGTGTCTTTCAAATACCACCTGAGAATGCACTACTTAAATATGTGTGCACAATATTCTGATATTGATAATGATGTCTACAATGTTTACCGTTTTTAGATTATCATTGTGATTGTCATAATCTCACGTTGTTTATAAACCAAATATACATCGAAATAAACTCCCCCCCCCCCCCCTATGATTCTAACAACCCCAGAATCATAAATCATATTTGGTTTCTTAATAGGCCCCCTCCTCTTGCTCCCATCAGCTGTCTCAATGACCACTGTATAGCAAACGGACCTTCTATCCATGATTGAATGAGTTTGAGCAAAATGAAACTGGACACATGCCCTCTGTCTGGCTCCCTGTCATTCTCGAAGACACTATGACGTCACACGACTGCCGCCATCTTGGTATTGGGGAAACAAAAACGGATTTCTACCACCAAATGTATGCGTCGAGCTCCGTCTTTATTACCTATTTTATCACATTCCTGTTAATTTCATAACCCTTTCATATAATTTGTTTTGAAAATATTGAGGCCAACATGGCATATCCCTATTTCGAAAGCCCTACTGGTGATTCTAAGTGCATGTCCCCCCCCCCCAAGCTGACAGAAAGTTAAAAAGACAGGAAGTTGACTTCGAGAATAACACAGCAGCTAATACACACACTTGGTCTGCTCCCCTCATGAACTTCCCGTAACGTGTCTCGATATATCCATTTGAGTAGATCTAGCACTGAATGCCTTTAGTGATTATCACGACAGCCGCTTTGTATTCCCTTGTAAATAACGAACCAGAGCCGCGAGCCAGCTCTGTAACGGAGATAGGACCCCGGAGTGACGTCACACGAATGCGACTGCTCAGTGGAAATGCGTTGGAAAACCTTTTGGTAAAAGCAATGACGCCTGCCGCGGACGTTAAGTTGGTAAAGTTCCTATAATAACTTTACGAAACTTGTGAAGACATTTTGATCGTTTTCATTTTTAGTCCATGTTATTAGATTTAGGCAATTATTGTATACACATGAAGCCCTAGACAGACCATTTGTTTAGTTAAATAGTCATTCTATATTCTTAAAGAAACATTCCCATCAGGCCTCTCGCGGAACCCCTGGCAGATCTCCGCTGTACTAGAGCAGTGGTTCCCAAAGTCGGGGTCGCGACCCAAAGGTGGGCCGCGAGCAGCCACGGATGGGCCGCGAGATGATTTAAAAAAAAACTAAAAAAAATAAAAAAAACAAAAAAAAACATTTTTTTAATTTTTAATTTTTAAATTTTTAATTTTTGAATTTTAATTTTTTTTGTCAGGCCACTGAACTTAGAAGCAGGCCAGGACAGTGTTTCTAGTTGTATTCTAAAATTCTTTTCTATTGTATTCTAAAATGTGACTATATGGTTTTATATTAACTTAATAAATAAACAAAAACGAAAAATCTACTTATTTCAACGAACATTTCAAACTAAATAACAGATTATGCACATAAAACACTGAAAACAACCGAAGCAACAATAGTATTTTAATGAGGCTATTATTATTATCATTATTATTTTGCAACAAGTTAGCCCTCTCATAAATAGCACATATAAATGAATAACTAACTTGAACTAACTTAATAGGATTGAAGTGATATTTGACTTAAAAAACCGGTCGCCTGGCAAAAAAAAAAAAAAAAAAAGCCAGACGATGTGCATTGGGCCGCGGCTCTCTGACGCCTTATTTTCTGGGCCCCGGCCTGAAAAGTTTGGGAACCCCTGTACTAGAGTACTCGTGGAGGACAACGCCGTGTTTTTAGACTTTTATTTTGCGCGAACCACTCGTCTCGTCCGGTTCTGTGTTTTTGAACCAATGATACGCTAATGATAAAACAAATGTTGCCATTGTTGGTAAACAACTAACTTTAGGTTCGATTTAACGTTAGCTCCTAACGTTAGATGCAACTACTACAGGCAATCAACGATGAAAACACCAAGGAAGCGGCACCCCGTATATCCCAGAACAGTAGCCCTGTGGTGTGTAGGCAATCTACCCGTTATAATAAATTGATTCATGTTTAACTTGTCCCCGTGTCAGTCCTTTGATCAGTGCCCACCCGTTTATTGTAAACAATGATGCATGCAATTGTTTTAACGTTATTCTGTGTCGTAGCCACGCTATATGTTGTATTCATTTTGTTAGCTATTTAGCCAATGTTGTTATCACTGAACGAACACCACCAAACGTTACTGATCTCTAATCCTCATTTAGCAGCCCAATTTCTCCGGCAGTAGCAAGTAAAACAACATACGTGATAACGCTACTCGGTTAAAAGTGAACAACACTATTGAGAAATGTAGTTAAACTATACGTGGCTGGCGTTGCTTTAGGCAAGCTCAAAATCATTGCATTTATTTCAAACCTTGCGGCAATTAATCGATTTATTTATTGTATGATAGCGCACATAAGACCTTTTAAACCCAGTGACGTCTCTCTATAAACTCTCACTATAGACCGCTCTCTATAGACTCACTATGTTTGCCACATGTATTCCCACTGTACTGTATTTGTGCTGTATAACGACAACACATTCGACACTTAAGTATGGATAAGTTCTATGTATTGATCACAGACACAAGTGTCAATCTATGTAAATATTGATGAGTATTTTGGTGGCTGGTACAATGTGATGATGAGCAAAAAACAGTCCAGCTCTACTGTCAATAACAAGATACTAACTGACGTAAATTCACCCATGGCAATGTCAACACACACAAACGATGCAGATAAAATAGCGAATTGTTTATCCCCTACCACAGCGTGCGTGCATGTAAACATGTGTGTGTGTCTACACAGACAGAGGAAAAGATTTCTATGTAATATAACAGTGCAGCGGTTAGCGTGCACCTGCCTGTGCTACAGTATGCACTTGTTTCTATTCTATGCTGCATTTAATAAAAATAATTACCCATATTTGTGCCTTTATGGCTGCTCTCTTTTTTTATGTTGATTCAAAGCAGGGTATATATTGAAATGTATTTAAATCGCAGTCTCAAAGGTATACCTAACCCTATACACTTTATGATCACTTTGGAGCTACTAATACAAATTTCAGAAGGCCCATTGTCAGTGATTTGTTCACATGGCCTTAATATATTTCTGTACCTGTATCTCTATCGATCAGCCCCTTGCTGTGTGCGTGCATGTGAGTGTGCGCTATACTTTGCCTGAGCTCAGGTCGATGTCTCCCCGCCGTGCGTCCAGCCAATGCGCTGTGGGCCCGTCCCGTCCTGCACCTCCGCACGCCATTGTGCTTTTTTCCCCTCAAACACCTCCTTATAGGCACAGTCTTTATGCCAATGCCCGGCACCGCCGCATATAAAACAAATCCCAGCAGCTTTGCGCTGCCTCTTTCCTGGGACTGTCACCTTCCTGCCCTGCCCAAGCTGTGAGACCTTTTCACCAGGGCTAACTGCGACTGTCCGACCGCTGATATCAATGACAGGTGTGAACGCTGCATCAACTCTTCAGCGTACAACCTCATCATCTCCAATTGCCTGGCCAATTCATCTGCTGTTATCGATCCAGCCTCATGTGTGGCCGCTGCGGCGGGTGGCATATAAGCCCTCTCTCCTCGCACCGGAGTTGATGGTCGCCGGCGAGACCAGCGGATAGGAGACGGGACGGCCGGTGGCGGTGACGCACACGGAAAGACACCGAGCCAAAAATCCAGCCCCGGGCACACCGTGGGAGAAAAGACAGAAAACAGATTATTAGCTTCTCCCGTCATGACCCCACAGGCCCCCCTTTCTGGCCCCTCTAAACTGTCCACATTCTCCATTTTCTAGGTAAACACAAAACAAACAAAAACAAAACAAAACTAAATTATGTGGCCCCCAAAAATGTGGTTCCTCCTGAGCACTCGGAGATAAAAAGCTCTGTTAAACAGCGTATTTCACGCCCTATCCTATTTCCTTTCAGAAAAACTGCAGTTTGACCAGATAGGTGATAGAAATTAATCACGCACAACCCAGCACCTGTTCCCTCTTGGTATCCTCACGCACGGACCCTCTTCCCGCCTCTTTGTGATAACCCAAAAACAGTGCTTAAAAGATAACCCACGCTAAATAGTGAACCATCGCATGAACTCCTGTAATTCCCATCATATTCCACAGTACACCTTACACATGCAATTCTCGATAATTACCAGAACATACCCCTTAAACCCCAGTACTCAAGGAAACACAGGGGGGTTACACACATTAACCTATATTCTAATGTTTAGACACCCACTTCCCAGAACCCCAAAAATAACTTCAATACCCCACTCGCATAATTACTTTATAGATAAAAACAAAAACCGCTTTTAAACAGAATGGCTACTTTATAGATAACCGCTTTTAAACAGAATGGCTACTTTATAGATAACCACTTCTAAACAGAATGCCCAGCTCACCGAATATCTCCCCCACGCGTTCCCATGGATCCTAGCCGTAGTTGGCAGCCAAACGGACGCTAGCAGGTGGTTTCTCACTCCCTTCCCATGTGCGGAGGAGTATTGAGATGAGAAAGCGCTTTCCCTGAAACCCAAGATTTCAACCTGCCCGCATAGCGCCTCGGCTCGCGGCCAACTCGACCCCCATCGCTTTAAAATATATATATTAACCTAATTAAAAAAAAATATATCCCATAATTCTTCTCGTCGCCAACTGTAATGGGAATTCTCAAGGATTTAAATGATGAGCCGTTTACAAATCATTCTGAGTCACGTTTGATAATAATAAGGTTTATTTAACAAATAATAATAGAAAAGTGATTAACAGATAATAATAGAAAAGTGATTAACAGATAATAATAGAAAGGTGATTTACAAATAATATAGAAAGGTAATTTCCACGTGGCCACGTCGAAAGGGCAGGCCGTGAGTCAGAAAACAAGTCTGTTAACACTTGGTCTGGCCCAGGTCTGACCCAGAGACAAGTCCACGTGCATGTCAAATACACAGTTGCCAGACATAACAATATATCAGATATGATGACTTAAGGTAAGCAGAATGGTTTTCTCAGAAACTAGAAACAGACAACAACTCTGTTATGACTAAGATGTTAAAGAGACATGCACACATTAACCAGTGTAATGGGAATTCTCTAACCTTGGGTTATGGCTCTGAAGAAACACAATCCCGTGACCTATAGTCTGGGCCTTTATAATAGAATACTCTGTGTGTCCTTTAAAGAGACACACACACATTACGCCGATCCTAGTGTAACAGTCTGTAAAATGATACAACACAGATCCATAATGACATGATAATATATTCCACGACAATACCAATGTTATTTAATGATGTTTGTACTGTACTGTGGAAACCATTATGTGAAAGGTTTGTTTGTCTGTTTATGTACGTTTCCAATTAAGTTTTCACGGCGCTAAAGATGACGTCACGGATTGAGATTGAGATGGAGCGCGGCGCTGAAGAGAGCAGTCGTGTCTCCGGGACAGTTATTCAAATTTAGTCTTTAGTTTGTTTATTTATCAACATGTGTGTCATCACATATGATCGCCAATCACTACTAGTCAGCTAGATGAGGAAAATGTAAACAAACAATCATCTGTTAGCTTATGATATCTTGCTGCTAAATTAGCGTAGCCCAACTAGCTGTCTCATATTATTTGACTTAATGACTATGGTAATTAATCTTAGCCAGCACCTTAATTAAACTCCAGATGATAAAAGCATCGATATCTGTCAGCTACATTAAATCAGCAGTAGCCTACTGTCTTCAGTGTTTTGCAATTATGCCACATCAATGTGGAACACCCTACCCACAGCTGTAAAGGAATGTGAATCACTACCCACTTTCAAAATCTCTCTAAAAGAGCACCTACGGGAGACTGCAATTCGAAACTGGCCCCTGTAAATGTCCTATCGCAACCCCCTCCAATGTACAGTAAATGTCCTAACCCAGTAATACACGAGACCCTCTTCTTGGACCAAGTAAGGTTTCGTCGATAATCCAATGTAATGTACAGTTACCCCCACCCCGCCTACCCATCCCCCCCCAACCCACCCCACCCAACCACCTCCAATGTACAGTCCCCCCCCCACACCCCACCTACCCAACCCCTACCTAACTCTTTTTGTATCACAAACAGTACTGTATTTGTAAATCTGGTATGTCATAAATGTATAGATGTAGCAGTATACTGTCTATCTGTATGTCATGTATGTCATTATGTTATGATGAATTGAAAATGGGGGACCCTGATGTAAACAAGACGAACGTCTTTCTCTGGTCTGCATCCCCTTAACAATTGTTTGTATTGAGCTGTACTGTATTCTCTGGACATAAGCAATGACGTTGCTACGTTTTTCTCTCTTGTTAGAAAGGGGATAACTTCTTCAGTTCGATTTGATATTTATTTATCTCGAACATTTTCAACCATAAACACACACATTTGTAATAAAAAAAAAACTAAAAACGAAATAAAATACAAATACATTTAAATATATCTTCCTATGGAAGGAATAATCAACATAGCTCAAGACAGATAGTTGACTAACGTAGCTAGCTAAACCATGTATTCAACTGCATGAATGTAGAATGTACATATTGTAAGTGATGTTCTATGTTCTATGTTGGAACAATGCTGTAACAATGCTGCACTGAAAACAAATTCCACCAGCATGGCTGGGTGTCATTAAAGAATCTAATCTAATCTAATGAGGACTTGGATGTCTTTAACCAGGCTAGCATTTGTGTCAGCTAATCATCAGAGCACACAGGCATTTGCATGAACGTAGTAATTTGGGAGTAAATCTTTGAGTTACCTTATCCCAATCTGTGTGTTTAGTGACCCCGCCCGCTTCATATACTTCTGTGCCCCCCTGTGCCCCAGTAGAGTGCTGGGTCTAGATACGCCCCTGATTGTACCCATTCTACAATCTGTTAATAAAATGTTCAATCAATCAATAAATGCTTGTTTAATACCCAGACTGTACGACTCTGAACTCTGTTGCATATACTCAACTTATACCTACCTACTGGTCTGCTTCACTGTCTACCCATATACAGTAGACACATGCACAAAATGGCGGCCGAAGGCAGGTGTGGTTTGTGGGGCTCCACAACTATCCTCCTTTTTTTTTTTTTTTTTTTTTTTTTTTTTATGTTCTCCAGTTTTCCAGAAGCCCAGCTACCTCCAGGCTTTGCCCAGGCATCAGCAGTGGCCCTGCTACCTCCAGGCTTTGCCCAGGCCTCAGCAGTGGCCCTGCTACCTCCAGGCTTTGCCCAGGCCTCAGCAGTGGCCCTGCTACCTCCAGGCTTTGCCCAGGCCTCAGCAGTGGCCCAGCTACCACCAGGCTTTGCCCAGGCCTCAGCAGTGGCCCAGCTACCTCCAGGCTTTGCCCAGGCCTCAGCAGTGGCCCTGCTACCTCCAGGCTTTGCCCAGGCCTCAGCATGCCCTGCTACCTCCAGGCTTTGCCCAGGCCTCAGCAGTGGCCCTGCTACCTCCAGGCTTTGCCCAGGCCTCAGCAGTGGCCCTGCTACCTCCAGGCTTTGCCCAGGCCTCAGCAGTGGCCCTGCTACCTCCAGGCTTTGCCCAGGCCTCAGCAGTGGCCCTGCTACCTCCAGGCTTTGCCCAGGCCTCAGCAGTGGCCCTGCTACCTCCAGGCTTTGCCCAGGCCTCAGCAGTGGCCCTTCTACCTCCAGGCTTTGCCCAGGCCTCAGCAGTGGCCCAGCTACCACCAGGCTTTTCCCAGGCCTCAGCATGCCCAGCTACCTCCAGGCCACAGCATAAATCAAGCAGCTGGTCGACCTGCAACAGTCTCTACAAACAACCTGTTGTTCGAGCTCCAGTCTGGATTTAGAACATCACATTCCACAGACACATGTTTATTATATCTGACAGACTACATTAGAACAGAGGTGGACAAAGGTAAATTCGGTGGGATGGTTTTATTAGATTTACAAAAAGCCTTCGACACCGTTAACCACAACATACTTTTATATAAACTGAAGGCTATGGGTTTTAACAGTATATCCTTAAGGTGGATGGAGTCATATCTGAGAGGCAGGAAACAAGTAGTGGAGATTAATGGGAGCATCTCCTCCTCACTCCAACAGACGTGTCACTGAAAGGTAGGCTACAGACAGCTCAGAACAAATGAGTTAGACTGATTTTAAAACTCCAACCCAGGACTCACCTTTCATTTCACATTTTAACAGCCTCAAGTGGCTCAGGGTTGAGGAGAGGGTCTCTCAATTAAAACTCTGCATGGTACACAAGATACTCTGGAATACTGTACCTCAGTGGATATTTTAACAGGGTTAGGGATGTACACGGTGTGGTATAATATGTCCTCATGTAAATATATCCCCCTCCCCTGTGTTCCCTTTACCTGTGCCCCCCCCCCCCTCTCTGTGGAATAATCACCCCCCTCCCCTGTGTCCCCAAACCTGTACCCCCCCCCCCCCCCATCTGACCTATCAAATGGGACCACACACCCCCTTTGTTGAACTATAAAGGGCTCCTCCCGACCACAATCAGGGCTTCTTACCTGGGTAATTTCAGCTGATCACCTGGGGCGAGAGCCTCAGCCATTCTCTCTATGTATTCTATCTGTTTGGTTAATAAACCTTGTTATTATCCAAGCCTCGGTTGACTGAGACATTCTTCATCAGGATATCCACAAATATCCCACAATTGGCGTCTACGAACTTGTGACGGACTTTTTGCGTCCTCCCGGCATGCTGTATCGTTTCATCTATACAGAGAAAAGTGAGTATATAGACTGGTCGACCAAAAATGTATGGAAAGGAATTAGAACCTTCCTGCTTTTCTCTGTGCCAGGTGAACATTACAGAATGTTGTCAAATATTGAGATCATGGCTGAGTAAAAATAATGTGCATTAATATATCTGATCTGTATTGAGAATCGTTACCAGGGCGCGCGTGCACCTGGGTCCTTATCAGGCGGTTCTGAAAGGATGGGTTATATGTGCTAGTCCCTAAAGTTTAGGCACAAAGGTTGAAGTGCTATTCCTGGTCGAGTCGGAGCCGACCAAAAGCTAAGGCACACAGTAAGGTTGTCAACAAAGGAAGATACGTGAGCTTATTAGAGTGATATCATTGGAAAACGCGACTCTCTTAGAAACTATTCTATGATTCTTGTGGCAAAGAGGCGGGACGCTAGGACCGAGAAGCTGTTATAATCTAATTAGATTTAACAGAGTAACGATATATATTCATAGATACAACCTTAAAATAAGCTCACAATCTCTTCCATTTCCTGAAAACGATGTATTTTGGATTAAATTAACCAATTGATCAATACAGATAGCGGGAAGATGATCACGCGATGTCCTAGTTAGTACATGATTACGCGATGTCCCGGGAGTACGTAAATGTACATTAAACGGGACATCAGTCGCGGAAAGTACATTAAACAGGACGTTAGTCGCGGGTTAAGATGCCGAGAGTATGATTAAAAGGTATATATAATCTAATATATCGCTGGTAAATTTCGAAGTCAGGTTCGGTCGTTATGACTTTAATAACGATGTGTAGTTAAATCAAGGGAAAAATGCCTTGTCGCAACAGATGTTGGCCGACTAAACGTACAGCGATCCAATACAGTCAGATATACACACACGTTAGCTTATATGTATTATTGTTGTTTTGTCTGTTTAAAGTCTCGTTTGTATTTGCGTGCGCCGAGCATTGAGAGACTATTACCGTTATATAGAGAATAACATTGAAGTTCAGGTAATAACATTGAAGTGCAGTTCACGCGACATATTAGGATAGTAATTTCCGGAACCGGCCCACGGGAACAACCATTTGGGGAAGTATAGTTTTATCGTTTCAGTTTGTTTATGTTTCACATATGCACAGGCGCGTTCATTCGGTAACAAAACGCTGGTATAGGAATTCCAGGCTAGTGAGAGCTCGTGGGAAAAATACTGTATGAATTGCAAAGCGTTATTTCCGAGGCGAATGAGAACGCACGAACGTCGCATGGAGCGATGACGTCACGCTATGCGCGCCGTGAAGCTATGATTTTATATTAAACTATCCATAGGCGAACGTAAAGTTTAATGTGCCCAAGGCCGTAGGTGCGTGAAATCCACTTGTAGTATATGTTTTATTTGTATATGTATGTGCGCGCTGCTATTGGAAAGTGTTGAACTGCGGTGGCGAGATGCGAGTTGCATTATCCCAGACCACCGGAGAAACGAACCGAACATTGCAGCTTTCCCCGGTGAGTATGAAAATCATTATATAGATGCTTTGATTGATTGATTGAAAACTTTATTAACAGATTGCAGAATGGGTACAATACTGTACAGCTCAATACACACAATTGTTAAGGGGATGCAGACCAGAGGAAGACTTTTGTCTTGTTTACATCAGGGTCCCCCATTTTCAATTCATCAGATAGTCAGTACTGCTACAACTATACATTTATGACATACCAGATTTGCAAATTCAGTACTGTTTGTGATACAAAAGGAGTCAAGAAAAGGGAGTCATTTGACGTAGAAACTGTACATACACAAATATCATCTCAGCTACAGCAAATTACAACTATCTCAGATCACTTGAGTGTTTATGTTGCTTTAATTTACACATTATAAGTCACATAAAGCTAATTACAATGTCTGTTTCAGAATTATAATACATCTGTGGGCGTACCTTGTAGTCCACATAAACAGCGTTAGATTAGGCTTTATAAGCTTTTAATGTTAAAAAAACTTGGGCACAAACAACATAGATCATGTTTAAAAGTAAGATGTTTAGGTTATATTCACTTGAGTTAATGTGTTTATCTAAAGAACCAATGAAAGATAACTAGCCCTTTCCATTGTAAGACATTTTAAACATGATTCAAAATGTGTGGTTCCACATTCATATGATGCTTGTGTACATATGCGATATGATTGATAAATGATAACACTATCATTACATCCTAGGACAGGATGGATGAGAAATAGCTGATGTTTTGTTAAGCTCACAGACAATCAAGGAGAACCCATGCCAGATGGTCTTAGAAAAGAGTGGAAAATTAACATGTGTTTGTATTTACAGATCTGGCTCTGAGGCGAGATGCAAAACAGTGAATGACTACACCCAAATTGTATCACAAAAGACAGAAAATCCAACAATTTGCATGTCAACCGAGAGACAGTGCAGAGCTGAGAGACAATCGATTGACCATTTGGAACAAATCTACATCCAAAACACCCACATGTAAATTTCTTCAGAGTGGGCACTTAGGAGACAAAGCAATGCAAATGCCTGCACTCGTGACCACAGACTTGATGAACTCACCTGGCGGTGGATGGCAACAGAGAACCACTTAATTAACATGAATTAGACACCGGTGATGAATTTGCAGTTATGAAAATCTACCTAACTCCCATACTAACAATAACTAACCAGTCGTTTTCATCATCTATTTTCAAGAGGCACATGAATTAGAGAAGTGCCCGAGATGAAAGATTAATGATGAAAACAACTTTATTTACAATCCCCTCCTATTCTCTGTTTATAACCAATAACATGCATGACTATTCCTTAGACTATTCTTTTATCAACTAATACTTTCCATGACTGCAAAATTATCAACCACCAAAATTGCAGCACAATTATCTAAATGTACAAGATATCAACAACATTGATCATTTAGCTGACACTTTTATCCAAAGCGACTCACAGGTTCTGTACGACAGGACATCAGGCAAGGCACACCTCTATCAGCTGAGTAACAATGGTCATCAAAGTGTTGAGTGCTACAGTGTAGGTTAGTTTATTAGGACAAATGCATGACAGTAAGGTTAGTTAGGGTTAGATGACAGAACGAATGATTGTTTTTCATGCAAAAATTAACTGGCTACCTAGATTTTATGTTTTTTTCCCCCTATGCCATGATGAGCCACACTGAGATGTGAAGAACGCCAGAGAAGTCATGGCGAGGTAAGTATCCTGAGGCACACTCAACGCATCCTGAGGTAAGATCAACTTCAATTTAACATCACAGACTATTTTATCTAATTCAAGACTTTGGCCATTCATTTACAATTTTATTTAAAGCCTAATGCTGTAAGATCTAGGTAGATCTAGTTAGATACAAGAGCTGATAAAATTGTAGTGAATGTGACCTTCTTGACGTAAGGAATCACTGCTAATGCAATTGGCTTGCATTTCCTATTGTCAATTAAGTGATTTGATCACTGCTAATGCAATTGGTTTGCATTTCCTATTGTCAATTAAGTGATTTTATTTACAATGAATTGAATTAATCCCAAAATGATTTTCCACTTTAGCAGAAAGGCGTTGAATCATTTATGTGAGGAGTTTTCTAAGGCAGTGTTTATCACCCTCAGATCACGAATTGGTGAGAGGACAGGACGAGTGAGACGAAGCGGGATGGTGATCCACGAGACCCACGGCCTGGAGTGCAGCGAGTGCGGCGAGATCTTTGGCAGCATCGCCGACCTCCACCAGCACTTTGAGATCCACAAGGACATCAACCCGTACATCTGTGTCCACTGTGGCGAGAGCTTCGCCGTGGAGGCCAGCCTCAAGCAGCACATGAAAATCCACACGAAAGAAAAGGCGTACGCCCCCACCGGGGTCGAGATGGTCGGCAAGGGCGTCATCGACGCCTTCAACCTCAAGTCTCACCAGATGCCGGAGAAGCCCCATCAGTGCTCCGAGTGTAGCAAGAGCTTCGCGGCGGCCATCTCTCTCAGAGAACACATGAAGATGCACTCGGATGACAAGCCGTACAAGTGCACCCAGTGTAGGAAGAGCTTTGTACGCAGGAGGCATCTGAAGAAGCACCAGAAGACCCACGCCGTGGGGGTAGTAGGGGACAAGCCCCATCGATGCACACAGTGTGCGAAGTGCTTTGCAACCGCGGCTAACTTGAAGGAGCACCAGAGGGGGGTCCACTCGGGAGAGAAGCGTACAAATGCAACATGTGCCGGAAGAGTTTCGTTCGCAAGCGCCACCTGAAGAAACAAACCCATCACCTGCAAACGGGAACTGAAGTCCCCGACCATCAAGGTGGATTCCCATGACAAGATTGTCATCCGTGTGAGAAAGAGCGTCCTACTGACTAGCCACTACACCGGCGGGCCCTCGCCCTCCATCAAGTGGTACCGCAATGACGAGGAGAGGACAGCGAAACCAGCACAACACATTCAAAAACGCCCTGACCACCATGTCTCTGGGCCTGATGGGGGCCAAGCGTGAGCACAGTGGCAGACATGTGGTGGTGATGGAGAGCAGCGCAGACAAGTGACCCTTGACAGGGAATGGACGGCGACCAGTGAATATTCCCGACTGCATCGTCAAGAAGAGACACATAGCAAATGAGACTGTCTTACTGCCACACGACAGGCTCACAGAAACATCAACTGAATGTACGATACGTTCAACACACAGCAGGTCACACAGAAGGACACATCCCCGACCGAGAACAGATGATCAACACTTCACAGCAACTGTCAGATTCACAAACAAGAACTGTAATTTTATAATGACAATGAGAAATGATCACAGAGTCACATTGCAAAATGGTATTGTTAAACAGGGCAGAACCAGTTGGATTGTTCCAAGACACCAAGTTTGTTTTGACCACAGAACAATGCATAACGATTATCATAATCACCTTTTATATTAACCACTAGGTTAACGGTTTTCAATTTTATTTTGACACATTAGCCACTAAGGTAATGTCTATTGTATGTATTTATTTAATTTTTATGTGTTACTGTTTGGCCCTGCCACACGACCGACAGAGAACACCTTGTCAACAACGACGCAACATCATTCAGATTAATACCTTCACAAGCAGGAAACTTTTCACACAATTGTATGTATCTGCAAAACGATGAACTAGGGATGTGATGAAAAGAAATCAATGAGAAAGCATTAACAATGGTTAGTAATAATGAGCTAAAATGTATTGCTGAAGGAAGAAGTGACCACATGATCACATTACATCACATTAGAATTACTTAGGTTACAAAATTGTATTGTCAGACAAGAAAGAATCAGTTGTTTTATTCTCTCATAGAAGAGGACATGTAACGTTGTTTTGCACCTGTATGGTGAACCATTGATAGTATATGCACTAGAATTACATACAGAAGCGATGCATAAGACGTTTTATCTCCTCATTTATAGAGAAGAAATGGAGAAAATTGCCTGATTCTAAGTAAAGACCAACAAAGCTGAGGCAATCACAGATGAAAGTGACACTCAAACTCAGATTAAATACAACTGGATCCTAAGTAATTTCATCAAGAATCATCACAAAATGTGCAAAAATATATATATATATTTGTGAACAGTTTCCCATAAGCAATCATGTTAGTTTTATTAACCACCAGGTTAACAGTTGTTAAAATGTTTTTGTACACATTAGCCTTATGTGTAAATCCGATTCCTAATAATTATGAACACAATTTTGTTTTTTCACCCTGTGCACTCTGACCACACAGACAGTGCATGTATTTAATTGGTTTATTACGATGCCTGTATGCACAACGATCACATTAGCTCCCCAGAGTCACGACATGAACGACTGAAGGTATGCCAAGATATTTGCACAGCGATAGCTTCTAATGATGATGTTAATTGTTGTTTGATATCAGAGATGAGGACCACTCATTGATATAGGTATTTTGAGCGATTAATAAAAGAAAAGGGTGATATCTATTCCCACATCTCTGATATCAAAATAACACAGACCGCAGTCCAGTCGATCATGTCATGAATCATGTATGTAAATAATTCTATTAATCATGTATGTAAATAATTCTATTTTAAACTATTATCCCCACTTTTACCTGTTCCAAACAATCCTGGTATATTATACATTAATCTCACCCACATTATAAGAAAGAAAAGTGAGTATTGTGGTATAATATGTCCTCATGTAAATATATCCCCCTCCCCTGTGTTCCCTTTACCTGTGCCCCCCCCCCTCTCTGTGGAATAATCACCCCCCTCCCCTGTGTCCCCAAACCTGTACCCCCCCCCCCCCCATCTGACCTATCAAATGGGACCACACACCCCCTTTGTTGAACTATAAAGGGCTCCTCCCGACCACAATCAGGGCTTCTTACCTGGGTAATTTCAGCTGATCACCTGGGGCGAGAGCCTCAGCCATTCTCTCTATGTATTCTATCTGTTTGGTTAATAAACCTTGTTATTATCCAAGCCTCGGTTGACTGAGACATTCTTCATCAGGATATCCACAAATATCCCACAACGGACACGCCACTAGGGGGAGCCCTACAGACCTCGTCCCAGTGAGATGCAACAGAGTAATGGGCCAAAACTCATTCCTGTATTCAGCAGCAGTACTATGGAATAACCTACCAATGGAGTTGAAGTCCATAAGCCCCTTCTCCACTTTTAAATCATCTATAAAGAGGTGGATCATGAGTAGCAGAAGCTGGGAGTAGATAACAAAGGGATTATATTATGTGTCTTTCCTTTTGTTCTTTTGTTGTTTGTAAAATGGATTACAACTGTATTTATGTATGTATTAATAGTATTGAATAGTTGATCAATTGATTAAATTGTCTGCAATATGTCGTCATCGTCCCCCCTCCCCCTCCCTGGTGTGGCGGGCTCACCCATGCATATCCACAGACTCTGATCATGGTATTCTCTATATACCACACATCCTGACACACAGACACTAGAAACAGCCAGGTCCACACAGCAGGACATGACTCCACACAGCAGGACATGACTCCACACAGCAGGACATGACTCCACACACCAGGACATGACTCCACACAGCAGGACATGACTCCACACAGCAGGACATGACTCCACACACCAGGACATGACTCCACACAGCAGGACATGACTCCACACACCAGGACATGACTCCACACACCAGGACATGACTCCACACAGCAGGACATGACTCCACACACCAGGACATGACTCCACACACCAGGACATGACTTCACACAGCAGGACATGACTCCACACACCAGGACATGACTCCACACAGCAGGACATGACTCCACACAGCAGGACATGACTCCACACAGCAGGACATGACTCCACACACCAGGACATGACTCCACACACCAGGACATGACTCCACACAGCAGGACATGACTCCACACACCAGGACATGACTCCACACAGCAGGACATGACTCCACACAGCAGGACATGACTCCACACACCAGGACATGACTCCACACACCAGGACATGACTCCACACACCAGGACATGACTCCACACACCAGGACATGACTCCACACACCAGGGCATGACTCCACACACCAGGACATGACTCCACGGACAGCAATGATGAAGGACCGCAATGGAAACAAGTTTATGGCTTTATTGTGTTATTTAATCCTATTAGTAAATGGTGGGCTGATATGTATACCTGTTCAATGTGTTATTCATTTAAATCAATAAACGATTCAATCAATCAATACTCTGTATGATAGCATGTACAAGTTACAACAGTGCTGTATATACCGCACAGTTACATTTGTATCTTTATATTACCGCATATATATAGACCCATATTAGTCTGAATATACCTGCATATAACCCCTCTATATACTTGCTTGTACACCTGCACATAAGCCTTATAGTATGGTGGCTTAGCAAAAAAATGTGGACGCGCCGGACAAAAGCACCAACATTTTTCCACATGTTCCCCATCACCAGAGCTTTCATTTTGGGGTAGGGGCCACGTCATCATGATGGATTTCAAGATGGCCGCCATGTAAAATCAAGGTTCTGCCCATTAATAAATATCTTGGTCCATAGCGCGCTCAATATTTGAGCGAACACAAAGGTATGGTTTCCCTGTAAACTAGAGAAGCGAAGCTTTCCATTGGTATCATTTTCATTAAGCCCAACTGTTGGGAAGGGGGTTTTAATAGGCAATGATTCAGAATCATGTTAAATTTTCGCCTAGAAAAAACTGCCATGCTCATCTTCCAAAAGGTCCCTTGGCTGTTCACATGAATATATCAGAGTGGACATTGGTTTTCTAGGTACCCACAAGCCTCTTCTTTCCAGACATACCCACTTTGTCCAACTTGCATGCTATTTGGGGCAATAATCACGCAGGTGTGTGCATGTGGTACAAATGTGTCGAACATTCTAACAACTGCCAAAAATAAAAATGTGAATGTTGGGTTAGGGTTTGTTGTTAGAATGTTGAACATAGAAGATCAATTTTGGTGTCAAACTACACATTTTCTGGGTCAATAAATGTGTTAATGCTATGAAGAATGTCACCAGATTAATATTTGTACCATTCTAACAACATATTTACATAATTTTTTACTTGTTTAACAGTCAGACATGCATGAATCAAATAGACATTTTATTAGGATCACTCGTTACTATAAGAACTAATTATCTCGTAAAGTTATGGCGGAGGGAGGTGGCACAGAGACATAGGAACTTCAATAAATTACATGTATTATTATTATTATTATTATTATTATTATTATTATTATTATTATTATTATTATTATTATTATTATTATTATTATTATTATTATTATTATTATTATTATTATTATTATTATTATTATTATTATTATTATTATTATTATTATTATTATTATTATTATTATTATTATTATTATTATTATTATTATTATTATTATTATTATTATTATTATTATTATTATTATTATTATTATTATTATTATTATTATTATTATTATTATTATTATTATTATTATTATTATTATTATTATTATTATTATTATTATTATTATTATTATTATTATTATTATTATTATTATTATTATTATTATTATTATTATTATTATTATTATTATTATTATTATTATTATTATTATTATTATTATTATTATTATTATTATTATTATTATTATTATTATTATTATTATTATTATTATTATCATAACTCTTTAGCCCATATAGGCGTATTTAACTGTTATGGAGTGTGGAACTAAGTATATGGTGCAAAGACTATGTGTGGGAATGATGTTGCGTATGACCAATATGCGTAGGTGTGTGCAAGAGTCACACACACAAGAGTGTGTGCAAGAGTCCAGTGTGTGTGCATGTGTGCATGTGTGTGAGCAAGAGTCTTGACATCAATGATAACCAGATATATCAACAACAACTATTACTACTAGGCCTACTGCTGCTGCTGCTACTACTACTACTACTACTACTACTACTACTACTACTACTACTACTACTACTACTACTACTACTACTACTACTACTACTACTACTACTACTACTACTACTACTACTACTACTAATAATAATAATAACAATCATCATCAATCATCATCATCATCATCATCATCATCATCATCATCATCATCATCATCATCATGTTTCAATTTATAATGGCACACTTTAAAATGTACACCAAATCTCAAGGTGCTTATGACTCATCTAATAATGTATTGAAGAGTATTCTCTTACAGGCAGTAAGTCCCAGCTCCCAGTCACAATGCTACAGGCCATTGCATCAGAACACAGTGATCAAAATAAGGATCTGAAAGATAAGAACTGAAATTACACACAGTAATCTTTTGGTTCAATAAAATATGAATTTTCAATTGTGATTAATTAAATCATGTTTAAATTATGTAAATGAAACAATAACCCATTCTGAAAAAAGGAGGAAAAGAATGAGAAGAATATTCATCCATCATCATTTTATTGCAGTGACATTTTTTGTTTTTTAACAGGGCATCAAATGCGAATTGAAACTGCTTAGAAAAATAAATAGCACTTATACAGATATTTACAAATTAGAAACTATGTCACTAAACACACAGATTGGGATACGGTAACTCAAAGATTTACTCCCAAATAAAAGCAGTCACCAGACTTTGAGACTATCACGTTCAGCACATAATATAATATGAGCTACTAACGTTCATGCAAATGCCTGTGTGCTCTGATGATCAGCTGACACAAATGCTAGCCTGGTTAAAGACATCCAAGTCCTCATTAGATTAGATTAGATTCTTTACTGACCACCCAGCCAGGCTGGTGGAATTTGTTTTCAGTGCAGCATTGTTACAGCATTGTTCCAACATAGAACATAGAACATCACTTACAATACATACATACTACATGCAGTTGAATACATGGTTTAGCTAGCTACGTTAGTCAACTATCTGTCTTGAGCTATGTTGATTATTCCTTCCATAGGAAGATATATTTAAATGTATTTGTATTTTATTTCGTTTTTATTTTTATTTTTTTTATTACAAATGTGTGTGTTTATGGTTGAAAATGTTCGAGATAAATAAATATCAAATCGAACTGAAGAAGTTATCCCCTTTCTAACAAGAGAGAAAAACGTAGCAACGTCATTGCTTATGTCCAGAGATTGCACCTTTGATAACTAAAGTAATGACACTTGACTTACCGGTTATATTATGTTTTGCCTTTTTAAACATACGCACGCCTTACACCGGTGTTATAGACGCGTCCCTTATCGCGCTGTCCTCCTGGTCGTTACGTCATTACGGTGTTGATGACCGGTATAGCCGACAGCTGTCGCGAGACGTGCACTGAGATGGCCACCGCGGGAGTTTTGATGAACCATTCTGATATTTCCGCGGGTCTTGTGCAGTGGTCACGTGCCACTGTCAACCATGCGACCGACAGTGGCACGACTCGAGACGCGCACCGTTTGACAATGATATGCGCTGCGCATGCTCGTGAGTCGTGACTCGTGACTGAGGAGAGGATGGCCCGCAGGCCGCAGGAATTTCTATAAACATTCTGATACTTTGATTAGTTAACTATCTATTCCGTTAGTTAACTATGTATTGATAGATAACTTATTACATATTAATATGATATTGTAAGGGGCAGGACCAGATAAGCGTTGCTTCTTTCCGTCCCTTCTCGAACAAAACCATTTGTCTTGAGCTATGTTGATTATTCCCTCCATAGGAAGATATATTTAAATGTATTTTATTTCGTTTTTATTTATTTTTTGTTATTACAAATGTGTGTGTTTATGGTTGAAAATGTTCGAGATAAATAAAGATCAAATCAAATCTAACTGAATCATGTACCGCAGGTACTTTTCATACCTGCAATTGATCAAAATTAAGGAAACAAACACAGAAGATGCACATTGAGCTGTACTGTACTGTACCCATTCTGCAATCTGTTAATACACTTTTCAATCAATCAATCAATCACATACATGGATGTAATGACAGCAAGAAGAGGTAGACACATATATGAAGTATGCAAACATCGCCTGCTGCGTCCATCGCGTATATATATTATAATATATATACCCAGGGAACAAACTTAACTTTTTGACTTACCAGCCATTTGGCTGGTAGATTTAAAAAAACTACCAGCCGGGCAGATTTTTTACCAGCCAAAAATCCAATTAGTATTTATATTGTAACGTTTGGCCACTTTAAATCATTGAACAGAGAGAGAGAGGTAGATAGATAGATAGATAGATAGATAGATAGATAGATAGATAGATAGATAGATAGATAGATAGATAGATAGATAGATAGATAGATAGATAGATAGATAGATAGATAGATAGATAGATAGATAGATAGATAGATAGATAGATAGATAGATAGATAGATAGATAGATAGATAGATAGATAGATAGATAGATAGATAGATAGATAGATAGATAGATAGATAGATAGATAGATAGATAGATAGATAGATAGATAGATAGATAGATAGATAGATAGATAGATAGATAGATAGATAGATAGATAGATAGATAGATAGATAGATAGATAGATAGATAGATAGATAGATAGATAGATAGATAGATAGATAGATAGATAGATAGATAGATAGATAGATAGATAGATAGATAGATAGATAGATAGATAGATAGATAGATAGATAGATAGATAGATAGATAGATAGATAGATAGATAGATAGATAGATAGATAGATAGATAGATAGATAGATAGATAGATAGATAGATAGATAGATAGATAGATAGATAGATAGATAGATAGATAGATAGATAGATAGATAGATAGATAGATAGATAGATAGATAGATAGATAGATAGATAGATAGATAGATAGATAGATAGATAGATAGATAGATAGATAGATAGATAGATAGATAGATAGATAGATAGATAGATAGATAGATAGATAGATAGATAGATAGATAGATAGATAGCTTTTTATTTAAATTTTATTGCGCTTTTGTTTTTAAATTGTCTGTTTATACTATGTTTTTAATTAACTATGTACTATTTTTATCTTATTTTTATTCTGTATTTTATTTTATTTGTTTTACTAATAACTATTTTATTTCTATTTTTTTAACTGTTTTAACCATGTAGTATTTGGGATCCCAGTGAACAAAAAGTCCATTACAAATCCAATCTATTATTATTATTATTATTATTATGTGTGGCTGCCGCCCTGGCGGACATCTGTGCTCTACTGAGTGCACCTTTCTAGTCTAGAGAGAGAGCGCTGATTCTCCGTAGCTGAGCAGGGTTGCATTTTGTCAACACAAGTTGGAACCCTGGAGGAAGCGATATAAGGAAACGAATTGCCAATAAATGTGAAGTTATCTTTGAACCTGTTGCAGGGAATATGCCTCCACATATTTGGTCAAATCAAATGCGAAATAGTAAAATATCAGAGCACAATCAAAAACGCGATTGCAGGGTTTTCTTGTAGGCTAAAGAACGGGTGATGTAAGACCTCATGTGCGTCTCATGTTACAAACTTGACCTTGTGAGCAGAGCGCATCTCATTTACATTTAAAGGTTCATTGTTTGTAAACATTAGAACGGACACGTGACACACACACACACACACACACACACACACACACACACACACACACACACACACACACACACACACACACACACACACACACACACACACACACACACACACACACACACACACACACACACACACACACACACAGTTTCAACTCACCACCGCCGCATCATATTGACACCGAGCACAGAGAGATGCTTCCAGCGCAGCTGGATACTATTGAGCACAGACGACCCATTACCTACCGGCCGCGGTAGATGCAGTGTATTTTGTTAGCCGCCAGGTGGCGGCAGACCTTAAATTCTAATCGCCAAAGAATAAATCTACAAGTCAATGGCGCTGGGCGTGTAACTATTTTGTACCCTGTATATACCGTATTAGCGCTTTAATATGGCGTGTTCTGTGATTGAATGAATGAATGAATGAAAACTTTATTTAACAGATTGCAGAATGGGTACAATACAGTACGGCTCAATACATACAATTGTTAAGGGGATGCAGACCTGAGAAAGACGTTTGTCTTGTTTCCATCAGGGTCCCCCATTTTCAATTCATATAGACATTTATGACATACACAACATACATGACATTTATGGCATAGGGACATATAGGTATTTAGTACTGATACATTTGTGACATAAACGGTATTCAAATATACAGTACTGTTACCCCTAGATCCTGACAGAGTATATATGATGGGGAGGGGACTGTACATTAGGAGGGGGTGGGAGAGAAATATACATACGGCGGGGAGGGAATATATACATGCGGTGGGGAGGAGACTGTCTATTAGGAGGTGGTGGGGGTTTTGGGCATTTACGGTGGCCAGTTTCGAATTGCAGCCTCCCGTAGGTGCTCCTTAAGAGCGGTTTTGAATGTGGGTAGTGATTCACATTCCTTTACAGCTTTGGGTAGGGCGTTCCACATTGTTGTGGCATAATTGCGAAACGTGTTTAGTCCCTTGTTTGAGCCGAATCTGGGTTTTACATGATTTGTTGAGCTTCCTCTGGTGTAGTGGTTGTGGTATTCACTGACCTTTGGGAAGTATTTTGACATGTACATGGGTACCCCGGTCGTATAGTGTATCTTGTAGACCAGGCCCATTGCAAGTTGCTGTACTCTGTCGTCTACTCTAAGCCATCCTAGGTTGTCAAAGTGGGCAGGGGTGAGGTGGGTTCTGGGGTTCAGGTCAAGTAGTAGTCTGACCAGTTTGTTTTGTGATGTTTGTAATTTAGTTTTAAGCGCCTTTGAGGTGCTTTGGTACCATGAGGTGCACGCATAGTCGTAGTACCCTTGAATGAGTGCTCCTGCCAGAGTCTTCAGGGTATTCTTGTTTACCAGAGAGGAGATCCGGTACAAGAATCTAGTTCGTTGGTTGACTTTTTTTATTACATTGGATGCCATTTTGTCACAGGAAAGATTTGCCTCTAGGATGGAACCCAGGTAGGTAATTTCGTCTTTCCTTGTGACAATATTGTCACCCACTGTAACTGAGAAGCCGTCGGTCTTGCTGAGTTTGTTATTTGAACCGAAGAGAATGGACTCTGTTTTGCCCATGTGTAATGATAGTTTGTTATCAGCGAGCCATATGCAGATTTTGCCTAGTTCCGTGCTGAGGGTTTTTTCAACCTGCAACTTGTTCTTGTCAGAGACCAGCAGGGCTGAGTCGTCCGCAAACAGGAACAAGTTGCAGTCACAGGCTGACGACATGTCATTTGCATAAATTAGGAAGAGTAGTGGTCCTAGTATGCTTCCTTGTGGAACACCACAGCTCACTGTGAGGGGGGGGGATAGAGTACCGTTTACCTCTACCATCTGTTCTCTCCCCTCCAGGTAGGATTGCATCCAGCTCACTGATAAGCTATCAAAACCAATTGCTTTTAGCTTGTCCATCAGAATGGAGTGATTGACAGTGTCGAAGGCCTTTTGTAGGTCCAGCATGACCATGCCGCAGTATTTGCCCGCGTCCACCTCTTGTTTGATGTGGTCGTTCAAATAGAGGAGGCATGTGTCAGTGGAGTGGGACGTTCTGAAGCCAGATTGGAATTCGTAGATTAGATTTTTTTCCGCCAGGTACTTTTCGACCTGTTCGTAGACTATTTTCTCCATGACTTTCGAGATGGAGGTAAGAATAGAAACAGGGCGGTAGTTGCCTGGGTCTAATTTGCTGCCCTTTTTGTGCAGAGGGGTCACTCTCGCAATTTTGAAGTCCTTGGGGACGTGTCCCTGTTTTATAGAGAGGTTTATTATGTGTGTGATGACTGGGGTGATGGCGGCTGCTGCGTCTCTGAGGAATTTGGAGGGGATGTTGTCATGGCCAGTGGCCTTGTTAGGTTGGAGGGCGCTCAATTTTTTGAGTACCTCATCAGTTGTTACCATTTCAAGTTTGAAGTCATCTTTGTGGACCCCTAGGTTTTTGTAGTATTCTACTATGTGTTCTACCCCATAATGCCCTGAGTGGGAGGGTAGTTTGTTTACCAGTGTTGTGGCTATGTTTGTGAAGAAGATGTTTAAGTAATTGGCTACATCCAGCTTGTCTGTGATGAGCGTGTTGTCCGTCTTTATGTTTATGTTTGAGAATCTGGCTTTAAGTTTTTTACTGCAGCCTAGTTGATTATTGAGTAATTTCCAAAGTTCGCAGGGTTTGTTTTTGTTTTCCTCAGTTTTGTCGTTGATGAAATTTCTTTTTGCGGATCTGATCATGGTGTTTACGTCATTTCTTAGTCTGTTTCTTTGAATTTTTAGTTCAACCACGTGGGCTTGGAGTTCACTGTTTGAGCTTTTGGAAAGCTTTGTTTGACTTTTATGAAGTTCAGAGCATTTTTTGTCTCTGGTTTTCATAGCGGCCAGTATTTCAGTGTGCATCCATGGCTCAGCGCGATTTTTAACCCTGGTGGTTCTTATGGGTGCCATGTTGTTGAGTATTGCTGTGAATTTGGTTTTGAATCCAAGCCATGTTTCTTCAACCTGTGTACCACTGAGTTCATCTGACCAGTCCAAGCTCCCCAGTTCTAGGTTAAAGGCCTCTCTAGATATAGTGTGTAATAGTGTGCTATGCGACTTGCGGGTTGTGTCATTGCACTCAGTAGGGATATCCTCTTTCATTGGTCTATGTTGACCACTCCCCCGATCCTTAGGCCGCGCCCCCTTTTTGTATCCTTTGAACCGTTTGTCATAGAGACTCGCGAGAGACCCTCTCCCGTTGGCCGGCGGTGCACAGGCGTCACCCACACTTTCACAATTTCCCCCGCGCGGAATTGTCTAGTTAGTGTGGGTGACCTGGCGAAGCCAGGTTGCCACCCACACTATAGTTATCTATACTCTTTTTATTACAGTGTGGGTGACCTGGACCTGGCGAAGCCAGGTTGCCACCCACACTGTAGTTATTGTACGTCTTTTTATTCTTTTTATTCTTCTTTATTATTCCACCGATTTTGCTAACACCACTCGTGCCAGAGCGTTCGCGCCCCATACACGTGAAAGGTATCAAAACGAGCGGCTTGCCTATAGCAACAGCGGTATTCGAACTCGTAAAGTTTCACCGCACCGTCTGGCTACGAATCAACTTTCAACGGTAAAATTACGGTCCCATTGGAAATGCATTGCAATTTAGAGTGTAGCAGCTGAAATAATCTTTTTTCCCCTACCTTGGGTGAATTGCGAGTGTGATCTCAATTTTGGACGTAGAAATAAAACAAACACATCAAAACGATGACACGGCTGTCAGCCCGCTCACAAAAGAAAAATAAATGGAATTGGACATTTCCATCTCAACTGACGACCATTTCTTTGAAGGTTCTCCTCTCCATTGACCGCCATGCAATCGCACTCTAGGAATCTCTTTTTTCACACTATTTTTTAGCCTTCTGTTCCGATCGCCGAAGGAGTGCCACAATATCGCACGAATGCCACAATATCGCACACAACCCTTCGCCTACTCGTTGTAGTGCTCCTGTGCGAGTCACAACGCTTCATCTCTTATAGTTTTCTTTTAATCAACGTGACAATGCAGTCATGTAAAGAAAATTCAGAATATGCAAGTCATTGTGCTCATGGCTGATTGGTTCAGCCTTAACAGCTGTGAGGCTCAGGGCTCATGGCTCAGCTGACCTGCCAATGACATCATCCACTTAACCCATCATTGCCCATCACTGTGTTGCAGTACTGAATTGCTGGACAGCGCCATCTGTCTTGCGGGTTGTGTCATTGTACTCAGTAGGGATATCCTCTTTCATTTTTCATTGGTCGATGTTGACCACCTTTCATTGGTCGATGTTGACCACTCCCCCGATCATTAGACCACGCCCCCTTATGCCACACCCCCTCAGTGTATCTCTTGAACCGTTTGTCGTAGAGACTTGCGGATTGTGCCATTGGTCGATGTTGACCACCTTTCATTGGTAGATGTTGACCACTCCCCCGATCATTAGACCACGCCCCCTTAGGCCACACCCCCTCAGTGTATCTCTTGAACCGTTTGTCGTAGAGACTTGCGGATTGTGCCATTGTACTCGGTAGGGATATCATCTTTCATTGGTCGATGTTGACCACTCCCCCGATCATTAGACCACGCCCCCTTAGGCAACACCCCCTTTCATTGGTCGATGTTGACCACTCCCCCGATCATTAGACCTCGCCCCCTTAGGCCACACCCCCTCAGTGTATCTCTTGAACCGTTTGTCGTAGAGACTTGCGGATTGTGCCATTGGTCGATGTTGACCACCTTTCATTGGTCGATGTTGACCACTCCCCCGATCCTTAGACCACGCCCCCTTAGGCCACACCCCCTCAGTGTATCTCTTGAACCGTTTGTCGTAGAGACTTGCGGATTGTGCCATTGTACTCGGTAGGGATATCCTCTTTCATTGGTCGATGTTGACCACTCCCCCGATCATTAGACCACGCCCCCTTAGGCCACACCCCCTTTCAAAAACTCGGAAAAATCCGAAAACTCGGAAAAATCTAAAATCCGAAAAAATTCAAAAACTCGGAAAAATCCCAAAACTCGGAAAAATCCGAAAAATCCGAAAACTCGGAAAAACCGAAAAAGTTCAAAAACCCGGAAAAGTCCGAAAACCCGAAAACTCGGAAAAATCCAAAAACTCGGAAAATTCCGAAAACTCTGAACATTTTTAAAACTCCGAAACATCAAAAATCCGAAAAAGTTCAAAAACTCGGAAAAGTCCGAAAACCCGAAAACCCGGAAAAATCCAAAAACTCGGAAAATTCCGAAAACTCGGAAACATCAAAAATCCGAAAAAGTTCAAAAACTCGGAAAAGTCCAAAAACCCGAAAACTCTGAAAAATTCTCAAAGCACTTCATGGCTATGGAGGTGAGGGCTACAGGGCGGTAGTCGTTGAGGCAAGCGGGCGTAGATTTTTTGGGTACAGGGATGATGGTGGACTTCTTCAGACAGGTGGGGATGACAGCCTGTTCCAAGGACAGGTTGAAGATGTCAGTGAATACCGGGGCCAGTTGGTCGGCACAGACTTTTAGGACGCGGCCGGGGATGCCGTCCGGTCCTGCTGCCTTCCTGATATTCACTTTTTTAAAGATCCGTCTCACCTCATGCTCTGTTACCCTGAACACTGAGTCTCCATCAGCAGACCCCCCCCCCCCCATTGCCGTGGTTTGTAGGCTGGTGTTGTTATTCACAGCCTCAAACCTCGCATAGAAGGAATTGAGATAATTTGCTAAGGAGATGTCACTGTTCAGTTTGAGGGGGGTGCCTTTGTAGTCTGTCATTGTTCTGAGGCCCTGCCACATGCCTCTAGAGTCAGCCTGTTCAAACTGAAGTTCAACTTTATCCCTGTAACGCCGTTTTGCCTCTATTACTGCTCTCCTGACGTTGTATCTTGCCATCTTGTGTTCTTCCATGTTGCCTGTCACCAGCCCGGTGTTGTATGCTGATGTGCGCACTTTCAAAGCCTCACGGACGGATTTGTCTACCCAGGGCTTTTGATTTGGGTAGATTTTAATTTTGGTGGAGGGGATTGTTTCTTCTACCAGAGTACAGACATAGTCAATCACCGTTTCGGTGTATTCGTTAATATTGGCTGTGTTATCACGGAATACACTCCAGTCTGTGCATCCGGTACGTGCGGTACGTGCGTCACGATGCGGCACGCGCAGCCATACGAAGAATACGTCTCATACCACTAGGTGAAACTAGGGTTGCACATTTTACAAATCTATGCTCAATATCTTTACTTTACACTGGCTTACATTGATCTTTAACGTTGAATATTAAGCTTGTATGGCCAAATGTAGATGATGAATAAAACGTTGAAGCTTGTAAAGAAGGCACGATCGATGACAAGCGGACAGAACAACACTGACACTCTGCACTGGGTCGCTTCTCCCCTCCTCCCCTCCCGTTTACTAGTCTAGTACAGCTAGCTGTCCCTAAAACAAAACCATGAATGAATTATTAATGTTTATTGTAACACAGCAGGGTCATTGCAATTTTACAGTTTCCTTTAGTTTTCTTGTTCGCCCAATAATGTTAACCAATGGACACAAACACACACGCTTCTTTCTCTCACAGACTTAGTCTCACATGCACAGCCGATCAAAAGAAATATATAAGTTTCTGCTACTGTGTTTAAATCCAAAATATATATAAATCCTCTGCCATTGTTGTGTAACATGTCATCTGTTCTCTAGTCTTCTTCAGTCTCGGCTTCACGTTAAGTTAAATCATCTCTACAAGTGAAACTGAAACTAAGTTGTTGCATAAGTTGTTAAGGGGGCAGTAGGCAATTCATTTACTGGATGCCTGAACACAGAATGACACCAGTGGGGGTGCATAATTATTATTATTTTTTTATTATTATTAATTTTATTTTTATTTTTTTTTGACAGGCAAGGGGTGGTTTGCCACGGCAGAAATTCTGCCGCGGCAGAATTTTTTTTCATTTAATGAACCTGTACATGCAATTTCCTGCAATATAGAGCCTTCAATCTTGACCAATAAAGCTGCTCTTTTCACCATAAAACTCAGTTTATATTGCAGTATGATAGCCAATTACTATAATAATAATAATATATTAATATATATATATATATATACTGTATATATACTGTATATTGATTTTTCGCTCTTTTATTTTTATTAAATCAATCTCCTTTCAAATAGGCCAAGTTTTTAATAAGAAAGAGAGAAAAAATACCAACAAGGAACAATAACAGGGTCTGCTGTAAATATAGCCTATTTTGTGTCTTAATTTGTTATGTTATCCTACACTTTAAGCTGTCTGATATTTCCATTACCTGTAACTCTTGGGTCTCTTTCTCTCCTTCTCTGCCTCCTCCCTGAGTCTGCACAGTCACCATATCATTCTACATTAAGGAGAGCAATACACTTATGAATACACTGAACATCATTATGAAACATTTCTATTGCACCCTTACTTACAATTCATTATGAATTGAAAATGGGGAACCCTGATGTAAACAAGACGAAAGTCTTTCTCTGGTCTGCATCCCCTTAACAATTGTGTGTATTGAGCTGTACTGTACTGTACCCATTCTGCAATCTGTTATTGATTGATTAAAAATGTTATTAACATATTGCAGAATGGGTACAATATAGTACGGCTCAATACACACAATTGTTAAGGGGATGCAGACCAGAGAAAGACTTTTGTTTTGTTTACATCAGGGTCCCCTTATTGCATTATTATTATTATTATAAAAAAAAGTACAAAAAAAAAAGTAAAAAAAAAAACAAAACTGGGGGGCCCTCATCACTAAAGGCCCACGGGCCGCGGCCGTCGTTAATCCGGCCCTGCTCGTCTGCCATAGCGAACGTTAAAATTTGCAAACGAAGTCAACGTTATCCAGCTGACGACACCACATATCTAGATATATGACAACGTTAGCTAGCGGCTAGCACTAAAGCTAACGCCAACCAGAGGGAAACTTTGTTATTATTATTATTATTATTATTGGTATGACCAGATGGCATTTCGGGACGTGAAACACTTTTATTGTATTGCGTGGTAGAACTTCTACCACTCAATAGAAGACATGTCTAACATAAATAATCTTAACAATCATAAACAACTTACTGGAAAATCCTGCCTGCCACCAAATGACACACTTCTGTGGCCTTTATTTACACTCAGCCTACCTGCAGCGCCAGCGCCGTGCGCCGTCTGCTCTGCTGGGGGTGGGAGAGGCACTGGATCAAACCATATGGGGGAGCAGGGGGGGGTGTCGCAATCTTTGGAAACTTAAAAACTTGCTATTAAGTGTCATTGCGTATTATTAATTTGATTGAAATTACGTAGTTATGGTTAGAAATATATATTGGTGGGGGATATATCAAATTTTTCATATGATCAAAAAGTGGTGGAGCAAGAGCATAGCTTTGCTCCCCCAAGTTCAATAGTCGGAGAGCATTTGCTCCGAGTGCTCTTATGGCCAGGCGTCTATGTCACTGACTACCACGGCAAGCCTATAGAATATGATTCTATTTAATAATGTATAATAATAATTATAAATATTTTTTTCCTGTTGTACCGAACTCATACCAAACCGTGGCACCAATACCGAGGTACGTACCGAACCGTGGCTTCTGTGTACCATTACATTTTTTTTTAACAAATGTTTTTTTTCCCATTTTTTAACATGAAACTAGACAAACAATACAGTAACAGTAATAATCAATCATAAATCACAGGACAATGACAGAAATAATAATAACAATAATGACAGTCCAGTAATTAAATCAAAATAAATGTAGATTAAAAGACATAAAAATAATAATGTGCTCTTGCTCGCTCTTCCTCGCTCTTTCCTTCCCCTTCCCTCCCCCTCCACCCCCCCTCAGGACCCCCACTTGGTCTATACATCCACTATTTCATTTAACATCAGAAAATTACAAGTTTATATGCTTCCCTTTATCTTCTCCATCACAGCTACCCAGACTGCTATGCTGGCTTCATTAACACCTACATTTCGTGCAGTGGATATCTCTAGATAAATCACATCGAGATAGGTAAGAATTAGGATTAGATTTTATTGATTTATTATTATTATTATTATTTCTTTTCAGATAATGGTTGAAGAAGTGCGTCTTTAGTCGACGGTGAAAGATTGGACAGGTTTCGACTGTCCTAACTGGGGTGGGTAGTTCATTCCACCATTGTGGGGCAAGGACTGAGAATAGGCGACTTCTCTTTGATGACCCTCCCGGAGCTCGGATAGGAGTAGGTCTGAGGCGGCCAGAAGATGCAGAGCGTAGGGGTCTTGAGGGTGTGTAGTAGTTAGTGACCATTGACCGGAGGTAGGCGGGAGCAGTTCCCTTTGCCGCACGGTATGCCAGGTCGAGGGCCTTGACGCGGATTCGTGCAGCAATGAGGAGCCAGTGCAGGTCCCTGAGAAGTGGGGTTACATGGGCCGACTTCGGTAGGTTTGAGAGATCAGGCGGGCCGCTGCGTTCTGAATGAGTGTCCACTTGAATAACATGTCCACTTGTTATTTTATAGCGTTATATAATAAAAACTCCAAACCTTTGTCCAACATCTCATCAAGCAGAATCAGCAGGAACATTGTCCTCCTTCCTCTCCACCATGCACTGCTGCTGGGATGTTAGTGGAGGAGGATGCTTTATGACAACGTGGTAATGGATCAGACCACCTGTAGTCTATACTGATCACATGTAGCTAGTATCAGCCTGATAGTGGTGTTGGGTATAGGATCTGTGCATCCCTATATATTGGTTCAGCGTGTTGTTACTTTCCTGTTAAGAGAGTAGTGTGAAATAGTGACATGTCCCTTTGTTACTTTCAAAAGCAATGGTTACAACAAATTACATTTAAATGATTGTATGCCCTTCTTTCTAGACTCCATGGCCTTACAGCTGTTTATCTGTGAAGAGGAGGTTCCCCCTGAGCAGCAGGAGAGGAGCCCCAGTCTGGTCCAGGAGGAGCCAGAGCTCCTACAGATGAAAGAGGAACAGGAGGAACTCTGGATCAGTCAGGAGGGAGAGGAGCTTCCTGTCTCTGTGAAGAGTGAACATGATGAAGAGAAACCTCAGTCCTCACAGCTCAGCCAAACCCAGGACACAGAGCCCCTCCGGATTAAAGAGGAACAGGAGGAACTGTGTCAAGATCTAGAGGAGGCTGATGCCTCCAAGATGACCTTACAACCTATGAAATGTGAAAATGAAGGTGAGAACACTCTGTCCTCACAACTCAGCCAACACCGGGACCCAGAGCAGATTAAAGATGAACTAGATCAAGGGCTGGAAGAAGCTGATCTCTCCAAGATCACAGTAGACCCAGTGAAATGTGAAGATGGTCAAGAGAACGCTCTGTCCTTCCAGCCTCTTCAAACCCAAAGGGAGAAAAACAGAGAAGCATACTCTTTACCCAGCACCTCAACTGAACATATGAAAACAGAACCTGAAGGAGAGGACTGTGGAGTAGCAGAACTAGCCAGTAACTTAGATCCAGCTGGTGATTTAGAACCAACTAGAGATAGCCAGCCTCTCTCTTCAGACTGTTCTCTAACTGAGACTGATGACGGTGATGATGACAGTTCTGGAACTGAGACTGATGACGGTGACGATGACAGTTCTGGAGCTGAGACTGATGATAGTGATAAATGGAAGGAGAGTGGAGGTCCAGGTTTGATGGCAGTAAAACAAAAGAAGACACAGAAAATACAAACGTTGTCTAACAGGCCTGGGTTCAGCAAGAAGAGAGATCTGAAGACACGCATGATAACTCATACTGGAGAGAAACTATCTAGTTGTTCAGTTTGTGAGAAAGGGTTCAGTATGAAGGCACAACTGAAGATACACATGATAACTCATACTGGAGAGAAACCTTTTGTTTGTTCAGTTTGTGGGAAAGGGTGGAATGACCAAGGAAATCTGAAGAAACACATGATAACTCATACTGGAGAGAAACCATTTAGTTGTTCAGTTTGTGAGAAAGGGTTCAGTATGAAGGTTAATCTGAAGACACACATGATAATTCATACTGGAGAGAAACCATTTAGTTGTTCAGTTTGTGAGAAAGGGTTCGGTAGGAAGGGAGATCTGAAAAAACACATGATAATTCATACTGGAGAGAAACCATTTAGTTGTTCAGTTTGTGAGAAAGGGTTCAGTATGAAGGCACAACTGAAGACACACATGAGAACCCATACTGGGGAGAAACCATTTAGTTGTTCAGTTTGTGAGAAAGGGTTCAGTAGCAAGGGAGATCTGAAAAAACACATGATAATTCATACTGGAGAGAAACCATTTAGCTGTTCAGTTTGTGAGAAAGGGTTCAGTATGAAGGGAGATCTGAAGCCACACATGAGAACACATACAGGAGTGAAACCATTTAGCTGTTCAGTTTGTGGGAAAGGGTTCAGTAGCAAGGGAGATCTGAAGCCACACATGAGAACACATACCGCAGAGAAACCATAACAAATCTGAAGACGCACATGAGAATACATACTGGAGAGAAACCTTTTAGTTCAGTTTGTGGGAAAGTGTTCAGTCAGCAAACATCTGAAGACACAAATGAGAACACATACTGGAGAGAAACCATTTAGTTCAGTTTGTGGGAAAGTGTTCAATCAGGAAACATCTGAAGACACACACTAGAACTCATACAGGAGAGAAACCATTTGGTTGTTCCGTTTAAGCTGAGAGTAGACTTGATAAGAATAAAGAGAACAGGTCCCCAAACACAGTTTGCAGTATATTAAATAGAAACCCCATGTACTTTTTTAGAAGAAGAACACACACATGCGGGATGTGCGACACACAGGAACACTCACACACATGCACTGAAATGTGTCTCTGCACTTTTCCCATCCCATCGTCCTCCCCCCCCCAAGGGCAGACATGGACTGTGGCTGATCCCTAGGAAGACTTCAGTGTTCAATGTTGAAAGACGAACACATCACATTGGACCTGGACTTTAATTTAAAAACAGAAATGGACTTCCATAATGTTATTACTGTATATATTATATATTATGTTGTATGTATCACTGTTTTAGAAGGTGGCTGCAATATTATCATTCATTGATAATTGTTCCACGGTAACAATTAGGGATTGGAAATGTAGCAGCCAGAATAGGGATTTTGTGTTCATGAAGTTTTTATATTCATGTATTCTCATTTACATTATTGAATTGAAATATTTACACTAATCTAATTTGATTTAATATAAAGATTTAGTTTTTGTTCATATTACCGATGATGGCTATATTATTAATTTGTGAGAAATCTCTTAATGTTGTGGGTTTAACCTATTAGCCCCTCTCCCGTAATATAAGGAACAGGAAGTGATGTGAACTTTAAAATATTTCTTTATGTCAGTAAGAGTTTAGAGACGTAACCTAGGCAAAAAACAGTGACCGACAAAACAACACTAATTACAAAAGAGAGACATACAATGACGATACCATCTATGTCTGCTAAAACAGCTAGCATGGCAGCTGAGCACCTGACCCAGGTGTTAGAGCATCTCTGTGTGTATCTCCATGCCCAAAAGGCCTATAAATTACTTGTTTGAGGTGCCATGAAGGTGCTGGAACGCATAGTCCTGTCAGTTTTAAAAACACTCACATCCCCCCTGATGGACCCTCTACAATTCGCCTATCGCACAAACCGGTCTACTGATGATGCAGTCAACCTGGCACTGCACTACACCCTCCAGCATCTGGAGACCAAAAACAGTTACGCCCGGATACTCTTTATTGACTTCAGCGGTGCCTTCAACACCATCGACCCCCTCATACTGTTCCAAACCCTGACCAACATGAACATTGCCCCCTCCCTTTGTTTCTGGTTGCTGGACACACTGAAGGGCCGCAAACAGGTAGTCCGCTTCCGCTACAACAACCTCACCTCTCTCCCTCTGACCACCAACATTGGGGTACCACAGGGGTGTGTTCTCTCCCCGTGGCTTTTTTCCCTCTACACTAACAACCTCCGTTCAGCATCCCCCTCAGTCAAAACGCTTAAATACGCGGACGACACCACCATCCTAGGGCTGATCTCCAACAACAAGGAGGATGACTACTGGCTGGAGGTGGAGCGGACACTTACATGGTGCAAAGAACATAACCTGATACTCAACGAAAGCAAGACCGTTGAACTCATTATTGACTTTCGCAAAATCACACCCACTAAAACACCCATGCTCATCAATAACCAACCCATTTAAGCCACAGACACATTTAAATACTTAGGAACACACATCAGCAATAAACTCAACTGGGATCATCACACCACTCATCTACTTAAAACAGCCAACCAAAGATTATTTCACTTAAGACAACTCAGGAAGTACAAGGTTAGGAAGACGTTAATGATACAATTTTACACAGCCATCATACAAAACATCATTTCACTCTCCATCACTGTTTGGTACGGCAACACACCCAAACACACACTACACAGACTAGACAGGATCATCATTAGGGCATCCAAAATCATTAACTGCACACTCCCCACCCTGGACTCCATACACAAACATCACACCATCACACGCGCACACAAAATCATCAGTGACCCCCTGCACCCAGCTCATCACCTCTTCCAACTCCTCCCCTCTGGTAGAAGGTTTAGGTCACTAGGTAGTCGCACGGTTAGGTTCAACAACAGTTTCTTCCCCAAGGCCATACAATTACTTAACTCCAACTCATCCTAATTTCACCCCCTGCTGTTATGTTATTAGTTAGGGAATTTTAGCAAGATGTTTGGACCATCTGTGAAAAAATGTATTACCAATAGCTTTCTTCACCAAAGTGTTCCTATAGGTGTCTACTAACACCTCTCAATTTATTCAAACCCAAATCCTCTGGGAAAATTCTGGAGAGCCAATCAAAGTTAAGGAGCCCAGGGGGCTTGGGCGAAAAATATGAAAAAAATAAAAATCAAATATTAACGTGTGGGGTGACTAACTAGGTGTTTTCAGGGGTGCTGAATCTATTCCAACCATTAGTTTTGAGTAAAATTGGCTCCCTGGCCATAAAATATTGGTATACCCAGAGGGCTTGGGTGAAAAATATGAAAAAAATAAAAATCTAATATTATCATGTGGGGTGACTAACTAGGGGTTTTCAGGGGTGCTGAATCTATTCCAACCATTAGTTTTGAGTAAGAATGGCTCCCTGGCCATAAAATATTGGTATATATAGTATAATATATTTTAAGCTATAATGTGTACAGCAAAGGGTATAATCAACGGTATGGGACTGAGGTGTTGTTGGTTTGATTCTATTCTGGAAAATAAAATATGAAAATATTGCAAAACACCAATAAGTGTTCACCTACTGTGCACATGCTCAGTAGGATACACTGTCTGCATGTGAGGAAGGAGCAGAGTGCTGCATCATGGTAAATATTTCTGCACAACAAAAACGATTTTAAGGTATGATTGTTTAACTACTCTTTGGGAGAGTAATTGGTTTTCCTCTGTTGGCAAAAAGTTTTGATAACTGTAAATGTAGCACTTTATCAATTTTCTCTAGTTTATTGCTAACAATAAACAACCATTCACCTAGCTAAAGTTTGCTTACAGCTAACATTAGATAGATAGCTAGCATCAGAGTGGTTATAAGATCAGCTGGACTTTGTGTGGTGATCTACTTTTTCAGTGAAGATAATCTTGTAGTTCACTCACTCCATCAATAAGTCTTGCTGTGTGGACCAGTTCTGTATGTTTTGACACAAATCATGACACTTGTCTTTTAAAAGACTACAACATGGAAGAGGATTCTGTAGCTTTTTGCTTAAGGTGCTTCATCTGTGGTGGTCCTGAGACTGGGATTAAAAAGCTCTCAAAAGTCACCCAAAAAGGCTATGCACAGATTTTGTCTTATTCTGAGAGTGTGGACGATGAAGCATTAATCAGAAGACTACAGAATAGCGGGCCACCATCAGTATGCAAAGGGAGCTAGGTTGTATGTACAGCTGATGCAGCAGCGACAAGACAGTCCAGCGTACCAGGAAACTCTTACCAAGTTCACAGCGTATGGCAACCATGCAGTCAGGTTCTCAGATCATGAGTGGTCAGGCACGTGGACTGACATCACAATAGAGACCACACTCATGTGTGAGGCCAAGTCCTCCGGCGGGCTAAACAGAGGGCGTTTCCGGAATGAATCTGCTCATAAGTCTTGGGTTCAGACTCTGAACCATTTCTCATTCATTCACCAGGAGCTGGAAGGCCAGAACAAATGTGGAGTACCTGTCCATACAGATGTGACAAGAGCCCAAATACAGAAAGACAACGATGCTGTCAATGCCATAGTTGGATGGTTGGAAGAAGTAAACCCTTTCGATAACACACGGGACAGGAAGACCCTGGTGTCCTTCTCTACAGGGTTTAGCAGCTCTCCCGGAGACCCAGTAAATGCGGATCAGGCAGAGGAGATTGGCAGAACCATACAGGCCAAGATGGACGGGAAAACTGTTAATGATACAATGCAAACAAAGTACAAAGTCATGTCATTAGCAACCCTCAGATCTGGACCCAAAGTCAGTGGGGAGAAGCTGGTTATTGACTCACTCAGGCTCTTCAACCGCCTCATCATCATCAGTGAGCGTGAAGTCAAGACCAAAGAAGCTCTGCTATTTGAGTTGACGCCAACACCGATGTCTCTTTTTGACAAAAACCAGAAGATGCGAAAGCCAGATAAGGCTGCTCTAGCAAAGTTCCTAAAGACATTTGTGGAACCCATCGGGCAAACCCCATGCACAAGCCTTGTGATTGATGGTGTGTGGCTCCTGCACAATGTCAAGTGGGAGGTTAACCTCACCTGGAAGGACATCGCTGAGAGCTACCTCCGGTTTGTGAAGGCCATGGGAAGCCAGCACCTCCGGATCACTGTGGTTTTTGACGGATATGACAACTCGACCAAGGACCATGATCATCTCAGACGTACAAAGCATGCATGCTGTGACATCCAGATTCGCCCAGACATCCAAACCATTATTCCTAGAGAAAAGTTCCTTGACAACAAGAACAACAAGGCCCAGCTTATCCTACTTCTAGCTGAGACATTCAGTAGTAATGGAATCCGTGTACATCAATGTTCTGATGATGCAGACACTTCTATCGTCCAGGCAGCTCTAGATGAGGCAAGAGAGTCCACTGTTGAGGTGAGAGCTGAGGATACGGACATCCTGGTTATGCTCATTCATCATGATGCAGACCACTCAGTCTTCTTCACAACAGCAAACAATGTGTCTTACGATGTTGGAAAGATACAAGAGGCCCTCCCAGAGAAATACAGGAAATATCTGCTCTTTCTACACAGCTTCTCAGGCTGCGATACCGTGTCTGCAATTTCTGGCTTTAGCAAACCAACTTTGCTACGCACACTATGCAAGACGGACCAAGCTGAGAAGGCCATGGACGTTTTTCTTGACATCCAAGCCCAGAAACATACCATCATCACAGCCGGCTGTGAAATATTCAAACTCATGTTCCATGGGAAACCACCCAAAGGCTTGGGGGACTTGAGATTTGAAATGTTCAGCAAGCGGGCTGCAGCAGGGAAAATCAGCCCTGAGAAACTGCCCCCGACTACAGCAGCAGCAGCACAACATTCTCTCCGGGCATATCTCCAAACCACAGACTGGCTTCTACTACAAAGTCCATCACTGGATGTTCTGGACTATGGCTGGAAACTGGGAGAAGAAGGCTATGCACCAGTCCCTACCACAGACCCCATTGCCCCATACTATCTCCTGAAATTCATCAGCTGCAACTGTGAGGGAGACTGCAGTACACGCAGGTGCTGCTGTAAAAAACAGGGGGTCAAGTGCATATCTGCTTGTGGCAAGTGTAAAGGAGAGTGCCATAACAACCAGACAGACGAGAAAAGGAGTGAGGAAGATGGGGAGTTGGCTTAGTAAAAAAAACTGAAACCATGTATCAATAATGCACATTTCTATGTAACATTACATTTATCTTGGAATAAAGTAAAAATATATGTTCTTATGGACAACATTTTTTTTTTACTAAAAAAACTAATGGTTGGAAACTTGGAATAGATTCAGCGCCCTGAAAAACCCTAGTTAGACACCCCACAAGTTAATATTTGATTTTTCATATTTTTCACCCAAGCCCTCTGGGTATACCAATATTTTATGGCCAGGGAGCCAATTTTACTCAAAACTAATGGTTGGAATAGATTCAGCACCCCTGAAAACCCCTAGTTAGTCACCCCACACATTAATATTTAATTTTTTTTTTTTCGCCCAAGCCCCCTGGGCTCCTTAACTTTGATTGGCTCTCCAGAATTTTCCCAGAGGATTTGGGTTTGAATAAATTGAGAGGTGTTAGTAGACACCTATAGGAACACTTTGGTGAAGAAAGCTATTGGTAATACATTTTTTCACAGATGGTCCAAACATCTTGCTAAAATTCCCTAACTATATGTATGTATGTATGTTATGTTGATGTTGATGTTATGTTGTGTTCCATGTGGTGTATTGTCGCAGCTACCACCTGCACCGTGCTCAAATTCCACCGGCCTGGCCGTGTGGCAATAAAAGAAACTTGAAACTTGAACTTGAAATAAAAAATGAAATGCTGGAAAAGAAAGCTGGATACTGTTGTAACATGCGTTACTTTATGAAGAAGATGTCAATGTGTTGATAAATGAAGTGTGGGCCCAATATGTTAGGATATGCCAATGTCAGCATATTTGGGTCACTTGACCTTTAAGATTCCAGGTATGGGTGTGGTTAGGGGCGGTCCTAACCATCAGGGGGCCATCTTGGATTGGAATCATGGCCTCATGGAGTTTTGTTTGCTTACTGCTATGTGAGATGAAGGAGGGATTTTTCCAGGCCTCCTAAAAGATTCTCCATTAACCAAGGACAGTTCAGCTGCAGTGGTGCTTCACAGTGGATTACTTCTTTTTCTTTTCCTTTTTTAAGATGTGGATCAACCCAGGACTTATCACCTTTTGGACACTCAAAGGTTTGAGTGTTGTTGGACACTACTAGCTCTACCATGCAGGCTGCATGGTCTGGTAGGCCTGAACATTATACATGGTAACATACATGGTAACATTATACATGGTAACATACATGGTAACATTATACATGGTAACATTATACATGGTAACATACATGGTAACATTATACATGGTAACATTATACATGGTAACATTATACATGGTAACATACATGGTAACATTATACATGGTACATTATATATGGTAACATTATACATGGTAACATACATGGTAACATTATACACGGTACATTATACATGGTAACATAATACATGGTAACATACATGGTAACATTATATATGGTAACATACATGGTAACATTATACATGGTAACATACATGGTAACATACATGGTAACATTATACATGGTAACATTATACATGGTAACATTATACATGGTAACATACATGGTAACATTATACATGGTAACATTATACATGGTAACATACATGGTAACATTATACATGGTAACATACATGGTAACATACATGGTAACATTATACACGGTACATTATACATGGTAACATTATACATGGTAACATTATACATGGTAACATTATACAAGGTAACATTATACATGGTAACATTTATGTTGGTGCTAATGGACTGTAAAGCTGACAGGACTGTTCTTATTGATTTGAGATGATTTTTGTTGTACCATACGTTGCTATGGGATGCCCCATTTATTTTGATCATTCTTTTGTTTAATACAACACTTTGAATTTAACACTGTTCCAGTACTCTCTTTCTTTATTGCTGAACAGGTTTGTTTATTATTTCAAGCTTGTTACACTGTGTACCATTCTGCCTTATGCTTTGTCACGAGATGTGGCAATCGAGTGCACCATTGCACCCTATATGCCATTGCAAGTTACCCATCTCTATTAGTAAGGCGATTTTCTCGATGGCTCTCTCTTGTGTACAAAGCTCTGCTTAAGCTGGTTCCCTCGTACCTAAGCGTGCTTCTGTGCACTAAGCAATACAAGTATGCCCTTCGTTCCCAAGATTGTGAGGTTTTTGTCCTTTGCTCACTTACTCGCTCTGTTCCTTTAAGCCTACTCGCTCTTTTCCATTTGTTTTCTGTTAATCATTTCATTCCCCTATTCACACGCTTCTTCCCAGAGACGTCGTTGATTGGTTCTCCCCCGTCCACACGCTTATCAATCACATCCCTCAGCTGTCACTGCTTGTCAATTAAGCATTCCCGTATTATTTATACCCCGTTTCCCCATTCAAGTTTTGTTGGATCGTTTTGATATTTCTGTTGCATTCGCCGTTCCTGCTGCCTGCTGTTGTTTCCCTGTGCTTTGCCTCCAGGATATTCAAGAAGCATTCCTCTTGGACACCCTTTCCCCGAGGCGACGCGCTCGCTCCATTCTGTTCCAACGCTCTTTACGCACAACGCCTGGGTGAGTTTTTTATGACTGTCTTTGATCCAATTCCGTGAAGATTTCCAGCTTTTTATCAGACAGTCACTCACCCAGCGTTTAGCCTTTTTTGGATTGTTTCGTTGGGATAATATTTTGGCCTAACATCTCCCACTGTGTGTTTACACACCGAAGATATTATCACATTGGATTTGTATTTTGGGACTTCGCTCACAGTGTTTATTTTGCACCGAAGATATCTATCACTTGGGATTGTGTTTGGAACGTTACTCACAGTGTGTATTTACACCGAAGATTCAGTCACTTGGATAACTCTGTTTTCGGGTACAAGTCACCTCTCCTGTTCACCTGCTCTGTTCCACCTGCACTCTGAGTTAACTCGCTCCTTCTCTCTCTCTCTGTCCCGCAACCACCTCGGAGATTCTGCCGAGAGAAGTCTGCAGAGCGGCTCTGACGTCAGCGTCTGCTTCCCCTGACTACCATCCCGGGAGAAGCTGCAGAGCAGCAACATTCATCCTTGCTTGTATTCCAGTCTTTGTTTGAACTCTTCCCAGTCTGTGCTGTTTATTTAGTCTTAATAAACAAGCCCTTGTTTTTGGCAACTCTGAATCCTACTCTCTTGTGTCGTTGCGTTTGGGGTCGGTGTCAAACCATAACATTACGATCCAACCAAAATGACGACCCCAGCCGACACAGAGAGGGTCAGAACCGCACTTGCTATTCAAGTCGAGTTGACCAAGGATCACAGCCACCAACTAGAGAGGGCTGCGGCTGCGGTGCAGGATCTCAGGGAACAGGTCCTGCCTATTCAAGGGTCACTGGCCGCTCTGGCGGGACAACAATCTGGTATTCTCGTTCAGCTTCACTCGCTGAGCGACACCGTTAATGCTTTACTTCCCTCACATCCTTCAGGAGCATTCCCCGCAGCGCCAGCAGATCCCGCACCTCGGGAACCCCGTCTCTCCGTCCCACGGCTGTTCGACGGCAATCCCGAGGAGTGTGCCACATTCATCATGCAATGTGAGTTGGTTTTCCCTCATCAACCAAGCCGCTTTACTGCTAGAGGGTCCCAAGTGGCCTATATGACGAACTTGCTTTCAGGCCATGCTGCCCAGTGGGTCACTTCCTCCTGGGCAATGGATGCAGATTTTGTTTTCTCCTATCCAGACTTCGTGGCGGAACTCCGCAGAGTGTTCCACCATCCAGCCCGAGGTCTGGACCCTGGAGCCCGGTTGGGGACCTTCCGACAGGGGAGCGGCAGGGTAATTGACTACGTCCTGGAGTTTCGACTGGCGGCGGTGGAGAGTGGATGGAACGACCCTGCACTTCGCCTAACCTTCTTGAGGGGGCTCAGTGACGCAGTCCGGGACCAGCTCGCTACCCGGGAGGTGCCCGACTCCCTCGAGGACCTGTTTAGCCTCGTCATCCGCATCGACGGACGCCTCCAGGAGAGAAGGCGCGAGAGGACCCGACTGTTACCTCCTGAGGTACCCCGGATTCCCCGGACGCATGACGTCACTCCTGGACGCCCTGTCCTCAACACAACTGGTGGTAGCGGGTCCTCCCGTTCGGTTCGCGAGGAGGAACCCATGCAGCTGGGACGCTCTCATCTGAGCCAGGCGGAGCGTGAGGCAAGGCTCAGGTCCGGTCTCTGCCTCTACTGCGGAAGGGAGGGACACCGAATCGCCGACTGCCCCACCCGGCCAAAAGATCAGGCTCGCCGAGACCCCGGGAAATCCTGGTGAGCCGTTTTTCCCATTCCCAGAGCCGCGCACCACCTGACCATCTGATGAGCGTCACCCTGGCCTGGGGGGACCAACGAGCCACGGTGGAGGCCCTCATCGACTCTGGGGCAGACGAGAATTTCCTCGACTTCGAGTTTGCTACCCGAGCCAACATTCCACTTGAGGACCTTGTGAGGCCCTTGGAGATGTTTTCGTTGGACCAACACCGCCTGGCCGACATCTCTCAACGCACCGGCCCAGTCGTGCTGACCATCGCTGGGAACCACGTCGAGAGAATCCAGTTCCTCATCACCCAATCCCCCCTTGTCCCGGTGGTCCTGGGTAGGCCCTGGCTCGCGCTGCACGAGCCCCACATCGCCTGGTCCTCCGGTACCATCAAGGGCTGGAGCTCCTCCTGTCACGCCCTGTGTCTGCAGGCGGCGTCCTGTCCCCCGCCCCGGAGGCCCGCTGGTGAGTCGCCTCCGGACCTCTCGTCCATACCTCCCGAGTACCACGACCTCTTGGAGGTTTTCAGTAAATCCAGGGCTCAGGCCCTTCCACCTCACCGCCCCTATGACTGCGCCATCGACCTCCGCCAAGGGGCTCCCCTTCCCGGCAGCCGCCTCTACAGTCTGACCGTTCCGGAGAAGAAGGCGATGGATCTCTACATCTCTGAGTCATTGGAAGCAGGACTCATTCGGCCTTCCTCCTCCCCGGTGGCGGCCGGTTTCTTCTTTGTTGGTAAGAAGGATGGGGACCTGCGACCCTGCATCGACTATCGCCAGCTCAACGAGATCACCATCAAGAACAAGTACCCTCTACCTCTCATGAACTCCACCTTCGAGCCACTGACCCAGGCCTCCGTCATCACCAAGCTGGACCTCCGGAGTGCCTACCATCTTGTCCGTATCCGTGAGGGCGATGAATGGAAGACCGCCTTCAAGACCCCCAGGGGCCACTACGAGTACCTAGTGATGCCGTTCGGCCTCACCAACGCCCCGGCGGTATTCCAGGCACTCATGAACGACGTCCTTCGTGACATGCTGGAGGTGTTCGTGGTGGTGTACCTGGACGACATCCTCATCTTCTCCAGGACCCTCGAGGAACACATCCAGCATGTCCGCCGTGTGCTGGAGCGCCTCCTCCACAATCGGCTCTTCGTCAAGGCGGAGAAGTGCCGTTTCCACTCCGACTCCGTTGACTACCTGGGCTTCATCGTTGAGAAGGGCTTGACCCGAGCGGATCCTCGCAAGATCCAAGCTGTGGAGGATTGGCCTGAACCCACCACTCGGAAGGAGTTACAGAGTTTCCTCGCGTTCGCCAACTTCTACCGAAGGTTCATCCGGAACTACAGTCAAGTGGCGGAGCCACTTACCAAGCTGACCTCCCCCGCTCTGCCGTTCGACTGGTCCCCAGCGGCATGTGCTGCGTTCCGCTCCCTCAAGAAGAGGTTCACTTCCGCCCCTATCCTGCTCCACCCTGACCCCAAGAGACAGTTCATTGTGGAGGTGAACGCCTCGGATACAGGACTGGGCGCTGTCCTATCCCAACGTTCTCTTTCGGACCAGAAGGTACATCCTTGCGCCTTCTACTTGCGTTGTTTCCTCCCTGCCGAGAGGAACTACGACACCGGCAATCGGGAGCTGCTGGCGGTCGTGGCTGCGTTGGAGGAGTGGCGTCATTGGCTAGAGGGGGCCGAGGAGCCTTTTACCATCTGGACGGACCACAAGAACCTGACGTTCATCCGCGCTTCCAGGCGCCTCAACGGTCGGCAGGCGAGATGGGCCAGTTTCCTCAGTCGGTTCGACTTCTCGCTGACCTTCCGCCCCGGTTCCCGCAACACGAAGGCCGACTCCCTGTCCCGGTTACACTCCAAGGGGGCTCCACCCTCTGAGGACCCTACTCCCATCCTCCCGGAGGCCCGAGTGGTTGGAGCCATCACCTTGGGCATCGAGGGTGTGGTTAGACGTGCCCTACGCTTCCAGCGTGCTCCAAGCAACGTTCCGATTCATCGTCTCTTCGTCCCCGACTCTGTCCGGTCCCGGGTGCTGCTTTGGGGCCATACCAGCCGGTTCGCCTGCCACCCTGGCGTCCATCGCACGTTCTCCTTCCTGGCTTGTCGTTTCTGGTGGCCCACCATGCGGAACGACGTCAAGGAGTTCGTATTGGCCTGCGCGGTCTGTGCCCGCAGCAAGGCCTCACACCAGGCACCCTCCGGGCTCTTACAGCCACTTCCCGTTCCAAGCCGTCCCTGGTCACATGTGGCGCTAGACTTCGTCACAGGTCTTCCCTCCTCTCAGGGGAACATTGCCTTCTAACCGTGGTGGATCGATTCAACAAGGGGGTTCACCTCCTGGCCCTTTCCAAGCTTCCCTCGGCGGCCGAGACGGCGGACCTCCTGACTCACCACGTGTTCCGCCTTCATGGGTTTCCCCAGGACATCGTCTCTGACCGGGGGCCCCAGTTCACCTCCCAGGTATGGCGGGCCTTTTGCAAGGGATTGGGGGCGACGGTCAGTCTTTCCTCTGGTTATCATCCCCAGACTAACGGACAGACGGAGAGGATGAACCAGAGCGTGGAGTCTGCTCTTCGGTGTGTGGCAGCCGAGAGACCGGCATCCTGGAGCCGTTTCCTTCCCTGGGTTGAATACTCCATCAATTCAATGGTCAGTTCCGCCACCGGCCTCTCACCATTTGAGGTTTCCCTGGGCTACCAACCCCCTCTTTTCCCCGCACAGGAGGCGGAAGTGGCAGTTCCCTCCGTGCAGGACCACCTCGACCGCTGCCGACGAGTTTGGGAGATCACCAGGACCGCGCTGCTCCGGACATCTGAGCGCGCCTGTCGTGGTGCCGACCGGCGCCGGGTTCCTGCACCGACTTACCTCCCTGGGCAGAGGGTGTGGCTCTCCGCAAGGGACCTCCCGCTTCGGTCCTGGCCAAGAAGCTCAACCCCCGTTTCGTCGGACCTTTCGAGGTCCTGAAGGTACTCAGTCCGGCGGCCCTGCGCCTGAAACTTCCTGCGTCCATGCACATTCACCCTGTGTTCCATGTCTCCCGGGTTAAGCCCGTCTCCCTCAGTCCCCTTATGCCTCCAGCTCCTGATCCTCCGCCTCCCGTGTTGGTGGATGGTCACCCCCAGTGGCAGGTCCGCCGGTTGATGGGCGTTCGTCGGCGGGGCCGGGGGTTCCAATACCTGGTGGACTGGGAGGGTTACGGCCCTGAGGAGCGTAGCTGGGTCTCCCGGCAGCTCATCGTGGATCCCGGCTTGATCACTGACTTCCATCGTGCCCATCCTGACGAGCCGGGTCGGCCTGGTCGCCGGGTGGCTCCCGTGGAGGGGGGGGTACTGTGAGGTTTTTGTCCTTTGCTCACTTACTCGCTCTGTTCCTTTAAGCCTACTCGCTCTTTTCCATTTGTTTTCTGTTAATCATTTCATTCCCCTATTCACACGCTTCTTCCCAGAGACGTCGTTGATTGGTTCTCCCCCGTCCACACGCTTATCAATCACATCCCTCAGCTGTCACTGCTTGTCAATTAAGCATTCCCGTATTATTTATACCCCGTTTCCCCATTCAAGTTTTGTTGGATCGTTTTGATATTTCTGTTGCATTCGCCGTTCCTGCTGCCTGCTGTTGTTTCCCTGTGCTTTGCCTCCAGGATATTCAAGAAGCATTCCTCTTGGACACCCTTTCCCCGAGGCGACGCGCTCGCTCCATTCTGTTCCAACGCTCTTTACGTACAACGCCTGGGTGAGTTTTTTATGACTGTCTTTGATCCAATTCCGTTTTTCGTGTGTTTATATAACACTGAAGATTTCCAGCTTTTTATCAGACAGTCACTCACCCAGCGTTTAGCCTTTTTTGGATTGTTTCGTTGGGATAATATTTTGGCCTAACATCTCCCACTGTGTGTTTACACACCGAAGATATAATCACATTGGATTTGTATTTTGGGACTTCGCTCACAGTGTTTATTTTGCACCGAAGATATCTATCACTTGGGATTGTGTTTGGAACGTTACTCACAGTGTGTATTTACACCGAAGATTCAGTCACTTGGATAACTCTGTTTTCGGGTACAAGTCACCTCTCCTGTTCACCTGCTCTGTTCCACCTGCACTCTGAGTTAACTCGCTCCCTCTCTCTCTCTCGGTCCCGCAACCACCTCGGAGATTCTGCCGAGAGAAGTCTGCAGAGCGGCTCTGACGTCAGCGTCTGCTTCCCCTGACTACCATCCCGGGAGAAGCTGCAGAGCAGCAACATTCATCCTTGCTTGTATTCCAGTCTTTGTTTGAACTCTTCCCAGTCTGTGCTGTTTATTTAGTCTTAATAAACAAGCCCTTGTTTTTGGCAACTCTGAATCCTACTCTCTTGTGTCGTTGCGTTTGGGGTCGGTGTCAAACCATAACAAAGATGCTCTGAAACTGGATGTTCCCTATATGAGAACTGAATTGGGAAAAAAGGCTTTTAAATATGCTTCTCCTTCATCCTGGAACAAGATACAGGAGGACCTACATTTGCCAGGACTGGTCACCCTCGGAGAATTCAAAGCCATCTTAAAAACCTACGAATTCAGTTCCCTCGGACAGTGCAACTGTGTTTGATAACTTGTCTGAAATTGGATCTTGCTGAGAATGTTTTATCTGTATTTTATTGTGATGTTCTTTTTTATGTTGAAACTTTCTGCTGCCTTGCTTGGCCAGATCGCTATCTATACAAAGTGCGTACAACAAAACAATACAAATAGCAAAACTACTAGGTCTAATGAGAATATACAAATTAGTTCTACTGAGTGTAGTGCTAATCATAATACACAACATATATTATATCTATACAAAGTGCGTACAACAAAACAATACAAATAGCAAAACTACTAAATCTAATGAGATTATACAAATTAGTTCTACTGAGTGTAGTGCTAATCACATGTATGTACAGAGTTGTAGTACATGTACAGTGATACAGGTGTAAAGACAGTATCGTAGTAGTCATACCATACCACACATCTGTTAGATGTGGCATGCCTTCAGCTAATAGTACATCAGTCAAAGACTCTTGAGTTATTCAACATCCTGACACAGCCGTGGCAGTTTTTTTTTGTTTTGAATATTTTATTTAGATTTTCCATTATTCAAAACATACACAAATGACAATGACAACAGGACAGTAATAACAGCAACAATAATGACAACTATATGTGGGTCATGCAGGGCACGAAATTAGAGCCCGCCACCCGCCAATGGCGGGCAGATTTTATGTTTGGCGAGTGACACTGAGAGGTCTGCCCGCCACCTGGCGTGTAGTTCATATCGATACTCTTATTTTGAAAATCCTGTGCGGGTCTCATTTCCGCCCCAAGCGCAGCTCCAGTCATAATATCGATGGCTCCGGCAGTTAGCAACATTCGGTTCATATGATACTCTTATTTTGAAAAAACCCGTGGCAACGAGTCGTATCCGCCCCAGTCCGTGCTTCTGCTCATATCAACACAGAGGCAGTCTGCTCTAGTCTAGTGCGGACCTCCGTGAGCTAACGTTACTGTTTAAACAATGACCCAGTCAACTATTCACTTTTAGTTTAATACATGACAAGGCATTGTCTAACGGTATCTAGCTGGCTAGCTACTGATAGCTGCTGATATCAACAAATGCTCCAGCAATAGTCGAGTACATAATACCTCCGTTCGCTCGTTAGCTCACGTTAGCTCTATATGTCCCAGTAAACTAAATAGTTCACTGAGGCGTTGTCTTAACGTTATCTAGCCGGCTAGCAGTAGCTACAGATAGCTCCTGATATCAATGTCTTATAACATTGATTCGATGCGTATTCAAGCTGAGGGCATGCTGAATGTGATTTGACCAACGCACAGTATACCAATAGGGTCCAGCTGCAGCGCCAGAGAATCCTGGCTGCATCTGGAGGCTACTAAGTATACACACAGACAGTGGAGCTGTTTGCAGATAGCGAGAAGTCACTTCAGAGAGAGAGAGAGAGTACAAATTTAACTCTGGCCTCTTTAAGTGTCTATTCTTCAACGTAATAGCTTATCTACTTGAAATGTACTGAAAATAATTTATAATGTGACACAAAAATGCGAATTTTTTTTGGCCGGTAAGAAATATGCTTGGCGGGTAGAATTTTCCCATCTACCCGCCACTGGCCGGTGAGTCAAAAAGTTAATTTCGTGCCCTGTGTGGGTGCCTATATATGCCTACGGTAAATGTGTAGGATAAAGTGGTAGAGGTGCCTACATATGTAAACAAACACATCAGGAAAACAGAAACAAAAAAAACAACAAAAAATAACAATATTTTCAGAGACATTGAGAGATACAGGATGACAGGATTGATTGATTGATTGAAAATTGTATTGATGTCCACCTTGTTTCAAACTGGTTAGGCTTAGGCCCTCTTTCGAAGTCGCCCTCTTTTGAAGTTGCTTATGCTTAGAGTTTGGAATCAGGGCTGGTGGTCTATCGCCCTGCTCTAAAGATAAACTCTAAGCATAACCGACTTCGAAAGAGGGCCTAAGCCTAACCAGTTTGAAACAAGGCGGACATTAATTACATTTTCAATCAATCAATTCAATAACCCACGCTCACTTACAACAGCGCACCTCCGTGTGAGCGTGTGTTATTGGTTTGATTGATTGATTGCTTGAAAATTGTATTAACAGTGAAATGCATGTCTTTTTGACGAATGGCATCTAACAACAGACTTCCCGCGATTTATATTTTGTTCCACAATTACTCATGACCCACCAATTACATAATCCGACATTGTGTAAGAAACTAACACATTCGCCGTGACAGAATAGTTTTTGAATTAGTCGTTATGACGCTTTCAACACATCCATGCGTAACAGTGGAGGCTGCTGACCAAATTTTTAGGTGAAGCACAAATTATTATATTATATTATATATTAAATTATATTTTTTAAACATCCCCAACGCTGCAACACCCCCATTCCTCCCAGGTGTCAGGCTCCTCATTCGCTTCCATTCATTTTGGGGACCATGTTTAAATATCATACTTCTGAAGTATAAACAAACTATATTGCTGTGACGATTTCAATAACACAGACCATTCTTAGAGTCAATGGTATGCAAAACTGTACATTGGAATAACATGTATTTACCACCTTCCTCTGCACAAGGCCACAGATGGGTTTTATGTAACACAAGGACAATGAATGAATGAATGAATGAATGAATGAATGAATGAATGAATGAATGAATGAATGAATGAATGAATGAATGAATGAATGAATGAATGAATGAATGATGAATGAAAACTTTATTTAACAGATTGCAGAATGGGTACAATACAGTACGGCTCAATACACACAATTGGTAAGGGGATGCAGACCAGAGAAAGACTTTCGTCTTGTTTACATCAATTCAGTGCCACATACACACAGTCCTCATATCCCTCCTAGTTACACACAGTCATCATTATCCCTCCCATACAATACGCACAACACAACAGACTAACTCGTCTTGCTCAATACTTGTTTATGAGTTTTAAGAGACAGCACTGTAATCTCTCTCAACCAAAGCTCTACTAGTTAACAAATATCTCCACATTGCTATCTGAAACACTGACACCATTATCAACCTAATAATATCAACCTGATAATATTGAAACATTATCAATATAACGTTAGCTACCAACTTTAGCAGGGCTCCTAATAACACAAGATACATTTCACTATGAATTGAAAATGGGGGACCCTGATGTAAACAAGACGAAAGTCTTTATCTGGTCTGCATCTCCTTAATAATTATGTGTATTGAGCCGTACTGTATATTGTACCCATTCTGCAATCTGTTAAATAAAGTTTTCATTCATTCATGCCTTTTGAAAAGTGACATGGTCGATGTAGGAGTTATGATGCGGTTTCAATTCGGTTACAGTAACGTTACACAAACTGACATTCTAAAGCCAAGAAGACACGACCTACCCATATCGTTGAATAGTGCAGCTTCTCCATGTGACGAGTCCGACTCGAGCCGCTTGCATTAATCCCATGGAAAATGTAAACAATAGTGCATTGCGAGCCAGCTTGTTGCATCAAATTGATGTTTGGCTTTTGTCTCCCGAGTGACGTTAGAACTACTACACTTCGGCTGCGTCCAGGCTAAGCACTGCAGGCTTTCGTTTTACAACGACTGAGATAAAAAAAATATATATCATCAAACGATGCACAATGGAGAGGCCTATTAATAGCCTATTTTGATTCGCTGTTATTTATTATTTATTAACAATGGGTCACACCTGTGAAGTTTTCTTCACGAATAATTACTGCAGGCAATACTGCAGTGCAGGCCTGCGCAGAGCTGTCAATTTTGGCCATTTTTGAAGAAGAAAAAAATTCACTGGCATTTTTTTTACAGAGGAAAACATTTATAATAAAAAATTATAATAATAATAATAAAAAAAAAATATATATATATATAGGTATATGTAAATTAATAATAATTATGAATTATGAGTGAATTTGTATTTCACGTGTTGTCATAGAGAAACCTCCACTGATGCGTAAAGATTATTGTCCGCCATCTTGGTTTTTCCTATGAGAAAGTCGAACTGGCGGAGTGATTGTAATTCGGTTGTGGGCGGGTTCTGGGATCACGAGCGTGTGTTATAAGAAATAACCACGTCTAACTTCACTGTTTCAGCCTATCGGAATCGAGAAATGTGCATGCCATTGCAGTGGCGGCTCTGCCACTAGGGGCGCAAGGGCGCCGACCCACCTGCTGACTGCTGTTAAATCAGAGAGAAGAAGAAAATAAAACTTTTTAGTTTTTAGTTTTATAGCCCTATAAATTATATAAACATGTTTAAAATTAATAACATTTACTCATTTTAAGTATGTTTGTGTTTCCAATGCACAATATAATGTTATTATATAAAATAAAAAAATACTCGTTTTCTTGAACAGGAAGTGACATCACTTTTTTTTTTTTTATTATTTCTCGGCCCGGGCTAGACGCAATAGCGCTCTGAGTGCGCGTCACGGTTTGATCGCTGTATCCGTCGAAGCCAATCAGTGCGTAACGCGTTGTGCGTTGAAATATGACTATTATGTTGGAATCCGGGCGCGATTTGAAGCGGTCTAGCCAGTAGCGTCAAGAATTTCTGTAGCCGCATTTCGCGGAGACGCTCTCTGATTGGCCGACGCCAGTATTTTTTTCCGTAGCAGAATTTCACAGAGACGATCTCTGATTGGCCGAATCCAATTTCTAATGTTCCAATTCTAGCTTATTCCGGTCACCGGTCCGTTGGTGAGAGATAGTTGTGTTGTTGTGTTGTTGTGAAATGCAGGCAGCAGAGCGTGCCGTGACTGCAAGTTCTTTAGATGGTTAAGCTTAGGCACTCTTTCAAAGTTGGTTAAGGTTAGAGTTTGTCTTAGAGCATGGCGATAGAACGCCAGGTAGCTTGCAGTCTGTTCGACGCGGAAAAATGGACAAAGAAATGTACTTGTGTTGTGCTAACACAGCCTAACAAGCTAACACTTGGCTAACAAGCTATTATGGCGGATGCAGTCTGGAGACAGTGGACAGTGGATATACATCAACAGTGGATTATACACGTTTATCAAGCTCTCCTGCCCTGGACGTTTCAACTAAACAGTGAGTCTCTCTCTCTCTCTCTCTCTCTCGCTCTCTCGCTCTCTCTCTCTCGCTATACACAGCTGTCTCCGCGAAATGCGGCTACGGAAGAAAGTATTGACTGTGCTTGCTGAGACGATAATTAATAGGCTAGCGATTCAAAACGCGCTGCTGTGTTGTGAACTATAACATTAATTTAGCTGCTGCTGATGCATAATGAATGAATGGTGAGTTGTTTAAAATGACAACATACATGTGTTAATTATTTGATTTGATTGATCCGAGAGACAGAGAGAGATTGCTCCAGAGCATCTCAGAGCATTACATTTTCAACTCGACCTATTAACGAGAACTGCGACCTACAAGGCACCAGCGCCAGCAGCCGCCACTGTGCCATTGTATAATTGAGGTGAGATCAGGTTACCACATGCGGGCTGTTTATGTTCTCCTTCGGTCATGGCGTGCTTTATCAGGGGGTGTCTTGGATGGGGATGTGGTGGGGATTGATGTGTGAGGTGTTCGGGGGACTGACTGTTCCGGGGGGGGGGTTCACATGCCTTCAAGCGACATTATATATTTTATGCCTATTCTTAAATCTGCACGTCTATATTACACTACTTTTATTGTCTTTTATACCTATTCTTATGTTTGAAGTTTTACTAATTGCTGTGGTGCACTCTGGACTGAGAGTACTATGTAGATAGCTATTAATATGTATTATTGTTATATTGTAGAAATGTGTGCATTCTATTTTATACTTGTCCTTGTCTAGCACAGTCTCTGGAGCATAACAGAAAGAAGCATTTTGTATAAAAGTATTCTGTACTTCTGTATGACAACTAATAAAGAAACTTGAAATGTCTGTAAAGTCTGTAAAGTCTCGACTACATTGAAAATGTAGAGAATAAATAAAGGTTGATGATGATGATTCAAACTGATGGGGAAATCAAACGTCTGGCAGTGTATAAAGACATTTTAATCTCAATGATGCTTATCTGGTTAAAAAAAGGATTTTATTGATTGATTGAAGTGACATCAATCAATCACTATCATGTAGTGATTACAAAAAATAATATACAAAGCCAGAATAATGTTCATTCATACAAATACATTGAAAGAGGTGGACACATTTATTCTCTTATTAATAGCCTTTTTGTTTTTGGAGGAGAAATGAGTTTTCATGATTTGCTTGGTTTCATTTTAAAATAATAAACAAGTGTTTAGTTATTCAATTTGGATTTGTGGATATGAAATCTTGCTAAAAGAATGATTCGATTAGATTGATTGTATTGCCATTATATGTATTGAAAACCAAACAAAACATTCTAGGCATAAAGTGTGTGGATTTGACAACATAGGAAACAGAGACAACATCACTCTGAAATAAACTATGTATACCTAAATCATTAAATCAAATCAAATGTATTTGTAAAGCCCGAAATCACAAGTTAATGTCCCCATAGGCCGGACAAGTCTTCTTTAACTCTATTCTTAATCGCATTGTGTCTGTAGAGGACGCCTGTTTCATCTTTTAGATTTAGAGTGACTCAGTGTTTCCCAACCGGGGGTACGCGTACCCCTAGGGGTACGTGGGTGGTCCCCAGGGGGTACATGAAAAGATTTTTTTTAATTTTTTTTTACCAACTTTTTTTTAAGCATTTTTTTTTTAAACAAGTTCAGAGGAAAGAGACATTCACATCAGCATTTCATATTAATTCCCACAGTGGCATAAAAAAGTGTCTTTTCACTATATAGATTGTCCGTCAGTATAGTCATATACTGTGTATAGCCTGCCTGCTTGCAGTTGTGATTTTTAGAGATGAATCATCGTTTAATAATAAAATGTGTGGCAAACAAGGTATGTTTATCTCCGTTATATTAGTGAGAAATAATGCAACCTTGGCCCAAAAAGCTAGTACTCCTGGACATTCCCACATCATATGTATGTATGTTCCTATGACTTTTTGCAGACATAAAGCACATAGGGGACTTTGTAAAACTTTGATTTGACAGTTTCCTGGGTGACCGATAAAATCTTTGTATCAGTTTGTGATGAGTTAATTGATTATTATAATTACGAGAGGTTAACGGAATATTATCCCATACATTCTGCCAATTTATGCAGGCATTGTAATCCTTTAAATCTATATTCCAGACAGTGGTATTACCTGTAGTTCTGTTTAGTTTTCCTTGTATTTTATTATATAACCCAGAAACAAAACCATTTTTAACATTTATGCCACTCACTATAATCATTAAAGGATGAACTGGTAAAGGCTGATTCCATGGGACACCATAAGTGCACATTGCAGTGCGCAACTGTAAATAAAAAAATAAGGATGTACTAGGGACATTATAGATTTGTTTGAGCTCTTGAAAGGATCTGAGACCGTATTCACTGTATATGTCAGATAGTTTGTGAATACCTTGTCTTTGCCAATTGGGAAATTTAGCTGGTTTCCCTCCCAACAGTAAGAAGTTGTTATCAAAAATAGGGGTATCTAGGTGCCATTTTGTGTCCCACTGTCCCATTTCGGCAATATATTTCCAAACGTAAATTGAATGTGCTATAATTGGGCCGAATTTAGTACGGCAAAAGCTTTGGGATAGACCAGAAAAGAGGATATATTTGAGTGTATATGGAGATACAATGTGCTTCTCCATATTCACCCATGGTATGTCAGAATCATTATTGAACCATCTTAGCAACGGCCTGAGCATAAAAGAGAAATAGTACTGTTCGAAATTATGAACCGATAGCCCTCCTGCTTTCCTACTGTAAAAAAAAAAAAAATGTATGTACAGGAAAACTGTACCCAAATAAAGAATAATGCATGCCAAAATTGGGGGAATTCAAATTAAGTAATAATTTGATGGATATAATATTATTATTGGCTATACTTGTTCTATCGCGCAAGGTTCAGCTTCCCACCGGACTGTCGGGTGTTCCACCGAGCATCATCATTGTAGTGTAGCTAGTTAGCAAAATATCAAGCCTCTTTCAAAATGTCTGTTAACATTATGGATCAATGGCTGAGTCGAGCTGGTTCATCCAGCAACAACAGCACAGGTGATACTGCTGAATCAGGAGAACCCATTCAGAAGAAAAAGAAAACGGAGAAAGTGAAGAATCGTCAGTTTGGTGAATATTATGTGCTCTCTGGATTTACTGTCACAACTACAGAGCAACCACAGCCAATGTGTTTCCTCATGCTTTCGAATAATAGCATGAAACCATCCCATTTACATCTTTTTATATTCAGATCTAATTCTATTGCCTATATTTATGTCTTTCTGCTATTACCCTGCCCATACCTATACCTCCCCTCCCCCATGCTGCTATGACACCCACATGTACCCAAGGGGATCAATAAAGAAATATTTCATCTGATTGTATCATATCGCATCGTATCTCATCTCATCTTATCTTATGTTATCTTAGTTTTGAGTCTTCAGTGCTTTGTTAACTTAATGTTACAATGGGAATGAGGTGATGATGTCAGACCTCAGAACTAAAACTTTACTTCAATAAACTGCCAACCTGTGTGACCATGTGACTTTATCCAGGTCATCCACTCACTCACACACACACACACACACACACACACACACACACACACACACACACACACACACACACACACACACACACACACACACACACACACACACACACACACACACACACACACACACACACACACACACACACACACACACACACACACACACACACACACACACACACACACACACACACACACACACACACACACACACACACACACACACACACACACACACACACACACACACACACACACACAAACATACACACACACACAGCCGGTCTGCCACAATATAGAGACTATTAATTATATATCCTGGGGATCACCACGATTGATTGCGTAGTAGGGGGTACTTTAGGCTGGCTTGAAATGCTTTGGGGGTACAGTACTCAAAAAAGGTTGGGAACCACTCCTGTAGAGGATGCCTGTTTCATCTTTTAGAATGTAGAGGACGCCTCCACTGTTTAATCTTTTAGAGTGTAGAGGACATCTGTTTCATCTTTTAGAGTGTAGAGGACGTCTGTTTCATCTTTTAGAGTGTAGAGGACGCCTCCACTGTTTAATCTTTTAGAGTGTAGAGGACATCTGTTTCATCTTTTAGAGTGTAGAGGACGCCTGTTTCATCTTTTAGAGTGTAGAGGACATCTGTTTCATCTTTTAGAGTGTAGAGGACGCCTCCACTGTTGAGATTGGATTTTCTCACAATGCACTCCTAAGCCTTGAGCGCAGTTTAGACAGATCATCAACAATGTTCTCTTTGGTTTTGTCAAAGTAATGAAGTAACAAGTTGTTTCGATGAGGTAACTGTAATATTATTACTGAAATCGAGGCAGTAATTTGTTACACTACTTGTTACTGGGACAAGTAATGTTATTACTGTAACGCGTTACTGCCCAACACTGTCAATGTGTCACATTATATCCCTGGCAGTCAAATAAAACAGTGCAGTGTAACATTAGCCATGATGTTACACTGCATAGGTTTCAGAGCAGCATGAACCATATGTCCACAGATCTAATTTTCACACATAACATTTTATTGAAACAAATGTACAGAGTTGATTTGTAGCACAGATGTGTATATTGCTTGTATAAAAACACTATTAACATAAATATTTGTAATTATTTAGCAAAAATAAAAAAGGTTAGGTTGTGCTCCACTCCCCCCTACACTCTTTGTGTTGTTGTTGTTTGCTTTATTTCTTTAACAATAAACCTCAACACAAAACCCCACATTTTAAATATATAACCTTGTTTTATTTTCCATGTGGAAATACAAAATGAAGGTACATGCATTGGTAATAGCATAAATAAGAGTATCATCTGAATAGAAAGTGGCCATTTGTGTAATTCAAATGTAGAAAGGAAAACAGTCTTGATAAAAAATCTGGGAATAATAACAACAGATAGAAGTTTCCATGGAAACAGAATCGACACCCCTTCTGGTCAAAAAGAGCAACTACACACTTGGTACGTAACACTCAATATTTGTTGGAAGAATTTACATGAAAGTCAGAAAGTAAAACAACTGCATCATAAATAGATGGAACTTTGCATGTCGATACACTTTTGGTCAAATACAAGAACCGACGCTGAGAATCCAGGATAAGATGTGAACTAATACCAATGATCGGGTCTCTCCCACTGCGACGCCTCTCTCGGTTCTTACGTCATTAAACTTGGTCGACAGAAACCCAACATTAAAGAGGGAAAAAAACACATTACACCTTTACAACAATATACCAATGTCCCATCTCATCTTGATGATGTACAGTACAAAACAAAGGCATTACTGATAAGATGCAGTATAGTCATAATAGCTACTAATAATACAGTATAATAAGAGTAAGTGGTGTAATGACCCCTAGTGGCCCTGAGCAGCATGACACCCTCCGTCTCGTCACAGGTCACTGATAATAATCCTCTCCTCTGGTCCGAGTCAAAGCCACTGAGGAGCCCATGTGGACCATAGAAGTAAGTTGAAAAATATATAAAAGTTATAATTATGTTATTGCCCCGTCAGGAGAGCCTTGACCGTGTTTGACCAGTATTTTATTTCTTTAATTTCTTAATCGCAGGTAGTTTGGCATTAAAGGGGGAATGCCACCCATTTTAAGAATGAACATAAGTGGATGATGGTAAATGGACTGTATTTATATTTGTATCCAAAGCGCTTTACAACATGAGCCTCGCGTTCACTCACACATTCACACGCCGACGGCGGAGGCCACCATGCGAGGTGCCAACCTGCTCATCGGGAGCAGTTAGGGGTTAAGTGTCTTGCTCAAGGACACTTCGACGCGCTGCCAGGAGGAGCCGGAATCGAACCGGGAACCTCCGGATTACCAAACGACTGCTCTCCCTCCTGAGACCCTGTCGTCCCCATATGTTCTTCCTGTACCCCAGGACAGTTCAGTCAGTGAACGCACACCGCTCTCTCCTAAAGGTAGGAATCAGAGAGAGAACTCCCCAATCAGTGATGTCACTGGGATGTAAAATCGGGGGCTAATTAATGAGGCTGTGCCATAGAATGTTTGTGTCTGTGTGAGCTATTACACCCACATGATGTCTATGTGAGCTATTACACCCAAATTATGTCTGTGTGAGCTATTACACCCACATGATGTCTGTGTGAGCTATTACACCCAAATGATGTCTGTGTGAACTATTACACCCAAATGATGTCTGTGTGAGCTATTACACCCAAATGATGTCTGTGTGAGCTATTACACCCAAATGATGTCTGTGTGAGCTATTACACCCACATGATGTCTGTGTGAGCTATTACACCCAAATGATGTCTGTGTAAGCTATTACACCCAAATGATGTCTGTGTGAGCTATTACACCCAAATGATGTCTGTGTGAGCTATTACACTCAAATGCGGTTCTAATTCCGGTTCAGACATTCTAGCAATGCTAGAATATGAACCTCATTTGGGTGTTCATAGAGCTCACACAAACATTGTATGGCCTCATAACCGGCTGTTGTGTGGCAGTGAAAGGGTTAACCTTCTGTGAATTGTTGCAGTGAAAGGGTTAACTGTTTTGGTAGTGCGGCGGTGAAAGGGTTAAAATCACACCACCCCGACACCACACGAACAAAAGGTAATTTCGATACGACCTCTGTTGTTTCCAATGAGAGTGAGTGGCATTCAGCCCCTTTTTCACACCACAGTAATCTGGTGACACAGTGTGACATCGTAGCAGTGAAATAGGGACAATTTGAAAATAAAATAATTATTTGGTTAATTCCTGCATTCGTCCTGAAGTGGTGGATCTGATGGTAAAACTGCTTTCACTGTGAAACGTGAGCAGCTGGAGTTATAGCATGTGACCAAGTCAGAGTAACTGGAAACACATGCTGCACGCTCGCACACACACACACACACACAAGCACGCTCGCACACACACACAAGCATGCACGCAAGCATGCTCACTCACACACACACAAGCATGCTCACTCACACACACACACACAAGCATGCACGCACACACTCACACACACACACACAAGCATGCTCACTCTCACACACACACACACACAAGCATGCTCACTCTCACACACACACACACACAAGCATGCACGCACACACTCACACACTCACACACTCACACACACACAAACATGCACACACACACACACACACACACAAACATGCACGCACTCACACACACACACACACACACACACACACACACACACACACACACACACACACACACACACACACACACACACACACACACACACACACACACACACACACACACACACACACACACACACACACACACACACACAGTAGAAGCTCCACCCGAAGCCCTGAGGAGGTGCCAGTAACTTCTCTCTGGTGATAAAACTGCGAGGCCATCGAGCGTCAGATCACAGAACACGGGGCTGAGCCCAGACGTTTGAACGTTCGGACCTTCGCTCGTTACGTTGGCGTTCGAATTCTAAATCAACATTCGAATTCTTAATTATTATTTTTTTTTTTATATAAATATTTTTTCTATGTGTCTATTCATTCTGTTTAAACCAATGGGGTTTTTCTTCACAGTTGCAGATACAGATTAGGCTACACTAATATTATAGTATTATACTATTATAGTATATGACTCATCATTTAAATAAAACATTTATCATAAATGATGTAGCCGGTCTGCATCCGCTTGGCGCTCGGCGCTCCATCAAGACGGCAGCATCACTTTCGTACCAACCGTGCGCTGATTGCATTATTTATGTTGACGAAACTGATGAGTTATATTCATTAAAGAACGTTGATTTTATTTATTAAAAAAAGACTAATTTAATCAGATTAATCACTTTATTCAAATTGAGGATTTAGTTTGAGGATATTTTATAAAACAAAAAAATAAATGTAAAATAGATTTGATTTGTTTTGTAATTAAAAACGAAGGTTCGAAAAACGCTGACGAAGTTTGAAGCCCAAAAACAGGCTTCGGGGAAACAGCTCTAAGTACACCTTTCTTACATAATATACATTTAGCTAACTATATAGCCACAGATGAAACGGTCTAAACATTTGAATCCATCACGTATTTGACCCTGACCCAGGAGCCCCCTGTGGAGTTTCTCCTTATGGCAAAAACCCATCTTTAATAAGCACGACTATTACTTTAGCCGGCCTTCTGTATTTTCTTGAAATTGTCAGTTGCACACGACTGACCGTTCAGTCACATTCCTGGTGTATTGTCACCATAATATATTTCACAATAAAAAGACTGTTGGCATACTATGACAAAAAACAACAACTGGCGAAATCCAGCGTTGCAATTATTCGAAGGCACGTCGGCAGAAAAGGTCCTCGTGAAAGAATAAACGGGGAAAGAAATGAGAAGTAACAAAACAAGGGATGGGAGCTAGTCCCGGCATGTGAGACACGTATCCTTCCTCCGCGGCCGCATCGCTACTATGTCTCTCTCAGAATCTAGTCCAGCGAAGAGCTTGTTTGAACTAACTTGCACACTGGCTACGTCGCAATTCAGGTAAGTGAAAGGATTTTTTCCCCCGTTTAAATTCATCCAGGTCTGCTCCCCATATCTGTCGACACTGAGTTGTCCAAATAAGGGTGAATTCTCCATTTGGATCAAACAGTCTTATTAAAGGTGCTATAGATAAAAAAAATGTAATGTTAAAAAAATGTATACATCCACAGAGCTTTTAGAAAGGTGCAGAATACAAATATTTTATTTTAATTAGCTAATGAATTTATCATTTAAAAAAATTTTGTGCATCCACAATTATAGTTTACATGTTGCGTGCATGTATCCCCTTCCTACTTCCAATGGAATGCACCTGATTGGCTAAATGACATGCTGGTGCTCTAGTGTGACATCTAGTGGCTGAATGTCATCTATAGCGCCTTTAAAACCCATTGTAAAGGATAGAAATCCTGTTGAAATTTTACTAAAAACATCTTCAGTAAATAAATGAAGACATGGGGATCAGTCTGAAAGGTCATGAAGACATGGGGATCAGTCTGAAAGGTCACGAAGACATGGGGATCAGTCTGAAAGGTCACGAAGACATGGGGATCAGTCTGAAATGTCACGAAGACATGGGGATCAGTCTGAAAGGTCATGAAGACATGGGGATCAGTCTGAAAGGTCACAAAGACATGGGGATCAGTCTGAAAGGTCATGAAGACATGGGGATCAGTCAGAAAGGTCACGAAGACATGGGGATCAGTCTGAAAGGTCATGAAGACATGGGGATCAGTCTGAAAGGTCACGAAGACATGGGGATCAGTCTGAAAGGTCACGAAGACATGGGGATCAGTCTGAAAGGTCACGAAGACGCGGGGATCAGGAGCTGTAGTCCCGGCTGGCGTCCGAGCCGCTGTGCCTCAGCAGTACCCCTGGCCGCATCACTACACCATGAACTGGGTGTATCCCTCGGCGCCGGTGACGATCACGTCCATCCAGATCCTCATGGCCTCAGGAGACGGAGCCACCATGTAGTAAACCCTGTCGTGTGTTTTCACACTGAACGTCAGGGAGGGGTTGGGACTCTGAGAGAGAGAGGTAGACGGTGGGCCGAAGGTTGCTAGAGGCTTCTGTTAATGAAATGATTGATCTGGTTTTAGAGAGTATATGTTATTGTAATATGAACTACATAATATACTATAATAACACATTTCCGTTTGTTGGCAACGGTTTTTGGGTCATATCTTTATGAAAATTAATGTGTTGATAAGATAAAAACGACCTACGTTTGTGAAAAGGGGGCGTTGCTGCGGAACCAATCAAAACGTGTTACAACGTCAGGTGACTTGATTTCTCCCAATGACATTCCTCAAGCTCCGGAAACTAGGAAGTAAAATTGCGACTCGTCTGTTGACAACACTGGATTTAGCTCTGCATCGGTAAGCTCTCAATTCATATACATTACTATTGAAATGCATTTTTACTTAACTTTACAGCATTATTCAAACGTGATAGGAAGTTATGAGTCATCAGCAGTTTATATGCAGTCCGTTTTGACTTCCGATTACACATTGGAAAATGTTGTAGCCAGCTCAAGCCTCACATAGACTAACGTTACGTTAGCATTTTAACTTTCTCAGATAGCAATCTAACATTACGTTAGTGTAAATCAAACAACTCTAACCCAATACTAATAATAGTAACTTGTTTCACATTCTTGCTGTGTGTTACACTATGGTATAGCGGTCTGTGTTGTTGCTTGTGACGTTGTCACAACCGTTACATATGTACAAAATATACTGTCTCATAAATATACTCTTCCAATATATAAATATACATATAAATATATTGTTTTAGATGCTGTTGTCACTATGAATTACAAATGGGGGGCCCTGATGTAAACAAGACAAACGTCTTTCTCTGGTCTGCATCCCCTTAACAATAGTTTGATATTGGATGGTCCCTGTGCTGTTGTTTACTGTCTATCTGTATGTCATGTATGTAATATGTTATGATGAATTGAAAATGGGGGACCCTGATGTAAACAAGATGAAAGTCTTTCTCTGGTCTGCATCCCCTTAAACATTGTGTGTATTGAGCTGTACTGTACTGATAAGTGCCCACGCTAGGTCTTAGGTCAGATTGATAACTTCATAACTCATTGGTCTGCCCATCTTGACATCAAGCAGCGTCCTGCGATGTGGTTGACATGCAGAACCCAATGAGTCTACAAAATGTTGTTGTTACACCTGACCGACAGACCCAGCGAATGCACCGTTCCGACCCCCCCAGTCATTGACCATGGTCAAGTGATTGAAGTTGCGGAATCTTTTATTTTATTTGCACTGGGATGGACACTCTTTATTCAGATGATGTCCATTTCCCTTATCCGTCACACGTAGTATCACTGTAGCGTTACTTGATAATCCCATTATACAGAACCCACTTCTACATCTATATATATATAGTTCTTTCTCTAGGTCTCTGTGTGGATAAAGGCCCACTCCTAGAGTTTTACATCATAAATCAGGAACATTACGGGACCGTGTTGTTGCCGACTGGTTAAAGACACACTTCTAAAGTTTTTACATCATAAATCATGAACATCACGAAGCAATGGGTAAAGTTACAATGCAAAAACATTTCAATGCTTACCCGTCTGGTCAGAAGAATGGATACAAAAAGGTGTGTTCCAAAAAGGGTGTTTATTTTTTTAAAGTACAAGATTACATTAAAGGCACAGTTCATGGTTATAAGTACACAGGTTTCTGCTTACAATATATCAGAATGCAGGGATCTCCAAAAAATCTTCCTGAGAGGAAGTGAGTTAGCCTTTATAAAGGAATACAAGACCTCGTTGTCATTGGTTAATATACAGTGAGGAAATTTCACTAGCCAGTCAGCGTGTTAGCACATCAGTATATATTTATCCAATCATTTCACTGTACGTGTACAGTACGTGTCTTATCATTCCCTCCGTTATTTATTACTTTGTAGTTACATATCATTCGAGTATGAGAAAGTCCCTCCTGGAGCAGAGAGGCCCCATACATTCCTCTGGGCTTCAGTCATTATTGAGAGGGAATAACTGGCCTGTGTTCCTACAATACACAATAAACCTGTACTATATACAACATACAATATATATTGTATATTGCATTGTATATATTGTATATATATATAAATATACAATACACCTGTACCAATCATTGGTTTTACTCTATGCAGGCAGGACTAAAGGGTTAACATGTGCCGACTTGCTCTCAGCTCGGGCCTGCTCTTCGCTCAAGGTCACAGATAGAGAGAAGCACATTCCCCCCCCCCTCTAACAGAGACTGCACTTCTGCCTCCATTCCGACTGCACATTAACTGTAACATAGTTTTAAAGTGTATAAAGAATATACAGGTCACATACATAGCTCCAATCATACACAACAAACACAAGAACACTATACAAAATGTCACTCGTTGACTTGTGGCACTTAACATGTGTTTACACATGTGTTTACACATAACGTGTTTCTTCTCAATTCCTTTCTGACTGGGCGTTTACCAGCCAGAATGCATATCACATCTAGACACCTATAGTAACATATGCCTAGATTTAAAACAAATATATACAATAAACCTATTGTATTGATTCCATTGATTCCATTGTCCAGGAAGAATCTACAGACATTCCCCATAATCATATATAAGAGCAGGATGTCATTATAACCAGTGTCACTAGTTGGCTGTGACACTTTACACCTCCTCTGTCATCCTGGTCGGTCATTTTCCATTGTCTTAATAGCGTCTGTACTGGGGGACGAGATGGCGATTGCGGGGTCACGTGGCTGTGACTCTCCACACCCCCTCTGCCATCTTGATTCCCTGTTACCCTGGTAGCCGGCGGGAAGACTTGCATCTGTTGTTCCCTGGCTGGACGGCCCGACAGGATAGGGGTCACGTTGTTGCTTGGTATCCGGCGGGAAGACTTGCATCTGTTGTTCCCGGCCAACGCACCTGAAGACAACACCTGGTGGTCATCGTGTGGTCATCTTGGTCATCTTGGTCATCTTGGGATCACCCCCTCTGACCTCTTGGATCTCTCCCATAGTTTGAGGTAGGTTGAATTGTCCCCGAGAATTGTAGCAGCAGTCCTCTATTGAAGGCCTGGTCGTGTGACCCTGTCCGTAGGCCTCGCAGGACATCACAGATACAGTCCACAGAGGACTCATTTCTTTTCTCTCTTTCAGGTCCATTCAGGGCTCTCGTCGCCCTGTAACCTGGGTCGAGGCCTATGTCTCTCTTGTTCGGTCTAGGAGGTCTAGGAGGTCTGGGAGGTCTGGGAGGTCTAGGAGGTCTGGGAGGTTTAGGTGAGGACCTTGAGGATGCTCTGGAGCTTGACCTATCCCGGTCTTCCTCCATTTCCGAGTTCTGACCTGGGTCAGTATATTCCTTCTTGCCATTCGCTGCGTCGTCCACTGACTCCGGGGGACAGCCCCCCCCGTCTAAGAATGTGGCACTGGTTCAGGTTTTGTCCCCTTTACCAGCGCACATTGTTCACAGGCCTTTCGGACTGTTATCGCTCTTTGTTTGGTTTTAGGTATGAGAATGTTGTTAGTTCTCAGGTATACCAACATCCTCTTACTTCCGGCATGTCCAAGGTTATCATATACCTGTCTGATCATGTGAGTAGCCTCGTCCTGTTAGCAATGGCTAGTTAGCCTGCTATTCGCTCCTGTTCGCAATGGCTATTTCAGCCTGCTATTCACAAAGTAGAGTTTTTTCTACTTAAGTTCTGACTTTAAGTAAGCATTTAGTTACTTCAAGTTGAAGTGACTTTAGGGCTCCCTAGCCCTGTTAGTCGCGAGTAAACGCCACTTCAAGTGGTTTCTTATGAACCCTCTCTTGTTCCTGATAGATTTTTTACCTCTTAGGCTGTCTGCTGCACTTTGCAGACCTCTACGTCACTCATTGTTCCAGATCTCGAGCACTTAGGAGGAGTCTTGGTTGGAGAGGTTTGCTTGCTGATAAGATCAATCTTGAGTAAGGTTTTAACTCAAATCTGTAATAAATTTTACTCCAGAGGCACCTGACCGCAGTTATTTCAGTTCATATTCTTTCGGCTTTTGATACCTATTCAATTAGTATAAAGCCCAACTCACGGATGTTCTAAGCCCCAGAACCTCCAATCCGTTTTGACAGACCTATAGACCAGTGACTCGGCCGCCCAAGCACTACAGCGTCCTGTATGCTGAAGCTTCCGAGTCCCCACAAATCTGATAGGCCCGTCGGATATAGAGACCCTGATGCTCGCTCTGTCCCCCTGCGTCAAGGTGCTAAGCTTGATGAGAGTTTGCAGAGTCTCAATTTTTATCCATAGGCGCTGGTGAGTGTACATCTCACGCAGCTGATATGGTTGGTACAGGTGCTAACCTACCAGATGGTAGCTGTCAGGAAATCCCCTTTGCATGAAATAGATTACAAATTCTTTCGTCCTCTTTACTCTGGTTTAGAGAAAAGACGGACATCTTTACATTATTTGTGTTGAGAAAGCATTTTGACTTGGTCATACAGCATGCATTCCGTCCGTAACTGGTCTCGGGACCATGCTGCGCATTTGGCTGCAAGACGGTTACCCCCTGGTACACCTATGAATAGCTTTTCAAGCAGTAAGCCTGATCTTTGCCTAGGTGTTCCACGTATGACTGATTCTGCTGCAACAGTGAGAGACAAGCTCCCGTCTCGCACCTGTGGGATTAGTTTCTCCACCTTATTTTCCCCTGGATCTTGACCGGGGATTCTTACTTCCATTTCCATCATTTGGGCCATTGAAGCCCCTTCGGGGATCTCCAGTCCTTTGAGGTGTCTCAAAATGCGAGCAGCATCCGGGTCATCATAGAGAGGTGACCCATGGAAAATCTGAGCACACTTATGGATATAAGCAGCCTGGGTCTCCCCTCGAAGCATTTCTGGGGCTAGTTTTTTGAGCACTTGGGTTTTGCTTAACAATTCTTGTGCTTTGTTGCTTTCTCCATATTGGGTGCTGTCATTCAGACTCCTGCCTGTATGTGAACTCTTTCCTCTCGGTCGGTAAATGTCTCCGGGAGATTGGGCTAGTATGGAGTGAGGGCTCACTTCCGGTCGGTGTTCCTCTGTGCATGCTCGTATGGTTCTGTTACCACAGGGTGAGACAACACTTTTTCTGCCACGGGTGACCGGGCTAAGGCCTGAGCCGTTCCCCATCTCACAGGATATGCTGGCATAATATCCCCTGTTTCCTTTCCTTCCAAGTCTCCTTCACTCTCTTCGGAGACGTCCTCCAATCCTGAGCTCCAGGTCAAGCCCGAGGGTGACTGAAAGGTGGTGCCTTTCAGAGTAGGCCCCTTGCCTATAGGTCTCAGTTTGACCGGTTTCGCTCTCTTGTTTCGAGGTCTAGGAGGTTCGCCCCTCGGGTACCGAACTCTCTCCCTAGATCTTGATCGAGATGAAGACCTGGAGGATGCTCTGGAGCTTGACCTATCCCGGTCTCCCTCCATTCCTGAGTCCTGATCTAGATCAGTATACTCCTGTTCGCTACTTGCTGGGTCGTCCCCTGACTCCGGGGGACGGCCTAGAAGTCTATAGATACTCCTGACCTGAGATCGCGCAGGTTCCGCCTTTTCAGGTTCGAACTGTACTGTCGGTCTCCTGGGTGTGGATGATCTCCCTCTCTCCGCTGCTCGGGAGGAGTTCTGGGAGTTGGACCTTTCTTTCCTGGGTACGGGTCCCGACCCCTTAGGGTTCGGAGGGGAAGTGAGAGGTACCAATGCAGGCTCATCGTCCTCGTCTTCCTCACCCTCCCCGGCTCTATCCACGGCCAGGGTTATTGCCTCATGGTCCCTAGGTTCCACCATGAGACGGATCTCTGTGTGCTCTGCACTCCTTAGGCTTGAGATCGCGCTGATTACGGCTTTCCCCAACCATATGCCTCTTTGGCCATATCCTCGAGACCTGCCCCACATCAGGTTTATGGCTAGTCGGTAGGGCATGTCCTTAGTACCATGGCCAGCATAGATTTCCCTTTTCTGCAGTAGTTCCTTTATACGGGACACCAGTCTGTCCCAGTTTATGTGTGAGGACTTTATCTCCTTGTATTGGTCTTGGCTTAGTGTCATATGGACAATTTTCTCCGCGTGAAACACCCCATAATCACACTCTGTGATTACTGCCTTGCCTGGTTTCAGGGGCTCTTGGGTCCTTTTTTCCATTACCTGTTTCCTCAGGTTCCGGTAGTAAGAGCCTCCTGCCGTTACCATGCTTGTTTCCCATCTACCATAGTTCGTCAATGACGGTCCAGTGAAGGTGAGGATTGACCATGGTGTATCAGAGTTATCGGTCCAGACTGGGTAGTTAGTGACTGTTATGTCTGGTGATTGTCTGTGAGACCTTGTAGATGTCACTCTCACCCCTGAGTGTTCACCACGGGGAGATATATAGGTTGCTCTCGCTTGCCTCACTTCCTCATGAACACGTGGTCCTGGGCTTATGCACTGCAGGGAGTGATCTCGCCCTGGTGTGGTTGATCCCCCCAGTGTCGGGAGGTGTCCCCTGAGTGTATATTCTCCCATTTCGTGTCCAGAGGGGGCTCTTATTGAGGGCGGAGCCCTCTTATCCATATACATGGAAGTGGGAGCAGGCAGTGTTTGGCCTGTTTCCTCATATATCCTTCCTTGTCCTGACCGGGGCCACGTAATTTGAGCCCTCTGGTCTGAGTGACTCACTGCTCCCCTTGGTGTTCCCGAGGGACAGACTGTCCGGTTTCTGTACGCCAGCTCCTCCTGAGCTAGCGTCTCTAGCATCTGTTGTGCTAGCGTCTTCCGTGCTAGCATTTCTTGTGCTAGCTTCTCTTGAGCTAGCATCAGCTGCGCCAGCTCCTCCTGAGCTAGCGTCTCTTGCACTAGCATCTGCTGTGCTAGCGTCTTCCGTGCTAGCATCTGTTGTGCTAGCTTCTCTTGAGCTAGCATCAGATGTGCTAGCATCTGTTGTGCTAGCTCCTCTTGAGCTAGCGTCTGATGTGCTAGCATCTGTTGTGCTAGCTTCTCTTGAGCTAACTCCTTCTGCGCCATCTTCTTCTGAGCTAGCGTCTGCTGTGCTAGCTTCTCTTGTGCTAGCTTCTCTTGAGCTAGCGTTGGTTGCTAGCTCCGGCTATTTAGCCTGCTGTTAGCTCCTGGCTTTGTTAGCCTGTGGTGAGCTAGTTAGCTTTTGGCTAGTTAGCCATCAATCAGCTCCTGGCTTTGTTAGCCTGTGGTTGGCTAGTTAGCTCTTGGCTAGTTAGCCATCAATTCACTCCTGGCTTGTTAGCCTGTTGGGAGCTCCTGTCTGGCTAGGGCCAGCTCATTTGTGTTAGCACTGGCTCGTTAGCCCATGGTGAGCTAGTTAGCTCTCGTCTGGCTAGGGCCAGCTCATGGGTGTTAGCACTGGCTCGTTAGCCGATGGTGAGCTAGTTAGCTTCCGTCTGGCTAGGGACAGCTCATGGGTGTTAGCACTGGCTCGTTAGCCATCAATTCACTCTTGGCTTGTTAGCCTGTGGGGAGCTAGTTAGCTCGTGGCTAGTTAGCCATCAATTCACTCTTGGCTTGTCAGCCTGTGGGGAGCTAGTTAGCTCTTGGCTAGTTATCCATCAATTCACTCTTGGCTTGTTAGCCTGTTGAGAGCTAGTTAGCTCTTGGCTAGTTAGCCATCAATTCACTCTTGGCTTGTTAGCCTGTGGGGAGCTAGTTAGCCTGCATTCCTGTGAAAGTGCCGTTTTGGCAGCTTCACGTAGCCTCGGGCTAGGTAGCCATCCAGTTAGCATTTAGCTCGCTTGTGGCTAGTTAGCCTGCATTCCTGTGAAAGTGCCGTTTTGGCAGCTTCACGTAGCCTCGGGCTAGGTAGCCATCCAGTTAGCATTTAGCTCGCTTTTGGCTAGTTAGCCTGCATTCCTGTGAAAGTGCCGTTTTGGCAGCTTCACGTAGCCTCGGGCTAGGTAGCCATCCAGTTAGCATTTAGCTCGCTTGTGGCTAGTTAGCCTGCATTCCTGTGAAAGTGCCGTTTTGGCAGCTTCACGTAGCCTCGGGCTAGGTAGCCATCCAGTTAGCATTTAGCTCGCTTGTGGCTAGTTAGCCTGCATTCCTGTGAAAGTGCCGTTTTGGCAGCTTCATGTAGCCTCGGGCTAGGTAGCCATCCAGTTAGCATTTAGCTCGCTTGTGGCTAGTTAGCCTGCATTCCTGTGAAAGTGCCGTTTTGGCAGCTTCACGTAGCCTCTGGCTAGGTAGCCATCCAGTTAGCATTTAGCTCGCTTGTGGCTAGTTAGCCTGCATTCCTGTGAACAAAGCACGAAATTATGTTGCACTTGTAACTCCCCCCAGAGCTTTCTAAACATTACGTTACTTTTTTAGTCGTGAGTAAACTTTTACTGCAATCACAAAAATATACTTTAATTGTGATTCTTTCTTTGAGTAGAACCTTCTACGTTAGGTTTTTGACTTTAAGTAAACATTACGTTACTTTTTTAGTCGTGAGTAAACTTTGCTTTAATCACAAAGATAGAGCTTTCTATTGAAGTGTGATATTCCCGAGTAGAGCTTTCCACTCGAGCGTGACTTTAAGCCTTTTATTTTAGGTTTCTAGTCGCATGTAGAGCCTTCTACTTTAATCTTTTGTCAAATCTGTAATTAATTTTACTCCAGAGGCATTTGACAGTAGTCCTGTTTTCTTCGGCCGTTAGCACCTATTCAGTTAGTATAAATGCCCAACGCAAGGGACGCCATGATAAGTGCCCACGCTAGGTCGTAGGTCAGATTGATAACTTCATAACTCATTGGTCTGCCCATCTTGACATCAAGCAGCGTCCTGCGATGTGGTTGACATGCAGAACCCAATGAGTCTACAAAATGTTGTTGTTATACCTGACCGACAGACCCAGCGAATGCACCGTTCCGACCCCCCCAGTCATTGACCATGGTCAAGTGATTGAAGTTGCGGAATCTTTTATTTTATTTGCACTGGGATGGACACTCTTTATTCAGATGATGTCCATTTCCCTTATCCGTCACACGTAGTATCACTGTAGCGTTACTTGATAATCCCATTATACAGAACCCACTTCTACATCTATATATATATAGTTCTTTCTCTAGGTCTCTGTGTGGATAAAGGCCCACTCCTAGAGTTTTACATCATAAATCAGGAACATTACGGGACCGTGTTGTTGCCGACTGGTTAAAGACATACTTCTAAAGTTTTTACATCATAAATCATGAACATCACGAAGCAATGGGTAAAGTTACAATGCAAAAACATTTCAATGCTTACCCGTCTGGTCAGAAGAATGGATACAAAAAGGTGTGTTCCAAAAAGGGTGTTTATTTTTTAAAAGTACAAGATTACATTAAAGGCACAGTTCATGGTTATAAGTACACAGGTTTCTGCTTACAATATATCAGAATGCAGGGATCTCCAAAAAATCTTCCTGAGAGGAAGTGAGTTAGCCTTTATAAAGGAATACAAGACCTTGTTGTCATTGGTTAATATACAGTGAGGAAATTTCACTAGCCAGTCAGCGTGTTAGCATGTCAGTATATATTTATCCAATCATTTCACTGTACGTGTACAGTACGTGTCTTATCATTCCCTCCGTTATTTATTACTTTGTAGTTACATATCATTCGAGTATGAGAAAGTCCCTCCTGGAGCAGAGAGGCCCTGTACATTCCTCTGGGCTTCAGTCATTATTGAGAGGGAATAACTGGCCTGTGTTCCTACAATACACAATAAACCTGTACTATATACAACATACAATATATATTGTATATTGCATTGTATATATATATATAAATATACAATACACCTGTACCAATCATTGGTTTTACTCTATGCAGGCAGGACTAAAGGGTTAACATGTGCCGACTTGCTCTCAGCTCGGGCCTGCTCTTCGCTCAAGGTCACAGATAGAGAGAAGCACATTCCCCCCCCCCCCCTCTAACAGAGACTGCACTTCTGCCTCCATTCCGACTGCACATTAACTGTAACATAGTTTTAAAGTGTATAAAGAATATACAGGTCACATACATAGCTCCAATCATACACAACAAACACAAGAACACTATACAAAGTGTCACTCGTTGACTTGTGGCACTTAACATGTGTTTACACATGTGTTTACACATAACGTGTTTCTTCTCAATTCCTTTCTGACTGGGCGTTTACCAGCCAGAATGCATATCACATCTAGACACCTATAGTAACATATGCCTAGATTTAAAACAAATATATACAATAAACCTATTGTATTGATTCCATTGATTCCATTGTCCAGGAAGAATCTACAGACATTCCCCATAATCATATATAAGAGCAGGATGTCATTATAACCAGTGTCACTAGTTGGCCGTGACACTTTACACCTCCTCTGTCATCCTGGTCGGTCATTTTCCATTGTCTTAATAGCGTCTGTACTGGGGGACGAGATGGCGATTGCGGGGTCACGTGGCTGTGACTCTCCACATGTACCCATTCTGCAATCTGTTAATATGATGAATAACGTTATCTATTGTAGTAACAATGTTCCAAAATGTATTGATTGTTTTTCTGTTTCCCCAGATGCTCAACCCTGGACCACACGACAGATATATTCTAGGCCTAATCTAACCCTAGCCTGAGGGTTATATAGTAATCATGCAAGCTCAAAGATTGAGCTCTTGAGGTGACTGGCCCTGCTCTATATCAAGAACCATTATCAGAGTGGCAACTGCAGGACCTGTATTTCCCAAAACAATGAATATCATGATTGAATGAGAGGCCATGGTAAACAGCACAGTGAATAAACAATGTGCAGTCCCCTTATATATATATATATATATATATATATATATATATATATATATATATATATATATATATATATATATATATATATATATATATATATATATATATATTGTTCTGGATAGAAGTGGGGCCAGGCTAATCTGCAAGAGCTCAACTTTTGAACAAGGATGGTCATCCTCTCACATAAGCTGTCCGGGGACGACTCACACAGCTCTCTACTCTGTGGGCCCTGGACTGGACACCCCTCCACTGTACTAGTTACACATTACACACATACAAATGACAATAACACTATGTAACAACCATCAAATGCACTCACAGCACACACATCCACACGCACACACTCACTTTAAACAAACAACTCACTGCAGCACCCACTTTAGAACACCTAAACACACTTTATATTTATTGGCAAAGAATTTGCACTACAACCCATACCTCATTACACCTTACTGTAAATTGTACCTAAATTGTACCTCATCCCATTTCTGCATTGTACTGTATAGTATATTGTATTGTAACTCAGTTACTTTTCTACTCTGCATTGTACATTGTATGTATATATTGAATAAAAAAGAAGCAGTGAAGCTAGACCAGCACTCTCAGGTTCAAGTATTTAATGGCAGCCTGAAACAAACATGTTTCGGAATTACATATTCCTTAGCAAGCTATAACAAGCTATAACACTGACGTAGGAATATGTAATTCCGTTTGTTTCAGGCTGCCATTAAATACTTGAACCTGAGAGTGCTGGTCTAGCTTCACTGCTTATTTTTTATATAATACTTAATGGGATTTCAGCACCCAGTGTCGAATCTTGAGAGCGCGGTCTAACTTGACATTTGATGTATATATTGAACACTTGTCTACGTACTTGACTTCTATTTTATACTTATCTATTTTTATCTAGCACAATCTCTGGAGCAAAACAGAAAGAAGCATTTTATATAAAAGTATTCTGTACTTCTGTATGACAACTAATAAAGAAACTTGAACATCAAAAAATCAACATTCTGTTCTCTATTCCAGGCTAGATCTGACCTTGACTCATGTTACAGGATTAATACACATTTTCTTCCACCCATATTGCTAGTTTTCACCTGAAGGGCAAATTACAGGGCCAGTCCAGTAAAAAAAAAAAATTAAATAACATGTATCATATGTTTAAAATAAATTCATTCTGTGTTTATTGTGTCATACTGGGGAATAATATTAATATTATTATGTCCTATTGGGGACATCATTTTACATTCTGAGCAATTCAATCGTTTTTTTATAGAGAGGACGTCTGACATTGATTGAAAACTGTTAACAGATTGCAGAATGGGTACAATACAGTACGGCTCAATACACACAATTGTTAAGGGGATGCAGACCAGAGAAAGACTTTCGTGAGAGACCAACAAAGTGAGGTATGTAATACATTTCGAATCAAATTGTGGTCGGTTATATCTAACATTAATATCACGTTATCCATCATGTCGGTATGGCTTAATACAGTGCGAAATACAATCTTATAGTAAGAAACAAAACACAAGTTGAACATAGTTTTGAACGTTTTATTACAATAGTATTTAGGTCGGATAGAGAACGTTAATATCACGTTAACCATCTAAAGCTCATCTGTGACGTGACATCGGAATGGCTTAATACAGTGCGAAATACAATCTTATAGTAACAAAACAATACACAAATTGAACATAGTTTTGAACGTTTTATTACAATAGTATTTACTGTCTCATGTTGCAATGTATAATCCAACTAGCGTTCCAGTCAGATCCATTCTCCGTTGTTAACTTGTTGACCATTTTGGGGTCCCGTTTCCCGTTTCTGTATCCTGATTGGTTTATCAGCTAGAGGTGTCCAAAGATATGCATGAGCAAACATTTAATTTAAATGTAAGATTAAGAACACCGATGACCACCAGACGGCTGGCCAACAAACGTATTTTGACTCAACATAATAACTAGATATCACACACAAAGAATTGTGTAGTCTGCCAACATGGATCAATCAAGTTCACTTTAGACAGACTCGGCCTCCCATCTACCGGCAAAGAAAAGAAAACAATAAAGAAAAACAACAAACCCAGAACAAACCAAACTAAATACCCAACCATAACATCACCACCCTATACAAACCTAATACAAATTTAAATTAAAATAAAACCTAAACACAATCAAAAGAAATTAAATAAAATTCAAACCCTACCCCCCAAACCAATTGAAAACACAAACCCCAAAACCAAATCCTGCACCCCTTTACTGCCCACCACATCCCTCAACAATCTGCCCAATGTAAAATCTGCACCCCCCCTCTCCCTCACCCGACCCCACAAGACCCCCCTCTCCCTCTCATACCGAGCACAATGAAGCAGCACATGTTCAACTGTTTCCAGCTCCCCACAAGCAGGACAACCCCCGGTCTCATGCCTCCCCACCCCAAATAGTGCCCTCTTCAATAGGGTATATCTGCAGAGCCGCAGAGCCCCATGTCTGAGGGTGTCTGAGCTCGGATGGGAGGGGCTTCGGGCGTCTGAGCTCGGACGGGAGGGGCTTGAGGCTTGCTAAGCACTACTGCACATGCGTCTCTCTCTCTCTCTCTCTCTCTCTCTCTCTCTCTCTCTCTCTCTCTCTCTCTCTCTCTCTCTCTCTCTCTCTCTCTACATGTTACTGGTGCGACTGTTCCTAATTTATGCAAAAGACATGTCGTCAGCTTGTGACTGCAACTTGTTCCTGTTTGCGGACGACTCAGCCCTGCTGGTCTCTGACAAGATCAAGTAACAGGTTGAAAAAACCCTCAGCGCGGAACTAAATCTGCACCTGGCTCGCTGACAACAAACTATCATTACACCTGGGTAAAACAGAGTCCATTCTCTTCGGTTCAAATAACAAACTCAGCAAGGCCGACGGCTTCTCAGTTACAGTGGGTGACAATATTGTCACAAGGAAAGATGAAATTACATACCTAGGTTCCATCCTAGAGGCAAATCTTTCCTGTAACAAAATGGCATCCAATGTAATAAAAAAAGTCAACCAACGAACTCGATTCTTGTACCGGAATCTCCTCTCTGGTAAACAAGAATACCCTGAAGACTCTGGCAGGAGCACTCATTCAAGGGTACTACGACTATGCTTGCCCCTCATGGTACCAAAGCACCTCAAAGGCGCTAAAAACAAAATTACAAACATCACAAAACAAACTGGTCAGACTACTGCTTGACCTTACCCCTAGAACCCACCTCACCCCTGCCCACTTTGACTACCTAGGATGGCTTAGAGTAGACAACAGAGTACAGCAACTTGCAATGGGCCTGGTCTACAAGATACACTACACGACTATGTCAAAATACTTCCCAATGGTCAGTGAATACCATGACCACAACACCAGAGGGAGCTCCACAAATCATGTTAAACCCAGATTCGGCTCAAACAAGGGACTAAACACGTTTCGCAATTATGCCACATCAATGTGGAACGCCCTACCAACAGCTGTAAAGGAATGTGAATCACTACCAGTGGAGGTTATTGCATGACTACTAGTGAGGCAGTGCTTCACTAGTAATAGACAGACAAAAAAGTAAATTAAAAATTAAAAATATTATTATTAATATACATTTTTTATTTTTATTTTTTATTATTATTTTCATTAGAAATGTTTTCCTCTGTGAAAAAAACAATGCCAAAGAAAAAAAAATCTTAAAAAATTTACAAGTGATAGCTGAGCTCTCTGACCTGATCTCATAACACATTGATGTATTGTCCACTAGCTGTCAATCATTCAGAGTTTAAACTGCACGGGCAAACCATTAGAGTATAATAATCCAATCAAAATAGGCGATTTGAGCTTAAAAATCGTCATCTAAAGGCGGTTAGTGAAGCTGCGCCTACGAATGATTGATTGGCTTTCAAACCGTGTTACATTGTGTTGACAGCTTGACACCCTATCAGAAAATGGCTTAGGCGGAAATTTCTAGAATGTTCTCAATGTGATCATGTGATCCCTCTGACTGACTGTGTGAAACTTGATTTGAAAGAGAGAGACATCGAGAAAAGAAGAGATTCATTTGCCTAATATAATAATTCATATTTTAAGATCTTTATTCAATTGTTTAACTTATTGTGCATCGTTTGATGAATATATATATATATTTTTTTATCTCAGTTGAAGTAGTGTAGTTGACGTGTGTTTCCGTCTTGGACTGTGTAAGCTAATGTTGTTGTAGCTAGCTAATAACTATTCTAGCTACTAGCTTAGCAAGGTCCTGTCCTGCAATTTTTGTTCCCAAAGTCATCGAAACGTTCACCCAGAGGAAGATGGGATAGGTGAGCCCAGTCCACAGCTTTTGTGAGTGCTTTCACTGCTTTGGCAATCGCTTGGGTGACTGTCTGAGTGACCACCTGTCGGAGTCGGACAGTCCCGAAAATCTCTCCCGTCCTCCCCAATATTTTTAACTCACAGCCACCACTGACACACACATTGGGGGATGTTTTAAAAATATAATTTAACATATAATATAATAATTTGTGCTTCACCAAAAAATTTGGTCAGCAGCCGCCACTGATCACTACCCACTTTTAAAACCACTCTCAAGAAGCACCTACGGGAGACTGCAATTCGAAACTGGCCCCTGTAAATGTCCTAACCCAACCCCCTCCAATGTACAGTAAATGTCCTAACCCAGTAATACACAAGACCCTCTTCTTGGACCAAGTAAGGTTTCATCGATAATCCAATGTACAGTTACCCCCACCCCGCCTACCCCCCCCCACCCACCCAACCACCTCCAATGTACAGTTCCCCCGCCACCCCACCTACCCAACCCCCCCTCCCACACCTCCTCCAATGTACAGTTTCTTCGTCAAATGTATATACTCTCTTTTTTATTTTATTTTTTTTGTATCACAAACAGTACTGTATTTGTAAATCTGGTGTGACATTAGCCGACAGATAATGAAGTAAAATAAAATGAAATATGAGCTAAGTTAAGCACAATAGGACAATAACACTACCTTATGCATACTGCACCTTATGTGAATACTGTATATTTCAGTTAGTTAGTTATATTACCGTACTTGGCTTATCGCGTCCCGCTCTTAAGCCTATCGAGATATACCTCATCTCATGTACCTATTGTACTTACACAACGAATAAAAACTAGTACACCCACACCTGCCGGGTCCCGCCCCTATGGAGGCGTAGCCTATAAGATAGTAGGCATGGTCCCCAATACACTCTTCCTCTATTTTAGTTCCCAGCATAGCGGATGCAGTGCACCGTATGTAACTAGTGTTATGAAAAGATTAGAGAAATTACGTAATGTTGAAAGCTTACCGGAGGTTGCTTACCCCTGGCATCTTCGAGGCATGTTTCAGCGACACGTCGGACCTATGTTGATGTTTCCTCATCTGTCGGCAGCAGATCAAGGGGCAGCGTACAAGGTTGGCTATCGAGCCGGGTTGTACAAAGGTAGGCCCTGTGTCATCAGGCACGGGTGTTAGTGTTAGTAATGCTGGGTTGTTTTGTTACACAACCATGTTGTGTATCGGCGCCAGGGGCGGGATGGTTTGGTGAACGTTCACTGCAGTGAACGGGTTCCAAACGGTCCTGAAAGCGTGCTGTTAAACAACTAATGCTAATGCTACATGCTAACACTACTGCTACGCTGTTCTAATGTCTCCGCCGTGAGATGTTTTCACTTCTCCCTCCTCTTGCCCGGTTCATCAATGAAGGTCAGTCGGTAGCTATTGTGGGGGTTTTGCTGAGTCCTATTTACCTTTTTACGGGTAAATGGGTTGACAACAGGGTAGGCCGTGGCTAGGTAGCCTAGCCAGGTAACGTTACCTCTGTGTCCCGGCGGGGTTGTTGAACGGTTTTTCCCATCTGGGAGCCGATGCTTGAGCTCGGCGGGTAGCAGTAGAGCTATACTACTGCAGGATGGGACTTAACGGCGGCCAGTGTTATGGCTCAGCTGGCTAGTTCTTATCCACATTGGCGTCGGGTAGTGGGGCTATGGGTCCAGCCGACATTGTAAACATGTTGCGTGTTTGTGCGCAGGCGGTTGTTGATCTGGGTCCCACATCGCCTCACGCTAGGCTATAGTAGTGTAGTGGGCTACTGTTTTGTTCTGTCACTCTGCTATGAGTAGGTCTGTCTATGCTACAGCTTTCTCTCCTCTCAACCATTTCATGCTGACGGTCAATCGGTGTCTATTGGGGGAGTATGCGGGGGGGCTTTGTTTACCTTTTTTGGTAAATGGGCTAAGCTAGGGCTGGTGTGCTGTTGTGAATATTTTGAATGAATGCGGGACTGGTTCGCTCTGGTCCGCCTCCCCTTAACGTTGTGTATATGGGCTTGCTCATTCTACAGTATTTTGTGGTTTAGTTCTTTTATTCATTTAACCCCTTCATGGTGCACACCACAGTGGAGGTTGTGTTAACATCAGTCCTTTGCTTTTGACATGTTGAAACAGTGCCCCGCCCGGCCGACGCCATGGGTGGGTCGGCCTGGCGAGTGGCTGCTAAAGCCTGTACCGCCACGGTATGGAATTAGCGGCGATTAGAACTGTGTTCGAATTGCTGTTTTTTCTATCAAAAGAATTGTGTCTGGTGGCGGAGCCTTGAGGGCCAGCCGACGTCGACACATCACGCGAGGTTGTTGACGGTATTAGCTTTGACCTAGCCACAAGCTATAACTGCTCAGGGTTCCCCTCTCCGCAGGGGATTTTTGGTCTTCTTCTGGAGCACGGGCGGTATTGTCCTAGGCCCCACACCACCTCACACCGCGCAGCCAGAAGAAGAGAGAGCACAGCCTCGTCAGCGGCGATGACGAGGCCCTCGACAGGCGGCCATGATTTTCCCCCGCCAGAGGTATCCTGGGCGTTGAGTCAACAGGTGTCCACAAGGCCGACAGCCTTGGCGGCCGAGGGATCGGCCATGTTGGATGGGCTCGGCTTGAACAACAAGCCGTCACCGTCCTGCCGCGGGCAGCCCGCTCTCCGATCACTCCCTCCCCCAACACCAGCGGAAAAAGGGGGCTCTGATTGTTTCCTTTGGCTGCGGGCCGCGTGCCTTCGTTAAAGCGCGGGCGGCCCCATTTTTCGCTTCTCATGGGGACAGGGGCTGACACCCAGTTGATGGCTGAGCCTGGGTCTGTCCATGAGAATGTTGTGCTGTCAAGCGGCTCCCACACCATAAGCTGTGTTGGTTGAGCCTGGTGTTATGTCTGTCAACTATAAGTGTTGTCAGCAGGGGGGCTCGAAACCTTTTGAGGCACACAGTGCGGGCTTCCCCGGCCTCGCCTTCGCCAGGCCAGGTAGCATGTTGGTGCCTCCCACTCCTGAAAGATTGGCAGTGGTCTCGCAGGCACGCGTGATTTGGGTGGTAGTAATATCACTGCAGGGCTACGGTGTGTAGGAACCCATGGGGTCCTCACGCCTTGCATGTCCGGCTGCAGAACAACTCCTCAGCATGTTCTGGAGGGGTGTTCAGTGGGGGGGCTTTTTTCACCTAGAAAGCCCCCTGTATCAAACCGGCCCTTTCTGTCGGGGTCCCCCCTTGGGTGCGATTGCCTCGTGGGTAGTGTCAGGGTCAGATGTCCCGACACGGAGCGCTCTGCTCACACGGGTCCAGGGTTGGCTACGCACAGCGGGTGGGACCGGGCCAACTATCTACAGTTCCTGGCGGACCTGCGCCACATGGCGGCGGGTGCGTTGGGAGTGTCATCACATATGTCTACGGCAGTACCATATGTCGAGGTGGATGGAGAGAATGCTGAGGCGGGGACTTGTGTTTACAAGTTATTGTCAGGGTCTCCAGCAGTGACAGCTCTGGTCAACGAGATCCAATCTCTGTGGACGAAGCAAGCCATCGTCGTGGCGTTCTCCTCCCGGTGTTCTCTGGTGCCTGAGAAATCGGGAGGGGGGGTGTCAGACCCAGGCTGGACCTGTCCCATGGGAAGGTTCAGCATTTTTTGGATCGTCTCCTACCTGTTGAACACTGTCAGGTGGGGGTCTGGTTCTCCTCCATAGACCTGTAGGATGCGTATGCGCATCTCCGATCTTCCATCCTAGGGCTTAGCTATGCTTCCTGTGCAGGGTTAGCGTATGAGTACCAGAGGCTGCCGTTCGGTTTTTCTCTGGCTCCCCGCATCTTCACCAAGTGCGTGGAGGCCGCACTGGGGCCTCTGCGTCGTCAGGGGTTACGGAGTGTATTCTGCCCTGACGACGTTCTGGTCCTTCGCGGTCAAGGTGGATCGTCAGGTCTCGTACCAGGCAGGTCCCTACCAGCCTGGGGTTTGCTGTAGACTGGAAGTAGAGTACTCCTCTTCCCAGTCAACGGTTGGAGGGCTATGGGCATCCCTCTCAGAGCGTGTTGTCAACACGCTCGGGAGGTTCCGTCCTAGGGCGGTTACGGCGCTGTCTCACGTCACGTTTTTCACCGACGCCTCCCTCGCTGGTGACGCATCGGGCCAACAAAGTAGGGGGCAGCTGGCAAACCATGCTGCCCGGTCTGCGCTACGTTCAATGTGTTGGTATTGAAAGCGGTCCTTCTGGTCCTCACACGGTGTTGATCAGGACGGACAATACGACGTCAGTGTCGTATATCGACAGACAGGGAGGAGTACGCTCCCCCTGTCTGCACCAGGCGGGCGGCTGGCTATGGGCGTCCTCCATCTGCGCTGCCTGAGGGCTCCCCACATCCCCGGCAGGGTGACTGGGGGTACAGGTGTACTGTCGCAGGGCGGTCCTCATCCTGACGGGTGGAGATTACGTCCGGACATAGCCAGGCAGGTCTGGGACCGATGCCGTGCCGCCTGGGATTCTTCCCCATACATCTGTTAGGTCAGTTGTTGGGACGGGTACGTTGAGGGGCACAGGTTCTTGATCCTGATGGTGATACCATCCGGAATGCGCATGCTCCCTCCACTGTCGCGCTTTACGCGGGCAGATGATGTATGTTCCAAGTGTGGTGTAAGGCGGGGGGCCGGGACCCAGTCTCCTGCCCCCTGGATGTTGTCCTTAGTTACCTCCAGTCTCTCCTTGATAGACTGTCGGCTTCGACGGTGAGGGTATATGCAGCAGCTATATCCTCCTATCATGAGGGATTTGAGGGGGATGTCTTGTTCAGCCACCCTCTTGTGAAGCGTTTCCTGCTTGGCGCTCGACGCGTTAAGCCGGTGCAACGCTCTTTGGCTCCGAGTTGGGATCTTCAATTGGTCCTCGGTCGGTTGTCCTTGGCCCCGTTTGAGCCTCTTGAGCAAGCGCCGTTGGAACAGCTGTCGTTCAAGACCGCGTTCTTGCTGGCCGTCACCTCCGCTGAACGCGTGGGTGTGCTTTGTGCTCTCTCGGTACGACCAGAGTGCCTGTCTTTCGTCCGATTGCGGTGCCACTCTGCGGCCTAATCCTGCCTTCGTGCCTGTGAATATCCGGGGTTCTTCCGCTCCACCTGACGGGTGGAGATTACGTCCGGACATAGCCAGGCAGGTCTGGGACCGATGCCGTGCCGCCTGGGATTCTTCCCCATACATCTGTTAGGTCAGTTGTTGGGACGGGTACGTTGAGGGGCACAGGTTCTTGATCCTGATGGTGATACCATCCGGAATGCGCATGCTCCCTCCACTGTCGCGCTTTACGCGGGCAGATGGCGTATGTTCCAAGTGTGGTGTAAGGCGGGGGGCCGGGACCCAGTCTCCTGCCCCCTGGATGCTGTCCTTAGTTACCTCCAGTCTCTCCTTGATAGACTGTCGGCTTCGACGGTGAGGGTATATGCAGCAGCTATATCCTCCTATCATGAGGGATTTGAGGGGGATGTCTTGTTCAGCCACCCTCTTGTGAAGCGTTTCCTGCTTGGCGCTTGACGCGTTAAGCCGGTGCAACGCTCTTTGGCTCCGAGTTGGGATCTTCAATTGGTCCTCGGTCGGTTGTCCTTGGCCCCGTTTGAGCCTCTTGAGCAAGCGCCGTTGGAACAGCTGTCGTTCAAGACCGCGTTCTTGCTGGCCGTCACCTCCGCTGAACGCGTGGGTGTGCTTTGTGCTCTCTCGGTACGACCAGAGTGCCTGTCTTTGGTCCGATTGCGGTGCCACTCTGCGGCCTAATCCTGCCTTCGTGCCTGTGAATATCCGGGGTTTTTCCGCTCCACCTGAAGGGTGGAGATTACGTCCGGACATAGCCAGGCAGGTCTGGGACCGATGCCGTGCCGCCTGGGATTCTTCCCCATACATCTGTTAGGTCAGTTGTTGGGACGGGTACGTTGAGGGGCACAGGTTCTTGATCCTGATGGTGATACCATCCGGAATGCGCATGCTCCCTCCACTGTCGCGCTTTACGCGGGCAGATGACGTATGTTCCAAGTGTGGTGTAAGGCGGGGGGCCGGGACCCAGTCTCCTGCCCCCTGGATGCTGTCCTTAGTTACCTCCAGTCTCTCCTTGATAGACTGTCGGCTTCGACGGTGAGGGTATATGCAGCAGCTATATCCTCCTATCATGAGGGATTTGAGGGGGATGTCTTGTTCAGCCACCCTCTTGTGAAGCGTTTCCTGCTTGGCGCTCGACGCGTTAAGCCGGTGCAACGCTCTTTGGCTCCGAGTTGGGATCTTCAATTGGTCCTCGGTCGGTTGTCCTTGGCCCCGTTTGAGCCTCTTGAGCAAGCGCCGTTGGAACAGCTGTCGTTCAAGAGCGCGTTCTTGCCGGCCGTCACCTCCGCTGAACGCGTGGGTGTGCTTTGTGCTCTCTCGGTACGACCAGAGTGCCTGTCTTTCATCCGATTGCGGTGCCACTCTGCGGCCTAATCCTGCCTTCGTGCCTGTGAATATCCGGGGTTCTTCCGCTCCAGGGATATTGTGGTTCAGGCATTTCATCCGCCTCCTCACGCTAGTGAGTTAGATGCGGGCCTTCACCTGTCATGTCCGGTCCGTGCTTTGGGAATTACCTCAGCCGTACTCAGGACCTCGGGGTCACGGTTCAGCTTTTTGTCTGTCACGGTGGTTCTCATGCCGGTAAGGCACTATCGAACAACACCTGTCCCATTGGTTGAGCGAGGGCATTGCCCTCTGCTACACGTTGGCTGGGCAGGATCCCCCTGGGGGAGTCAGGGCGCACTCCACTCGTGGGGTGGCTGCCTCTGCCGCTCTCCTGGGTGGGGCTTCGGTGGAGGACATCTGTGCTGCAGCTTCATGGTCCTCCCCGGGCCCCTTTATAAGGTTTTACCTCATGGACATGACCGGGGGTTCTGTCTCCCAGGCGGTTCTGGGGTCTGTGGCCTTTCCTGCTTCCCGTCCTTGGTAGGGTAGCAGGAGTGTGTGGGTATGGGCCACAGTATGTTAAGTCACACGTGGTTCCGCCTGTGCTGTGTGTTCAAGGGGTTCTAGTTCCTCCTTGCTCGCACTCCGGTGGAGTTGACTGCGCCCCCCCTTCATTAGGAAGGATGGGGTGACAGGACTCCCCAAACCCCTTGATGTGGGCTTACGGGTCCTCAGGGGGTACATTTGTCGGGCCTCGCGTCCGCTCTAACCCCATATCTCGATAGGCTTAAGAGCGGGACGCGATAAGCCAAGTACGGTAATATAACGATAGGTTATGTATATAACCTAGTTATATGAGTACTGGCTGAGCGTCCCGCTCTTAAGCGGCCCTGAGTCCCCTTGAGGGATCTTTTGACTGGGAACGAGATTTTGGCGAGGAAGAGTGTATTGGGGACCATGCCTACTATCTTATAGGCTATGCCTCCATAGGGGCGGGACCCGGCAGGTGTGGGTGTACTAGTTTTTATTCGTTGTGTAAGTACAATAGGTACATGAGATGAGGTATATCTCGATAGGCTTAAGAGCGGGACGCTCAGCCAGTACTCATATAACTAGGTTATAACCTATCGTTAATTATATTGATTTGTTATATTGTTTACCTAATTATCCTAATTATCCAACCTAATAAACCACTACCAAATCCAGCCTAATAAACCACTACCAAATCCAACCTAATAAACCACTACCAAATCCAGCCTAGTAAACCACTACCAAATCCAACCTAATAAACCACTACCAAATCCAGCCTAATAAACCACTACCAAATGCAGCCTAATAAACCACTACCAAATCCAACCTAATAAACCACTACCAAATCCAGCCTAATAAACCACTACCAAATCCAGCCTAATAAACCACTACCAAATTCAGCCTAATAAACCATACCAGATTGCATTTAGAAGCATCAGTGAAGAGTGATTAGGCCCTGCTTGGACAAAACGCTGTCCAGGGAATTATGAGGCTGCGACTCTCACATATGAATTCAGTCAATATAGGCCCTGTTCTGTCCCTGTCCCCCTGCAGTGCAGTAGTGGCAATAAAGTCAACAGTGGCAGTATTAACTCTTAACTCTTTGATTGCCAGGTAGCAGGGGGCACTGTGGGCCTTCAGTGCCAGCGTTCTATTCAATGGATAGAATGGCGTGTTTGCACTGCTAAAAACTAGGGATGCACCGAATATTCGGCCACCGAAAATGATCTGCCGAAAATGGTTAAAAAGGCACTTTCGGCTTTTGGCCAAAAGGGTTTTAGCACCGAAAATATATCACTGAATGTCAAAGAACAGGGTTACGTAACGTTCATAACCTAAAGTGTTGTTGTGATGACGTAATCAAAACACGGCTACAGACATAGCATGCGCAACGTATAACGTGAGCAGCTTGGCAGCTCTTCCTGCGTTCTGCAGCCAGTGATAACTAACTCCTCTTGGGAGTTGCGCTGTTTCTATGTAAACTCCGCAAGCAACGCATCCAATAAATGCGTCTTTAACATGCTTTATATCCTCACCATTACTATATGCCCATCGCGGTTAAAACCTAATGCACATTTTGTTGTATGCAAAGAGAAAATGTTTAAATTGTACAATCTTTCAGCAGTCAGTCTGGAATTAATGTATGCATTCAAAAGTGCTGAATAAATGTTTTATGGGCCCATAATAGTGATTATTAATATTATTAAAGTAAAGTTTTGCCATAATCATGTATTTTGCCATAATCAGGTAGCTAAAAAAAAAAAAATACATTATATATATATTTATATGAATCATTTTCTGCCTTTCGGTATTCGGTTTTCGGCCAACTGTTTCCTATTTTCGGTATCGGTTTCGGCCAATAATTTCCCATTCGGTGCATCCCTACTAAAAACTATATTTTATATTATAGCTATGGATCCGTCGATTGTCAATGAGTTGCTTCTGGTCAACATGCAAAAAAAAGATAGTTTTTTCATCCCTACATTTCCGTTTTATACCGTTTAGTATACTATATACTAAATACTAGTATAGTTTTGGTGATTCTCAGTAATCCCAGGAAAAGATGCGAAAATAGCCCTTTAGTGAAATCCAGTTATCACGTTGTCATTTTTCGCCTGATCATCTAATCATCCTGAAATCAACGCTAGATTATTGGTATCATGTCTCCTTGTGCATACATGAAATGGGGCTTGGCTCAGCCACCCCCACCCCCCTGCCACCAACGGTACACAGCACATACACATTCCACACAGACAGCTTCAATCACAGGAGAAAAAAATATCAGATCAACGCAAGATCGGTAATATATAGAGTCCTTACCTGGTCTCTGATGTAATGCAAAAAAAATCTGATCGCCATTCCAGTTATCCACAGCGATCCTGTCTCCGACGTTATTGGGCATTGCACATGAACGGGTGGGCGGGGTCAGTTGTCCAAGCCATCCCTACAAGCGCTTGTTTTGCTGGAGTGTTTAGGACCCGCCCCCACACCGCAGCTCGGTAGAGAAATGAAACTACATAGTTTCAAATGGAGTGCAATAGCGGCCGGAGGCGTTAGAGGGCGGTATTGACTGTCTGCCAGCTCAGACACATTCAGTACAGCATGCACAAGGTGCCCTGATGAATTATGAATGGCAATAGCGAATAAAAAAAAGACCGAAACAAAAACGTAGATCTACGTTTCTGTGACGTGAACGGCACACAAGCGCTGGACCACAGAAACGTAGATCCCTGTTTTCGGCACAGAAAGGGTTAATGGCCACCTTGATCATCACTTTTCACTATATGTTAATGACATGTATGCTGACGACTCAGCACTTCTGGTGTCTGGAGACGACACGGCAGAAATTCAAGCCGAGTCAATTCTATTCAGCTCAAAACATAAATTAAAGGAATGTTCCCGACTTGAGATCAGCTGTAATGGCTTCAGTGTGGAGTCTAGAGACTGTGTTAAATACCTAGGTGCAGACCTCGGCCGAACACTCAGGGAAAACAATGGCCCTGAAGGTGATCAAAAAAGTTAACACAAGGGTGACATTTTTGCACAGAAAAAAGATGTTCTTATCACTGGAAACTACAGTATGAAATTGCCAATATGATTATGCATGTACGTACTGGTATAGTGGTGTTACAGTGGAAAGTAAACACAGGCTACAAACCAGCCAAAATAAAACCATACGATTGGTCCTAAATCTGCCACCTCTAACCCATATTGAGCCATGTCACTTCAATGAGGTGGGATGGCTCCCTGTGGAGCAGAGGGTCTCCTTTCTGAAACTGGGACATATGTATAAAATGTTAAATGGATCTGCCCCCAGATATTTATGCTCTCGCATTGTCCTGCGTGGCCAGGTCTACGGATGACAGTTACGGTCTGGACAGCTCTCAATTTATGAGCCTAGAAAGGGTTCCTATTCACAGAATGGCTTTCTGTCTACAGCCTGCTGGTTGTGGAACTCTCTGCCCATGGCCATCCAAAACTCCCCCACTATTGCTGTCTTCAAGAGGGGTGTGAAGCGACATCTGCAACAATAGGTTGCAGAGGGTGCTTGGCCACTTGAAGAACAGGAACATGACATGCTGTAATGAGGCTCTTTCAGAAAATTGTGTTGTCTATTTTATCTACTTGTTGTATCTATCTTATCTTCTTAACTCTTTCTTTGTGATTTATTGTATTCTTCTTGGGACCATGTTGGAAACAAGTCGACAGACTTTCACATATTATCCTTGTACCCCTTGTTTTTATACTTTTGTATAAATTGTATGTACTAAATAAAAATCAAATCAAATCAAATCATCATGAGTGAGGCTTTTAACTAAGGTCACTATTATTACTCATAATCAGTGTTATGGTTTGAAACCGACCCCAACAGCACGGCACAGACAGGTAGTTCAGAGTTAGCCAAAAACTAGGGCGTATTTATTTCTGAAATAGGAATGAGCAAATAAACAACAAAACACAAAGGGAGAATGTTCTTGGCAGAGTTGTCCGCGGCTCTGCAGCACATCTTCTGGGCTGAGAGGCACCATGGCGTTGCGCCTCTGCCTCTGCTGCTCTGCAGCTACCCGTCGATCCACTCGGGAAACAGAGAGAGAGAGAATGTCACTAGACGAGCAAACGGGATTACAAGCAGTCCAGTATTGTCTTAGCTGAGTCCGTGATAACAACAAGCAGTTCCTCTTCAGTGTTTAACTAGCTGAGTCCGTGATAACAACAAGCGGCTCCTCTTCAGTGTTTAACAAAACACACAAAAACAGAAAGGTCCCGAGTCCCGGAATTTACGAGAAAAACAGTATCCTAAAAGAACGTTCCAAAAACTCACCAAGGCGCAATTGCGCAAAGCGGTCTACGAGGCAGGGGTCCAAAGAATGGCAAGCAAGCAACAGCGGCGACTTCCAACAGACGTCCTGAAGAGAAAAAAGGCGAGGTACAACACGGGGAAAACAAGCAGCAGCCAGTGGAAATCCAAAATGACCCTACAATGAACGTTAGGAAACCCAGAGTATATGAAGGCCTCCAGTGAGCTGATTACAACACACATCAAGTGCGCAACGGTAATTGGTACCTTGACCTTGAAGCGTGCGGCGGCAACGGGCCAATCCTCACAGTACCCCCCCCTCCACGGGAGCCACCCGGCGACCAGCCCGGCCCGGCTTGTCCGGATGGGAACGATGGAAGTCGGTGATTAGGTCGGGGTCCATGATGAGCTGGCGGGAGACCCAGCTCCGTTCCTCCGGACCGTATCCCTCCCAGTCCACCAGGTACTGGAACCCCCGTCCCCGCCGTCGGACGTCCATGAGCTGACGGACCTTCCACTGGGGGTGTCCGTCCACCATCTCGGGAGGAGGCGGGTCTGGAGCAGGAGGCATCAGGGGACTGAGAGAGACAGGTTTAACCCGGGACACATGGAAAACGGGGTGAATGCGCATGGACGCAGGAAGCTTAAGACTCACCGCCGCGGGACTGAGCACCCTCTGAACCTCAAAAGGGCCGACGAACCGGGGGTTAAGCTTCTTGGCCGAGGATCGAAGCGGAAGGTCCTTGGCGGACAACCATACCCTCTGCCCAGGGTGGTACGTCGGCGCAGGGATCCGGCGTCGGTCAGCTCCACGACTGGCGCGCTCCGATGACCGGAGCAGCGCAGTCCTGGTGATCTCCCAGACCTGCCGACACCGGTCGAGATGGTCCTGCACGGAGGGAACTGCCACCTCCGACTCCTGTGCAGGGAAAAGAGGGGGTTGGTAGCCCAGGGATACCTCAAATGGCGAGAGGCCGGTGGCGGAACTGACCAGGGAGTTGATGGCGTACTCAACCCAGGGGAGGAACCGGCTCCAGGAAGCGGGTCTCTCGGCGGCAACACAACGGAGAGCAGACTCCACGCTCTGGTTCATCCTCTCTGTTTGTCTGTTAGTCTGGGGATGATAACCAGAGGAAAGACTGACTGTTGCCCCCAATCCCTTGCAAAAGGCCCGCCATACCTGGGAAGTGAACTGGGGGCCCCGGTCCGAGACGACGTCCTGGGGAAACCCATGGAGGCGGAACATGTGGCTTGTCAGGAGGTCCGCTGTCTCGGAAGCCGAGGGAAGCTTGGGAAGGGCCACGAGGTGAACCCCCTTGCTGAACCGATCCACCACAGTTAGTAGGCACGTGTTCCCCTGGGACGAAGGAAGACCCGTGACGAAGTCCAACGCCACATGGGACCAAGGGCGGCCCGGAGGGTGCCTGGTGGGAGGCCTTGCTGCGGGCGCAGACCGTGCAGGCCAGAACAAATTCCTTGACGTCGTTCCTCATGGTGGGCCACCAGAATCGGCGAGCCAGGAAGGAGAAAGTGCGATGAACGCCGGGGTGGCAGGCGAACCGGCTGGTATGGCCCCACTGGAGAACCCGGGACCAGACTGAGTCGGGGACGAAGAGGCGACGAACAGGTACGTTGCCAGGAGCGGGATGGAAACGTAGGGCACGCCTGACCAATCCCTCGATGCCCAAGGTGACCACTCCCACCACCCTGGCCTCTGGGAGGATGGGAGTCGGATCCTCAGTGGTTGGAGCCCCCTTGGAGTGTAACCGGGACAGGGAGTCGGCCTTCGTGTTGCGGGACCCAGGGCGAAAGGTCAGCGAGAAGTTGAACCGACTGAGGAAGCTGGCCCACCTTGCCTGCCGGCCGTTGAGACGCTTGGAAGCACGGATGTATGTCAAGTTCTTGTGGTCCGTCCAAATGGTGAACGGTTCCTCGGCCCCCTCCAGCCAATGACGCCACTCCTCCAAGGCAGCCACTACCGCCAGCAGCTCCCGATTGCCAATGTCATAGTTCCTCTCGGCAGGAAGGAAACGACGTGAGTAGAAAGTGCACGGATGGACCTTCTGGTCCGTAGCCGACCGCTGAGACAAGATAGCCCCTAGTCCAGTATCCGAGGCGTCCACCTCCACAATGAACTGTCTCTTGGGGTCTCGGTGGAGCAAGACCGGGGCGGTGGTGAACCTCTTCTTGAGGGAACGGAACGCAGTGCAAGCCGCTGGAGACCAGTCAAACGGCAGGGAGGGAGAGGTTAGCCTGGTAAGTGGTTCCGCCACCTGGCTGTAGTTCCGGATGAATCTTCGGTAGAAGTTTGCGAACCCGAGGAAGCTCTGTAGCTCCTTCCGAGAGGTGGGTTCCGGCCACTCCTCCACGGCCCGGATCTTGCTCGGGTCAGCTCGGGTCAGGCCGCTCTCCACGATGAAGCCCAGGTAATCGACGGAGTCGGAGTGGAAACGGCACTTCTCTGCCTTAACGAAGAGCCGATTGTGGAGGAGGCGCTCCAGCACACGGCGGACATGCTGGACGTGTTCCTCGAGGGTCTTGGAGAAGATGAGGATGTCGTCCAGGTATACCACCACAAACTCCTCCAGCATGTCACGGAGGACGTCGTACATGAGCGCCTGGAATACCGCCGGAGCATTGGTGAGGCCGAACGGCATCACCAGGTACTCGTAATGGCCCCTGGGAGTCTTGAAGGCGGTCTTCCATTCATCGCCCTCTCGGATACGGACCAGATGGTAGGCACTCCGGAGGTCCAGCTTGGTGAAGACGGTAGCCTGGGTGAGGGGCTCGAAGGTGGAGTTCATGAGAGGAAGGGGATACTTGTTCTTAATGGTGATCTCGTTGAGTTGGCGATAGTCGATGCAGGGTCGAAGGTCTCCATCCTTCTTCCCAACAAAAAAGAAACCGGCCGCCACCGGGGAGGAGGAAGTCCGAATGAGGCCTGCTGCCAAGGACTCAGAGATGTATTTATCCATCGCTGCCTTCTCAGGGACGGTCAGACTGTAGAGGCGGCTGCCGGGAAGGGGGGCCCCTGAGCGGAGGTCGATGGCACAGTCGTAAGGCCGGTGAGGCGGAAGGGCCTGAGCCCGGGACTTGCTGAAAACCTCCTCGAGGTCGTGGTACTCGAGGGGAATAGTCGAGAGGTCCGGGGGCGGCTCACAAAGGGAACTCCGCGGCGAGGGACTGGACGCCGCCTGAAGACACTGGGCATGACAAGAGGAGCTCCACCCCCTGATGGTGCCGGAGGACCAGGCGATGTGGGGCTCATGCAGCGCGAGCCAGGGCCGACCCAGGACTACTGGGACAAGAGGGGATCTGGTGATAAAAAACTGGAGTCTCTCAACGTGGTTACCAGCAATGGTGAGGAGGATAGGACAGGTGCGTTGAGTGATGTCAGCCAGGCGGTGCTGAAGTGGAATGTTGGCCTGGGTGGCAAACTCTAAGTCCAGGAAACTCTCATCAGCACCCGAGTCAATGAGTGCCTCCACCATCGCCCGTTGGTCCGCCCAGGCTAGGGTGACGCTCGTCAGACGGTTAGGTGGTGCACGGGTGTGGGAACAGGAAAAACGGCTCACCACGATCTCCCGGGGTCCCGGCGAGCCTGGTCTTTTGGCCGGGTAGGGCAATTGGAGACACGGTGTCCATCCCGGCCGCAGTAGAGGCAAAGGCCGGACCTGAACCTGGCCTCCCGTTCAGCCTGGCTAAGGTGTGTGCGTTCCAGCTGCATGGGTTCCTCCTCGGGCACAGACCGGGAGGGGAAGAGACCACCAGTTGCGGAGGGAGCAGGACAGACCGCAGTACCGTCACAAGTGCGGGGGGTCTGGGGAACGTCTGGGGTTCCCAGTCGGGCTCTCTCACGCCTTCTCTCCCGGAGGCGTCCGTCGATGCGAATTGCGAGGTCGAATAGGCCCTCGAGGGAATCGGGCTCCTCTCGGGTCGCGAGCTGGTCCCTTACTGCGTCGCTGAGCCCCCTCAGGAAGGTGAGACGAAGCGCTTGATCGTTCCAACCGCTCTCGGTTGCGGCCAGTCTGAACTCTGCCACTGCCCTGCCGGAAGGTGCCCAACCGAGCTCCTGGGTCCTGGCCACGAGCTGGGTGGTGGAAAACCCTGCGGAGCTCTGCCACGAAGTCTGGGTAGGAAAAACAAAAATCAGCCCTCATTGACCAGGAGGCAGTAACCCACTGTGCTGCTCGGCCTGTGAGCAGGTTAGTCATGTAAGCTACTTGGGCTCCCTCTGATGTAAATCGGCTGGGTTGATGAAGGAAAACCAACTCACATTGCATGATGAATGTGGCACAATCCTCGAAGTTACCGTCGAACAAACATGGTTCGGAGAGACGGGGCTCCCGAGGTGCGAGGTCGGGAGGTGTGGGGTCTGCCGCGGCTGCGGGTGGTGATCTGGCTGAGACTCCTGGAACAGGTGGGGTTACAAGCAGGGTGTTAAATGCTGCACTGAGCGTCTGTAGCTGGTGCAGAATATCAGCCTGCTGATTACCCTGAGCTGTCTGCTGGGTGGCCAGAGAGCTAAGAGACTCCTGAATAGGCTGGACCTGGGCCCGGAGGTCCTGCACAGCAGCTGCAGCCGCACCTAACTGTAGGCTGTGGTCGTTGGTCAACTCGATCTGGACCGCCAACGCTGCCCTAACTCTGTCTGTGTCGGCTGGGGTCGTCATGGTCGGGTCGTAATGTTATGGTTTGAAACCGACCCCAACAGCACGGCACAGACAGGTAGTTCAGAGTTAGCCAAAAACTAGGGCGTATTTATTTCTGAAATAGGAATGAGCAAATAAACAACAAAACACAAAGGGAGAATGTTCTTGGCAGAGTTGTCCGCGGCTCTGCAGCACGTCTTCTGGGCTGAGAGGCACCGTGGCATTGCGCCTCTGCCTCTGCTGCTCTGCAGCTACCCGTCGATCCACTCGGGAAACAGAGAGAGAGAGAATGTCACTAGACGAGCAAACGGGATTACAAGCAGTCCAGTATTGTCTTAGCTGAGTCCGTGATAACAACAAGCGGTTCCTCTTCAGTGTTAAACTAGCTGAGTCCGTGATAACAACAAGCGGCTCCTCTTCAGTGTTTAACGAAACACACAAAAACAGAAAGGTCCCGAGTCCCGGAATTTACGAGAAAAACAGTATCCAAATAGAACGTTCCAAAAACTCACCAAGGCGCAATTGCGCAAAGCTGTCTACGAGGCAGGGGTCCAAAGAATGGCAAGCAAGCAACAGCGGCGACTTCCAACAGACGTCCTGAAGAGAAAAAAAGCGAGGTACATGTTATGGTTTGTAACCGACCCCAATCGCACAACACAAGACAGGTATGAGAGTAAGCCAAGAACTGGGCATTTATTGAAAACAACAGAAAACGGCACTGTCCCTTTAAGGGAGAACACAAATCACAGGAAAACAAGAATTGGGAAAAAAGCACAGTGCCTTTAAGAGGCGAGCTGGCTAAGGGGAAGGCTAAGGGAAAGGCTAACGGACAGGGCCAGGGCAAGGGAACAGGGCAGGAGCAGGGAGGACTAGGAGGACTGGACAGGGAGGACTAGGAGGAACTAGAGAGGGGAAACAGGGACAGAGGCCCACGGAGGCGGGCTGGGGACAGGGAGGACTAGGAGGACTAGAGAGGGGAAAACAGGAACAGAGGCCCGCGGAGGCGGGCTGGGGACAGGGAGGACTAGGAGGACTAGAGAGGGGAAACAGGGACAGAGGCCCGCGGAGGCGGGCTGGGGACAGGGAGGACTAGGAGGACTAGAAGGACTGGACAGGGAGGACTAGGAGGACTAGAAGGACTGGACAGGGAGGACTAGGAGGACTAGAAGGACTGGACAGGGAGGACTAGGGGACTAGAGAGGGGAAAACAGGGACAGAGGCCCGCGGAGGCGGGCTGGGGACAGGGACAGAGAAAACAGGGTTCTGGCCTTGGACCAGGGCGAGGGTCAGAGCTGCTTACAGGGATGGAGTAGGCGCGCGCAGGCTAAACGTCTGGAGGAGAGCGCGCCGGCTCGGAGAGCGCATCTGGCGCGGAGGTCTGAGTGGTGCGCGTCTGCTTGGAGTACGCGCCGGTACGGAGAGCGCATCTGGCGCGGAGGTCTGAGTGGTGCGCGTCTGCTGCGCGGAGGTCTGAGTGGTGCGCGTCTGCTGCGCGGAGGTCTGGAGTGGAACACTGGAATACCTCCCGTAGAGGATTAGAGAGCGCAGTACAATGTCTCCCTCCAGGCAAACAGCGACAGGTGGCCAAAGCTTGCACCTCGTCTCACGCCGGAGATAAAACAGCATACAGACAGAAACAGAAACTCCCGTAGGAGCCTACAGACAGAGAACCTCCCGAAGGAGTTTGGTGATAGAGATATGATACGGAACGACCCGACCAGGACTGAGGGGAAGAGCGAGGTATTTAAAGCCCAACAGGGGCGCTAATTAGAATACACATCAGGTGCGTGAAGGTAATTGATACTTGAACTAGAAGAGTGTGTTCGGCACGAACCAATCAAACAGATACTGACAGATAGTCCAAGGGTGTGAGCTGCTGAAGAGCAGACGAGGCTAAACGAGCGCGAGGGTGGGGGCTGGAGAAGTGAGGAGACAGGGAATTAAAGGTCCAGGGAAAGGCGAACCTCACAGTACTCCCCCCTCCACGGGAGCCACCGGGCAACCCAAAAAATACAGACAGAGGGGCAGGGGAAATGACAAGGCAACAAAACAAAAAATTGGGCCATGCAAGCGGGGAAGCTACACCAAAAGCGGGGCTAGCAAAGGGGCAGGGTAGCCGAGGGGTAAACTAGAGAAGCCGAAGGGTAACTAGAGGAGCTGAGGGGTAACTAAGGAGCTGAGGGGTAACCAGAGGAGCTGAGGGGTGACCAGAGGAGCTGAGGGGTAACTAGGGTAGCTGAAGGGTAACAGCCAGGGCACAGATAGCTACAGGGCCTATGCTAGCTGTAATGCTACATCAACAGAGAGGCTGCGCTGGCTGCCGGAGCTAGGCTAGCAGACAGGGCTGGAACAGGGGCACTGGAGAGGGGAACAGGGAAGGGGCTAGCAGAGGGAAAGGGTAGCTGCCAGGGCACTGATAGCTACAGGGCCTATGCTAGCTGTACTGCTACATTAACATAGAGGCTGCGCTAGCTGCCGGAGCTAGGCTGGCAGACAGGGCTGGACCAGCATGAGAGAAACAAGCTAGCTGGAAGGACAGTCCTAGCTGTGGGGAACTGACCTTGCTAGCTGAAAGGGCAGTCCTAGCAGTGGGGAAAACTGACCTTGCTAGCTGAAGGGGCAGTCCTAGCAGTGGGGAAACTGACCTTGCTAGCTGAAAGGGCAGTCCTAGCAGTGGGGAAAACTGACCTTGCTAGCTGAAGGGGCAGTCCTAGCAGTGGGGAAACTGACCTTGCTAGCTGAAGGGGCAGTCCTAGCAGTGGGAGAAAACTGACCTTGCTAGCTGAAGGGGCAGTCCTAGCAGTGGGAGAAAACTGACCTTGCTAGCTGAAGGGGCAGTCCTAGCAGTGGGGAAACTGACCTTGCTAGCTGAAGGGGCAGTCCTAGCAGTGGGAGAAAACTGACCTTGCTAGCTGAAGGGGCAGTCCTAGCAGTGGGAAAACTGACCTTGCTAGCTGAAAGGGCAGTCCTAGCAGTGGGAGAAAACTGACCTTGCTAGCTGAAAGGGCAGTCCTAGCAGTGGGAAAACTGACCCTGCTAGCTGAAAGGGCAGTCCTAGCAGTGGGAGAAAACTGACCTTGCTAGCTGAAAGGGCAGTCCTAGCAGTGGGGAGTGCTACACAAAAAGTGGAGGCCATGCAGAGGGACCGGGTTAGCTGCCTGGGCATGGCTAGCTACAGGGCCTATGCTAGCTGCAAGGGCTGCATTAACATAGAGGCTGTGCTAGCAGCCGGGGCCAAGCTAGCAGACTGGGGCCATGCTGGTAGTAGAGGCCTAACAAGCTGCAGGGGAGCCAACGAGGCTAACAGGGAAGCAACCAGGGGAGACTAACAGGCTAACAGGGGAGCTAACAGGGGAGACTAACAAGCTAACAGGGGAGCTAACAGGGCTAACAGGGAAGCTAACAGGGCTAACAGGGGAGACTAACAGGCTAAACAGGGGAGCTGACAGGGAAGCTAACAGGGGAGTCAAAAGGGGAACTAACAAGGGCTAACAGGGGAGCTAACAGGAGAGACTAACAGGCTAACAGGGGAGCTAACAGGGGAGACTAACAGGCTAACAGGGGAGCTAATAGGGAAGCAAAACAGGGGAGCTAACAGGGGAACTAACAAGCTAACAGGGGAGCTAACAAAGGCTAACAGGGGAGACTAACAGGCTAACAGGGGGAACAACAACAAAAAAAAAAAGGCAAACTCAACATACACTGTCTGTACTGGTTGGGGTCGTCGACTGGTCGGGTCGTACTGTTATGGTTTGTAACCGACCCCAATCGCACAACACAAGACAGGTATGAGAGTAAGCCAAGAACTGGGCATTTATTGAAAACAACAGAAAACGGCACTGTCCCTTTAAGGGAGAACACAAATCACAGGAAAACAAGAATTGGGAAAAAGGCACAGTGCCTTTAAGAGGCGAGCTGGCTAAGGGGAAGGCTAAGGGAAAGGCTAACGGACAGGGCCAGGGCAAGGGAACAGGGCAGGAGCAGGGAGGACTAGGAGGACTGGACAGGGAGGACTAGGAGGAACTAGAGAGGGGAAACAGGGACAGAGGCCCGCGGAGGCGGGCTGGGGACAGGGAGGACTAGGAGGACTAGAGAGGGGAAAACAGGGACAGAGGCCCGCGGAGGCGGGCTGGGGACAGGGAGGACTAGGAGGACTAGAGAGGGGAAACAGGGACAGAGGCCCGCGGAGGCGGGCTGGGGACAGGGAGGACTAAGAGGACTAGAGAGGGGAAACAGGGACAGAGGCCCGCGGAGGCGGGCTGGGGACAGGGAGGACTAGGAGGACTAGAAGGACTGGACAGGGAGGACTAGGAGGACTAGAAGGACTGGACAGGGAGGACTAGGGGACTAGAGAGGGGAAAACAGGGACAGAGGCCCGCGGAGGCGGGCTGGGGACAGGGACAGAGAAAACAGGGTTCTGGCCTTGGAACAGGGCGAGGGTCAGAGCTGCTTACAGGGATGGAGTAGGCGCGCGCAGGCTAAACGTCTGGAGGAGAGCGCGCCGGCTCGGAGAGCGCATCTGGCGCGGAGGTCTGAGTGGTGCGCGTCTGCTTGGAGTACGCGCCGGTACGGAGAGCGCATCTGGCGCGGAGGTCTGAGTGGTGCGCGTCTGCTGCGCGGAGGTCTGAGTGGTGCGCGTCTGCTGCGCGGAGGTCTGAAGTGGAACACTGGAATACCTCCCGTAGAGGATTAGAGAGCGCAGTACAGTGTCTCCCTCCAGGCAAACGGCGACAGGTGGCGAAGGCTTGAGCGCATCTGGCGCGGAGGTCTGGAGTGGAACACTGGAATACCTCCCGTAGAGGATTAGAGAGCGCAGTACAATGTCTCCCTCCAGGCAAACGGCGACAGGTGGCCAAAGCTTGCACCTCGTCTCACGCCGGAGATAAAACAGCATACAGACAGAAACAGAAACTCCCGTAGGAGCCTACAGACAGAGAACCTCCCGAAGGAGTTTGGTGATAGAGATATGATACGGAACGACCCGACCAGGACTGAGGGGAAGAGCGAGGTATTTAAAGCCCAACAGGGGCGCTAATTAGAATACACATCAGGTGCGTGAAGGTAATTGATACTTGAACTAGAAGAGTGTGTTCGGCACGAACCAATCAAACAGATACTGACAGATAGTCCAAGGGTGTGAGCTGCTGAAGAGCAGACGAGGCTAAACGAGCGCGAGGGTGGGGGCTGGAGAAGTGAGGAGACAGGGAATTAAAGGTCCAGGGAAAGGCGAACCTCACAGTACAACACGGGGAAAACAAGCAGCAGCCAGTGGAAATCCAAAACGACCCGACAATGAACGTTAGGAAACCCAGAGTATATGAAGGCCTACAGTGAGCTGATTACAACACACATCAGGTGCGCGACGGTAATTGGTACCTTGACCTTGAAGCGTGCGGCGGCAACGGGCCAATCCTCACAATCAGTGACCTTGTGTAAAACACATTGAGATATAACAGGGAGAGGCCATCGTATGTCAGCTTTTTTTTTTTAAATAGATTGTCTGTTGCCTCTCAGGAGCAGGACGGTGCAGCAAGACAAGGAAATGATCACTGAAGTTTGTTACATAGATGTGAGACTAATGAACTGGTTAGAGTTACATAGATGAGAGACTAATTAACTGGTTAGAGTTACATAGATGAGAGATTAATGAACTGGTTAGAGTTACATAGATGAGACTAATGAACTGGTTAGAGTTACATAGATGAGAGATTAATGAACTGGTTAGTTACATAGATGGAGAGACTAATTAATGAACTGGTTAGAGTTACATCAGAATCAGTAAATAAGAGGTTGAATAAAATTATATGGGATATAAACTAAATTAAATATAGCACAATAGAATATAGTACAATTATAAGTAACAAATAAAATAGGAATGGGCCAGGGCTGTACAACTGGGCAGATGTGGTCAATTATATACACTAATTTAGGATGAGTAACAATGCGGTGGGCAAGTATATAGTCCAGTAGGGTGTGTTAATGTAACACAGTGGGTGTCAGTGAGGGTCCCGACTCCCGAGCCTTGTTGATGAGGCTCACTGCAGAGGGGAAGAAACTGTTGTTGTGGGGTGAGGTTTTGGCCCTGGTGGACCACAGCCTCCTGCCAGAGGGGAGTGACTCAAACAAGTTGTGACCGGGGTGGTAGGGGTCGGCCACAATCTTACCTGCACGCTTCCGAGTTCTGGAGAGGCGTACAGGTCCTGGAGAGATGGCAGATTGCAGCCGATCACCTTCTCAGCAGAGTGGATGACACGCTGCAGCCTGCCTTTGTCCTTGGCCGTGGCTGCAGCATACCATACTGTGATGGAGGAGGTGAGGATGGACTCAATGATGGCTGTGTAAAAGTGCACCATCATCGTCTTTGGCAGGTTGAATTTCTTCAGCTGCCGCAGGATGTACATCCTCTGCTGTGCTTTGATGTTCAGCTCCCACTTGAGGTCATGGGAGATGATTGGGCCTCATTCATGAAGCAATATAAGATCAGATTTCATTCTATAGCATTTCCTCTTATTTTGTTCTTACCTGGGATTCAGCAATGTTTTCTTATTGTTGCTTTTCTCTCAGGCAAGACCAAATTCTAAGAGTGGTCGAGAGCACTCTTACCCAGATAAGAAACTCTCACCCAGATGAGAAACATTAAAAAAAAAAAAAAAAAAAAAACTACCATTCTGTCAGGATGGAGGTAGGTGAGTTCCAATTGTGGTATGCAATCACAGAGACGGAGAGAGTGTACTCTTAAGCAGGTTCGTTTTAATAGTAAAGAACACAAAGAGTAATACTAGGATACAATGCCGAGTGGCAGGAAGAAGAGGGGATAAGATAATGGAGCTTAGTGGTGGTCCAGAACCGGAACCGCCCGCGTTATCTCCGAACGCTATAATGAAGACCTGACGGATATCAAGCAGAAGATAGGAAGGTTAAATAGACACCACATTCTAACATTCCACACACACCCCTGTGACAGCCAATCAGGAACCATACCCTAAGTGACAGCACTAAGTGACAGGGGAGACAGGTGACAGTAGCCAAGTGACAGATGACAGAATGGTGGGTGGTGTAGTAACTTCCTAGCTTAATCTTCGTACTCTGCGTTGTTTTTAAACCTTATAAAGCTCTTTGAAGTACTACTGAGCTACAAATGCAGATAACCATGTATGTGATGGTTTTCTGCCCGTACACCTTCAGAGAACACGGCGCGGCGGTTGAAGAAATCGAGTTCCGAGCAGTTTGAAGAATCCGTGTTTAATAAAAAGGATTTCAATCAATACAAATCAAAGATTTGAAAGAACAATTGCAATAAAACCTGATGGAAGACCTCACTATGCCGAGGTTCACCAGACTTTAGGCTAAATATTCAATATCTATGGGCATGTCTCGTCTCGGCTTCTTCAGATGGTAGGTTTTTGCGGCCGTCTCTCTGCTGCGTGGTTTCCTCAGTCTGTTGTGGAGAAAAAGGGTGTGTGTTCTTTGTTGCTTCCTGGGTCTCTGTTCGGGTGTGTTGTTGTGTCTCTACTAGCACGGAGTCTGCTAATATCAAATTTAGGCTCCGCCTCTAATGTTACGGCAAGCGGGCGTTTTCCAACCTCTCCTCGAGTGTTCCTATTGGAGGACACTTACTCTCAACTCTCATTGGCTAACTCCTTATCGTGACGTTTTACATCGAATTACGTCACGATGTGGTTTCAAATGGTCTTTTCTTTGATCTTACTGCTCTTTTGTTTCAGCAGAGACAAACTGGCATCTCCCATGGCAGTTTCTTTGTTGGACCAGATGGGCCTAGGGCCCTGGGTTGTAAAATCACCCATGTTATTGACTTTCCCAGGAAGGATCAAACGAGACACTATCTCTTACTCAATAAGCGTCTGCCTGTTTCAACCCCCCTCCACAGAGATTAGAGGAAGCCTGAATCAGCAGCTGCATTACTAAATCAGAGGTGTGTCTCGTTTCTTGTACTTTAGGAGCGGGGGAAGAAAAGTGTATGTATTTTACCTCTGTGTTTTCGCCATTCTGTGCTTCATGGTATACAGTACAATAAACACAGTTTGGCTGGAATTCTACTACAGTGGTTCCAGACAGCAGTCAGCAACCAGAACGTAACACCATTCCTAATAATAATAATACATCAGATTTATATAGCACGTTTCCTAATGCTCAAAGACACTTTACAAAACAAACAATATAATACAATACAGTTTTAGTAGATCAAATAAAAATATATAAAAAGGTGAGAGAGGAAGGAGTTCATGGGTTGAAAGCAAACCATTGGTCAATTGCCCCCAAATAGACTTTATAAACCCAGAACCTTTCAATAATAATTATTATTATTATAACTTATTGCGTGCGTTTTGCTTCTGAAATGGATTATATTAAGGCTGTCCCCGACTAAGGGTTTGGATAGTCGACTTTGATTGGCCGAAATTAGCCGGTAGTCGACTATTAGTCAAAAAAAAAAAAAAAAAAAGATGAAAAAAAAATATATATATATATAAAAAAAAAAAAAAAATCATTCCATTTGGGCTGTGGGGGTGCTTAATGTCTGAAGGAGTCGACGGAAGGCTTCTTGTCCTCTGCAAAAGCATGCAATTGGTCCACTGATGGATACATCTTGATATTTGTCTAGTCTAGTGTGTTCATTAGATGGGTGAAATCCTCTTTCAGTGCCTCTGTGCCTGTTTTCTTAGGCAGTTAGCCTCTAGTATGCCTGCCATTAGCGTTAGCCACGCTTCTAGGCCTCTTTTCTTTTGGAAAGAATGATACGAATAAAATAAAATAAATTATTAATTAATTCGACTATTCGACTAATAGGGGTCAGCCCTAGATTATATATTGCTGTTAGAACAGTTAGATGCTGGCTACCCAGGCCGTACCCATAGAACGCATATTTACAACCTATCCTCTCCTCTATTCTCTTCTCTGCTCCACACCTACAAGTTCTGAGCGCACTCAGGGTTTTAGCCACAGGGACCTTTCAAAGAGAGATGACAGGTGACAGATCCGGTATTTCCAAACCTATAGGTTCTGTCACCTGTCATCTCTCTCTGAAAGGAGAGAGCATAGGATCAGCGGCATATACATATCAGTATACTGTGCGATTGGTTCTTGACAAGCGTGCAGTCGTTCAGTATTGACAAAGCCTACTTTGCTGGAATGATTTATTTTGCACTATACAGTACGTATACGTATAAGTCTTTATTTGTAATCAGATTAACACACACACACATGCGATGAGCGACCCACAGGAACACACACACATGCACTGAGTCAACGTGTGTGTGTCATTTAAGGCTAGAAGTGTTTATTAAACACCGGGTGGCTACTGTGATGAAATACACAATACGATACTAGCTAGAGATTAGCGACATAGAGCAGGCCTTTTTCTGAAAACCCAAATAAGCTAGCTAAGTAGCCAAGCACATAGACTGTTCCATAGCATACACCTTCAGTTGATCATGACAAATCCTCTCTTACCTTGATGATTTAAAAAGCCTCCATAATTTAGTAAATAGTATTCCCATGGCTGGTGTTGAGATTTACGATGCCAGCTTGTGAGAATTCATTGTAGCCAGCCAGCTAGCGTTGATGCTATTCAATGCTATCAACATTAGCTAAATAGCTATACCAACGATAGCTAGCAAGCTAACTAAATAACTTTGTTTTCTCTGGACTATCATACTAGCTATACCCAACTAACGTTAACATTAACTCATTGACCGCCAGGGATTAGACGGGTCCCGTTGTAGCAATGCCACGCTTTAAAAGATAGGAGTGTGTCACCTTGTTTGTAGAGCTATATTCTATATTATAGCTATGGATACAATACTATGGCCCATTTGACATCTATCGTTCAATATGTAAAAAAGAATAAATTCTTTCATCCATATGTTCCCGTGTTATACCGTGGTGAATATAAGTATAGTTTTAGTGTGGTCTGGTGAAATTCCTGAAAGGCTGAGTAATAGCCTTATGCGTCAATTCTACTATAAGCGTTTCCGTTTCTTGCCTGGACACGCTACTAGTCCCAAATCAAATGTAAATAATAGGTATTATGTTTCATCTCTCGTTTCTGATTATTTGATTGCCAGTAACGGCATTCGTATTGAACACTAAAAAGGCTTATCAGCCTGATCGGTATAAAAGCATTGCACGATCAAGCCAGAATTGACGTCAGATAGTCCTTACCTGTGATCGGGAGTATTCCAAAAATAATATTCCAATAGACCTTTCCCCGCTGTCAATCACGCAGAGAATAATACCCAATAAAATTGCCCGATTTCTTAAGGCCGCGCCCCTTGAAATAGAGTCGCCATTAGGTCTCACACAGTCAGGCAGCCAGTCCCGCATTGTTGAAAAATGGTTCTTAGATGTGCTTGGGGAACGTGCAATAATGACCAGAGATATCCAGAAAGACTAAAGGGAGCGCGTTTTATAAATTTTCCGAAGCCTAAAACACAGTTGGAAATTTTTTTAAAAATTAACTATTGTGTGTATTGAGCTGTACTGTATTGTACCCATTCTGCAATCTGTTAATACAGTTTTCAATCAGCTAGCATGAGTAACCTGAATGCCTTACAATATCTGTGATCCACTTTCTCTTCTCTGTCATGCCTATCTCACCTTATAGCATTTTGTTGGCGGGGATGGACCTACTGTGCAATATCCAGACCCTATAAAAGCTGGACCACATGTAAGTCGGTGCGTCCATTGCCAAGGAAAAGATACCTGCTTGATCCTGACAACCACCTTGCTACTCCCCCATCTAAAAAAGAACTACTGCAGGAAAATACTAACTTGTAAGTCCTGAAGACTGGGTATTGTCAAAGTCCTTATAGGCGGTATTGTCTGAATATTGTGATGTGTTAGTGAAGATGTGAATCACTAACTAAAAACACCATTTGCATGTGCGAATCAGATGTCATTTAATCATTTGTTATAAATGCTCATATCTAGTACTAATTTGTGAACCAATGATACTGCAAGTTCAACAACAATACATAAATAATACTGAGACCAAATGTTATGATTAATGAACAACATGGATTTATTAATTAAAGTGCATTTATTTGATTATGATTTTGATACTTCACAGGAACATCAATCCCTCTCTGGATGTCATCAACCACCAATCGGAGCTCAGTTATACAGCTACACAGACGTGCACAGCTACTCAGACTGAAGGAGAATGTAAGGGTCTACCTTTCTTTTAGGAACTGAGAAGCATGATCTTTAAAAAATGCAGCAAGTCTGTGCAGTAATCTTTCCATAAATTGTGTGTCTGGGAATATTCTTTCCACAAAGATATCTTTCTGCGTAAAAACTATGAATTCACAGAATTGGCAGCCTGTCACCATAAGTTGTCCTTGTATTTGCACATAATAGTCGTGCGTCTTCTTCAATGAAATACTGCCCCCCTCATCTTCGTGTAAACAGAAATCTGGGAATTTGTCGCAAGCCTCCAATATAAAACAGTTTCTTGCCTTATAAGGACATTTCACTTTGACTATCCCACTCTCGCCATTGTCACACAACTTCCCGTCAGGTGTGGCTCCTAAAAAATCAAACTCTGAATTGACAACAAGACCACACTCATGAAAATGTCTGGCGGGATAAACCTCCAGATATTTGGCCTTCGCCTTTGCCTCATTCCTTTTCCCATACTCCAAAGCCGGGGCACAAATGGATGTTAACCGGAAAAACACTCTCCAGAAATGTTGTTGTTGGGGCAGATTTTCTGTTTACCACTTTTGCAAAGTTTGAAGCAGTCAGTCGTGACCTCCGCTCTTCAAACCAGTCATTTGACAGAGCCTGGGCCCGAGTGCCTTCTTCCAGTGCTACCAGGTTTGTGTCTGCAGTATTCAGATCTTTGTAGATCGCTAGAAGCTTCACTGGAGATGGCTGGTGCCAGTGGCGGCCGGTGTGAACTACATTTGGGTGGGCGCGGGGGGCAAGTGAACAGGGGGGGGGGGGCAAGCGGACAGCTGACCAAGCGAATACTGACTCATAACGTTACCAACGTTATGTCGAGTTTATTCATACTACACTAGTACACGTATGACCAATCCAATAATGAACACATATGTATATCTTGTCATTTTAAACAAGTTACCATTCATTCATTCATCCATTATGCAATACCCGCGGCGAAATTAACACGCTGTGTTGAGAGAGCGAGAGAGAGAGAGAGAGAGAGAGAGAGAGAGAGAGAGAGAGAGAGAGAGAGAGAGAGAGAGAGAGAGAGAGAGAGAGAGAGCGAGAGAGAGAGAGAGCGAGAGAGAGCGAGAGAGAGAGACCGCATTAACTCACTTTGTTTAGTTGAAACGTGGTCGATAAAGTGTATATGTCCACTGTCCCACAGTCCCAGTCAGACTGTTGTCGATGTATATCCACTGTCCAGAGTAGACTGCATCCAAATAGCTTCTTGTTAGGCACCACAACACAACAGCATCGAACAGCCTGCAAACTACCTGGTGTTCTATCGCCCTGCTCTAAGACAAACTCTAACCTTAACCAACTTTGAAAGAGTGCCTAAGCTTAACCGTCGGAAGAACTTGCCGTCACGCTCTAAGACAAACTCTAACCTTAACCAACTTCGAAGAGTAATGATGTGTCTTCCATTCATCTTATCTTAGTCTCTGTGATCGTATAGTTTGTACCCTTCTACTCTCCATCGTTTGCATTTCAATGTGGTTCTGTTGTAGGAAAGGAAGCGCAGACGAGGTGGTTTGAATCAAACAAATGGGGTGTTTATTCCATTCTTAATAAAACACATCTATGAATCAAACAAGTACAGGATCTGCTTCTTCTATCTAATGTCTTTTTTTGGTGTGGCAGTTGGTCCCGTTCTGATCGGCTACGGCCGTCAGAGCGTTCTCCGGTGTGGCTCTGGTTGTCTCGGGTTGTCCAGAGTCCAGACAACACGAGGCCTCTCTTGGTTTGGTGCTGGTTGCCAAGGCAACTCTGGTCTCCGTGATTCTCCGACGCAGCGCGGGGGCGCTCGTTTTCCTCCTCTCAGGATCGTCTTCCCAGCGTCTGTGTTTTCTCCTCCTGCCACAGTGCCTTAAAACCCTGCTGGACCCGCCTCCCACAAACGTCCTCCCTATGACGCTCACAACTGGCTCGTCCAATCACGGTTCTGTGGCTAGTTTGATAACTGGGGAAGTTTGGTTCAGACACTCCTCTTCCCCGTATCAGAGGAGATTAATTTTATCCTGGTTAAACAGTACACGTATCAATTCCACCATAGCCACACACCATAGCCACATATTGTTTGGTAATTTTCAAAGACCAATACATCGCTTCTTTTATTAGTGTTTGTACCTGAAAAAGACTTTATCAGATTAATTACAATCATGTGGTTATTGTAATTTCTAACTTTACATTTTAGACTATAAATATTTAGCCTTGCCATCAGGGCATGTGAGCGGATCGGCGCGGGTGAGAAATCCGCTCTTCGCTCTTTAAAGCTTGGTCCGCTCCGCTAATTGCTCATGTTGATCCCGCCGCCACACCGCTCAGCGCGCCGCCAGCGCTCAACTTCATTTTGGCATCAAGCGCTCCTCGCTCCACCCCGCTCAGCAGAAAAAAAATTACAGCGGGGGAAATAAAAGAAAGTGCTGTTTTCCTGAAATTGGCTAATTAAACACATCGGATTTCCTGAAGGCCTTCGTTCGAGCATGCGTAAATTCTTGATTTCGTTATTTAAAATATCATAGAATAATGAAAACAGACAGACCCAGTTTAAATGTATCAACCGAATATGGTATTTTTTTTATTTACCACTGCACCATGGGCAGGGCACCACCAAGACATTCAACGCAGTGACGGAAAAAACTAATTATGCACAGCCCTCGGCATATACAGTACCTTGTATTATCCGACGTAGCTAATTGAATTACACTGTAGGCCTATACCTTTTTGCATACTGTTAATAAAGTATTAAATCAACCAATCAATCTGAGGTAGAACATAATCACTGACAGCCAGGGCAGCATAAGACGGATACAAAATTACGCGTATGACATGAGCCTCAGAGGAGGCCGTAATAGGCCTAAGGCCTTGGCTTAGCCACTGAAGACAATTAATGCAACAGGCTTGTTATCAAACGAACTCAGGAAATCACATAGCTAATATGCCTATGAAAATAAAAATATAACTTACTCGACATAACTGTCTACAAAGTGTCTCACAGTAAAACACAAACGAAAATGTGCAAGTTCCCTATAGCCTTTGAAAAACTCGAATACAATCAACCAATATAAAAGTGCTGTTGGATATGCTACATTTATATAAATGTATAAAATCTAAAACAGAGTGCTACATTCTTATGTATAAAATAAAAAATAATGGCCATTAACTTTAGGCAGGCCTATTGCATTTTGCAATAAAGTAGGATATTATAGGCTATTCGTTTTTGTCACTTTGTGCATTTTAAACAAAATAAAACAATGCTCATGTGCCTATATCTGCCATGCAGTGCCACGGCAGCTACATTATCTTTGAGTTCACTTTCAAGAACACGAGTTTAGCCAATGTCTGAGGCTTCAAACTCATGCGGTGATTTCTTGACATCAAACCGGCAGCGGAAAACACCCTCTCTGCGCTCGCAGAGCCACTGGGAATACTGAACACTTTGCGGGCAACTTTACTCAGGCGTGGAAGGGACTTGGAATTTTGTTTCCAAAATGCAATGACATCTTTGACATCGTCAGGGTTTGATCTTGGGGACGAGAGGTAGGTTTCAACTTCAGTTTTCGCATTGCCTCCTCCCGTGGGCTGATTCTCTGAGAAGTATGATCCAAATATACAAGGCCTCTTGATTTCTTCGGGCACGTCAGGTTCTCCGCCGTCGGACTCGGGTTGACCTGCTGCCTCTCCAGTACCAGCGACTGCTGCGGTCATCTACTCTGTTTCTTTGACGAGGAGGTCGCGTATTTCTCCAAGTTTATTACAAACCAACTCATCACGGATTATCCACTCTGTTTTGAAACGAGGATCTAACAGCGACGCGAAGAGGAGGTGTTTATCATCATAGTACATTCTGAAGCGAGTGGACACGTTATTGGACAGTGTTTCCGCGAAAGAAGCTATTCCTAATGGAAGGGCAGCGTTGTTGTTGACAAGCAGGGATTTGAGCTCGCCTACAGCCGGGAGAATCATGCCCAAATTCCCAAGCTCCCGTTGCATGTTGTCTGTGAGGTCAGCCAGCGGTGACAATACTTCAACAAGGTGATTGAGCCGACGCACGTCATTAAGTGTGAGAATAGCGGCAGTGGTTTTAAGTTTGCTCTGCCACAATGCATCTTTTTTGAATAGCTTTAGGACAGACTCCACCATGCGCAGCTGGCTGCTCCATCGCTTCGGGCAAGCAGTGGTGGGTCGTACACCCAGAGAGTCAGTTTCCTCCGTGTTCAGACAACTCTTACGCACACTTTTCACTAGCTTTGCCACTTTAACTAGCAGGCGATTGATATCATCATGCTCGTTAACTGCGTCTTTGATAGCTAACTGAAGCAGATGAATTGGGCATCGCAGGTGTAAACTTGATACGGTGAAGTACTGGTTTACCATAGCCTCTACAGTATTAGTGACCACGTCCACTTGGTTTTGCGAGAGCGCAGGTTCCTCCTCCGCTATTTCCTCCCCTTCCTCCACCACCAGTGCCACTTCATCATCATCATCTTTCTCCTCTTCTCCTTCAGCGTCAGGCAGGATGTTAAATGCCTTGACCATGTTGCTGGCACTGTCTGTCACCACACGAATCACGCGTTGATGAATGTTCCAATTTTTCAGCACACTTTCATACTTTTGATATATGCGATCTGCAGTGTGAGACCCTGTTATGTGCTCACAGCCTAACAGAACCGTGTGGCCCTTGAACGTCCCGTCGATAAAACTTGCCACAATAGCAAGGAAACTGTGGCCTCTTCTACTTGTCCAAATATCAGATGCAAGAACGAACCCTTCACCCATTCCTATGAGATCTCGTAGTTTGACTTCCATCTCTTGTATGGCATGTGGCATAAGTGTGTCCCGGACAGTATTGTAGCAGGGCGGGGTGTAACCTGGTTGGGCCATGCCGGCAAAATGTCTCATACCTTCACGTTCTCCTTTACTTAAGGGGTCGTAATCCATGGATATCATTTTAAAAAACGCTTCATCCAGCTCCCTTTTTCTTTCACGTGTCACGGTAGGTGCCTTTTTTCCAGTGAGGAAATTGTGCAGCGAGTCACGCTGTTTCTCTTTTTGTTGCTTCTGCGTCTGGGCATCTAAAACAAATAATAAATGCATGCTTTATATTAGGTCTACAATACATTAAGCTGTAATAAGGCTACCAATTTCAAAATGGCTAATAATGACAAGTAACAAACCTTTGGATTTCTTCTCATTATGTTCGCGAAATATGTGGTCATGCTTCCTCCCAATGTGTCTCTTTAGATTCCAAGAAGAATCTCTTCCGACGGTAATATAGTCTGCACATTCTGTCTCCTCACCATCATCGTTAGTTGTTTTCACGATACATTGGAACTTATTATCTGTTACTTTTTTAAAATACTTCGCAAACACGGCCATGCTTTCACGTTGTGGGATTTCTTGTAAGCACATGCAGTTCTGTTTACAGGACGGACACTGAGGACAGGTGCATTGTGGACCGGTGCCATCTGGTCTGGTCTGGTAGACGCCTCCCAGACCAGTGCCGTGCGCACTGAGGAGCGGACCTGAGCGGCTTGGAGCGGAGGAGAACTCTCGCTCCGGTCGTCGCGCCGACCCATTTTAAAACCCACTCCTCGCTCACGTCAAAACGGCCCGCTCCGCGCCCCGCGCCGCTCGCGCGCCGCGCCGCTCACATGGCCTGCTTGCCATAGATATTGACTTGTTGGCCTATATGCATCGATAATTGAAGACACTTTTCAGTAAGTTAAGGAGTGGTCTCCTGTATGGTTTTCATCCTGCTCCGTCTCAGTATATCTGTATGAAAAGATCACCCTTCTTTTGAACTGTGGGGCTGTGTAGTCATAAAATACCGTCTAACCCTTACACAAACACGTTTTTCTGCTGGTCTCAGCTTATTTGAAGGCTAGCCACATTTGTCCTTCCCTGACCTAATAACTAATTAACTTCCACAAATAACGTGCAACTTTGTTACAGCTTTTACCAAGGCTGACTCTTACAGTTTTTGGCCATGTGTGTGGCAATGTTTAATCTGAGGCCATCTAACTAATCTATCTGACAAAGCCATCAGTTTGACCTATTTCCTCAAGGTCTACAACCATCCAGTCTATCTGTTCTATAGTTAATGTGTGACTGGTGGCATTCTGCTTAAATTCAAATAGCCTTGAGGCTGTTAATGTATGTCCTAAAGTCAGTCAAATTGGATGTGTAAGGGGAGATGCCAAAATTAATGGTCTGGTGTTACCTATCTGACCTCTAAGGCCTTTTAGAGGCTGTAGTTCCGGATGAACCTTCGGTAGAAGTTGGCGAACCCGAGGAAACTCTGTAACTCCTTCCGAGTGGTGGGTTCAGGCCAATCCTCCACAACTTGGATCTTGCGAGGATCCGCTCGGGTCAAGCCCCTCTCAACGATGAAGCCCAGGTAGTCGACGGAGTCGGAGTGGAAACGGCACTTCTCCGCCTTGACGAAGAGCCGATTGTGGAGGAGGCGCTCCAGCACACGGCGGACATGCTGGATGTGTTCCTCGAGGGTCCTGGAGAAGATGAGGATGTCGTCCAGGTACACCACCACGAACACCTCCAGCATGTCACGAAGGACGTCGTTCATGAGTGCCTGGAATACCGCCGGGGCGTTGGTGATTGTTAACAGCTGTTTGCTTGAATCTGTCTCCTTGCTGAGGAGACAGCCTGCTGATTTTTTATTCCTTCTGTAATCCAACTTACCAAGTATTTTTGTCCTGCACATGTACATTTTCATTGATATTTTACATGTTTTGTCTAGATAATATACGACAGTAACTACCTAACCAGTGTAGAAACAGCCGTCGGCCAATCAGAGAGCGTCTCCGAGAAATGCGGCTAGAGCGTCTCTGTTATGGTTTGACACCGACCCCAAACGCAACGACACAAGAGAGTAGGATTCAGAGTTGCCAAAAACAAGGGCTTGTTTATTAAGACTAAATAAACAGCACAGACTGGGAAGAGTTCAAACAAAGACTGGAATACAAGCAAGGATGAATGTTGCTGCTCTGCAGCTGTTCCCGGGATGGTAGTCAGGGGAAGCAGACGCTGACGTCAGAGCCGCTCTGCAGACTTCTCTCGGCAGAATCTCAGAGGTGGTTGCGGGACCGAGAGAGAGAGAGGGAGCGAGTTAACTCAGAGTGCAGGTGGAACAGAGCAGGTGAACAGGAGAGGTGACTTGTACCCGAAAACAGAGTTATCCAAGTGACTGAATCTTCGGTGTAAATACACACTGTGAGTGACGTTCCAAACACAATCCCAAGTGATAGATATCTTCGGTGCAAAATAAACACTGTGAGCGAAGTCCCAAAATACAAATCCAATGTGATAATATCTTCGGTGTGTAAACACACAGTGGGAGATGTTAGGCCAAAATATTATCCCAATGAAACAATCCAAAAAAGGCTAAACGCTGGGTGAGTGACTGTCTGATAAAAAGCTGGAAATCTTCAGTGTTATATAAACACACGAAAAACGGAATTGGATCAAAGACAGTCATAAAAAACTCACCCAGGCGTTGTGCGTAAAGAGCGTTGGAACAGAATGGAGCGAGCGCGTCGCCTCAGGGAAAGGGTGTCCAAGAGGAATGCTTCTTGAATATCCTGGAGGCAAAGCACAGGGAAACAACAGCAGGCAGCAGGAACGGCGAATGCAACAGAAATATCAAAACGATCCAACAAAACTTGAATGGGGAAACGGGGTATAAATAATACGGGAATGCTTAATTGACAAGCAGTGACAGCTGAGGGATGTGATTGATAAGCGTGTGGACGGGGGAGAACCAATCAACGACGTCTCTGGGAAGAAGCGTGTGAATAGGGGAATGAAATGATTAACAGAAAACAAATGGAAAAGAGCGAGTAGGCTTAAAGGAACAGAGCGAGTAAGTGAGCAAAGGACAAAAACCTCACAGTACCCCCCCCTCCACGGGAGCCACCCGGCGACCAGGCCGACCCGGCTCGTCAGGATGGGCACGATGGAAGTCAGTGATCAAGCCGGGATCCACGATGAGCTGCCGGGAGACCCAGCTACGCTCCTCAGGGCCGTAACCCTCCCAGTCCACCAGGTATTGGAACCCCCGGCCCCGCCGACGAACGCCCATCAACCGGCGGACCTGCCACTGGGGGTGACCATCCACCAACACGGGAGGCGGAGGATCAGGAGCTGGAGGCATAAGGGGACTGAGGGAGACGGGCTTAACCCGGGAGACATGGAACACAGGGTGAATGTGCATGGACGCAGGAAGTTTCAGGCGCAGGGCCGCCGGACTGAGTACCTTCAGGACCTCGAAAGGTCCGACGAAACGGGGGTTGAGCTTCTTGGCCGAGGACCGAAGCGGGAGGTCCTTTGCGGAGAGCCACACCCTCTGCCCAGGGAGGTAAGTCGGCGCAGGAACCCGGCGCCGGTCGGCACCACGACAGGCGCGCTCAGATGTCCGGAGCAGCGCGGTCCTGGTGATCTCCCAAACTCGTCGGCAGCGGTCGAGGTGGTCCTGCACGGAGGGAACTGCCACCTCCGCCTCCTGTGCGGGGAAAAGAGGGGGTTGGTAGCCCAGGGAAACCTCAAATGGTGAGAGGCCGGTGGCGGAACTGACCATTGAATTGATGGAGTATTCAACCCAGGGAAGGAAACGGCTCCAGGATGCCGGTCTCTCGGCTGCCACACACCGAAGAGCAGACTCCACGCTCTGGTTCATCCTCTCCGTCTGTCCGTTAGTCTGGGGATGATAACCAGAGGAAAGACTGACCGTCGCCCCCAATCCCTTGCAAAAGGCCCGCCATACCTGGGAGGTGAACTGGGGCCCCCGGTCAGAGACGATGTCCTGGGGAAACCCATGAAGGCGGAACACGTGGTGAGTCAGGAGGTCCGCCGTCTCGGCCGCCGAGGGAAGCTTGGAAAGGGCCACGAGGTGAACCCCCTTGCTGAATCGATCCACCACGGTCAGAAGGCAAGTGTTCCCCTGGGAGGAGGGAAGACCTGTGACGAAGTCTAGCGCCACATGTGACCAGGGACGGCTTGGAACGGGAAGTGGCTGTAAGAGCCCGGAGGGTGCCTGGTGTGAGGCCTTGCTGCGGGCACAGACCGCGCAGGCCAATACGAACTCCTTGACGTCGTTCCGCATGGTGGGCCACCAGAAACGACGAGCCAGGAAGGAGAACGTGCGATGGACGCCAGGGTGGCAGGCGAACCGGCTGGTATGGCCCCAAAGCAGCACCCGGGACCGGACAGAGTCGGGGACGAAGAGACGATGAATCGGAACGTTGCTTGGAGCACGCTGGAAGCGTAGGGCACGTCTAACCACACCCTCGATGCCCAAGGTGATGGCTCCAACCACTCGGGCCTCCGGGAGGATGGGAGTAGGGTCCTCAGAGGGTGGAGCCCCCTTGGAGTGTAACCGGGACAGGGAGTCGGCCTTCGTGTTGCGGGAACCGGGGCGGAAGGTCAGCCACGCAGCCACGACCGCCAGCAGCTCCCGATTGCCGGTGTCGTAGTTCCTCTCGGCAGGGAGGAAACGACGCGAGTAGAAGGCGCAAGGATGTACCTTCTGGTCCGAAAGAGAACGTTGGGATAGGACAGCGCCCGGTCCTGTATCCGAGGCGTCCACCTCCACAATGAACTGTCTCTTGGGGTCAGGGTGGAGCAGGATAGGGGCGGAAGTGAACCTCTTCTTGAGGGAGCGGAACGCAGCACATGCCGCTGGGGACCAGTCGAACGGCAGAGCGGGGGAGGTCAGCTTGGTAAGTGGCTCCGCCACTTGACTGTAGTTCCGGATGAACCTTCGGTAGAAGTTGGCGAACCCGAGGAAACTCTGTAACTCCTTCCGAGTGGTGGGTTCAGGCCAATCCTCCACAACTTGGATCTTGCGAGGATCCGCTCGGGTCAAGCCCCTCTCAACGATGAAGCCCAGGTAGTCGACGGAGTCGGAGTGGAAACGGCACTTCTCCGCCTTGACGAAGAGCCGATTGTGGAGGAGGCGCTCCAGCACACGGCGGACATGCTGGATGTGTTCCTCGAGGGTCCTGGAGAAGATGAGGATGTCGTCCAGGTACACCACCACGAACACCTCCAGCATGTCACGAAGGACGTCGTTCATGAGTGCCTGGAATACCGCCGGGGCGTTGGTGAGGCCGAACGGCATCACTAGGTACTCGTAGTGGCCCCTGGGGGTCTTGAAGGCGGTCTTCCATTCATCGCCCTCACGGATACGGACAAGATGGTAGGCACTCCAGAGGTCCAGCTTGGTGAAGACGGAGGCCTGGGTCAGTGGCTCGAAGGTGGAGTTCATGAGAGGTAGAGGGTACTTGTTCTTGATGGTGATCTCGTTGAGCTGGCGATAGTCGATGCAGGGTCGCAGGTCCCCATCCTTCTTACCAACAAAGAAGAAACCGGCCGCCACCGGGGAGGAGGAAGGCCGAATGAGTCCTGCTTCCAATGACTCAGAGATGTAGAGATCCATCGCCTTCTTCTCCGGAACGGTCAGACTGTAGAGGCGGCTGCCGGGAAGGGGAGCCCCTTGGCGAAGGTCGATGGCGCAGTCATAGGGGCGGTGAGGTGGAAGGGCCTGAGCCCTGGATTTACTGAAAACCTCCAAGAGGTCGTGGTACTCGGGAGGTATGGACGAGAGGTCCGGAGGCGACTCACCAGCGGGCCTCCGGGGCGGGGGACAGGATGCCGCCTGCAGACACAGGGCGTGACAGGAGGAGCTCCAGCCCTTGATGGTACCAGAGGACCAGGCGATGTGGGGCTCGTGCAGCGCGAGCCAGGGCCTACCCAGGACCACCGGGACAAGGGGGGATTGGGTGATGAGGAACTTCCGCAGTAGAGGCAGAGACCGGACCTGAGCCTTGCCTCATGCTCCGCCTGGCTCAGATGAGAGCGTCCCAGCTGCATGGGTTCCTCCTCGCGAACCGAACGGGAGGACCCGCTACCACCAGTTGTGTTGAGGAGTGACGTCATGCGTCCGGGGAATCCGGGGTACCTCAGGAGGTAACAGTCGGGTCCTCTCGCGCCTTCTCTCCTGGAGGCGTCCGTCGATGCGGATGACGAGGCTAAACAGGTCCTCGAGGGAGTCGGGCACCTCCCGGGTAGCGAGCTGGTCCCGGACTGCGTCACTGAGCCCCCTCAAGAAGGTTAGGCGAAGTGCAGGGTCGTTCCATCCACTCTCCACCGCCGTCAGTCGAAACTCCAGGACGTAGTCAATTACCCTGCCGCTCCCCTGTCGGAAGGTCCCCAACCGGGCTCCAGGGTCCAGACCTCGGGCTGGATGGTGGAACACTCTGCGGAGTTCCGCCACGAAGTCTGGATAGGAGAAAACAAAATCTGCATCCATTGCCCAGGAGGAAGTGACCCACTGGGCAGCATGGCCTGAAAGCAAGTTCGTCATATAGGCCACTTGGGACCCTCTAGCAGTAAAACGGCTTGGTTGATGACGGAAAACCAACTCACATTGCATGATGAATGTGGCACACTCCTCGGGATTGCCGTCGAACAGCCGTGGGACGGAGAGACGGGGTTCCCGAGGTGCGGGATCTGCTGGGGCTGCGGGGAATGCTCCTGAAGGATGTGAGGGAAGTAAAGCATTAACGGTGTCGCTCAGCGAGTGAAGCTGAACGAGAATACCAGATTGTTGTCCCGCCAGAGCGGCCAGTGACCCTTGAATAGGCAGGACCTGTTCCCTGAGATCCTGCACCGCAGCCGCAGCCCTCTCTAGTTGGTGGCTGTGATCCTTGGTCAACTCGACTTGAATAGCAAGTGCGGTTCTGACCCTCTCTGTGTCGACTGGGGTCGTCATTTTGGTTGGATCGTAATGTTATGGTTTGACACCGACCCCAAACGCAACGACACAAGAGAGTAGGATTCAGAGTTGCCAAAAACAAGGGCTTGTTTATTAAGACTAAATAAACAGCACAGACTGGGAAGAGTTCAAACAAAGACTGGAATACAAGCAAGGATGAATGTTGCTGCTCTGCAGCTTCTCCCGGGATGGTAGTCAGGGGAAGCAGACGCTGACGTCAGAGCCGCTCTGCAGACTTCTCTCGGCAGAATCTCCGAGGTGGTTGCGGGACCGAGAGAGAGAGAGGGAGCGAGTTAACTCAGAGTGCAGGTGGAACAGAGCAGGGCCCTGTTTCATGTACGTGGTTCAACTAAGTCGATCAAGATGTCCATTATCCAGCTTCAGTTAACCCGATGTTCGAAGCCGGGATTTTCCTGTTTCACAAAGGTGGATTCAGTCTCGTTAACTCAAGCCAGACTTGCGAGTCAGGCTAAATGCGCGCGGCCGTTTTAGGTGAAAAGCCAGCACGTATCGATGGCAGAGACCCTGATTCTCAACGGCATTGATTGATTAATTGATTTAAGACTTTATTGACAGATTGCAATACGGCTCAATCGCCTCGCCGACAAGTTAAATGCGTTATCTATAGGCTAATTCTAAGTCCCTCATTACCTCAATCAATCAGATTATATTTCTTTAAACTTGCCTGCTGGATTGAATAATCAAATGAGATCTTGCTAGCGAAAATAATTAGTTAACTGTTATACAGAATTACGATACAGCCCTCTTGCCCATTGATTGATGTATAGTCAATCTTTAACTTATCTCCAATGTGGTCTAACGGGTTGTTCTTTTGACTTTCACGCGGCGGCCAGCCGTGTATAGGTGTAACAGACTGACAGCCAATGAAATGGGTGCATTTGTCACGCTGTCCAAGGAGCTGAACTGCTCTCGTGCAGCAGTGTTCGAATCCCGGTCGGGGCAAAAGCCTGTCATACATTATCAAAGATAAACAGCTATGTTGAATCAATAAACATGAATATCACTAAATAAACATGAATATTGCACAGATTTAGATTATAATAGTAAAGCTATTATAATAGTTCGATGGTTGTGATGGCAAAGTTTGCGTCAGGTTCCTTACTGTATATTTGCATATCGTATGTCACAAATGTAACAGTACTATATACCTGTATGTCATGTATGTCCCTGTCATAAATGTCATGTATGTCATAAATGTCACTATGAATTGAAAATGGCAGACCCTGATGTAAACAAGACAAATGTCTTTCTCTGCTCTGCATCCCCTTAAACATTTTGTGTATTGAGCCGTACTGTATTGTACCCATTCTGCAATCTGTTAAATAAAGTTTTCATTCATTAATTCTGTCCCGTCTCTCCTTGTTGCACATATTTAGATTATCATTAGATTGTAGCGGCAGAGGTTTTTGTCAACTTAAATCATGTTTCTTAATTTATGCACAGGACTGTGTGTGGATGACCACAGGCCTGTGGTCCCAACACCTCTGGGGTCAAACACCATCTCCTCAGTCTTCTTAACATTTAAAACCAGACAGTTATTGTCGCACCAGTTTACAAACCACTGGATTTCCAAATAATAGTCAGCTAGGTCACTGTCATTCTTAATTAGAGCTAAAATGGCAGCGTCATCAGGAAATGTTCATATCATATCTGGTGAATTACCTAGCTCATGGAAGTCGGCCATGGTTCTCCCCTTGTTAAAGGGCGGAGACCCCTCTGACCTAAATAATTATCGCCCTATTTCCAGATTGTCTGTAATGGCCAAAGTCTTTGAATCGCTTGTAAACAAACTGAAAGAGTTTCTAGCTGACCATAATATTCTTAACAAGTCTCAGTCAGGCTTCAGATCCATAGTACTTCAGCGACTATGCTAGTCTCAAATGACATAATTGAAGCACTAGACAAGAAAAAACACTGTGCAGCATTGTTTGTTGATCTGTCTAAAGCGTTTGACTCTGTGGATCACGCATTACTGCAGAGGCTTGGCTGCATATAGGTCTTGGTAAAACGGCTTTGAGCTGGTTTAAAAACTATCTATCTGAAAGAACTGTGTCTCAGTAATAATAATAATAATAATAACTTTATTTGTATAGCACCTTTCATACAGGGGATTGCAGTTCAAAGTGCTTTACATCAGTAAGAAATAAAACATAAAATCAGTGTAAAACAAGCAGCAAGAGCAAAGCATAAAGTGGGATAAAATAATGCAGATATATTAATCAATTCATATCAGAACCTCACGTTCCAATATGCTTCTGTAATCTGTTACAAAACATGATAAGGTTATAGTATGCACCCAGCAGATAGTGGGGCGTAAAGATAAAAGTAGAAATAAGTCAAATGAGCAGACATATAAAATCACAGTTTTTCACATTAGGATCTAACATCCTTTAGGGCCACCTTGTTTATGGTTTGATTCAGTTTTAGTAGAATGTAAAATACATGAATGATGAAATGAGCACATAAAGTGCAGACATACTATAAAATCCTCTGATATATAAAATAAATGAGAATAAAGACATCCCTCCAGGCCTCCAACTCCCTCTGAAAAAACTCTGTCTCAACAAAGTCCTGGAATGGCATCCTGGGATTGGTGAGTCCTTCTGCTGCATAGGTCTGGAAGACCTTAGTGGAGCAGTAGAAGTACAGTATCTCACCGCTCCAGTCTGATAAAAAAAAAAGTGGATGGTGGAGCCATCTCTGAGGAACCGGGACTTTGGCTGACCAGTTGTGTGTCCTCTTGGGGAGCCGCTGTTGTTGTTTCTGCTGCTTCTCCAGCATCTCACTGAATGAATGAATGAAAACTTTATTTAACAGATTGCAGAATGGGTACAATACAGTACGGCTCAATACACACAATTGTTAAGGGGATGCAGACCAGAGAAAGACGTTTGTCTTGTTTACATCAGGGTCCCCTATTTTCAATTCATAGTGACATTTATGACACACACAACATACATGACATCATGACATTTATGACATAGGGACATACATGACATACAGGTATATAGTACTGTTACATTTGTGACATATACGATATGCAAATATACAGTACTGTTACCCATAGATCCTAACTATTATAATAGTTCAATGGTTGTGATGGCAAAGTTTGCGTCAGGTTCCTTACTGTATATTTGCATATCGTATGTCACAAATGTAACAGTACTATTGTTTCTGGCTTAAAGGCCAACCTTCATATTGTATTTTTGTTCAATAAACAATGTGGACTAAACCTTCAACAATACACAGAAGGTTAACCCTTTCACTGCCACACAACAGCCGGTTAACCCTGTAAACCTTCTAGTCCCAAAACATTCTGTGACTAATTCAGTGCAGATTGTAATGTATTGTCATCATGCAGCACAAGTACAGTACAACTAAAAGAGGTTTGGCATCCAACCAGAGTGACTATGTAGCAGTAACGTGAAATAGTAATATACACTGTACAGGTGGTTAAACTGGGTATAACATATATAAATTAGTACTATGAGTACTACATGTATGTACAGAGTTGTAGTATTAATATGTACAGTGATACAGGTATAAAGACACTATGGTATAAGTCATACTGGCCAGCAGTGTAACTAGTAAGAGTAGGTAAGAGATATGTACAGATTTAGATATAGTATTAATATGTACAGTGATACAGGTATAAAGACACTATGGTAGTAAGTCATACTGGCCAGCAGTGTAACTAGTAAGAGTAGGTAAGAGATATGTACAGAAAAAACGAACTCAGTCACTCGGTAAATCAATTCAATTGGAGTCTCTTTAAACAGCGGCAACACAAACCTATTGGTAAACAAACGTATTGTTGAAAATATACAATATGACTGCTGTTGTGACAGTGTTTAGGAATCGGATCTTATTTAGTAGTTTAAACTCACCTTCAAACATTAACAGGTTGAAAAACGCTACTTTCTCCAGCTCTGCTCTTCTTCTGTTCTTCTTCTCCTAAATGTGGATACAGCGCAGCATCCACAAACTCGCAACAGCGCCACTAGTGGCCAAAATAATACATGGTTTTGTAAACAGGGAGTGGATGGAAGTTAAGGGAAGGATCGTCGTTAAGACACACGAGTGAATGGACGTTAAGGCCAACTACTCCAGGGTGCCGCGCGGCCGACCGGGGTTCAAGACCCTAGTCGTCTCCTTTTTTTTGCAATATAGGAATAATTCAATTTGGTGCACGTTGAGAGCTATATAAAGAATGACATCCTCAATGCATGTAGATTTATAATATTTTAACTTAAAACCAGGCTACTTTGGCGTATAATCATTAATATTATATTCAAAAAAATCATATTGGAAACACCGGGATTTGAACCCGGGTCGCAAGGTTGGCAGGCTTGAGCACTACCGCTGGGCCACTGTGCCAGATGGGATAAATTCATTGTTTATACATTAATGAACGAGAGACCCGTGTTTAGAATATTCCTTATTTTGAATGAAGTTTTATTTCTTTATCCTCATTCATTCATGTGACGTCAACGGCTCATTCAATTTCTCAAATCCGTCAAACAGCGCATCTCATCAGACATCTTAATCCCAGTTACAATTAAAATAACCACATAATGTGTACATCGCACGAGCGAGCGCCACCGTCGCCACGGTATATATAACGTGCATTATTTAGGACAAAGTGAATTTAATATCAGCATTTTGGGTCTATTTTACATTTCAAAAGCCCCCTCTGGAAGAATGGAGCACAAAAACGTAATTCAGAATGGTATAATGCAGATCGTAGACTGTGGGAATAGTTTCAGGAAACGAGCTGTCACTTTCTTTGCGGGGGCGTGGCTCTGCGTGATCCGGCTAACTTGAACTTGAACTCTGCTTTCGACCAGGCTCAAACTTTTGGATCTGTTGGCATGGTGATCTGGAAAATCCACGTACATGAAACCGGAAAGTCCGGCTAACCCAGTTATCCAGCTAAAGTTATCCGGCTAACTCAGTTATCCAGGTACATGGAACGGGGCCCAGGTGAACAGGAGAGGTGACTTGTACCCGAAAACAGAGTTATCCAAGTGACTGAATCTTCGGTGTAAATACACACTGTGAGTGACGTTCCAAACACAATCCCAAGTGATAGATATCTTCGGTGCAAAATAAACACTGTGAGCAAAGTCCCAAAATACAAATCCAATGTGATAATATCTTCGGTGTGTAAACACACAGTGGGAGATGTTAGGCCAAAATATTATCCCAATGAAACAATCCAAAAAAGGCTAAACGCTGGGTGAGTGACTGTCTGATAAAAAGCTGGAAATCTTCAGTGTTATATAAACACACGAAAAACGGAATTGGATCAAAGACAGTCATAAAAAACTCACCCAGGCGTTGTGCGTAAAGAGCGTTGGAACAGAATGGAGCGAGCGCGTCGCCTCGGGGAAAGGGTGTCCAAGAGGAATGCTTCTTGAATATCCTGGAGGCAAAGCACAGGGAAACAACAGCAGGCAGCAGGAACGGCGAATGCAACAGAAATATCAAAACGATCCAACAAAACTTGAATGGGGAAACGGGGTATAAATAATACGGGAATGCTTAATTGACAAGCAGTGACAGCTGAGGGATGTGATTGATAAGCGTGTGGACGGGGGAGAACCAATCAACGACGTCTCTGGGAAGAAGCGTGTGAATAGGGGAATGAAATGATTAACAGAAAACAAATGGAAAAGAGCGAGTAGGCTTAAAGGAACAGAGCGAGTAAGTGAGCAAAGGACAAAAACCTCACAGTACCCCCCCCTCCACGGGAGCCACCCGGCGACCAGGCCGACCTGGCTCGTCAGGATGGGCACGATGGAAGTCAGTGATCAAGCCGGGATCCACTATGAGCTGCCGGGAGACCCAGCTACGCTCCTCAGGGCCGTAACCCTCCCAGTCCACCAGGTATTGGAACCCCCGGCCCCGCCGACGAACGCCCATCAACCGGCGGACCTGCCACTGGGGGTGACCATCCACCAACACGGGAGGCGGAGGATCAGGAGCTGGAGGCATAAGGGGACTGAGGGAGACGGGCTTAACCCGGGAGACATGGAACACAGGGTGAATGTGCATGGACGCAGGAAGTTTCAGGCGCAGGGCCGCCGGACTGAGTACCTTCAGGACCTCGAAAGGTCCGACGAAACGGGGGTTGAGCTTCTTGGCCGAGGACCGAAGCGGGAGGTCCTTTGCGGAGAGCCACACCCTCTGCCCAGGGAGGTAAGTCGGCGCAGGAACCCGGCGCCGGTCGGCACCACGACAGGCGCGCTCAGATGTCCGGAGCAGCGCGGTCCTGGTGATCTCCCAAACTCGTCGGCAGCGGTCGAGGTGGTCCTGCACGGAGGGAACTGCCACTTCCGCCTCCTGTGCGGGGAAAAGAGGGGGTTGGTAGCCCAGGGAAACCTCAAATGGTGAGAGGCCGGTGGCGGAACTGACCATTGAATTGATGGAGTATTCAACCCAGGGAAGGAAACGGCTCCAGGATGCCGGTCTCTCGGCTGCCACACACCGAAGAGCAGACTCCACGCTCTGGTTCATCCTCTCCGTCTGTCCGTTAGTCTGGGGATGATAACCAGAGGAAAGACTGACCGTCGCCCCCAATCCCTTGCAAAAGGCCCGCCATACCTGGGAGGTGAACTGGGGCCCCCGGTCAGAGACGATGTCCTGGGGAAACCCATGAAGGCGGAACACGTGGTGAGTCAGGAGGTCCGCCGTCTCGGCCGCCGAGGGAAGCTTGGAAAGGGCCACGAGGTGAACCCCCTTGCTGAATCGATCCACCACGGTCAGAAGGCAAGTGTTCCCCTGGGAGGAGGGAAGACCTGTGACGAAGTCTAGCGCCACATGTGACCAGGGACGGCTTGGAACGGGAAGTGGCTGTAAGAGCCCGGAGGGTGCCTGGTGTGAGGCCTTGCTGCGGGCACAGACCGCGCAGGCCAATACGAACTCCTTGACGTCGTTCCGCATGGTGGGCCACCAGAAACGACGAGCCAGGAAGGAGAACGTGCGATGGACGCCAGGGTGGCAGGCGAACCGGCTGGTATGGCCCCAAAGCAGCACCCGGGACCGGACAGAGTCGGGGACGAAGAGACGATGAATCGGAACGTTGCTTGGAGCACGCTGGAAGCGTAGGGCACGTCTAACCACACCCTCGATGCCCAAGGTGATGGCTCCAACCACTCTGGCCTCCGGGAGGATGGGAGTAGGGTCCTCAGAGGGTGGAGCCCCCTTGGAGTGTAACCGGGACAGGGAGTCGGCCTTCGTGTTGCGGGAACCGGGGCGGAAGGTCAGCCACGCAGCCACGACCGCCAGCAGCTCCCGATTGCCGGTGTCGTAGTTCCTCTCGGCAGGGAGGAAACGACGCGAGTAGAAGGCGCAAGGATGTACCTTCTGGTCCGAAAGAGAACGTTGGGATAGGACAGCGCCCGGTCCTGTATCCGAGGCGTCCACCTCCACAATGAACTGTCTCTTGGGGTCAGGGTGGAGCAGGATAGGGGCGGAAGTGAACCTCTTCTTGAGGGAGCGGAACGCAGCACATGCCGCTGGGGACCAGTCGAACGGCAGAGCGGGGGAGGTCAGCTTGGTAAGTGGCTCCGCCACTTGACTGTAGTTCCGGATGAACCTTCGGTAGAAGTTGGCGAACCCGAGGAAACTCTGTAACTCCTTCCGAGTGGTGGGTTCAGGCCAATCCTCCACAACTTGGATCTTGCGAGGATCCGCTCGGGTCAAGCCCCTCTCAACGATGAAGCCCAGGTAGTCGACGGAGTCGGAGTGGAAACGGCACTTCTCCGCCTTGACGAAGAGCCGATTGTGGAGGAGGCGCTCCAGCACACGGCGGACATGCTGGATGTGTTCCTCGAGGGTCCTGGAGAAGATGAGGATGTCGTCCAGGTACACCACCACGAACACCTCCAGCATGTCACGAAGGACGTCGTTCATGAGTGCCTGGAATACCGCCGGGGCGTTGGTGAGGCCGAACGGCATCACTAGGTACTCGTAGTGGCCCCTGGGGGTCTTGAAGGCGGTCTTCCATTCATCGCCCTCACGGATACGGACAAGATGGTAGGCACTCCAGAGGTCCAGCTTGGTGAAGACGGAGGCCTGGGTCAGTGGCTCGAAGGTGGAGTTCATGAGAGGTAGAGGGTACTTGTTCTTGATGGTGATCTCGTTGAGCTGGCGATAGTCGATGCAGGGTCGCAGGTCCCCATCCTTCTTACCAACAAAGAAGAAACCGGCCGCCACCGGGGAGGAGGAAGGCCGAATGAGTCCTGCTTCCAATGACTCAGAGATGTAGAGATCCATCGCCTTCTTCTCCGGAACGGTCAGACTGTAGAGGCGGCTGCCGGGAAGGGGAGCCCCTTGGCGAAGGTCGATGGCGCAGTCATAGGGGCGGTGAGGTGGAAGGGCCTGAGCCCTGGATTTACTGAAAACCTCCAAGAGGTCGTGGTACTCGGGAGGTATGGACGAGAGGTCCGGAGGCGACTCACCAGCGGGCCTCCGGGGCGGGGGACAGGATGCCGCCTGCAGACACAGGGCGTGACAGGAGGAGCTCCAGCCCTTGATGGTACCAGAGGACCAGGCGATGTGGGGCTCGTGCAGCGCGAGCCAGGGCCTACCCAGGACCACCGGGACAAGGGGGGATTGGGTGATGAGGAACTGGATTCTCTCGACGTGGTTCCCAGCGATGGTCAGCACGACTGGGCCGGTGCGTTGAGAGATGTCGGCCAGGCGGTGTTGGTCCAACGAAAAGATCTCCAAGGGCCTCACAAGGTCCTCAAGTGGAATGTTGGCTCGGGTAGCAAACTCGAAGTCGAGGAAATTCTCGTCTGCCCCAGAGTCGATGAGGGCCTCCACCGTGGCTCGTTGGTCCCCCCAGGCCAGGGTGACGCTCATCAGATGGTCAGGTGGTGCGCGGCTCTGGGAATGGGAAAAACGGCTCACCAGGATTTCCCGGGGTCTCGGCGAGCCTGATCTTTTGGCCGGGTGGGGCAGTCGGCGATTCGGTGTCCCTCCCTTCCGCAGTAGAGGCAGAGACCGGACCTGAGCCTTGCCTCACGCTCCGCCTGGCTCAGATGAGAGCGTCCCAGCTGCATGGGTTCCTCCTCGCGAACCGAACGGGAGGACCCGCTACCACCAGTTGTGTTGAGGAGTGACGTCATGCGTCCGGGGAATCCGGGGTACCTCAGGAGGTAACAGTCGGGTCCTCTCGCGCCTTCTCTCCTGGAGGCGTCCGTCGATGCGGATGACGAGGCTAAACAGGTCCTCGAGGGAGTCGGGCACCTCCCGGGTAGCAAGCTGGTCCCGGACTGCGTCACTGAGCCCCCTCAAGAAGGTTAGGCGAAGTGCAGGGTCGTTCCATCCACTCTCCACCGCCGTCAGTCGAAACTCCAGGACGTAGTCAATTACCCTGCCGCTCCCCTGTCGGAAGGTCCCCAACCGGGCTCCAGGGTCCAGACCTCGGGCTGGATGGTGGAACACTCTGCGGAGTTCCGCCACGAAGTCTGGATAGGAGAAAACAAAATCTGCATCCATTGCCCAGGAGGAAGTGATCCACTGGGCAGCATGGCCTGAAAGCAAGTTCGTCATATAGGCCACTTGGGACCCTCTAGCAGTAAAACGGCTTGGTTGATGACGGAAAACCAACTCACATTGCATGATGAATGTGGCACACTCCTCGGGATTGCCGTCGAACAGCCGTGGGACGGAGAGACGGGGTTCCCGAGGTGCGGGATCTGCTGGGGCTGCGGGGAATGCTCCTGAAGGATGTGAGGGAAGTAAAGCATTAACGGTGTCGCTCAGCGAGTGAAGCTGAACGAGAATACCAGATTGTTGTCCCGCCAGAGCGGCCAGTGACCCTTGAATAGGCAGGACCTGTTCCCTGAGATCCTGCACCGCAGCCGCAGCCCTCTCTAGTTGGTGGCTGTGATCCTTGGTCAACTCGACTTGAATAGCAAGTGCGGTTCTGACCCTCTCTGTGTCGGCTGGGGTCGTCATTTTGGTTGGATCGTAATGTTATGGTTTGACACCGACCCCAAACGCAACGACACAAGAGAGTAGGATTCAGAGTTGCCAAAAACAAGGGCTTGTTTATTAAGACTAAATAAACAGCACAGACTGGGAAGAGTTCAAACAAAGACTGGAATACAAGCAAGGATGAATGTTGCTGCTCTGCAGCTTCTCCCGGGATGGTAGTCAGGGGAAGCAGACGCTGACGTCAGAGCCGCTCTGCAGACTTCTCTCGGCAGAATCTCCGAGGTGGTTGCGGGACCGAGAGAGAGAGAGGGAGCGAGTTAACTCAGAGTGCAGGTGGAACAGAGCAGGGCCCTGTTTCATGTACGTGGTTCAACTAAGTCGATCAAGATGTCCATTATCCAGCTTCAGTTAACCCGATGTTCGAAGCCGGGATTTTCCTGTTTCACAAAGGTGGATTCAGTCTCGTTAACTCAAGCCAGACTTGCGAGTCAGGCTAAATGCGCGCGGCCGTTTTAGGTGAAAAGCCAGCACGTATCGATGGCAGAGACCCTGATTCTCAACGGCATTGATTGATTAATTGATTTAAGACTTTATTGACAGATTGCAATACGGCTCAATCGCCTCGCCGACAAGTTAAATGCGTTATCTATAGGCTAATTCTAAGTCCCTCATTACCTCAATCAATCAGATTATATTTCTTTAAACTTGCCTGCTGGATTGAATAATCAAATGAGATCTTGCTAGCGAAAATAATTAGTTAACTGTTATACAGAATTACGATACGGCCCTCTTGCCCATTGATTGATGTATAGTCAATCTTTAACTTATCTCCAATGTGGTCTAACGGGTTGTTCTTTTGACTTTCACGCGGCGGCCAGCCGTGTATAGGTGTAACAGACTGACAGCCAATGAAATGGGTGCATTTGTCACGCTGTCCAAGGAGCTGAACTGCTCTCGTGCAGCAGTGTTCGAATCCCGGTCGGGGCAAAAGCCTGTCATACATTATCAAAGATAAACAGCTATGTTGAATCAATAAACATGAATATCACTAAATAAACATGAATATTGCACAGATTTAGATTATAATAGTAAAGCTATTATAATAGTTCGATGGTTGTGATGGCAAAGTTTGCGTCAGGTTCCTTACTGTATATTTGCATATCGTATGTCACAAATGTAACAGTACTATATACCTGTATGTCATGTATGTCCCTGTCATAAATGTCATGTATGTCATAAATGTCACTATGAATTGAAAATGGCAGACCCTGATGTAAACAAGACAAATGTCTTTCTCTGCTCTGCATCCCCTTAAACATTTTGTGTATTGAGCCGTACTGTATTGTACCCATTCTGCAATCTGTTAAATAAAGTTTTCATTCATTAATTCTGTCCCGTCTCTCCTTGTTGCACATATTTAGATTATCATTAGATTGTAGCGGCAGAGGTTTTTGTCAACTTAAATCATGTTTCTTAATTTATGCACAGGACTGTGTGTGGATGACCACAGGCCTGTGGTCCCCAACACCTCTGGGGTCAAACACCATCTCCTCAGTCTTCTTAACATTTAAAACCAGACAGTTATTGTCGCACCAGTTTACAAACCACTGGATTTCCAAATAATAGTCAGCTAGGTCACTGTCATTCTTAATTAGAGCTAAAATGGCAGCGTCATCAGGAAATGTTCATATCATATCTGGTGAATTACCTAGCTCATGGAAGTCGGCCATGGTTCTCCCCTTGTTAAAGGGCGGAGACCCCTCTGACCTAAATAATTATCGCCCTATTTCCAGATTGTCTGTAATGGCCAAAGTCTTTGAATCGCTTGTAAACAAACTGAAAGAGTTTCTAGCTGACCATAATATTCTTAACAAGTCTCAGTCAGGCTTCAGATCCATAGTACTTCAGCGACTATGCTAGTCTCAAATGACATAATTGAAGCACTAGACAAGAAAAAACACTGTGCAGCATTGTTTGTTGATCTGTCTAAAGCGTTTGACTCTGTGGATCACGCATTACTGCAGAGGCTTGGCTGCATATAGGTCTTGGTAAAACGGCTTTGAGCTGGTTTAAAAACTATCTATCTGAAAGAACTGTGTCTCAGTAATAATAATAATAATAATAACTTTATTTGTATAGCACCTTTCATACAGGGGATTGCAGTTCAAAGTGCTTTACATCAGTAAGAAATAAAACATAAAATCAGTGTAAAACAAGCAGCAAGAGCAAAGCATAAAGTGGGATAAAATAATGCAGATATATTAATCAATTCATATCAGAACCTCACGTTCCAATATGCTTCTGTAATCTGTTACAAAACATGATAAGGTTATAGTATGCACCCAGCAGATAGTGGGGCGTAAAGATAAAAGTAGAAATAAGTCAAATGAGCAGACATATAAAATCACAGTTTTTCACATTAGGATCTAACATCCTTTAGGGCCACCTTGTTTATGGTTTGATTCAGTTTTAGTAGAATGTAAAATACATGAATGATGAAATGAGCACATAAAGTGCAGACATACTATAAAATCCTCTGATATATAAAATAAATGAGAATAAAGACATCCCTCCAGGCCTCCAACTCCCTCTGAAAAAACTCTGTCTCAACAAAGTCCTGGAATGGCATCCTGGGATTGGTGAGTCCTTCTGCTGCATAGGTCTGGAAGACCTTAGTGGAGCAGTAGAAGTACAGTATCTCACCGCTCCAGTCTGATAAAAAAAAAAGTGGATGGTGGAGCCATCTCTGAGGAACCGGGACTTTGGCTGACCAGTTGTGTGTCCTCTTGGGGAGCCGCTGTTGTTGTTTCTGCTGCTTCTCCAGCATCTCACTGAATGAATGAATGAAAACTTTATTTAACAGATTGCAGAATGGGTACAATACAGTACGGCTCAATACACACAATTGTTAAGGGGATGCAGACCAGAGAAAGATGTTTGTCTTGTTTACATCAGGGTCCCCTATTTTCAATTCATAGTGACATTTATGACACACACAACATACATGACATCATGACATTTATGACATAGGGACATACATGACATACAGGTATATAGTACTGTTACATTTGTGACATATACGATATGCAAATATACAGTACTGTTACCCATAGATCCTAACTATTATAATAGTTCAATGGTTGTGATGGCAAAGTTTGCGTCAGGTTCCTTACTGTATATTTGCATATCGTATGTCACAAATGTAACAGTACTATTGTTTCTGGCTTAAAGGCCAACCTTCATATTGTATTTTTGTTCAATAAACAATGTGGACTAAACCTTCAACAATACACAGAAGGTTAACCCTTTCACTGCCACACAACAGCCGGTTAACCCTGTAAACCTTCTAGTCCCAAAACATTCTGTGACTAATTCAGTGCAGATTGTAATGTATTGTCATCATGCAGCACAAGTACAGTACAACTAAAAGAGGTTTGGCATCCAACCAGAGTGACTATGTAGCAGTAACGTGAAATAGTAATATACACTGTACAGGTGGTTAAACTGGGTATAACATATATAAATTAGTACTATGAGTACTACATGTATGTACAGAGTTGTAGTATTAATATGTACAGTGATACAGGTATAAAGACACTATGGTATAAGTCATACTGGCCAGCAGTGTAACTAGTAAGAGTAGGTAAGAGATATGTACAGATTTAGATATAGTATTAATATGTACAGTGATACAGGTATAAAGACACTATGGTAGTAAGTCATACTGGCCAGCAGTGTAACTAGTAAGAGTAGGTAAGAGATATGTACAGAAAAAACGAACTCAGTCACTCGGTAAATCAATTCAATTGGAGTCTCTTTAAACAGCGGCAACACAAACCTATTGGTAAACAAACGTATTGTTGAAAATATACAATATGACTGCTGTTGTGACAGTGTTTAGGAATCGGATCTTATTTAGTAGTTTAAACTCACCTTCAAACATTAACAGGTTGAAAAACGCTACTTTCTCCAGCTCTGCTCTTCTTCTGTTCTTCTTCTCCTAAATGTGGATACAGCGCAGCATCCACAAACTCGCAACAGCGCCACTAGTGGCCAAAATAATACATGGTTTTGTAAACAGGGAGTGGATGGAAGTTAAGGGAAGGATCGTCGTTAAGACACACGAGTGAATGGACGTTAAGGCCAACTACTCCAGGGTGCCGCGCGGCCGACCGGGGTTCAAGACCCTAGTCGTCTCCTTTTTTTTGCAATATAGGAATAATTCAATTTGGTGCACGTTGAGAGCTATATAAAGAATGACATCCTCAATGCATGTAGATTTATAATATTTTAACTTAAAACCAGGCTACTTTGGCGTATAATCATTAATATTATATTCAAAAAAATCATATTGGAAACACCGGGATTTGAACCCGGGTCGCAAGGTTGGCAGGCTTGAGCACTACCGCTAGGCCACTGTGCCAGATGGGATAAATTCATTGTTTATACATTAATGAACGAGAGACCCGTGTTTAGAATATTCCTTATTTTGAATGAAGTTTTATTTCTTTATCCTCATTCATTCATGTGACGTCAACGGCTCATTCAATTTCTCAAATCCGTCAAACAGCGCATCTCATCAGACATCTTAATCCCAGTTACAATTAAAATAACCACATAATGTGTACATCGCACGAGCGAGCGCCACCGTCGCCACGGTATATATAACGTGCATTATTTAGGACAAAGTGAATTTAATATCAGCATTTTGGGTCTATTTTACATTTCAAAAGCCCCCTCTGGAAGAATGGAGCACAAAAACGTAATTCAGAATGGTATAATGCAGATCGTAGACTGTGGGAATAGTTTCAGGAAACGAGCTGTCACTTTCTTTGCGGGGGCGTGGCTCTGCGTGATCCGGCTAACTTGAACTTGAACTCTGCTTTCGACCAGGCTCAAACTTTTGGATCTGTTGGCATGGTGATCTGGAAAATCCACGTACATGAAACCGGAAAGTCCGGCTAACCCAGTTATCCAGCTAAAGTTATCCGGCTAACTCAGTTATCCAGGTACATGGAACGGGGCCCAGGTGAACAGGAGAGGTGACTTGTACCCGAAAACAGAGTTATCCAAGTGACTGAATCTTCGGTGTAAATACACACTGTGAGTGACGTTCCAAACACAATCCCAAGTGATAGATATCTTCGGTGCAAAATAAACACTGTGAGCAAAGTCCCAAAATACAAATCCAATGTGATAATATCTTCGGTGTGTAAACACACAGTGGGAGATGTTAGGCCAAAATATTATCCCAATGAAACAATCCAAAAAAGGCTAAACGCTGGGTGAGTGACTGTCTGATAAAAAGCTGGAAATCTTCAGTGTTATATAAACACACGAAAAACGGAATTGGATCAAAGACAGTCATAAAAAACTCACCCAGGCGTTGTGCGTAAAGAGCGTTGGAACAGAATGGAGCGAGCGCGTCGCCTCGGGGAAAGGGTGTCCAAGAGGAATGCTTCTTGAATATCCTGGAGGCAAAGCACAGGGAAACAACAGCAGGCAGCAGGAACGGCGAATGCAACAGAAATATCAAAACGATCCAACAAAACTTGAATGGGGAAACGGGGTATAAATAATACGGGAATGCTTAATTGACAAGCAGTGACAGCTGAGGGATGTGATTGATAAGCGTGTGGACGGGGGAGAACCAATCAACGACGTCTCTGGGAAGAAGCGTGTGAATAGGGGAATGAAATGATTAACAGAAAACAAATGGAAAAGAGCGAGTAGGCTTAAAGGAACAGAGCGAGTAAGTGAGCAAAGGACAAAAACCTCACAGTATCCGAGAAATGCGGCTACGGAAAGTATAGACGCTGCTTGTTTAGATGATATAGATCGCTTGAAAACGCGCCCGGCTTCCATCATATTACATCATATTTCAACGCACAGTGCGTTACGTGCGTTGACCTATTTGATTGGCTGCAAGGATACAGCAATGAAACCAGTGCACGGCCACTGTAAGCGCTATTGCGTCTAGCCCGAGAGAAATGCGGCTACGGAAAGTATAGAGGCGGTATTATTCTCTATCAGAGAGTCACTTCCTGTTAATGAAAACAATTATTTATATTTGATATATTAACGTTATATTGTGCATTGGAAACACAAACATACTTAAAATGAGTAAATATTATTCATTTTAAACATGTTTATTTAATTTAATCAGGTCTGTTTTCTACTTGAGATTTCTTGTCTGTAGAATAAAAGCAAAATGTTATTATTGTGATGTCATGTATATGTGGAAACTCCCTAACAATAATTTTAACATTTCTGTTTCCAGGGGTTTGCCCTTTAGAAGTATTGGGCACTGCTGTGGAAGGTGCAAGATTGAAGTCAGAGCTGGAGAAGAAGGAGAGGACGATAACCTGGTTGAGAGGGCAGCTTCTTGAAAAGGAACAGATAATACAGTCTCTCGAACAGGATGCTCAGAAAAAGACATTCTGTACTGTGGACAGTGTTGTCCAAAAAGAAACAAAGATCAAAGGGCTTTTTAAGTACTACACTGGGATCACATATGTTAGATTCATGTTATTGTTAGATTTTCTTGTGCCTGCTGGCTGTGATGCACTTTATGCAAAGGGCCGTAAAGACATGAAGTCACTAGGAAAACAAAATGGCCTATTTTTGACACTGTGTAGGTTAAGACACAACTTTGGACTTCAAGATTTGTCTCAGAGATTTGGAGTATCCATGCAGTCTGCAGGACTTGTTTTTAATGCATGCATAGAACTTATGTATTTTAAATTTGGACAAATTAGCATATGGCCTCATAGAGACATTATTATTGAAAACATGCCTGAAAACTTTAGAAAATAATTTCCTTCTACTTTAGTCATTATTGATGGTACTGAATTTAAGACCCAGGTGCCATCTGCACTGGCTTTACAAAGTCAGCTTTATAGTGACTATAAGTCAAGCACAACCCTCAAAGCATTGATTGGATGTGATCCAAGTGGGTCTGTCATTTTTGTGTCCGAGTTATTTACAGGTGCTGTATCCGATAAGGCTATTACTGAAAGCAGTGGTTTTTATGATTTACTTAAAACACTGAAAGTTCATGTTTACATCAAGGATGGTGATGCTGTTATGGCTGACAAGGGTTTTACAATACACAACGAGTTGAAAGAGCTTGGATTACGTCTGAATATCCCTCCTTTTGCTGCTGGTCATTCTCAGATGTCTCAGTCAAATGTGGCGTTGACTAACAAAATTGCTCGTCACAGGGTTCAGATTGAGCGTCTTATATGTAAAGTTAAGACGTACAAAATCCTTTCAGATCGTATACCAACAACCCTTTTCAAAACGATAAACCAGATATGTTCAGTTTGTTGTTTTATGACCATACAACAGGATGTGTTTGTAACTGATAAATGAAATTGTAGACCTGCATTACCTGATAAGAAAGTACAGAACCAATCTGGACTTCTCCAAAAGAGGTTGTGATCTTTGGCACACTGGTAGACAGGATAGTTGGCAAAGGTGTTCCAGTCATCCGTTGTAGATGGTCAATATCTTCCTCTGTTACAGCTGGAAGTCTGTAAATATTTAAAATATTGTATTAAATGTATTGCATATATTAATAACTTTTGCTATATTTCTGAGATGGAAGAACGATGTTTTGGTCACTTTGTTAATATGAAAATTGAAGTTCAATTCTGAATCTATGATAACCCAGAGACTTGTGACCTCAGATTTGATCCAAGGGGTTAGTCCTCCCAGGTTCTTTATTAACGTTTATTTTTTTGTTTTTTGGGCCGATAATTAGAATTATAGATAGAAAACCTACATTATGTCCTCTGATGATATCACCCAGCGGTAACATGTAAAGGACCTAAGCAACTCCCTTGTGCAACTCCATAGTTGTTGTCATATATCTCAGACATGTGGCCTCCTAGTTTAACATAGAATTTCCTAATTGTATATGTACAGTACATCAACTTATAAAGAGTATTACCAATACAATACATTTTTGATATTGTAACTCATTGACTTTGTTCACTTTATTATATCTGTTGGATGTATTACTACCACTTTACCTGTAAGAAGTGTCAACATGGCACACCACTGGCCGTCTCTTTCTCTTCTCAGAGGGTTTTGCAACCACGACATGGTTTATAGGTACTGACTGTATTTTATCACCTCTGGGGACATGCCATTGCTGTGGTATGCTGGTGCAACTTTGTTGTTCTGGTATGTGGGTAAAGTTGTGCCATTTGAATCCTTGAAGAGACTTGACAATGCCGACGATATGGGAACAGTGTCCATTTATCCTGAAAATACACATGCAACAATCAAATGGTTGATAGCTACTCCACACATCAATGTACAGCTGCGCCAACACTAAAAGGTAAGCTAGCTAATTACAGTAGTTCAAATTCAAAGGTTTATTTGTCACCTACAAATACCGCAACATTTGTGTGATTAGCATAACGTTAGATGATTAGCCCATTGTAGCTAGCAGTTAGCAGATACTAGGCTTAAATCTTCATTCACTCTAACAATTTTATAATAAGGGACCACTAACATACTCACCCTGCTTTACATGTGCAGTAGGACTCCACAATTGTATCCTGACGAATTACAATGTGGAGTTTGTGAGGCGTTTGTGTCTTCCGCATAGATCACCAACACTTGGCATCAACTTTGACGTTGTCATCTCCTTCTCCGTCCGAAATCCTAATTTCATGGATATATCCTTGAGTAAAATAATTCAGGCCTTTCTGGAGAACTCTCTTTGATAGAGTAGCGGCATTGGGCAAATAACTGATAGCAATAGTTTCAGGAATCCTTAAGAGAGAATCCATGTTGTTCAATTGACATGTGGTTGTTTCAGTGTGCCTGTGAGAACATTTGGGAGAGTGTGGGAGACCATAGCAACAGTAACACGGGGGGCGGGACTTGCCGTCAGCGCGGAAAGGTGTATTGTTTGATCGCCATCTGGTCGATCCGATGTCCATTTGGTCCACGACATAACCCACCACAACATATGGATCGGGGATATTTGACACGCTTCAATGCAATCGAGAGAACCGCTCGACTTGCCCGACCCAGAAAAGTGCGCCCGGAGACATTTGAGTGTAACACAGGGTCTGGAACAGGGTTTACTGCACTCTCGATACTGTTACCTGGGAGGATCTGGCCGGTACTGCACCCTCGGCGTCGCAGTATGCCTTCTAATGGCAACATACGGGTCCCTGACATTGAATAGAATATTAAAATCGGAAAAAAGGAAAAATGATCAAATAACGTATATATACGTGGTTGGCATTCAACGGTTGTCTGCCAACCATTGAATGTGCACCCAACCGTCATGTGCACCCAAAAATCAGTGCAGTGTGACTGAATATTTTCCCTTGTCGCACTGGTGCACGTCCCAGCAGGTCTGTCTGTCTGTGTGTGTGTAGCATCTTTTCCCCCGTGGCCATGTGCGTTCTCAAAATTATTATTATTCTTTTTCTTTAAATCTCTGCCTTTGATTGGCTCTAACACGTGCATTCTGCAAAGACCAGCCCCGATTTGCCTCTGATTGGCTCTGATCAACATTATTATTCTCTGAATGACGGGATAAACAAAAAAGCCATGTGCAACTGTAAAACCTGAAACCGTGCCTACTTCCTTATTGAGCGACACCACAAGTTTTCTGTCGGAGCATCAACTTTCTGAATTGAAACGTTAAAAAAACACAGCGTCTCATACTGGTTTCATAATCAGTGGCGGACTCAGGCTGTTTGAAGGGCAGGGGCGAAAAGAAAAAAGGGGCACCTACTGCATAACATGGGACCCCATCAGCAGTGGCGAATCCTTATGGAAGCCAACGGAAGCCATGCCTCCCTATAAATTCATATCAAATATGAAAAAAAAAAAAAAAAAAAAAAATATATAATTTTTTTTAATATAGTTTACATTCTTTTTCATCTGTGCATCTGTGTTTTTTTTTTTTTTTTTAATGTCTCCCTCTTCTCCTTCTCACTCCCTCTAACACACTGTCAGACTCACTGTGCTCACTGCAGCTAGTATAGGAGAGAGGCAGTGGGTAGGTCTCTTTCTCCAGGCTTCCAGCATTATAGAGTCCAAATCCGATCCTAGCCAATCAGATTCGAGCTGACTGCCACACCCTAAAAGTTTAAAACGGAGCTGGGAGGAAAACACTCCCCCCTGGAGGCGGGGCAGGTCAGAAGTTCACGTTTCCACCTGACTACCTAACGTGACATCCCATTAGTAGTATAAAACTGTCTGGCGTCACTCAGTCTAGTAGTCTACTACAAACATGTCTGAACATCATCCCCTCGCGGGATTGATTGAAAATGTTATTAACAGAGCGGGCACGTTCGAATCCTCTATTAGTGTATCTAACATTTAGCACTTTAATAGCAACTTATTTTCGCCGGCGGGACATTTACTGAGGACCAGCAGAGCACACCACTGTGGATATTATGATTTAACAAATCTATCTGGCAAGAGGAGGACCACATTATTGACCAGGTAAGCACTGAGCAGCCTGACTGACTAACTAACGTTATCAGGCAAGCTTGTAGACCCTTTCATGACTGCAATGCAAGCCAGGGGCTGGAATACGCAGTCACTTATTCCTCCGTAGTAGCCAGGTTAATGTGCACCATCAAGCACTGCTTAAAAGCTAGCGGTGGGTCCAAAATATATCGGATATAAATGTCAAAGGTACCCAGCATTCCATTAGGGTTTCACACACAGTTGCGGCGGGGTTTGAAAGCTCGGCGTTGCTAATAAATATTTTAAATCATTTTTATAAACGAGTAAAACTGAGGCTGAAATGGCTGCTTCCGCATTTTACAGTAGGAGCGCTCTGATGGCTGGGCGCGCCGCGCAACAGACACGTGAATGAATGAATGAATGAATGAATGAAAACTTTATTTAACAGATTGCAGAATGGGTACAATACAGTACGGCTCAATACACACAATTGTTAAGGGGATGCAGACCAGAGAAATATGTTTGTCTTGTCACGTTTGTCTAATAGACAGTCATATTCTCTCCCGGCCGTATGTATATTTCTCTCCCACCCACCCACCCCCTCCTAATGTACAGTCCCCTCCCCATCATATGTATATACTCTGTCAGGATCTATGGGTAACAGTACTGTATATTTGATGTCATGATGTCTTGTATGTCATAAATGTCACTATGAATTGAAAATGGGGGACCCTGATGTAAACAAGACAAACGTCTTTCTCTGGTCTGCATCCCCTTATACAATTGTGTGTATTGAGCCGTACTGTATTGTACCCATTCTGCAATCTGTTAAGAAAGTTTGACTGGCCGCCGAGCCATACTGTAGTGTACATGGTGACTGCTTGACTTAAAAAAAAAAAAAAAAAAAAAAAAAAAAAATTTATAAAAATATTTAATAATTTTTTTTTAATAATTTTTTTTGGCTTCCCCTGTTATTTTACCCACGCGACGCCACTGCCCATCAGTGAGCAAAAAGCTATGATGCGTCATGTATGGTGATATAGTCTTCATCCTTGATTAAGATTAACATTAGAATAACATAGACAATCCAGATTAATAGTATAACCACACCTCTATGATACAAACACACAGGGAACAATACACCTTTCAAATGTTTATTTCACATCATTGTCATGGTGTTTGAAAAGTAGATTTATCATGGTGTTTGAAAAGTTAATTATCATGGTGTTTGAAAAGTAGATTATCATGGTGTGTGAAGGCCTAAACCATTGCTGCAGTGGTACATTTCTCAATGCTAAAGATATCAGTGAGGAATATAAATATTTGGGAAAAAGCATTTGAATGGTCTGGGTTGAAAAATAGTGAACCTATTCTTTAAAAGCTATTTACAACATATATTTTACAGGATATAAAACAGTTTAACAGTTAAAGTTAATTTGAGTGCCGTTGAGCTTATTCCTTTCTCTCTCCTAACTCTCCTTCTCTCCTCCCCTTCTCTCCTCATATCCTCTCCTCCTGCCCTCTCCTTCTGTCCTATACTCCCCTTCTCTCCTCCTGTACTCTCCTCCTGTACTCCCCTTCTCTCCTCCTGTCCTCTCCTTCTCTCCTCATGTCCTCTCCTCTCCTTCTCTCATCCTGTCCTCTCCTTCTCTCCTCTATCTCTCTCTCCCTCCCCCCTCTCTATCTTCCCCATTCTCTCCATTAAAGTTAATATATTGTACCTGGATACTGGCTGGCAGGGCCGCCTGGGAGAAATGCGAGGCCCTGTGCAAGATTTAAAGGCGAGCCCCCCCCCCCCCCCCCCCCCCCCTAAAGGTTTAAAAAAAAATTATATATATATATATATATATATATATATATATATATATTTATTTAATTTTTTTTCATACAGTCAACATATTCTTAAATAATAGCGCTGCCCGAGGCTGGGCATGATACAGTCAAAATATAGCAAGAGAGAGAGAGAGAGAGAGCGAGAGAGAGCTCCCGTTCTACAGTCAATATACAGTGTTATCGCTGCACAGACCCGGCAATGCCCCTGACCAGAGGAGAGAGAAATATAATATAGTTAGTAAAAGCACTATATAAGCTCAGAACACAGCTCAGAACACAACACAGCTTAGAACACAGCTCAGAACACAGAACACATCTCAGAACACAGCACATAACACAGCTCAGAACACAGCTCAGAACACAGAACACATCTCAGAACACAGCTCAGAACACAGAACACATGCAGAACACAGCACAGAACACAGCTCATAATACAGCTCAGAACACATCTCAGAACACAGCTCAGAACACAGAACACATGCAGAACACAGCTCAGAACACAGGACACCTCAGAACACAGAACACATGCAGAACACAGCTCAGCACACAGCTCAGAACACAGCTCAGAACACAGAACACAGCTCAGCACACAGCTCAGAACACAGCTCAGAACACAGAACACAGCTCAGAACACATCTCAGAACACAGCTCAGAACACAGAACACATGCAGAACACAGCTCAGCACACAGCTCAGAACACAGGACTAGGTACAGACTCAGCGAGCACAGCCTAGCCATCGAGAAAGGCCGCCATAGGCAGACCTGGCTCCCAAGCGAAGACAGACTATGCACCCACTGCACACAAGATGAGGTGGAAACCGAGCTCCACTTCTTAACAACCTGCCCACTATACCAAGACATCAGAGACATATACTTCCCACAAATTGCAAACACCCAAAGAGACTTTGAAAACATGGACAATAACTCAAAACTCCCATACCTATTGGGAGAAATACAAGAATGTGCAAACACAGCAGCCAGATTTGTGAGCTGCTGTGACAAGAAACGGACATCCAACGGAATACAACCACCATAAGGACTGTACAAGAAATTCCTTCTGTAATGTACTGATTTCTTTTGTTTTATCTGTTTAATTGTTTTGTTTTGTTTGGCTTTGGCAATGTAAACGTATGTTTCCCATGTCAATAAAGCCCATTTGAATTGAGAGAGAGAGAGAGAGAGAGAGAGAGAGAGAGAGAGAGAGAGAGAGAGAGAGAGAGAGAGAGGGAGAGGGCGAGAGAGAAAGAGAAAAAGAGAGAGAGAGAGAGAGAGAGAGAGAGAGAGAGAGGTGAACATGTGACAAGGATAATAACAGGTATTGGAGGTGAACTGAATCCATCATTTGTGACGTGCGTTTGTTTTCCCCTCTCTCACCTGATGATGGCCAGGTGGGGTGGAGCCATGCAGGCCGCCATGAAGAGGACCACGTTCTCGTGCCTCGTCTGTCTGTAGTTCATCACCTCCTTCCTAAAAAGCTTCAGGTGGTCCTGGTTGTTGCCATGCCTAGTTAGCTAGCGTTAGCTACCGCTAGTTAGCCTTTAGCTAAGCTACTAGCCGACATGGCTAGCCCGACTGAACCACACGTTAGCACTCGATAGCTAGCGTTAGCTAACGCTAGTTAGCCTTTAGCTAAGCTACTAGCCGGCATGGCTATCCCGACTGAACCACACGTTAGCACTCGATAACGTAGCTAAAGCTAACTAGCTGTCCCTGCCTTTAGCTAAGCCGACATGGCTAGCCTGACTGAACTTTCTAACATGCAACAACTTTCATCTTCAGTCCATCTGCCGAACGACCGTCCTCTTCGTCTTGGCTGGCATAACCTCCAACCTCCAGCTGCACGCGGTCCCGTGGAAATAGTCAGACAGACGCACGCCGGCCGACTACCTTACCTGTAACCCCTCCCCTCGTTGAAACCAATAGTATATCTGCTGCAGAGCCGCAGAGCTCCAATAGTGTATGCAGAGCCACAGAGCTCCAATAGTATATCTGCAGAGCCGCAGAGCCCGGAACAAGTCAGACACATCTACAAACGTGTCTAATGTGAAATATATAAGCATATAAGCAAAACTAGATTTTAGGTATGTGATGAAAAAATGCCTCCCGGGAAGGGGGGCCTCGCAAAAAAAATTATTAAAAAAAAAATATATATATATATATATATATATATATATTTTTTTTTTTTTTTTTTTGTGAGGCCCCCCTTCCCGCGAGGCCCTGTGCGACCGCACTGCTCGCACACCCCCTGAGGCAGCCCTGCTGGCTGGATCAGTGGGATATTTTAATGGCAACAGGAGAGCATTCACGTTATTTTCATCCTTGCTTTCTTTAGCATCTCCATGACCGTCTTCATCATCATTTCTCTCCATAGCATCATCTGCATTCTCTTTCCTCAACTTCTTCATAATTTCTCTCAATAGAATCATCTGCATTTTGTCTTTCCTCCACTTCTTCATAATTTCTCTCTATAGAATCATCTGCATTTTCTCTTTCCTCCACTTCTTCACCATCTCTATTCCTGATAACATCATTTCCCTCTTGAAAATCTCCATCTTCATTGTCTGTACTGTCTTTATCTAAGGTGGAGCAAATAATATTTGTTTTATAATAGTAATATAATTGTACTGTATATAATATTTGTACTGTAGCCTACAATGTTATAATTGTATTATAAAATAATATGTCATATAGCACTACCACCACTAGCCCTCTTGCCTTGATTGGAATAAAAAGGATCTATGGTTGGTCAATTTAAATGTTTAAGACACATTTTCTGTCCAAAATAAGCATTATTGACCATGTTGTCACCAGATTCTCAGTTATAATCCAAACTATTGGCTCTGTGCGACAAGCTCGTACACGTAGCTAGTAGTGAGGACTTACAAATACATACCTGTATCCTTATCTCCTCCCTTACTATTGTTGCTTTGGACCCAATTTTTCAAAGAGAAGCATTTTTCAGCTGCTTTTTAATATTCTTCTGATTTCTTTCTCTCATTGGCATTCTGTAATCATAGAATATAGGCCAATGCTAAACCCACTTTTAAGTTTACTACCACTCTTAAGTTAGCTTTAAAAAGCAATTCACACTGAACTTTAAAGTGCTATGGGTATATTTTGTGCAAATAGTCCTAAAATAATTTGTACACTTTATTTCTAAATTGAGAACACAGGTTAGCATAGAATCAGCTAAGCAAGGTACCTGTTTAGTTAGCTAGCTACAGTAGCCTAGGCTAAAACATACTGCCATCAATAAAAGCACTTGAAGTGTACACACATTAGTATTTAGTAATGCATAATTGGTAAAACAAATTCATTCTTTGCAACTTCAAAGAAAGCTTGCTGTATTACCTACCTCACACACAGCAGTAGGAGGCAGGGTTACAGCTCAGACTATTAAGCCCTCTGGCATCTGAACATTCAAGAGGGGATGTGTCTAAGACTGAAAACTTAAATGGATGGAATATTGTAGTGACGGGGCTGCTCAGAGTTGTAGCTAACACTTTTGCGTGACATTATTTAACCGTCGGGGCACATGGTCAAGTTTAGACCATTGGAAGGGCACCAATGGGCACGTCCTCTAGTTTTTTCCACTCAAAAGGGCACTTTAGGTTTAGCGCGATGTTTTCAACTGTCAGATTCAGATTCAGATTACTTTATTCACCATATTATTGTATATACAAATGGAACGTTATTCGACGTTACAGTGCATGATTTTTTTCACAAATAGGAATAACATAATAATAAATAAATAAATAAATAAGTGCAAAAACAGGACAGAACAGTGAGACAACAATAAGACAGTAAAAGTGCAGTGGTTGGGGACATGGATACAGTGCAGCACAGTTGAAGTCCAGAGGTCTGTGGGGGCACATGGTCAAATCTAGACCATTGGAACGGCACCAATGGGCACGTCCTCTCATTTTTGCGACCCAAAAGGGGTCCTACTAATCACCCCAAAGTACCAGAAAATACCAGAAAATACCCCAAAATACCCCAAAGTATACCCCAAAGTACCAGAAAATACCAGAAAATACCCCAAAATACCCCAAAATACCCCAAAGTATACCCCAAAATACCAGAAAATACCCCAAAATACCCCAAAATACCCCAAAGTATACCCCAAAGTACCAGAAAATACCAGAAAATACCCCAAAATACCCCAAAATACCCTAAAATAGCCCAAAGTATACCCCAAAATACCCTAAAATACCCCAAAGTATACCCCAAAGTACCAGAAAATACCAGAAAATACCCCAAAATACCCCAAAATACCCCAAAGTATACCCCAAAGTACCAGAAAATACCAGAAAATACCCCAAAATACCCCAAAATACCCTAAAATACCCCAAAGTATACCAGAAAATACCAGAAAATACCAGAAAATACCCCAAAATACCCTAAAATACCCCAAAGTATACCCCAAAGTACCAGAAAATACCCCAAATACCATAAAATACCCCAAAGTATACCCCAAAATACCAGAAAATACCAGAAAATACCCCAAAATACCCCAAAGTATACCCCAAAGTACCAGAAGATACCAGAAAATACCCCAAAATACCCCAAAATACCCTAAAATACCCCAAATATACCCCAAAATACCAGAAAATACCAGAAAATACCCCAAAATACCCCAAAATACCCTAAAATACCCCAAAGTATACCCCAAAGTACCAGAAAATACCAGAAAATACCCCAAAATACCCCAAAATACCCTAAAATACCCCAAAGTATACCCCAAAGTACCATAAAATACCCCAAAATACCCCAAAGTACCCCAAAGTATACCCCAAAATACCAGAAAATACCCCAAAGTACCCCAAAATACCCCAAAGTATACCCCAAAATACCCCAAAGTACCCCAAAATACCCCAAAGTACCCCACAGTACCCCAAAATACCCCAAAGTACCCCAACATATCCCAAAATCAAAAACAAAATTTTTTACATTTTGTGTAATAGTGTAATAGTGTGTAATAGTGTGATAGTGTAATAGTGTAATACTGTAATACTGTAATAGTGTGTAATAGTGTAATAGTGTAATAGTGTGTAATAGTGTAATAGTGTAATAGTTTAATAGTGTGTAATAGTGTAATAGTGTGCTAGTGTAATAGTGTAATAGTGTGCTAGTGTGTAATAGTGTAATAGTGTAATAGTGTGTAATAGTGTAATAGTGTGCTAGTGTAATAGTGTAATAGTGTAATAGTGTGTAATATTGTAATAGTGTGTAATAGTGTAATAGTGTGTAATAGTGTAATAGTGTGTAATAGTGTTATTTTGTGTAATAGTGTGTAATAGTGTAATAGTGTAATAGTGTGTAATAGTGTAATAGTGTGATAGTGTGTAATAGTGTAATAGTGTGTAATAGTGTAATAGTGTGTAATAGTGTAATAGTGTGCTAGTGCAATAGTGTAATAGTGTGTAATAGTGTGTAATAGTGTAATAGTGTGCTAGTGTAATAGTGTAATAGTGTAATAGTGTGCTAGTGTAATAGTGTAATAGTGTGTATATTTTGTGTAATAGTGTGTAATAGTGTAATAGTGTGTAATAGTGTAATAGTGTAATAGTGTGTAATAGTGTAATAGACACTATTACACACTATTAAACTATTACACACTATTACACTATTACACACTATTACACTATTACACTATTACACACTATTACACTATTACACACTATTACACAAAATTACACACTTACACTATTACACTAGCACACTATTACACTATTACACACTATTACACTATTACACACTATTACACTATTACACATGGATACTCGGGTACAAGTTAAAATAAATGATGTGATTATTGAAAGAGTTTATGAAAATAAATTCCTAGGTGTAATAATAGACCATAAAATTTGTTGGAAACCTCACATAAAACATGTCCAATCTAAACTCTAAATACCCCAAATACCATAAAATACCCCAAAGTATACCCCAAAATACCAGAAAATACCAGAAAATACCCCAAAATACCCCAAAATATACCCCAAAATACCAGAAAATACCAGAAAATACCCCAAAATACCCCAAAATACCCTAAAATACCCCAAAGTATACCCCAAAATACCAGAAAATACCAGAAGATACCCCAAAATACCCTAAAATACCCCAAAGTATACCCCAAAGTACCAGAAAATACCAGAAAATACCCCAAAATACCCTACAATACCCAAAAGTATACCCCAAAGTACCATAAAATACCCCAAAATACCCCAAAGTACCCCAAAGTATACCCCAAAATACCAGAAAATACCCCAAAGTACCCCAAAATACCCCAAAGTATACCCCAAAATACCCCAAAGTACCCCAAAATACCCCAAAGTACCCCAAAGTATACCCCAAAATACCCCACAGTACCCCAAAATACCCCAAAGTACCCCAACATATCCTAAAATGAAAAACAAAAATTTTAACATTTAGTGTAATAGTGTAATAGTGTGTAATAGTGTGATAGTGTAATAGTGTAATACTGTAATAGTGTGTAATAGTGTAATAGTGTAATAGTGTGTAATAGTGTAATAGTGTAATAGTTTAATAGTGTGTAATAGTGTAATAGTGTGCTAGTGTAATAGTGTAATAGTGTGCTAGTGTGTAATAGTGTAATAGTGTAATAGTGTGTAATAGTGTAATAGTGTGCTAGTGTAATAGTGTAATAGTGTAATAGTGTGTAATAGTGTGTAATAGTGTAATAGTGTGTAATAGTGTAATAGTGTGTAATAGTGTTATTTTGTGTAATAGTGTGTAATAGTGTAATAGTGTAATAGTGTGTAATAGTGTAATAGTGTAATAGTGTGATAGTGTGTAATAGTGTAATAGTGTGTAATAGTGTAATAGTGTGTAATAGTGTAATAGTGTGCTAGTGTAATAGTGTGTAATAGTGTGTAATAGTGTAATAGTGTGCTAGTGTAATAGTGTAATAGTGTAATAGTGTAATAGTGTGCTAGTGTAATAGTGTAATAGTGTGTATATTTTGTGTAATAGTGTGTAATAGTGTAATAGTGTGTAATAGTGTAATAGTGTAATATGTGTAATTACACTATTACACACTATTACACTATTACACATGGATACTCGGGTACAAGTTAAAATAAATGATGTGATTATTGAAAGAGTTTATGAAAATAAATTCCTAGGTGTAATAATAGACCATAAAATTTGTTGGAAACCTCACATAAAACATGTCCAATCTAAACTCTAAATAAAATAGTGTAATAGTGTGTAATAGTGTAATAGTGTGCTAGTGCAATAGTGTAATAGTGTGTAATAGTGTGTAATAGTGTAATAGTGTGCTAGTGTAATAGTGTAATAGTGTAATAGTGTGCTAGTGTAATAGTGTAATAGTGTGTATATTTTGTGTAATAGTGTGTAATAGTGTAATAGTGTGTAATAGTGTAATAGTGTGTAATAGTGTAATAGACACTATTACACACTATTAAACTATTACACACTATTACACTATTACACACTATTACACTATTACACTATTACACACTATTACACTATTACACACTATTACACAAAATTACACACTATTACACTATTACACTAGCACACTATTACACTATTACACACTATTACACTATTACACACTATTACACTATTACACATGGATACTCGGGTACAAGTTAAAATAAATGATGTGATTATTGAAAGAGTTTATGAAAATAAATTCCTAGGTGTAATAATAGACCATAAAATTAGTTGGAAACCTCACATAAAACATGTCCAATCTAAACTCTCATGAAGCATTTCAGTCATGAGTAAAGTAAAGCACATTCTGAATAGAAAATCACTCTACATTCTCTACTGTTCACTAGTTTTACCATATTTAAATTACTGTGCTGAAGTCTGGGGAAACAATTATAAGTCAACACTACAACCACTTTTTATACTCCAAAAAGGGCCATAAGGATAGTTCACATTGCAGGTTATCATGATCACACTAACATATTGTTTTTGGAGTCAAAGACATTGAAGTTAAATGATCTTGTGGAATTTAAAACGGCACAATTAATGTATAAAGCAAAAAGTCATGCACTTCCAAGAAATATTCAAAAATTGTTCTTTGATAGGGAGGGGGGTTATAATCTGAGGGGAGAACACAATTTAAAGGTGCTAAACGTACGCACTACCATGAGAAAACACTGCATCTCGATATGTGGAGTGAAACTGTGGAACAGTCTAAATGTGGTGCTAAAGCAATGTCCAAACATGAGACAATTCAAACTGATGTATAAGGAAATTATGTTCACAAGGTACAGGGATGAGGAAGGGACTTGATATTCACGGGTGTTTACATTTTTATTTTGTTTTCTATTTTCTTTTCTTTTATACATATATAGTTTTTGTTTTTTGTTTTGTATATATTTTTTTTTCTTTTCTTTTTTATGTTTAAAATAGTACACTCATTTGAGTAGTGGAAAAGGGGTAGGATTAAATAAGTGTATACTTCTTCCTACTCCTTTTCGAACATGCAGATTGAGTTGTTTTGCTTTTTTGTTAGTTTGTTGTATTCATTGCATGTTCGAAATAAAGACTTCAAATCAAATTAAAAAAAATCACACTATTACACTATTACACTATTACACACTATTACACTATTACACACTATTACACTATTACACTAGCACACTATTACACTATTACACACTATTACACACTATTACACACTATTACACTATTACACTATTACACACTATTACACTATTACACTATTACACTATTACACTATTACACACTAGCACACTATTACACTATTACACTATTACACACTATTACACTATTACACACTATTACACTATTACACACTATTACACACTATTACACTATTACACACTATTACACTATCACACTATTACACTATTACACACTACCACACTATTACACTATTACACACTATTACACTATTACACTATTACACTATTACACTAGCACACTATTACACTATTACACACTATTACACTATTACACACTAGCACACTATTACACTATTACACTATTACACTAGCACACTATTACACTATTACACACTATTACACACTACTACACTAGCACACTATTACACACTATTACACTATTACACACTATTACACTATTACACACTATTACACTATTACACACTATCACACTATTACACTATTACACTATTACACACTATTACACTATTACACACTATTACACAAAATTACACTATTACACACTATTACACTATTACACTATTACACACTATTACACTATTACACACTATTACACTATTACACTATTTTAGGGTATTTTGGGGTATTTTCTGATATTTTCTGGTATTTTGAGGTATACTTTGGGGTAGTTTGGGGTATTTTGGGGTATTTTCTGATATTTTCTGGTATTTTGGGGTATACTTTGGGGTATTCTAGGGTATTTTAGGGTATTTGGGGTATTTTCTGGTATTTTCTGGTACTTTGAGGTATACTTTGGGGTAGTTTGGGGTATTTTGGGGTATTTTCTGGTATTTTCTGGTATTTTGGGGTATACTTTGGGGTATTTTAGGGTATTTTGGGGTATTTTCTGGTATTGTCTGGTACTTTTGGGTATACTTTGGGGTATTTTAGGGTATTTTGGGGTATTCTCTGGTATTTTCTGGTATTTTGGGGTATTTTAGGGTATTTTGGGGTATTTTCTGGTATTTTCTGGTACTTTGGGGTGATTAGTAGGACCCCTCAAAAGGGCACTTTAGCACGATGTTTTCAACTGTGGGGGCACATGGTCAAGTTTAGACCATTGGAAGGGCACCAATGGGCACGTCCTCTATAGTTTTTGCCACTCAAAGGGCACTTTAGCGCGATGTTTTCAACTGTGGGGGCACATGGTCAAGTTTAGACCATTGGAAGGGCACCAATGGGCACGTCCTCTATAGTTTTTGCCACTCAAAGGGCACTTTAGCGCGATGTTTTCAACTGTGGGGGCACATGGTCAAGTTTAGACCATTGGAAGGGCACCAATGGGCACGTCCTCTATAATTTTTGCCACTCAAAGGGCACTTTAGCGCGATGTTTTCAACTGTGGGGGCACATGGTCAAGTTTAGACCATTGGAAGGGCGCCAATGGGCACGTCCTCTATAAAGGGCACTTTAGCGCGCGTTTTTCAACCGTGGGGGCACGATCGCCCCCCCCCCTGAGTCCGCCAGTGTTCATAATACAACGTTTCCGAATGGACGTTTGGATTAAACAAAGTGTATGCAGTGATGCTTTCCCAGCGGAACACAAGCTGGTTAACGTTACACAGGTATGTTATGCACGTTAATTAAGCTATGTAACGTTAGAGCTTAGCTTGCTAACGTTAAGATAGCAGGAGCCGTCGGCCAACAAAGTTGTTTCAACAAATGTATTCACGAAATGCATTATCATTCAAACGCTATTGAAGCCTCCCGTGACCAGTAAGTAGGTGGTACTACTAAACCGCTACTAATACCAGAAAATACCAGAAAATACCCCAAAATACCCCAAACTACCCCAAAGTATACCTCAAAGTACCAGAAAATACCAGAAAATACCCCAAATACCCTAAAATACCCTAGAATACCCCAAAGTATACCCCAAAATACCAGAAAATATCAGAAAATACCCCAAAATACCCCAAACTACCCCAAAGTATACCTCAAAATACCAGAAAATATCAGAAAATACCCCAAAATACCCTAAAATAGTGTAATAGTGTAATAGTGTGTAATAGTGTAATAGTGTGTAATAGTGTAATAGTGTAATAGTGTGTAATAGTGTAATTTTGTGTAATAGTGTGTAATAGTGTAATAGTGTGTAATAGTGTAATAGTGTAATAGTGTGATAGTGTGTAATAGTGTAATAGTGTGTAATAGTGTAATAGTGTGTAATAGTGTAATAGTGTGTAATAGTGTGCTAGTGTAGTAGTGTGTAATAGTGTGTAATAGTGTAATAGTGTGCTAGTGTAATAGTGTAATAGTGTAATAGTGTGCTAGTGTGTAATAGTGTAATAGTGTGTAATAGTGTAATAGTGTGCTAGTGTAATAGTGTAATAGTGTAATAGTGTAATAGTGTGTAATAGTGTAATAGTGTGGTAGTGTGTAATAGTGTAATAGTGTGATAGTGTAATAGTGTGTAATAGTGTAATAGTGTGTAATAGTGTGTAATAGTGTAATAGTGTGTAATAGTGTAATAGTGTGTAATAGTGTAATAGTGTAATAGTGTGCTAGTGTGTAATAGTGTAATAGTGTAATAGTGTAATAGTGTAATAGTGTGTAATAGTGTAATAGTGTAATAGTGTGTAATAGTGTGTAATAGTGTGTAATAGTGTAATAGTGTGCTAGTGTAATAGTGTAATAGTGTGTAATAGTGTAATAGTGTGTAATAGTGTAATAGTGTAATAGTGTGATTTTTTTTAATTTGATTTGAAGTCTTTATTTCGAACATGCAATGAATACAACAAACTAACAAAAAAGCAAAACAACTCAATCTGCATGTTCGAAAAGGAGTAGGAAGAAGTATACACTTATTTAATCCTACCCCTTTTCCACTACTCAAATGAGTGTACTATTTTAAACATAAAAAAGAAAAGAAAAAAAAATATATACAAAACAAAAAACAAAAACTATATATGTATAAAAGAAAAGAAAATAGAAAACAAAATAAAAATGTAAACACCCGTGAATATCAAGTCCCTTCCTCATCCCTGTACCTTGTGAACATAATTTCCTTATACATCAGTTTGAATTGTCTCATGTTTGGACATTGCTTTAGCACCACATTTAGACTGTTCCACAGTTTCACTCCACATATCGAGATGCAGTGTTTTCTCATGGTAGTGCGTACGTTTAGCACCTTTAAATTGTGTTCTCCCCTCAGATTATAACCCCCCTCCCTATCAAAGAACAATTTTTGAATATTTCTTGGAAGTGCATGACTTTTTGCTTTATACATTAATTGTGCCGTTTTAAATTCCACAAGATCATTTAACTTCAATGTCTTTGACTCCAAAAACAATATGTTAGTGTGATCATGATAACCTGCAATGTGAACTATCCTTATGGCCCTTTTTGGAGTATAAAAAGTGGTTGTAGTGTTGACTTATAATTGTTTCCCCAGACTTCAGCACAGTAATTTAAATATGGTAAAACTAGTGAACAGTAGAGAATGTAGAGTGATTTTCTATTCAGAATGTGCTTTACTTTACTCATGACTGAAATGCTTCATGAGAGTTTAGATTGGACATGTTTTATGTGAGGTTTCCAACTAATTTTATGGTCTATTATTACACCTAGGAATTTATTTTCATAAACTCTTTCAATAATCACATCATTTATTTTAACTTGTACCCGAGTATCCATGTGTAATAGTGTAATAGTGTGTAATAGTGTAATAGTGTGTAATAGTGTAATAGTGTGCTAGTGTAATAGTGTAATAGTGTGTAATTTTGTGTAATAGTGTGTAATAGTGTAATAGTGTGTAATAGTGTAATAGTGTAATAGTGTGTAATAGTGTAATAGTGTGTAATAGTTTAATAGTGTGTAATAGTGTCTATTACACTATTACACACTATTACACTATTACACTATTACACACTATTACACTATTACACACTATTACACAAAATATACACACTATTACACTATTACACTAGCACACTATTACACTATTACACTATTACACTAGCACACTATTACACTATTACACACTATTACACACTATTACACTATTGCACTAGCACACTATTACACTATTACACACTATTACACTATTTTATTTAGAGTTTAGATTGGACATGTTTTATGTGAGGTTTCCAACAAATTTTATGGTCTATTATTACACCTAGGAATTTATTTTCATAAACTCTTTCAATAATCACATCATTTATTTTAACTTGTACCCGAGTATCCATGTGTAATAGTGTAATAGTGTGTAATAGTGTAATTACACATATTACACTATTACACTATTACACACTATTACACTATTACACACTATTACACAAAATATACACACTATTACACTATTACACTAGCACACTATTACACTATTACACTATTACACTATTACACTAGCACACTATTACACTATTACACACTATTACACACTATTACACTAGCACACTATTACACTATTACACACTATTACACTATTACACACTATTACACTATTACACACTATCACACTATTACACTATTACACTATTACACACTATTACACTATTACACTATTACACACTATTACACAAAATAACACTATTACACACTATTACACTATTACACACTATTACACTATTACACACTATTACACACTATTACACTATTACACTATTACACTAGCACACTATTACACTATTACACACTATTACACTATTACACTATTACACACTAGCACACTATTACACTATTACACTAGCACACTATTACACTATTACACACTATTAAACTATTACACTATTACACTATTACACACTATTACACTATTACACTATTACACACTATTACAGTATTACACTATTACACTATCACACTATTACACACTATTACACTATTACACTAAATGTTAAAATTTTTGTTTTTCATTTTAGGATATGTTGGGGTACTTTGGGGTATTTTGGGGTACTGTGGGGTATTTTGGGGTATACTTTGGGGTACTTTGGGGTATTTTGGGGTACTTTGGGGTATTTTGGGGTATACTTTGGGGTATTTTGGGGTACTTTGGGGTATTTTCTGGTATTTTGGGGTATACTTTGGGGTACTTTGGGGTATTTTGGGGTATTTTATGGTACTTTGGGGTATACTTTTGGGTATTGTAGGGTATTTTGGGGTATTTTCTGGTATTTTCTGGTACTTTGGGGTATACTTTGGGGTATTTTAGGGTATTTTGGGGTATCTTCTGGTATTTTCTGGTATTTTGGGGTATACTTTGGGGTATTTTAGGGTATTTTGGGGTATTTTGGGGTATTTTCTGGTATTTTCTGGTATTTTGGGGTATATTTTGGGGTATTTTGGGGTATTTTCTGGTATTTTCTGGTATTTTGGGGTATACTTTGGGGTATTTTATGGTATTTGGGGTATTTAGAGTTTAGATTGGACATGTTTTATGTGAGGTTTCCAACAAATTTTATGGTCTATTATTACACCTAGGAATTTATTTTCATAAACTCTTTCAATAATCACATCATTTATTTTAACTTGTACCCGAGTATCCATGTGTAATAGTGTAATAGTGTGTAATAGTGTAATAGTGTGTAATAGTGTAATAGTGTGCTAGTGTAATAGTGTAAGTGTGTAATTTTGTGTAATAGTGTGTAATAGTGTAATAGTGTGTAATAGTGTAATAGTGTAATAGTGTGTAATAGTGTAATAGTGTGTAATAGTTTAATAGTGTGTAATAGTGTCTATTACACTATTACACACTATTACACTATTACACTATTACACACTATTACACTATTACACACTATTACACAAAATATACACACTATTACACTATTACACTAGCACACTATTACACTATTACACTATTACACTAGCACACTATTACACTATTACACACTATTACACACTATTACACTATTGCACTAGCACACTATTACACTATTACACACTATTACACTATTACACACTATTACACTATTACACACTATCACACTATTACACTATTACACACTATTACACTATTACACTATTACACACTATTACACAAAATAACACTATTTTGGGGTATACTTTGGGGTATTTTAGGGTATTTTGGGGTATTCTCTGGTATTTTCTGGTATTTTGGGGTATTTTAGGGTATTTTGGGGTATTTTCTGGTATTTTCTGGTACTTTGGGGTGATTAGTAGGACCCCTCAAAAGGGCACTTTAGCACGATGTTTTCAACTGTGGGGGCACATGGTCAAGTTTAGACCATTGGAAGGGCACCAATGGGCACGTCCTCTATAGTTTTTGCCACTCAAAGGGCACTTTAGCGCGATGTTTTCAACTGTGGGGGCACATGGTCAAGTTTAGACCATTGGAAGGGCACCAATGGGCACGTCCTCTATAGTTTTTGCCACTCAAAGGGCACTTTAGCGCGATGTTTTCAACTGTGGGGGCACATGGTCAAGTTTAGACCATTGGAAGGGCACCAATGGGCACGTCCTCTATAATTTTTGCCACTCAAAGGGCACTTTAGCGCGATGTTTTCAACTGTGGGGGCACATGGTCAAGTTTAGACCATTGGAAGGGCGCCAATGGGCACGTCCTCTATAAAGGGCACTTTAGCGCGCGTTTTTCAACCGTGGGGGCACGATCGCCCCCCCCCCTGAGTCCGCCAGTGTTCATAATACAACGTTTCCGAATGGACGTTTGGATTAAACAAAGTGTATGCAGTGATGCTTTCCCAGCGGAACACAAGCTGGTTAACGTTACACAGGTATGTTATGCACGTTAATTAAGCTATGTAACGTTAGAGCTTAGCTTGCTAACGTTAAGATAGCAGGAGCCGTCGGCCAACAAAGTTGTTTCAACAAATGTATTCACGAAATGCATTATCATTCAAACGCTATTGAAGCCTCCCGTGACCAGTAAGTAGGTGGTACTACTAAACCGCAACATGTGCGCTATGTGCATAAAGTCAAGACTCGACAGTACTGAACTAGAAAAAACCTGCAAGTAAGTCAAGTACGCTGGAGTGAGGCGCGGATGGAAGTGGCCATTTTTCTAAATAAAATACCCGAAAGACTATTAGTATAAGTAGGTGTAGTCACTGTAGTGGTTACGTTATTGCTGTTTCCGGCCGGTCCACCATCTTGAAAACGCAATGTAATTCCCCATTGACCATTTATAAATCGTCTCGTTTAAAACAAATAAAGCATTAACATTTACATGGTGTACCTTTCTGTGCGTATTCATCCACAATCTATAGCTCAACATGAAAATATTCGCAATAAATTGTTAAAAAGAATCGCAGAATTTGTATAGAAGGGAACTCGTTTTGTGCAAAAATGGACAGCTTTTCAATATTCATGAGGAAGAATTGTTACAATAGCCGATAATCCATTTTCCCAATGATAAATCCCTATACGGGTGGACCTCGTGGGCGGTCCGAAGCGACGTCAGACTACACCTCCCTATTTAGGAGCAAATGTCTTAGCATGATTTAAAAACGATGGTTCGAACGTCCGTTCAAAAAACGCTGGTGAATGTTCGAATCCCAAAAAACAGCTTGGGGACAGCTCTAACTGGAGCTGAGCTGAATGTGTTAAAATAGACATAAAAAAGTGAAGGGTTGGACTTTGCGAGCTAACTGTAATACAATGTTATTTTTTTACAATAATTTACATAACATCTTAAGAAATTACTATGTGTATGGGAACTGCGTGAACATTTAAGGCAACCCACTTGTGTTCAGCTTTTCTCTGATTGACCACGACCCCCCCCGCCCCCTTTTGCCGCGAGCGCGGCATAGGTCCCTGCGAGCGGCAGAGGTCCCAAATGAAATGAATGAAATGCGGAGCTGTAATCTTTGTCCGAATCGAATCACGCGAATACAGAACGCATTTATCAAAACAACTACGCGATTCACTCGTCACTGTACATCAGTGGAGGCTGCTGACTGATTAACTAGAAACTGTACATTGTAACGTTATATAATGTATAATGTTATTTCGCATTTTTAACGTCATAAACCAACTACCAGATTCACTCGTCACTGTACATCAGTGGAGGCTGCTGACTGATTAACTAGAAACTGCACATTGAGGGGGTTTGAATCACGCTACATCAGTGGAGGCTGCTGACCAGATTATTATTATATTATATATTAAATAATATTTTTTAAACATCCCCAACGCTGCAACACCCCCATTCCTCCCAGGTGTCAGGCGTCAGGCTCCTCATTCGCTTCCATTCATTTTGGGGACCATGTTCAAATATCATACTTCTGAAGTATAAACAAACTATACTGCTGTGACGATTTTGAATATCTTAACATGTATTTACGCCCTTCCTCTACGCGAGGCCACAGATGGGTTTTATGTAACACAAGGACAATGAATTAATGTTCTTCTATTTACAAATAATTGTTGATTATTACTGTTACTGTATTGTTTGTCTTGTTTCATGGCCTGCCAAAATGTTATATTTTGCACCAGGGAACTTGAAGGTTCATGCACAACGCACATGTGTGTAACCCAGTAGCGGCTGCTGGTTCTCTCACCACTAGGGGCGCTATACCAAAACATTTTGCAAACATGTACAGTACCACGCAACCGACTCATTGCAAGACGTGAGCGATTCGACTCACGCTCACGGCAATGAATCGGCTCTTATGAACGAGTCGCTCAGCTGTTACTACAACAACACACAACCAGTCAAATAAAGTATAGTCTAATTCACAACTTGAAACACAATATATAAATAGAAAAGTTAGAAACAAAACTCGCTCCGTCTCCAAACACACGCAGATCTCTCCCTCTCTCTCCTTCTCTCTCTCAGACACAGCGCGACGTGGAATCGATTCGTTACACAATCAGACCTAGTATATGTAGTATTATATACCAAGAATAACTTCAGTATGAGTACAGGGCTGTACACATATTTTGCATATTGTTAAACGAGCCAAGGCTAGCTATTAAACTATCGATATGAATCGAAAATCTGGGACCCTGATGTAAACAAGACAAACGTCTTTCTCAGGTCTGCATCCCCTTAACAATTGTGTGTATTGAGCCGTACTGTATTGTACCCATTCTGCAATCTGTTAATAAAGTTTTCATTCATTCATTCATTCAAACATAGACGATATTGAACAAGCCATAATCCACGTATTTTCAATCCAAAAGAAAGAGAGAGAGAGAGAGAGAGAGAGAGAGAGAGAGAGAGAGAGAGAGAGAGAGAGAGAGAGAGAGAGAGAGAGAGAGAGAGAGAGAGAGAGAGAGAGAGAAAGAGAGAGAGAGAGAGAGAGAGAGAGAGAGAGAGAGAGAGAGAGAGAGAGAGAGAGAGAGAAGCCAGCGTTAGCTGAGTGGCTGAGAGAGAGAGAGAGAAAGAGAAGCGTTATCTGAGTGGCTGAGAGAGAGAGAGAGAGAGAGAGAGAGAGAGAGAGAGAGAGAGAGAGAGAGAGAGAGAGAGAGAGAAAGATCGCTAATCTACCTTGTTGTTGGCAGAAGGGCTTGTTGATAAAGTATATCCACTCCATGGCATTGTCCATCCAGCCTGTGTTGATGTCCATCCATTGTCCATGCATGTCCCTCCACACTGCATCCATAATATAGCTTGTTAATAGCCAACAAGTACTGTGAGTGCCTTTGTCCATGTCCGCCTCGAACAGCCTGCAAACTACCTGGTGTTCTATCGCCATGCTCTAAGACAAACTCTAACCTTAACCAACTTTGAAAGAGTGCCTAAGCCTAACCGTTGAAAGAACTTGCCATCACGCTCCAAGACAAATATCTGCATCACACAACACAACAACAGCATAAACTCACTTTGTTGAACTCATGTTGCAAACTGCGGTTACAGAAAGTACCGCGTCGGCCAATCAGAGAGCTTTTAGACGCTCGGCTGCTTGCTAGGTTGCTTCAAACCAGCGCCCGAGTTCCATCATAATACATCATATTCAACGCACAGCGCGTGGCTGCGACGGATACAGCGATGAACCAGTGCACGGCGGGCACGCGCACTCCAGGCGCAATTGCGCCTAGCCCAGAGAGAAATACGGTGAGGAGAAATGCCTGCGGCTACGGTAATGAAAAGGTCTATATCAGACAGAATCGTCACTTCCTCTTCAGGAAAACTATTATTAATCTTTGTAAAATTAAGTTATATTGTGCATTGGAAACACAAACATACTTAAAATGAGTAAATATTATTCATTTTAAACATGTTTATATTATTTATAGGGCTATAAAACAAAAAACAAAAAGATAATTTTTCTTGTTCTACTCTCATATAACCAGGGGCCTGAAGGGGGGGCGGCGCCCGTGCGCCCCTAGTGGCGAGCCGCCACTGGTGTAACCTCAACCCTGTATTGCAAAATTAAGTGATATACAAATTTTTTCAGGACAACTTGGCCTATCAATCTATATGCTACAGTTATGTCATATATATGAATGTATAAATGTAATATCTCAGATATTGTTAAACACAGAACAATAATGAACAATCAATTTGGCTTACTGTTACTGTATTGTTTGTCTTGTTTCATGGGCTGCCAAAATGTTATATTTTGCACCAGGGAACTTGAAGGTTCATGCGCAACATATGTGTAACCTCAACCCTGTATTGCAAAATTAAGTGATATACAACTTTTTTTTCAGGACAACTTGGCCTATCAATCTATATGCTACAGTTATGTCATATATATAGTTAGTTAGTTAATTAGTTATGGCGTTAAGCAACCGCGCGAACACTGCTGATATGGCAATATGGCATTAACCAACAACACAACGAGCACCTCTCAGAGCACCTGGGGGAGCCTCATGCGCAGCTGACGGGTCACTCTCTGCCGCGTCACTCTCGTCACTCTCTTTTCAAAAAGGGCACTTTTTTTGATGAGGCTCAAAAAGGCAGGTGCTCAGGCACCCCTTGGCCTCTATGTGTGCACGTACCTGTCTCCAGCACCCCCACAGCCGTATCTGCAACCACTTACATCACGGCTCTCATCCACATTCATTCCTTTGCTCCCCCCACTGCGTCTATGCTTTCTACAACGCAGTTGCGTTTCGGGTTCCTCTGATTGGCCACTAAGCCCACGTGACCCTACCCTATTACGCCCCCGCTATCGCCGCCAGTTATCCCTTACGCCGCGCATGAGCCGCGGCAAGCCGCTCAGCTGAGCCGCGGCACCTCAGCCAGCCAGCAATACTAAGCTCCAGTTAACCTCATTTATACCGTAACGAATCATTAAAATTATACCGTTAACTGGAATATGTTGTTTCTTTACACATATGTTGGATTATGTAATTGGTTTGTCATGACAAACCAATAAAAAATCGCTACTTTACATCAGGGTGAACGCTGTTGCGCGCCACCACCCACTTCAATGACAGAGCTCTCATATTTGCGAATGCATAAACTATATCTTAAATTATGGCTATGTGTCTAATATGGCCGTCGCTTATCAATTGAAAGAGCTCTCATATTTGCGAATGCATAAACTATATCTTAAATTATGGCTATGTGTCTAATATGGCAATGACTTGTTTTGTTTACATCAGGGTGAACGCTGTTCCGCCACCACCCACTTCAATGACAGAGCACTCATATTTGTGAATGCATAAACATCTTAAATGATGGCTATGTGTCTAATATGGCCGTCGCTTATCAATTGACAGAGCTCTCATATTTCCAAATGCATAAACTATATCTTAAATTATGTGTCTAATATGGCAATCAGGGCCGCCTGGGAGAAATGCGAGGCCCTGTGCGAGATTTAAACGCGAGAGACATATAGCAAGAGAGAGAGCGAGAGAGAGCTCCCGTTCTACAGTCAATATACAGTGTTATCGCTGCACAGTTGTGTGTGTTAGAAAGAGAGAGATAGAGAGAGAGCATGTCTGTTTGTGTGTGTGTGTTAGAGAGAGAGCATGTATATGTGTGTTAGAAAGAGAGAGAAATATATAGAGAGAGAGCATGTCATTTTGTGTGTTAGAGAGAGATATAGAGCATGTCTGTGTGTGTTAGAGAGAGAGAGAGAGAGAGCATGTGTGTTTGTGTGTTAGAGAGAGAGAGCATGTCTGTGTGTGTGTGTGTTAGAGAGAGAGCATGTATGAGAGAGATAAGCAAAGATGAGCCCCTAAAGGATACTCAACTTTTAATGGAAGAACAAAACAGAAGGAAAAGATAACTTCACAAAGGCAACATGAATATACATAGATCCAAAAGGACAAAGATCAACACTTAAATCCAAAGAGAAGAGGGTCTATACCAGAGAAAACAAAGTAGCAAGGAGCCAATGGCCGACATCAGCTAAATAGGCTAACTGCAAATAGAGTAGCCAGGTACTGACACCAGGCCACACACAGCTCTGGCCAACGCTACCCAAGCTACACAAACGACCAAGACAATTCACACACAGCACATGTCGTATCTCCAAATGTTGTGAAGTAACATATGTTTTGCTTGGAAAAAAACATTGTTATTAACAAAACATTCGGGAGGGGAAGGAAGGAAGAGTGGGGTAATGTCCAATGGACATCTTACCTGCACCAAGGAACGCAGGGCGAAAGGCCGCAACACAGGTCTCCACGTTTGATTGATTGATTGATTGAAAACTTTATTAACAGATTGCAGAATGGGTACAATACAATACAGCTCAATACACACAATTGTTAAGGGGATGCAGACCAGAGAAAGACTTTCGTCTTGTTTACATCAGGGTCCCCCATTTTCAATTCATCAGGACATATATGACATACATGACATACAGATAGTCAGTACTGCTACATCTATACATTTATGACATACCAGATTTGCAAATACAGTACTGTTTGTGATACAGAAGGAGTCAAGAAAAGGGAGTATATACATTTGACGTAGAAACTGTACATTGGAGGAGGTTGGGTGGGGTTGTGTGGGGGGGGTTGGGTACATTGGGATATTGACAACCATACTGGGTAATTTACATTGGAGGTGGTTGGGGGGGGGGAGAAACACTGTATAAACAAGCAAAACTGTACATTGAGGGGGGGGGGGGGGGAGACACTGTACATACAAGCAAAATTGTACATTGGACTATTGACAAAACCATACTAGGTAAATGACTGTACATTGGAGGGGGTTGGGTTAGGATATTTACAGGGGCCAGTTTTGAATTGCAGTCTCCCGTAGGTGTCCCTTGACAGTGGTTTTGAAAGTGGGTAGTGATCCACATTCCTTTACAGCTTTGGGTAGGGCGTTCCACATTGATGTGGCATAATTGCGAAACGTGTTTAGTCCCTTATTTGAGCCGAATCTGGGTTTAACATGATTTGTAGAGCTCCCTCTGGTGTTGTGATCGTGGTATTCACTGACCTTTGGGAAGTATTTTGACATGTACATGGGTACCTTGGTCGTGTAGTGTATCTTGTAGACCAGGCCCATTGCAAGTTGCTGTACTCTGTCGTCTACTCTAAGCCATCCTAGGTTGTCAAAGTGGGCAGGGGTGAGGTGGGTTCTAGGAGTAAGGTCAAGCAGTAGTCTGACCAGTTTGTTTTGAGATGTTTGTAATTTTGTTTTTAGCGCCTTTGAGGTGCTTTGGTACCATGAGGTGCAAGCATAGTCGTAGTACCCCTGAATGAGTGCTCCTGCCAGAGTCTTCAGGGTATTCTTGTTTACCAGAGAGGAGATCCGGTACAAGAATCGAGTTCGTTGGTTGACTTTTTTTATTACATTGGATGCCATTTTGTCACAGGAGAGATTAGCCTCTAGGATGGAACCCAGGTAGGTAATTTCATCTTTCCTTGTGACAATATTTTCACCCACTGTAACTGAGACGAAAGGCCTCTCGCTGGCGGGACAAAAAGAAGCTATGGCCGGAGCCTTGTCATGGTGCAGGCCCGACTACATCTTCTGTCAAAGATGATGTCGTAGTCAGAGTGCCAGGGCCTGCTATTCTCACGGCTAATGTCAATGGTCGTAGCACAAGCTAACAGCTAACTCTAGGCTAACTGATAGCATCAAGCTAACGTTCCCAGCCGAGCGAAAACGAGCAACTAACGTCGTAGCTAAACAGCTAACTGGCTAATAGTTAGCTCAACCCGGCTATCGCTAACCACTAGCTAACGCAGAAGCAAGCTATGCGGCTACCACTGAAAAACTGTACAACGTGAGAAAAGCAATACAGGCCAACACTTCAGACAGCCGCTGTGTTTTCCTCTTCTCATACGAAGAGAGAAGGGAAAAAGAAGGCAATACACGTCCCACTACAGAGTGGTGTTTACCATAGCGGTGCCGGCAACAAGTCCCTCGCGGACTATAGCCGACTTGAGCATGGAGATATTCTCATAATGAAACACCAAGCTCACCTCCCTCGCACCAGGTGCTGACACCAGGCCACACACCGTTAGCTACTACAACAGCTAGCCGGCCCGTTTGGCTCCCGAGAGAGAGAGAGAGAGAGAGATATCCACGGCGGGAATAGAATAGAGTGCATTAAAAACTCACCAAACGTCCAAGAGGATAGAGACAACCGCGTGGAGTTGACGAAGTTCATCTGCCGAACGACCGTCCTCTTCATCTTGGCATAACAATGCTGCACGTGCTCTCTCTAGGTTAGCTAACGCTAGTTAGCCTTTAGCTAAGCTAGCTACTAGCCGACATCATCATGGCTATCCCGACGTTAGCACTCAATATTATAACCTAGCTAAAGCTAACTAGCTGTCCCTGCCTTTAGCCGGGATGGCTAGCCTGACTGAACTGTCTAACATGCAACAACTTTCATCTTCAGTCCATCTGCCGAATGACCGCCCTCTTCGTTTTGGCTGGCATAACTAAGCATAACCTCCAAAGCTGCACGCGCGAAATAGTCAAACGCAGCTGACGCACGCCGGCGTACAAATGATGTAACCCCTCCCTTTGTTGAAACCAATAGTATGTGCAGAGCCCCAGAGCTCCAATAGTGAGTATGTCTGCAGAGCCGCAGAGCCAGGAACATTCTACAAACGTGTCTAATGTGAAATATATAAGCATATAAGCAAAACTAGATTTTAGGTCTGTGATGAAAAAGGGCCTCGCGGGAAGGGGGGCCTCGCAAAAAAAAAAAAATAATAATAATAATAAAAAAAAAATAATAAAAAAAAAAAAATTATTAAAATTATTTCTTTTTTGTGCGAGGCCCCCCTTCCCGCGAGGCCCTGTGCGACCACACTGCTCGCACACCCCCTGAGGCGGCCCTGATGGCAATGACTTGTTTTGTTTACATCAGGGTGAACGAGAACTTTAGAAGCGGCTGATTAAACTTTAGAAGCAGCGGCTGATTAAACTTTAGAAGCGGCTGATTAAACAAGACGGAAGTGAAAGTCAAGTCGTAACGAGACAAAAGCGAAAGTCAAGTCGCGTCGTACAGCGCATGCGTAAGGGATAACTGGCGGCGATAGCGGGGGGCGTAATAGTGTAGGGTCACGTGGGTTTAGTGGCCAATCAGAGGAACCCGGAAACGCAACTGCGTTGTAGAAAGCATAGACGCCCCCCCCCCCCCCCCCCCCCCCCTCTCTCCTCCCCGATTTCAATGTAACACGGAAGTGCAGTGGTCTATGTTAAGAGTGGGGGGGGGGCGTCTCTACAAATAGTAGCTCCAGTTCTGCAGACCCCTCGCTGATTGGTTGAGCTCCATTTCTGCAGACCCCTCTCTGATTGGCCGAGCGTGCGCATGCGCATGAGCCGCGATGAGCTCCTCTAGCCAGGAGTCGAAACTCCGTTAAGCTCCAGAGAGAGAGGCTGAAAACCCACAGTTGTTGTCCGAGTTTTCTGATGAATAGCCCCAAAACATGGAGGTCGCGAACGCAATTTATACGCATGGAAGTATTGATTACGCCATAACGAATCATTAAAAAAATATACCGTTAACTGGAATATGTTGTGTGTGCCTTATGTTGGATAGGAGATTATGTAATTGGTTTGTCATTAAAAACCAATAATAATCGCTCGCCGGCTTCGCTGACCAGAGCTCTCTCAGATTCAAAGTTTTAATTGCAGCCTGGAACATACATGTTTCGGAACCAATGTGTAACTAGACAGTTACAATATAACATTTATATTAATTAACCCAGTTAATGCCTTAAGAGAAAGAGTCTGGTGGTCAATTGCTACGGAAATGTTGTGTCTTACTAATAATAACTAATTCCTTGGTCAATAGAAGTCTCTGTGATACTTTCTGAATATGATTTGGGAACATCAAATGTGCAGGCCGCGAAATAACATAACGTTACAATGTACAATAACTTATGTACATATACCGATGTTTACTTGTTTTATTGCACAATGTCGTTCTATTGGATTCTATTATATCGCTGCTGTCGGGACAAAACCTCATAACTCCAAAAACCCAACTTTTCAGCAGATGAAAAAAACGAACACAGATTTGAGGGTGAATAGAGTTAGGAGGTTTAGACAGATGATCGGTTTAATGCTTTCCCATTGTTTAAACTTTGTAAAACCCACACACACATATGGAGGATGATCTACGGAGTTGATTTATATATAAAAAAAAAATTTAATGGAGTTATGAGGTTTTGTCCCGACAGCAGCGATATGTTATTACTATTGTATTATGCACATCGTTGCGGGCAAGACCACCCGCATTTCATTGTAAACTTTTATGCAAATAAACAACTTGTGACAAATAAAACTCTTGACTTGACCACCAGCCTCTCTCTCTTAAGGCATTAACTGGGTTAATTAATCTAAATGTTATATTGTTAACTGTCTAGTTAGGCATTAACTGTGTTAATCTAAATGTTATATTGTAACTGTCTAGTTAGGCATTAACTGTGTTAATCTAAATGTTACATTGTAACTGTCTAGTTAAGGCATTAACTGGCTTAAGTGGGGAGTGCGTCATGGTACAGTTTCAGTAAGTGGGGAGTGTAAACAAGTTGAACGCGTCACGTGAAATAACGTTACGTGAATAAACATATAACGTTACAATGTACAGTTTCTGACAGCTGGCTGTGTTGTCAAATGTGCATAACGTTATGAATAAACCGCGAAGTCACGCGAAATAACGTTATAAACGTGAATCTGGTAGTACATTTCTTTTTATCTTCTTGAGATGATAACATTACATCCGCCTTTTACCGCATGACGAGCTAAACCAATCAGAGAGGGGCTTCGCTCAACCAATCAAAGAGGGGGCTGCATAAATGGAGCTCAACCAATCAGAGAGGGGTCTGCAGAACTGGAGCTACTATTTGGAGTAGGGTCGAGCTGCAGCCTCGGAGCCTCGGTCCAGATTGGAACTTCCGCCCAGCCACAAGATTATTACTCCTGTGACAGGGCAATGCGCTGATTGGCGGAAAGTACGGAAGTATCTCGAAGTACGTCTGACGTATCTCGAATTACGTCTGACGTTTCTCTATGTGACGTTTCTCTACGTTAACGAACGTTAATTGAACGTCAAGCAGATGTTAGTTAACACGCAGCAAACAAAGATGGAGAAACAGGTAAGCCTTATTATTACCTTGTATTCATAAGATAAGATAAATTCAGCAGCATGGGGAGGGGGGAGGGGAGGTACAGGTAGTAGAAGACATAGTTATAGTACAGTGGAGAAGTAAAAATAGAATAAAAAGGCAGTGTAAACAATATACAATATTATTAACTCTGGACATGTGCATATGAGCAACAAGGTGCGAGATGAGGGTATGTATATCAGTTATTTTGCCCTACAATAAATATAGTATGTATATCAGTTATTTTGCCCTACAATAAATATAGTTGGAATATATAATCTATTGTCTAAATCTAATCCTAAATTATCTAATTATCACGGTTGTGTTTGGATATAGAGAGATGGAGAGAGAGGGAGGAAGCGCTGCCTGGCAGGAACCATGACACTAATAATCTAAATGCTAAACGCATGAACTGGACACCCTGTGCAAAGTGACTGTTTATGTCTTTTTGTTAGATTTTCTATGTCAGTAATGCATATGTAGCGATTAATGTATCTTCTCAATGATTCTATGTTATAGCTATATGATCGTTCTCTAATGTATAGTGGAATAGCTTACTCTGCTCGTTGTATTTCCCGTTAAAGTAACAGTTCATTCAAATGTGGTCCTTTGGAAATCACGTGGAGGCGGAGACAGCGCTGCAGGTGTAAACGGTCTGACCGTTGCTTTATTGGAATATCCAACAGCTTAATCAATCAGGTTTACAGTATCAATTATTTCTATTTCTAATCAGCTCGTCTCGAAGGTTTCTTCTCGGCTCTGTTCTCGAACTCTGGTGGGGTGGATTCTCCGTCTCTGCTTCTCCGTTCTCTCTGCGTGTCTCTCTGCGTCTCGGTGTCTCCGTGTCTCTGTCTCTCCTCCATCATTCAACCTGTAGGTTTTATAGAGAAGAGATAATCCCCCCCCACCCTTGCCCCATCCAGTGCCGTCACCCCAGAGAGCCTGCTTTTCTATTGGCTAGAAGGTCTCCCCTCTAAGTGAGTCATTTGGGTCTTGCGAAACAGCGTTACAAGGTGACCTTACAGAGGGGACAGGAACTAGTCTTCTCTTAGAATGATCTACCCAAGTGTCCCTGAATGCGACCCTCATACCGATTGAAATAATGGCCTGTTTGAACTGCTTAGCTAAAGTAAACAGAACTCTGGTGCTGGCCTTCAGGCCTGACTTAAAGTTAAGTATTGGGCCCTCCATCCCACTTTGTTGTGTGGGGAAAGAGGTTTCATCCTGTGGTCTCAGTACATCTGTATGAAACGATCACCCTTCCTTTGAACTGTGGGGCTGTGTAGTCATAAAATCTCTTCTAAACCTTACACAAACACGTTTTTCTGCTGGTCTCAGCTTATTTGAAGGCTATCCACATTTGTCCTTCCCTGACCTGTATTCAGTGTTTCCCCTCCGTACATCTCAAGGTAGCTTTTGGCCATCTGTCACCATTTAGACTGAGGCCAGTTAACAGCCTTCTTGTTGACTCAAATGTATGGTTAACCTAACAGGCGATTTGGCATGGCTGTGAGTCTCTATTTTTCTAAGAGAAAATAACCTAGTTCTTTGCTATTTCATATATGTGCATAATTTCTATTGTTTAATTTAAAGGTTTTATTTAGATAAATATACGACAATCCACCCTTAGTGGGTTTCATAACCCACTACATAGCACCAATATGTTCTAAATTAAACATGTTAAACCATAACTATCATTTTTGCTAATATTTTCAAAAAATTCAAAAAATCCAAAATTTACACAAATCGAACTACCAAACCCATTTCCGTCTGTACAGTTACAAAATCATCATTCACTCTTTCCGTTGGCTTCTTCCCCAGTCACACACAATATCAGTCATTACTATGACTTTAGACTAAGAAAGCTGTTCCTGTTTTTACAAGGAAACACTCTTTCAATAACAGCTTTTTTGTTTAGACTATTTTATCCATGTTTACTTAGCTTCAATGTGTCTGTTTTGTATAATTGACTCTGCAAGAAAAGATTAATACATCCTACCCAAAAGATTAACACTCTAAACATCGAGGGAGATTCAAACAAGCAAACATAAATCATCTCTTCTCCTTGAAAAGACCACTGAGGCCTCAATTATTCTTCGCTTTCATCCCTGTCAGTTATCCCTGTTTAAACCTCCTGAGGTCTTTACGGCTACCTCGTTTTGACTGTTTTCTTCTTGTTGTATTTTGTGCTAACCACAGCCTCTTCTTTGTTGTATGCAGTTTTTGGTACTGCTCCGATTTTCCACAGAAGGAAACGATTTTCCCTCTGTCCTTTTTTGCATTTTGGATTGTTATTTACAAACACACAATGGATTGGAAGTTCTCTTTTTCGCACAGATACATCTTTACTGTTCTGTATTTGACAACACTCTTTTTCCAAATTCGTTATCTATATATTCCACAGCTTTGTTAATTGTTAATATTCAATCAAATCACCTTTGTCTCATTCATTTTTGTGCTGTACTATTTTACTAGATCAAATATCTCAAGTTCAACACAATCACCACTTCCACCCTTGAAAGTGGAATAACCATATATTACACTATCAATACCTTGTTTCCAGACAGCCTCCTCGGTCCGGACAGCCAGCTCTAGACGAGGCCAACCACCAACAGAACCTATGTGCATGGTAACAAACCACAGTCCCTTTAAACACACATCCCACACACTCCGCCAGCCTTCAACAAGCCGGTGCAGAGTCTCCCATAAGCCAATTATCAATTTCACATGTCTGCACCCTATTCGTAAACTATTTGGCCAATGGCGACCAAAATCTACAGAGCTTACCTATAAACAGAGAAACACGTTCGCCCAACACTTATCAAACCCAAAAACGTGACACAACTCCCCAGAATCTACTCCTGGACTCTCAATGAGCGGAAAACAAAACCATGAACCAGCTCACGTCCACCCTTAGTTTCCAGCCCATTATATTAGACACTCCTACCAGTCCCGCTGTGTCACCACCACCTGCTATCCCTGACCGGCGAGAGATCCCCCCCAGCCAGTCAGTCCCTAAAAAAAAATAGAGTGTCAAACAAAAACAAAGAAAATTGCAAACAAACATAAACAAAAATTTGTGAGTGCCCTCATGCAACACACCCATCAACAGAACCAAACTATCAGCTAGAGGCATAAATACCCCCGCATAACCACTAAGAAATAAAAATTTAAAATTAAAAAGAAATGAAGTAAAGAAATTAATTTTTTTTTTTTTTTTTTTTAAGTCTCCTTGACCACCCTTGGATCAAGTATGTATAATCACTACTAAAATAGTCCTTTGTTATTAACTCTGTTTAATATTATGTCTAATATCAACTGTTTAACCCTTCTCTGACACCGTCTGGTTCAGAGTTCACATGACCACAAGAGCCATTGCGGTGACCATTTTTCTCTCTCTCTCCAATCTGTGCAGCCGGGCCAGGCTGTACAGGTGGGAGATACCAAAAATCGTCCACCATACCATTCTCCCTTACGTTTTCCTCACTGCCACAGCAAGAGTTGATCAGACACACTGTAGCAAAAAGGAAAACCCATGATTGGTCTATTAATTTACTGTTAGTACGATTGGCTCATGCATCTGTCAGTCATTTCATCTCTCCTTGTTAGTTGCACATCCATCTTAGTCGCTTCCACTCATAATCTAATGTACCAACGCTTCTATATATTTTTTATTCTATTTTTATTCCAATCAGTCCTTTTTCCCATTTTAACTTATTAATACCTCTATTTTCCCGAGCACTATTAGCTTCGCTTGTGCATTCCTGCCTCGTTTTTATTCAACCTATGGCCTTTGCAGACACACCCTCTTTACACCCCTTCTGAAAATGTCCCAACATTCCACATGTCCAGCAACTCTGTTTTCTGATGGACTCTTGCTGTCTATTGGACTCTTGCTGAGCCCGCCACCCTTTGCCACATGATCGAGCGAGATGGCCGATTTCTCCACATTTCCAGCACTCAGTTGATGCCGGCCATCCAAGCGGTCCCCCTCTTTGTCGTCCATTCCCTCCTTGGGGCTGCCAGTTCTGTTGTCTGGATGAGAGAGGGACATACCTGTTCTTCCCAGCCGCCGCACCTTGGGCCTTTTGTTGTTGGGAGGGGCCTGGAAACTCACCCCCCCTGCGGCTGTCATCATTCCCTCGCTGCTCCGCTCCCTGTTCAGGTAACAGGGCAAGTGACTTCTCTTGTTCACTGAGTCCTTGTTCTGCAGTACGAAACATGATTTCCAAAATTACATCACTCATGATCACAGTCTGTTTCGCCAGCTCTTGTTCTAGCACCTCCCTCTCGCGTGTGACTTGGTCAACCGCCAGCTGCTTCTCCACCAGTTTTCTACGGACTGTCTCATGTCTCTCGGACGCTTCCGTGAATGCTCTTTGTCTTTCTGGAGAGAGGCACGTCATCCTCTCCTCCTCCTCCACCCTGGCCCTCGCTGGCTGGCTCCTCGTCACCGGCCCACGCCTCTCATCCCGGCTTTGGTCTCGAGGGACGACTGGACATGGGAAACGGGTGGGCTGTAGAAACTGTTCATGTATAGTTCCATACCTGCTGTCGGTCTCTGTACCAGCCGTACGGCCAGAGTAGAATTCGTGGGACTGCTGTAACAACGCCGCTCTTCTCAGTCTCTTTCTCTGTCCCTTGGTTAAACTGCAGTCGCCTGCAATGGACACCCCAGTGTGGCTCGGTTCTGGTTGGAGTAAAACCGTTGTCTCTGGTTCTCTCTCCTGTAAGACCTCCTGTATTGGAATCAAAGTCATTATTTCCAGTCCCTCTGTTATACTGGTCACCTGAGGAAATTCCATCACATCCCACTCAATCAGATTAACTTCAGATATCAATCTTTCTACGGGAGTGTCTGCAAAGGTTGTCAGCCTATTGCTATTGTCGGCATTACTTCTTTTCATCGCTTTTCGTGCTCTCCTTTTCTGTTTTTTATTTTTGTTTCTCAATCTATAACAGCCTCCTTTTTTATACTTAAATACAAGGTTTTGTAAAGGCCTGAATCTATTTGGCCATGGCTTCTTCACTTCTATTGTGATATTTCCAGTCATTGACATAGACAGATTGTCTACTTTTGCTATTGTTATTGCTTCTAAACCTTCAGTTGTTTCTATCAATGTTCCACTAAGGTGAACTTCCTGTGTACCCGACATTCTCACAACTTCCAAACACACCTGCAATCACCGTTTGGAAGAACAAGTTTCTCTGTGTCCAAACCTATTTTTCGCTACTTGAGTTAAAATTCACCCACACTATCAGATTTATACCGGTGCAGACAGGGATTGACAATTTTCTTATCATTCATACTATACCAAGGCTCATATAGCCATTTCCCCAATTGGTATTGAAATCGTCAGAGCCCCAGTCCTCGCCGAGCCTGTGCAAAAAGAAAGCAAAAACATAACACTTAATACAGTGGCATTTCCCTTGTCATTTCCTCAATATTTATGCATTGGAAATGTCGGGCATTCCTATACTAATTCTTCTAGAGAGATTCGGTGTGATCTACTTGAATATAACGATACGGCTTTACTTGTTTTTGTCCGTTTGTCCAACCGGAAACTGGAGGTTCCAATCCTTTGTGTGTTTCTTTCACCTTTGGTTCTCTGGGGAACATAATCATTAAGTTCCACACAACCTATCAATTCTAACAAATGGTAAACTTGGTTAGCCATCTGTTCCAATTTCTTTTTGCCTTGATGAAATTGTCATAATTTATACTTTAAATGACTGCTCCGCGTATTAACTATGTATAAATGTAATATTAACTTCCCTACTTGCTTTCTACTATGAAAATCAACCTTCCTACATTTCTCACCACATTTACATCTCACGCCTTCATCACATTCTTCATACAACACCATTCTACATTATTTTTCCACACATACCCCCTCACACCACCAAAAAAAACCTTTTGGTGGCGTCACTGCTTCCAACCACTATCACGGGAAAAAATTAATCTTTAGCAACTTAGGTCACTAAACCCCTGACCGTTACATAGCCCAGTTGTCCACGTTATTAAATTCATGAACCCCAGTACTATACCTACCGCAACATTTCCCATGATCCCTGAATCCACAGGGACCCGTCATTTCACAGCCCAAAGCATCTTCCCTCAGTTCCGAACCTGAATGAAAACACCCCAAACCCCCTTCCAAGGAATATCACAACTCGTCCAACCATCACCTGTACCGGCACCTATTTCACATACATAACAGCCACGTAGTTTAAAACAACCACCCAACCAATAACACACAACAAGACGCAAAGCCAACCCTGCCTCCAAGGACCCCAACCGAAGGGGGAAACCAGGGGACTGGCACCTTCCCTAAAATGAAAAACAAAAAACACGCCACAACCGTCCCTAACCAAAACCAACCTAATGTAAAACCCATCTCCCTTATAACAAATGCTCAAACTCCTTGCCCCCAGCCCAAACACACACGCCACACTCAAGAGGGCCAGGCTGGGGGTTGGAGGGACCCCAACTAGAAACGGTCCGTAACGTACCCACAATCCATTTGAAGGCAAGGCATCGAGGGGGGCGCACGTGGAGAAATGAAGGGAGGGAGAGAAGGAGAGACACAGGGAGAAATACAAGGAGAGACAGAGGGGGGAGAGACATACATACGGAAGAGGAGTTCCCAAACGACCACGAATATTAACTTATCCTTCCGTAAAGTAAACACTATTTTAATACAACCACTGCCTCAAGCCCACCACAAGGGCAACCTAACTTGAATACTCTAACTAACCGCATGTCATGTATGTCCTGATGAACCGAAAATGGGGGACCCTGATGTAAACAAGACGAAAGTCTTTCCCTGGTCTGCATCCCCTTAACAATCGTGTGTATTGAGCCGTACTGTATTTCACCCATTCCGATAAAGTTTTCAATCAACCAATCAATCAACAGAGTCCATCTGGGAGAGAGGGATAGACAGAGGGAAGGGGAGATACCGGGAGGGAGGGAGGGAGAGAGAGCGGGAGGAAGACAGGGAGGGAGAGAGGGAGGACAGATGAAGGGAGGGGGGGCACAGACAGATGAAGGGAGGGGGGAGCTATGACGGGAGGGGGGGCACAGAGAGGGAAGGAGGGGGGGATGACAGGAGATTTTTTTTTTTTTTTTTTTCTACTTACAGAATCAACCAGCAGACTTCACCGTATAGCCTGGTCCAGTTAACCCACAGCTTAATACCACCAATGGTCTTTGCATGGAGTTCCTAAAAGCCACCACTATACCCCAAGGGACGGAGGGAGGGAGAAGGGAATGGGGGAGGGAGGGATGCAGGGAGAGAGGGAGGGAGGGAGAGGGGGATAGAGGGAAAGAAAAAGAGAGATGGCGAGACGAAGGGAGGAGGGGGGGACGGGGGGAGGGAGAAGGCAGGCCGAAACCCCACCTGTTCAAAAAGGCCTTCGACTGACAGCCTCCTATTTTAACCTTACCGCCCTCGTTTTTTAAATCCTCCGTTTATTCTATGTTTCTAATTAACCATGTTCTATTTCTTCCTTATAACTGTTTCAACCCTGTAGCGTAGCACTTTGGGACCCCATTGAACAAAAAGTGCATCACAAATCCAATCCATTATTATCACTATCATGTGTGGCTGCCGTCCTGGCGGACATCTGTGCTCTACTGAGTGCACCCTTCTAGCCCAGCGAGAGCGCTGACGCTCCGTATTTGAGCAGGGTTGCCGTCTGTCAACACAAGTTGGAACCCCGGAGGAAGCGATATAAGGAAACAAATTGCCAATAACTGTGAAGTTATCTTCGAACCCGTATCAGGAAATAAGCCTCCACACATCTGGTTAAATCAAATGCGAAACAAGACCTCATGTGCGTCTCATGTTACAAACTTGTCCTCGTGAGCAGAGCGCATCACAACTACATCTAAAGGTGCATTGTTTGCAAACATTAGAACGGACACGTGACTCATACGCACACAGGAACGGGAGAGAGGGAGGGAGGGAGAAAGGGAGGGAGAGAGGGTGGCAGGGAGGGAGGGAGAGAGGGACGGAGGGAGGGAGGGGGGGAAAGAGAGGAGAGGGAGGGAGGGAGGGAGGGAGAGAGAGGAGAGGGAGGGAGGGAGGGAGAGAGGGAGGGAGGGAAAATAGTACTACATCTGCATGGGGGGGCACACACTATGGTATAGAGGGAGATGATATCTCATCTCTACAGTGGGGCGGGGGGGGGGCACACACCATAGAAGCTATGAAGGGAGAAAGGAAGTATTCCAGGGAAGGAGCTGTACCATAGGGAGCTCACACCATATAATAAATGGAAGGATGGAATGGAATGCGGTACCCACTATGATAGTGCAGGATGGATGGAAGGGGGAGGGGAAGGGGGCACACACTATGATAATGCAGGATGGCACCCATTATAATAGTGCAGGATGGCACCCATTATAATAGTGCAGGATGGCACCCATTACAACAGTGCAGGAGGGGGCACACCCTACAGGGAAGGCTACAGTGGGGAGGGGGGGGCCCTGATGAAACTTCTAGTACCCTCTCATATACTGTACCATTTTAGCCACAAAAGGGGAAAAAAAGGAGGGAGGGAGTGGAAATGGGAGGGAGGGATGGAGGAAGAAAAGGAGGTGAGGGAGGGAGAGAGAGAGGAGAGGAGAGGAGAAGGAGGGAGGGAGGGAGGGAGGGAGGGAGGGAGAGAGAGAGAGAGAGAGAGAGAGAGAGAGAGAGAGAGAGAGAGGGAGGGAGAGAGAGAGAGAGAGAGAGAGAGAGAGAGAGAGAGAGAGAGAGAGAGAGAGAGAGAGAGAGAGAGAGAGAGAGAGAGAGAGAGAGAGAGGGAGGGAGGGAGGCAACCTAGGGAGAGAGGGCCAAGCAACAGCAGAGGTGTATCCATTTCAAAGACAACACCGCCCCCTGCTGTCTCTATTCGCACATCAACCCCATTGTCCCACAGTACTCCCAACGTCCTGCAGAAGGCGCCCTCACCCTCCTAATAACAAGTGCGTCATCACGCAGCCACACCTCCCATGACGTCAGCCGACGTGCTTACACAACATGAACCCCAATTCCCAGAATTCCCTGTACCGAATCGTAGTCCGCCATTAAGGATGGCTTCCCGCGAGACGTCGCCACAGGCTTACGTCACGTTTACACACACAAGGTCCCGCTGTCAGCAAAAATAGCATCACGCGATATTCCCCGAGACTCCCAGCATGCAACATTGTCAGCACAGGTAGCTTTAGCATGTTAGCATAGTTAGCTTAGCATTTTTAGCATAGTTAGCTGTCCACTGCTAACACCATTAGCTTAATACTGTTAGCTCAATTAGCTTAGCTCAATGTTGCTATCGCTCGATTAGCCTAGCACGGCTAGTTAGCTTAGCCTAGCCCCTTACAATAGCGTTTCCTATACGGCCCATTATCCTATTGATTTGAGCGGCACAACACATCGCGACGTTTTGCTCAACCAAGTCATACTTTAAAACATAATTTTAACTTTACTAAGCATTCGTTCATAAATCCTACAGTATCATTTTCTCGTCTGCCCGCCCGTCCGGCCCCGGCCGGCTCCGTATTTGAAATCTAGCGCTCCCGATCCAGCCCCGTATTTCAAATCTAACGCACCCCCTCTAGGCCCCCACCAAGCAGATGCTCCTAGTGACGTCATCAGTGGTGGCCGCGATCTGCCATTTATTCATCGAAGCAGAAGAAGAACCCTGCTTTCTTTGATCTTTACCACATTAAACCATGACCTCATTACCACTGATTCAAAAAATTTCAAAGAACGTGACACATCCTTTTGGTTCCATCTCACTCGCCATTCACTCAATTCATTCGATATCGCAACGCAGCGTCCATACGGTATGTACGACGTTCTCGCGGACAGTGTTATGGTGTCCCTGCGGCCGTTGTCCGTCCCTAGAGTTATCATAATGATACAAAAAATACTGGCATCCACTTCATAAGTCATAACCTCTAGCAGACTCATTCACACACATTCTCTCTCATCCGCACAGTTACACTCATACTTCCATTCAGCAACATAATCATTCTTAGCACTGGTTAACCTTATACATCACGTAGCACCATTTGGTAGCCTTTCAGCCACCATGGATGAAGCTATAAGTTCCGTCATCTCAACACATCAGTCGTACCAAACATTATTAGCCCCAAGCATTCCCCGTTAGCTTGCAACGTAGCTTAGCATGTATTAGCCCTGCTTTGTATAGCAGTAGCTTCCCGGGTATAAAACGGCTTCATTCCGTATACTGCAGCAATATAGTAATCCGCGACGTTTAGCGTTATGATGACGTACGTTTGATCATAGCTATGATACCATGCATGTGCCATCCTATTTCATCTAAACAACATATATACATTGTTACATACCAAAGTCCTTATATAATGCCCCATCGCTTCTAAGTGCAGTTTTTTAGTTCGAACATAAGCGCAGTTCTTTCCAACCCCCCAGTGCACAAGTGCTAATTTTTCCGAGGTTTAAGAGGACTACCTTACGCGCTCCAGATCTCTTGTTCCGTAAGAATTAAATGGATTCGTACGACGTCGATTTGTCTTTAGCAACGTACAAACCAGACGTCTCTAGTTATTGTCATTGCATTTGAACCTACGATTCTAAACAAGAGTCTCTGTCGCCTAACCTGGCGCAATCCTCCAGCCCCTCAGCAGTGCGCGACCTGAACTATATTATTGTCCAACCCGATCGCGCCAATTCCCTTCATTTCATTAGTGCCGATACGGCTGTGCGCTCAATCGTTTAACTCGACCGCGCCAATTCCCTTCATTTCATTAGTGCCGATACGGCTGTGCGCTCAATCGTTTAACTCGATCGCGCCAATGCAACCATTCCCTACCCCTGTTCGAAATCTGCCCAAACAAACCCCGACAATACAGACACATCTTCAACTCACCGTTTGACCTCTGCTGGTTGTTGTTGCTCGAGGATGGTGTAGTCAGGCGTCGTTGCTCTGCTCTGAGAGTTTTTGAAGTTCTGTTGTGTCCTTGTCCTGGGTTCCGTTCGGATGTACAGACCGGCAGCCACGGCGCCAGATTAATGTATCTTCTCAATGATTCTATGTTATAGCTATATGATCGTTCTCTAATGTATAGTGGAATAGCTTACTCTGCTCGTTGTATTTCCCGTTAAAGTAACAGTTCATTCAAATGTGGTCCTTTGGAAATCACGTGGAGGCGGAGACAGCGCTGCAGGTGTAAACGGTCTGACCGTTGCTTTATTGGAATATCCAACAGCTTAATCAATCAGGTTTACAGTATCAATTATTTCTATTTCTAATCAGCTCGTCTCGAAGGTTTCTTCTCGGCTCTGTTCTCGAACTCTGGTGGGGTGGATTCTCAGTCTCTGCTTCTCCGTTCTCTCTGCGTGTCTCTCTGCGTCTCGGTGTCTCCGTGTCTCTGTCTCTCCTCCATCATTCAACCTGTAGGTTTTATAGAGAAGAGAGAATCCCCCCCCACCCTTGCCCCATCCAGTGCCGTCACCCCAGAGAGCCTGCTTTTCTATTGGCTAGAAGGTCTCCCCTCTAAGTGAGTCATTTGGGTCTTGCGAAACAGCGTTACAAGGTGACCTTACAGAGGGGACAGGAACTAGTCTTCTCTTAGAATGATCTACCCAAGTGTCCCTGAATGCGACCCTCATACCGATTGAAATAATGGCCTGTTTGAACTGCTTAGCTAAAGTAAACAGAACTCTGGTGCTGGCCTTCAGGCCTGACTTAAAGTTAAGTATTGGGCCCTCCATCCCACTTTGTTGTGTGGGGAAAGAGGTTTCATCCTGTGGTCTCAGTACATCTGTATGAAACGATCACCCTTCCTTTGAACTGTGGGGCTGTGTAGTCATAAAATCTCTTCTAAACCTTACACAAACACGTTTTTCTGCTGGTCTCAGCTTATTTGAAGGCTATCCACATTTGTCCTTCCCTGACCTGTATTCAGTGTTTCCCCTCCGTACATCTCAAGGTAGCTTTTGGCCATCTGTCACCATTTAGACTGAGGCCAGTTAACAGCCTTCTTGTTGACTCAAATGTATGGTTAACCTAACAGGCGATTTGGCATGGCTGTGAGTCTCTATTTTTCTAAGAGAAAATAACCTAGTTCTTTGCTATTTCATATATGTGCATAATTTCTATTGTTTAATTTAAAGGTTTTATTTAGATAAATATACGACACATGGTTTTTGTGTCTGGGTGATTATCTGTTCTTGAGAAGTGTTTTTGCAACTTGTGAGATTACGTTTAGGTGTGGCAGAGCCTGTGTGGTTTCTAAAGGGATTATTGGTGATTACTACTGGTTGCTACATGGTTAGTTGGTGATTAATTATCACAATTCTTAATTAACCAAAATATCCCCTCCCCTCCCGCACTGTACTGTAATGTACTCTAGTTAGGACAACACATTACAGTTCAGAGGAGGGGAATTATTCCTCAGCTGGAACGATGTGTCAACTGCTGCACAGCATACCATTGCCCGTTCTGCAAGCCTGGTGTGTTTAAGCCAACGATTAGGAGCAAGGTCCTAACACATCTGGACAGACACAAAAGGAAAGCAGTGCAGCACAAAGGTATTCCCTGTTGTATTCATTGCATGTTGTTTTCTTGCACTGGTAACTCCTGTAAATGATGGACCAACATGTGGAAACAAAAGCATTGCAGTTTGACATGCACCGCCACCATCAGCCATAACATTAAAACCACCTGCTTAAACAATTTTTTTCATGATTAAAAATAAACACTCTATAAACACTGGTTTAAGCAGGTGGTTTTAATGTTATGGCTGATCGGTGTACATATCTTTTCCAGATCACACCATCTTTAAGTGCAATTTGGAATGCAGGCGCAATAGTCACTTCCACTGTCCCTCCTGCAAAACCACACATTTTGAGAAGAAAAACCGGTTTATAGCGCATCTGGCTGCAGCTCCCACAGTACAGAAACACTGCATCATGTGGTAAATATTGAGTTGAATTTCATAAATAACCTTGTATACTGGTTAGCAGAAGTGGTTGCAGGGCTAAATAGATAAAGGTCACACCTAATGTGACCAGATGGTAAAGGCCCAAAAGGTCAAAGAGTATTCACACCCCCCCTCGTGAGACAAGACCCAACACAGCAACCACACGGACGGGGGCCACCAGCAGAACCCCTCTGTGCTCAGCGGGGGACCACACCGACGGGGGCGGCCACCGACGGGCCCCCTCTGTCTCTGTCCCATCACGTCGCCACAACCCAGGGGGGGGGGGCTGCCAGCCCCCACAGAAAATCGCCCACAGGAGACCGCCCACAGGAGACGCCTGATTGGATCAACTGTAATAGTGAACTGAATTCTATTATTGGCTAGAAATTGTAGTATATAGGAGGAGACAAATTGGTAATTCGGGGGCCCTCAGACCAGACACAACCCCAGGGGTCTGTTGGGCTCCACCGCTCCTCCCACCAGAGAGACTGTGCTGCTTTTGATGTAAGTAAGCTGGATGGAACCACTATGTTTGGTTAGAATAGAATGTAACTTAGCTTAGAAACCAGGCTTACTTATATGCAAAAAGGGGCCTACAGTAAACTATGTATGTTCAAATTATGTTAACGAGTGACTGTTTTATGTACATTATTGAGGTTTGAGAATGCAAACCTGATTGTGATTTCTGTACAACAAATAGCCCTGTTAATGTTCTCTGATAAATCTTTTGTATGTGAAAGGCAACCTTCTATTCACTCTTGGCCCTGGCTCAAATAAATCAGTTGAGTTGAACTACAGTTCTGGTTTGTCTGGCGTACACGTTTATTCCTCATCTGCTTAAGTCAGATGAGGAGATCAACAATTCTATCAAGTATGATCCCTTCCTCCTCCTTCCAGATAATCAATCTCATTGTATTGTACTACAATAACCTCAAATTATTGTAGAAGTTCTGTGGGAATTTACCACAATCACTGAGCAGCTCCCACAGTACAGAAACACTGCATCACTGTGCAGGAGCAGCTCCCACAGTACAGAAACACTGCATCACTGTGCAGGAGCAGCTCCCACAGTACAGAAACACTGCATCACTGAGCAGCTCCCACAGTACAGAAACACTGCATCACTGAGCAGGAGCAGCTCCCACAGTACAGAAACACTGCATCACTGAGCAGGAGCAGCTCCCACAGTACAGACACACTGCATCACTGAGCAGGAGCAGCTCCCACAGTACAGAAACACTGCATCACTGAGCAGGAGCAGCTCCCACAGTACAGACACACTGCATCACTGTGCAGGAGCAGCTTCCACAGTACAGAAACACTGCATCACTGAGCAGCTCCCACAGTACAGACACACTGCATCACTGTGCAGGAGCAGCTCCCACAGTACAGAAACACTGCATCACTGAGCAGGAGCAGCTCCCACAGTACAGAAACACTGCATCACTGAGCAGGAGCAGCTCCCACAGTACAGAAACACTGCATCACTGTGCAGGAGCAGCTCCCACAGTACAGACACACTGCATCACTGTGCAGGAGCAGCTTCCACAGTACAGAAACACTGCATGTGGATGGAGGTGTCGGAGAGAGTAAGGTCAAAGAACTGGTTGTCCGTGCAGCCAGTGAGAACGCCATCAGCACTGACACTGACGAGCCTGCCACCAAGGTTGTCATTGTGGAGGCGACCAGTGAGAACCAGCTCACTAATAAGCACGATGCTACAGTAGCCACTGTACAAGTGAGGAGGAGCAGCAACAAAAATATTTGTATGTTATTATTATTTGTATTGTTGTATAATGTTTAGTATAGTATTGCTATCATTCTATTTTTAATATGGTAACACAGCCTATATGCCTATATGTTCTTATGAACACTCGTCAAAATCACATTTCAATTAAACTGTTACTGTATAAAGTTCCCATTCTGGAAAGAGAGGTATAAGGACTGGAACTTGATCCGATCTGTGAAATACATTGGCATTGAAGTCCTCAATCCAGCTCACAGCTAGAATCCAGCTCACAGCTCCGGGGTTGGTAACAAACGCAATCTCTGCTCGGCCACCTAACCGCCCTAATTGTTTTGTATTTCTAATGAAGTCCTCAAAAACAGCATTTTTCTACCTCAAGATCTTAAGCCGTTTTGAGCCTGGGCTCCAACCACAATGGTAAACCACTGCCTCGCCTGAACATTATCATGCAGCGGTGTCTCTCTGACATCACAGATCAGCACATTTTCAGATGACTCAGTCAGTTCAGTGAGGGTGAATATTGTGAGAGGAGAATTGGAAGAATGCGCCAATATGAGAATTAGAGACATAGATCATATTAATATAAGTCCACATAGCTAGGAAACAATGCTAAACACTGAAAAAGGCCATTTATAAGATAGTTCCCCTTTAAAATATTTGTATATTAATAATAAGTGTCAGTTGTAACCTTTTTTTGTTTGACATGTTTGTTTATTTTCAGTTGATAATAATACAATAAAGACACTGTTGTTTAAATGTTTATTTTCTTAATTTAATTTCCTATACAATGTAGGAACCGCAGAAGTGATTGATTGGATGAAAATTGTATTAACAGATTGCAGAATGGGTACAATACAGTACGGCTCAATACACACAATTGTTAAGGGTATGCAGACCAGAGAAAGACTTTCGTCTTGTTTACATCAGGGTCCCCCATTTTCAATTCATCATAACATATGACATACACGACATACAGATAGACAGTACTGCTACATCTATACATTTATGACATACCAGATTTGCAAATGTATTGTTTGTGATACAAAAAGAGTCCAGAAAAGAGAGTATATACATTTGATGTAGAAACTGTACATTGGAGGAGGTTGGGTAGGTGGGGGGGGGGGGCTGTACATTGGAGGGGGGGGGGGGGGGGGTCGGGTAGGGTGGGTGGGTGGGGGACACTGTACAACTGTACAAGCAAAACTGTACATTGGAATATTGACAAAACCATACTTGGTCATTTACTGTACATTGGAGGGGGTTGGGTTACAACACAGGAGCAGAGTATAAACAACAGTACAGGAATGTAATACCTGATCGGTACAATATCTACTAACCTGATCAATACAAGCCCCCCCCCCCCCCCCCCCCCTCTCGTCAGCGCAGACGTACTTGCTTTTGATTTTGACGTTCAATTAACACGTTCGCTAACGGACGTAGAGAGAGGGGGTGAGCTGAGCGGCCCTCACAGCGCATGCGCGGGTCCTCCAGAGTGGGGGGAGTGATGCATTGTGGGATATGTGCGTGGTCTATTGTAGTCAGAGTGCAGCGGGAACAGTAGAGTAACGTTAGTTAATAACATTAAGAACAGAGAGGGCTGTTGTCAACCCTGCAAACCCAGATAAATGCCCAGTCCTCGAGAGAAGTGTCTCCTGGTTTACTGTCACCACCTTCCAGAGGGAGTTACCCCGAAGTCCGGCTACTTCTAACAAGTAGTTACACGACGGAGCTTCACCTGCAGCAGGAGACGCTGCTGGACTCTACTGCGTTCAGAACAACACAGGAGAACAAACACAGGTAGGTTCATGTCCACCTCTCCGTTTAGTTACAGTAAACTCTGCTTTTATCATCTACTGAGCGCACATCTGATCTGTTGGGCGTTTCTGCCACTTTTCATCCAGACTGGGCCTTGACCAGAGCCTGGTAAGTTAGCTGGAGCAGCTAACAAGCTAAGCTGCTATGCTAATGCTAATGCTATTACTGAGTTAGTGAGTGTGTGTGACGTTAGGTCAGAAACTGGTGCGACTCTCTGTATAGAGAGACATGTGCGTTTATTCAGCTTGTTACTAATAATGACCGAACATCTCAACTGTTGATCGTTTCAGCCACTGTTTCGGCTTTACTTGAGAGGCTATGCTAATGCTAATGCTAGTGAATCTCTACCCACATTCAAAACCGCTCTTAATAGACAATCTCCTCCCCACCGCATTCTCTCCCCACCGTATACATATTTCTCTCCCACCCGCCCACCCCCTCCTAATAGACAGTGTCCTCCCCACCGCATGTATATATTCTCTCCCCACCGCATGTATATATTCTCTCCCCGCCGTATGTATATTTCTCTCCCACCCAACCACCCCCTCCAAATGTACCTAGTCTCCTCCCCACCGTATGTATATTTCTTTCCCACCCACCCACCCCCTCCAAATGTACAGTCTCCACCCCACGTATGTATATTTCTCTCCCACCCACCCCACCCCCTCCAAATGTACAGTCTCCACCCCACGTGACGTATGTATATTTCTCTCCCACCCACCCACCCCCTCCTAATGTACAGTCCCCTCCCCATCATACTCTGTCAGGATCTATGGGTAACAGTACTGTATATTTGAATACTGTGTATGTCCCTATGCCATAAATGTCATTTATGTTGTGTATGTCATAAATGTCAATATGAATTGAAAATGGCGGACCCTGATGTAAACAAGACAAATGTCTTTCTCTGGTCTGCATCCCCTTAACAATTGTTTGTATTGAGCCGTACTGTATTGTACCCATTCTGCAATCTGTTAAATAAAGTTTTCATTCATTCTTTTGGGATGAGGTTGGCCTCCAGTAAGGCCATCTGCACCTCCTGCTTTCATTCACTTGTTTCATCTCCTCCAGTAAGGCCATCTGCACCTCCTGCTTCCGTTCACTTGTTTCATCTCCTCCAGTAAGGCCATCTGCACCTCCTGCTTCTGTTCACTTGTTTCATCTCCTCCAGTAAGGCCACCTCCTGTTTATGTTCCCTTCTTCGATGGAAGTGTGGATCCAAGTAACTAGCTTTGTTCAGCAGCATGAACAGCCTCTTTTCCTCACTATACCGCTTCTCCAGATCGGTCATGATCTGTGTCTTCATCAACGCCGGTGGGTCGTCTGGCGTTCGCTGGCCCAGGCGAGAGAATGGAAGGTGTTTTAAAGGCTGTGCGGCCGACGCAGTTCGATATGTTGCCACTTTGAAAGGTTTAAGAACCCTTGTATCTGTAGTAAATAAATATGCATTCATATTAGGACAGGTTTGCATTTGTCCAGCCTACAATTACAATATATTATTCACACAAAGTAAGTATTTTCAATAATTACAATTAAATTGTTACAATTAGGTCCACCATTCTACCTATTTTTAAAGACAGATTTTGGATCAGCACTTGTTGAAGCATGAACGCCAGTGTTGAAAAGACAGCTCCGTTGATCCAGTATTTAAAAACGGGTAGACCAAATTGGTGGCCTTGACATAATTGCTAGCATTGTCCACTAGCATTGTCTGTTGTAATGGAGTTCCACAAATCATGTCCAACCCAGATTCAGCTCAAACAAGGGACTAAACACGTTCCGCAATTATGCCACATCAATGTGGAACGCCCTACCCACAGCCGTAAAAAATGTGAATCACTACCCAGTACCCACCTTCAAAACCGCTCTCAAATAGCACCTACAGGAGGCTGCAATTAGAAACTGGCCCCTGTAAATGTCTGAATCGCCCACCCACCCACCCCCTCCTAATGTACAGTTCCCTCCCCCTCGTATGTATATATTTACTGTTAGGATCTGTTTAACAGTACTCTATATTTGCATATCTTGTATGTCACAAATGTAACAGTACTGTATATCTGTTAAGGCTGAGCTCGAACGTTCGAACATTCGTTCGTTACGTTGACATTCGGACTTTAATTAATGGGTTCGAACGTTCGGTGAAAAAAAATAAGCTCTCAACCAATGCAATAGAACAATTTTGATTGACAGTCGATTCTGCCAATTACGTCACACCGCTTGCACCCGCCTCTGCTGTTACCACCATTCGGCAAGCGTTTATTTATTTTTTTACTTCCGGGTATGGCGCCATTGATCTGCTTGCGAGAACCACAACAAACTTACCGTAGCTAATACGTTAGCTCCCCGCCGACCACGTAGATGAGGATGACCAAACGAGGCATAATGATTTTACTGCAACGAATGTTATAATAAAACAAAGCCTTTCTATACATGTGTCTGATTGAAAACACTAACTGTCCACAGATGTAACCAAGAGACTGCACTGCCTAACGTTAATGCCACAAAACGAATGCCTTTGTTTATCATAAGTAGTAACTTTGATGCAGTAGCTTGTTTATTTTCTTCTGAGTCAGTGCTTTGTTTAATTACATGTTTACATGAACAGCCACCACTGTAAACTAATTTTTTTTCACCAATAGACTATGCAATGCCGCCCTCCGTAGGATCTATAATAATACAATAAAAAAAAATTGTAATTTTTTTTTATTTTTTATTAAAAATAATAAAGAAAAAAAAATCAAACGTTCGTTCGATAAACCCTGGCGAACGTTCGAACCATTGAAAATGGGGCACCCTGATGTAAACAAGATGAAAGTCTTTCTCTGGTCTGCATCCCCTTAACACATTCCCTGCCACGGTTATATCCATCAATGTAGGCTCACTGCCACCACTCTAAGCCTATGGAGATGTTCACCTTCTTTGCAGGGCTATAACTTTTTAAATTGTATTGCTAAATTGACATTACTATGGCCCATTCAACATCGATTATCTATCGTTCAGGATGTAGGAACGTTATACTTTTTCATTCATAGATTCTTCCAAAAATACCTTCTAGAATATAAGTATGTTTTTATCGTTTTCAAGTTTCAAGTTTCTTTAATAGTTGTCATACAGAAGTACAGAATACTTTCATACAAAATGCTTCTTACTGTTACGCTCCAGAGACTGTGCTAGACAAGATAGTATCAAATAACATAGTATAGCATGTAAATTAGAAGTAGAAAATGAGGTCACAGTGTTCAGTATAGACATATGTACAATGTTCGACGTAACTGAGTTACCATATAATATACAATACTATGCAGTGTACTAATGTACAATATTATATAGTGCAAAGCAGAAATGCAGAAATGGGATGAGGTACAATTTAGGTACAATTTACAGTAAGGTGTACGAGTTGTAGTGCAATCCTTCATCAATAAATATAAAGTGTGGCGAGTGGGTGCTACAGTGTGTTTGTTTAAAGTGAGTGTGTGCTATAAAGTGTGGGGAGTGGGTGCTACAGTGTGTTTGTTTAAAGTGCGTGTGGATGTGTGTGCTATGTGCGTTTGATGGTTGTTGTTGTGTAGTGTTCATTGTTCGTTAAGCAGCCTGATGGCCTGGGGATAGAAGCTTCTTCTGAGTCTTTCTGTGCTCGCCTTGAGACTCCGGTATCGCTTGCCTGACCGCAGCAGTTCAAAGAGGCAGTTGTTTGGGTGGCTTGAGTCCTTAATAATTCTCTTAGCCTTCCCCCTGCACCGCTTGTTGTAAATGTTCTGGAGGGTGGGGAGCCCCCCTCCGATTGTGCGTTCGGCTGAACGTGTCACTCTTTGTAGTCTGCTTCGGTCTTGTGCAGTGCTATTCCCAAACCAGGAGGTGATGTTGCCAGTCAGGATGCTCTCTATTGTACATGAGTAGAAGTTCTTAAAGATCTTCTGACTGACTTGGAACTTCCTTAGGCGCCTGAGGAAGTAGAGGCGTTGTCGTGCCTTCTTCACAACACTGTCAATGTGTGTGGTCCATGTCAAGTCCTCGGATATGTAGGCTCCGAGGTACTTAAAGCTGTTGACTCTCTCAACCGGTGCCCCGTCGATGCTGAGGGGGCTGTAGTCCTTGACTGCAGTAATTCTGCAGTAATTCATAGAACGTGAGTTATAGGCATAAACGCATATATAGATTACCAACTGCCGTTTATTCCAGATACACGCTATATTAAAAAATTCAACTGTATATGATCGTATACGTTATGATTCATCATCCGCGGATGAAAGGGGTCCGTGATTGTCAGTAAATGTGTATATATATTGATCAGATCGGTTTGCAGTGAAAATAATAAACAATCAAGCTGAAAGTAACGTTACTGTCCTCTTACCGTTCGCCGATGAGACTGGAGGAAAAAGATCCCACTTATTTGACGTCGATCTACTAGATCCATTTCCGGTTTGTATGGCGCAATAAACGCCCAAATCATATCGCTTATTGATTTATGGCAGCGATCCATATGCACGTCAGTGTTTGTCTGTAGTCCCGCAACGATATGTGACTGCCGGACGGATTACCCAGATGCACCGATGGCTAGGGCTGGGCGATATGACGATATTATATAAATATCGGGTACAGTTCATTAACGATACACTTTTTAAACGTATCGTGGATATCGTGATGTTTTGCCCAAGAGGCTTGTGTTGCGTCAATCTGGTCCACACGTTGACACTTTTGAACAGCGCCGCCCCACACACACACTACTGCATCAAAAGTTACTACTTATGATAACAAAGGCATTCGTTTTGTGGCATTGACGTTATATAGTTACACTTTCAATAACATCAGCGTATTTACATAGCAACGACCGAGGTCGACCTAGATATAGCAAGCATTAGCCGTTCATATCTCAGCCCGTGCTGACTCCGTTGTGCCCATTCTGCGGTCTGTTAATAACATTTTCAATCAGACAGATGTATGGAAAGGCTTTTATTATAACATCCGTTGCAGTAAAATCATTATGCCTCCAGTCGTTTAGTCATTCTGCAGAGCTAAAAGCTAAACGTCGGCCGCGGCGAGCTACCGCTGCCATTGTTGTTTTCATTGAGCTCTCCAATGGCGGAAGTAAAAAATGAATACGATTGGTGCTAAGAACAGCAGGGCGGGTGCAAGCGATGTGACGTAATTGGCAGACGCGACTGTCAATCAAAATGATTCTGTTTGCCGACTGAATGAATATAAACGTTATTAACAGATTGCAGCATAGGTACAATACAGTACAGCTCAATACAACAACAGTCAACAGTGGACTGGAGGATGCAGACCAGAGAAAGACTTTCGTCTTGTTTACATCAGGGTCCCCCATTTTCAATTCATCATATTTCATATCTAAATCATATAATATCTCATTGCTAAATATATGCAATATATAATCTAATAAGCCAATAATCTAAATCTAATATATAATATAAAAATGCTAAATGCATGGGTATTTTATTTTGTCTTTAATGTTAGCTTGCAAACTCAAATACTGTCTTGGTAAGCCTCATAATGAATTGTTTGGTGAAAAAAAGAAAAACATCGTGATGCGTATCGTGTATCGCCGAAAGGTCAGAAAATATCGTGATATCATATTTAGGCCATATCGCCCAGCCCTACCGATGGCCACTTCCGGTTGTAACTCGCCCGATCGCGTCTATACTTTCCGCAACGGAGCTCGGTTTCCGGGTTCCTCTGATTGGCCCCCTTATCCACCGCTGCCGCTCGCCGCTGTGTTGCAGCGCAGGGCGGCTTTGACGCTCGCTTCCTGAGTCAAGAAACGCGCCCCACTCTGAGTCAAGAAACGCGCTGTTGGTAACACCACCCACTTCAATGACAGAGCTCTCTTGTTTAATAATATTGTTGCGTCATCTTAATATTAGGGATGCACCGAATGGGAAATTTTTGGCCGAAACCGATACCGAAAATAGAAAACAGTTGGCCGAAAGCCGAAAGGCCGAAAATGATTCATAGAATATAATTTTTTTTTACCAATGTTGTGGAACATTATGATTATGGAAAAATATATGATTATGGCAAAACTTAACTTAAATAATAAATCACTTATGGGTCCATAAAACATTTATTCAGCACTTCTGAATGCATACAGTACATTAATTCCATCTTTTCTCTGGCTGCGCAGCGGACATCTGTGCTCTACTGAGCGCACCTTTCTAGTCCCCAGCTGAATGTGCTCGCTTGACTTGGCACAGTAGACACGCGACAGACAGACAGCGTCAATGTGAGAAACACAAACCCCCCCCCCCCCCTCTCGCTCTGAATAATATGCATATTAGATCACTCAGTGATTAACCGCGACGGGCAAAGTAAATAATATAGTAAATAAGGATATAAAGCATGTTAAAGACGCATTTATTGGACGCGTTGCGCGCAGAGTTTACATAGAAACAGCGTGACTCCCGACAGCGCGACATCATCACAACAACACGCAAAGTTGTTAGGTTGTTTTTGTTTTGGTGATATTTTCGGTGAAAGAACTCTTTCGGCCAAAAGCCGAAAGGCCATTTTTTGCCATTTTCGGCAGAAATTTCGGTGCATCCCTATTTAATATGCTGCTTATGCAGTTATCAGCTGTATTTGGCATAGACGCCTGAGTCAAGAAACGCGGAAAGTATAGACGCGTCACGGTCAGTGTAAGTTAGTGTTGTGTTCATTCATAGGGCCTAACAAAAATAATAGTTGGTTTCAGGTTGGTTGTCAGTTTGGCCATGGGTAGGTAGGGAATTTATTTTATTTTATTTTTTTATTTTATTCTTTCCCACGGCGACTATGGATAGGGAATTTCTTTATTTAATTAAAATGTTCACAACAGCATGGATGCATGTACTCTGCCAGCATGTTTAATATCCATAATACTAAATGTTTGACTAAGATTTCTATGAAACTTTATTCAAAAAAAAAAAAAAAAAAAAAAAATCGGATTTTTTTTTTTTTTTTTTTTTTTTTTTAATATATAATTTTTTTTAAAAACTCATAAAATATATTGGGTCGCACCTAAATCGGCAGGGTCGGTCGGCAACCTGAAACCAACCATTATTTTTGTTAGGCCTAGTTAAAGACAGTAGAGGTTGGCGTCACGGTCAGTGTAAGTTAGTGTTGTGTTCATTCATAGTTAAAGACAGTAGAGGTTGGCGTCACGGTCTGTGTAAGTTAGTGTTGTGTTCATTCATTCATAGTTAAAGACAGTAGAGGTTGAGTATGTTTTTTTTTTTAACAAATGTTTATTATTTTCCCTTTTTTTTACATGAAACAAGATAAACAATACAGTAACAGTAATAATCAACGATGAATCACAGGACAATAACAGAAATAATAATAACAATGACAGTCCAGTAATTAAATCAGAATGAAAGTAGACTAAATGACATAAAAATAATAAATACTAACCCCGCGTCGGAGACGAAGCCTCTCGACGTCTCCTTGTCATCAATGTATGCCTTTCAAATGTTAAATGATAAATGATTAAATGATACACACTGAAATCTACGCTCTCTCATCCTGCTTTCCACAACTCCTATACTTCCTGAGTAACGCGCCCAACCAGGGAGCGAAATTAACTTTTTGACTCACCGGCCAGTGGCGGGTAGATGGGAAGAGTCTACCCGCCAAGCATATTTCTTACCTGCCAAAATTTTTTTGATTAAAAAAAAATATATATATATATTTTATATAAAACAAAATTTTTTAAATAAAATATATATTATATAATCATACTTGTAGTTGTATTATCTGCGAGACATCGCCACCACGCAATAAGTCAAAATGCTTGCTATCTGCAAACAGCTCCACTGTCTGTGTGTATACTTGAGTAGCCTCCAGCTCCAGCAAGGATTCTCCGGCCCTGCAGCTAGACCCTATATTCAGCTAGACCCTACATTCAGCATGCAAGGATTCTCCGGCGATGCAGCTGGACCCTATTTATAACGTTACGGTTATTTTGTCAAATCACATTCAACATGCCCTCAGCTAGAATACGCATTCAATCAATGTTATAAGACATTGATATCAGGAGCTATCTGTAGCTACTGCTAGCCCGGTAGATAACGTTGACAATTTAGTTTACTGGGACAGATCGATTTAACGTGAGCTAGCTAACGCGAGCTAGCTAACGAGGGAACGGAGGTATTATGCAGCTCATGGAGGTCCGATCTAGACTAGAGCAGACTGCTACCATTCTGAGAGCTTAACATTAGCACTAGAGCTGCGGGCGAGCTGCGGGCGAGCTGCTACCATTCTGAGAGCTTAACGTTAGCACTAGAGCTGCGGGCGAGCTGCTACCATTCTGAGAGCTTAACGTTAGCAGTGGCACTAGAGCTGCGGGCCGCTCTGTGTTGATACGAGCAGAAGCCAATAGTATCGCCCGGCTGGGCGGATATGACTCGTTGCCACGTTTTTTTTCAAAATAAGAATATCATACGAACCGAATGCTGCTAACTGCCGGAGCCATCGATATTATGACTCTAGCTGCGCTTGGGCCGGAAATGAGACCCGCACAGATTTTCAAAATAAGAGTATCGTTATGAACTACACGTCCACACGCCACACGGCGGGCAGGGCTCTCAGTGGCAAGCGCCAAAGGTAAAAACTGAGCGCCCCTGGCGGGCGGCAGGCTTTAATTTCGCCCCCTGCGCCCAACACTGCTTAATGGTTGTTTAAATATTTTACATGTTTTGATGTGAAAAGGGATGCTGCACTTAGCGCTAGGGATGGGTACCTTTCACATTTGAACCGATACCGGTACCGGTACCTGTGAATCGATACCGGTACCCAACGGTACCTTTTTTCGGTACTTTAAATATTTTTTTTTTAAAAATACAAAAAAATATTTTTTATAAATTTTTCTTTTTAACTTTTTTTTATTTTTTTAACTTTTCTTTTCATGTCAACGTTCACACGCACAATATATGCTTACCTAGGATTTGACTTGATTCAACAACAAAGTAGTCGGAGCAATGACAAGCCGAAAACTGTCGAAATTTTATTTACCTACCTCAGTCGTAAAAAAAAATCCAAACTTCAAATAACTACAATTTCGACAGTTTTCGGCTTGTCATTGCTCCGACTGCTTTGTTGTTGAATCAAGTCAAATCCTAGGTAAGCATATATTGTGCGTGTGAACGTTGACATGAAAAAAAAAAGGAAAAAAAAAAAAGTAATAAAAAATATTTTTTTTTATTTTTTATTTTTTTTTTTTCGGTTTCTCACTTGATTCGATACTCGGTAGTACCGACGTGTTTCGGTTCGGTACCTCAAAAGTACCGAATTCGGTACCCATCCCTACTTAGCGCTGACTGAGAAAGTAAACATTACAGTTCTACTTTATAAAATGCTAATTGTAAATATGTTTAAGTCCACTCCACATTACAGTTGATGCGTGATGCTGCTGAGGTGGTCGTTTCTTGACTGGCGTTGCATAAGATTTACATTTAGTCAGCTAGCTGATAACTGCATAAGCAGCATATTAAGATGACTGCGTTTCTTGACTCAGAGTGGCGGCGCGACAATAGCGTTTCTTGACTCGGGCGTCTATGCCAAATACAGCTGATAACTGCATAAGCAGCATATTAAGATGACGCGACAATATTATTAAACAAGAGAGCTCGGTCATTGAAGTGGGTGGTGTTACCAACAGTGATTTTTTTTTTTTTTTTTTAACTTAAATTTTTATTAAAGGGGAACTATCTTATAAATGGCCTTTTTGAGTGTTTAGCATTGTTTCCTAGCTATGTGAACTTATATTAATATGATCTATGTCTCAAAATTCTCATATTGGCGCATTCTTCCAATTCTCCTCTCACAATATTCACCCTCACTGAACTGAGTCATTTGAAAATGTGCGCGATTTGTGATGTCAGAGAGACACCGCTGCATGATAATGTTCAGGCGAACCAGGTGCAACCATTGTGGTTGGAGCCCAGGCTCAAAACGGCTTAAGATCTTGAGGTAGAAAAATGCTGTTTTTGAGGACTTGATTAGAAATACAAAACAATGAATAAAAAAAATATATATATTACAGAGGTGTTCCATAGACTCACAGGAATTGTGTAAAAGTGCCCAAATAGTGAAAGAAATAGTAAAATAGTTCCCCTTTAACATTTATAGACAAACAACACTTACACAAAAATGGAACCCATAACACAATATGAAAGAATGCAGTGAACATAAATGGTTACATGAATGGCATTGTTGGTTATATGTTTCCACTACCGTTGTTTTTCCAGGCACTTAATACAAAGACTGATTGTATACCGCCCTTGAACAGGTATAGATACATTTAATACCTACTCAAAAGGATTAGATACTGACTAAGGCAAATATGTACGGTATGGGTCCAGTGACCCTCCTTGAATTTCTTTCTTCTCTTATCCTTCGCCCTTTCCTTTTCTCTTATACTAAATTTTTCTTTGCCTTTTGATTCACCCATATACAAACCACATCTTCCCTGGTCATTAATACAACATTGTTAAACAGACATAAATAATAAAGTACAAAAAATATAATACACTTTTAATACCCAAAAAAAATCAAAAATCAAATAAAAAAATACTAACTAAGTCAAAAGTGTGTGACATGGGTTCAGAGACCCTCCTTGAACCTCTTTCCTCCTTTACCCTTTGCCCTCTTGTGTTGCATTTGGTTCTTCCTCTGTGATGTCGTTTTCGTTCCCCTTGTAATCCTCCCACTTTCCCCATCTTTCTCCAAATTTCTCTTCCTGTAACCTCAGCATGTGTGTTATCCTCTCCATATCCTGTATCTCCTCCACTATTCCTACTCATTGTGCTATTGTCGGTGGGTCTTCTTTGTACCACAGTCTTGTTATTGCTTTTCTGGCCGCTATCAACATTATCTTTATTAAATATTTGTCCCCCCCTTGTATTCCCTCGTGTGTCAGGTCTCCTAAGTAAAGCACCAGTCCTGTTTGTGGTAACCCGTATCCTAATATTCTGGTCATTGCCTCCCCTATCTCCTCCCAATACCCCTTCAGCTTCTGACATCCCCAGAATATGTGCGTGTGATTTGCCCCCTCCTTCCCACACAGCCTCCAGCATGCTCTTTGTGTTGGTGCATATTTTCCCTTCAGCTCTGGGGTTATAAAGAATCTGATTTTCCATCCAAACTCTTTCCATATCCTCGATCCTGTTGTTGAATGTTGCACCTCGCATTAGGGCTGGGCGATATGGCCTAAATATGATATCACGATATTTTCTGACCTTTCGGCGATACACGATACGCATCACGATGTTTTTCTTTTTTTCCCCAAACAATTCATTATGAGGCTTACCAAGACAGTATTTGAGTTTGCAAGCTAACATTAAAGACAAAATAAAATCCCCATGCATTTAGCATTTTTATATTATATATTAGATTTAGATTATTGGATTATTAGATTATATATTGCATATATTTAGCAATGAGATATTATATGATTTAGATATGAAATATGATGAATTGAAAATGGGGGACCCTGATGTAAACAAGACGAAAGTCTTTCGCTGGTCTGCATCCCCTTAACAATTGTATGTATTGAGCTGTACTGTACCCATTCTGCAATATGTTAATAAAGTTTTAAATCAATCAATAGGATTTTAGCATTTTTATGAAACTACTGTATATTTGTATGTCTCTAAATGTTTTGATGAATTGAAAATGGAGGACCCTTATGTAAAAAAGCCGAAAGTCTTTTTCTGGTCTTCATCCTCCAGTCAGTCCACTGTTGTTGTATTGAGCTGTACTGTATTGTACCCATTCTGCAATCGTTAATAACGTTCATTCATTCAATCATTCAGCCGGCAACAGAATAATTTTGATTGACAGTCGAGTCTGCCAATTACGTCACACCGCTTGTACCCGCCCTGCTGTTCTTAGCACCAATCGGCAAGCAGTGCTATTCTTTTTTTACTTCCTGAATGCCCTCCTTGATTTTAACGAGAGCTCAGCTCAACGACAACAACAACAGCTCACCGCAGCCGACGAGTGATTACTAGCGCACCGCAGCATGACAACGAGGCATAATGATTTTACTGCAACAAATGTTATAATAAAAGCCTTTCCATACATCTGTCTGATTGAAAACTTTATTAACAGACCGCAGAATGGGCACGCACAACTCGGCACGGACTGAGATATGAACAGTAACGCTTGCTATCTATGTCGTCATCGGACGTTGCTATGTTTGGGTAAATACGCTGATGTGTAACTATATAACGTGTAACTATATAATGTTGATGCCACAAAACGAATGCCTTTGTTAATCATAAGTACTAACTAACTTTGATGCAGTAGTGTGTGTGTGGGAGCGGCGTTGTTCAAAAGTTTGAACGGGGTGGACCAGATTGACGCGACACAATCCTCTTGGGCAAAACATCACGATATCCACGATACGTTAAAAAAGTGTATCGTTAATGAACTGTACCCGATATTTATATAATATCGTCATATCGCCCAGCCCTACCTCGCATATATTCCCCCATTCCTTCCCTGTTATTCCTATCTCTAGTTCTCTCTCCCATTTCTCCCTTATATAATCGGTCGTGTGTCCCTTGCTGGTCATTATAGCCCGGTACAGTGCTGATATTACCCTTCCTTTCCCTCCTTTGTATGCCCTTACTATCATCCTAATTATTCCATTCTGTTCTTCTTCCTTGTCCCCTCTTATTTCTTTATTATAGTAATCTCTAATCTGTAGATATCTGAAGTGGTCCCTGTTTTCTAGTCCAAATTTCTCCTTTAATATTTGTAGTGTTTGCATTTCCCCCTTCTCTATCATTTTGCATATCGCTGTTGCCCCCCCCTCTCTCCCACCTTCTGAATCCATGGTCCAGCCTCCCTGGTTTGAATCTCTTGTCATGTGCTATCCATCTCAGGACCCCTGACTGCTTCTCTAATTTGTGTGTTTTTACTACTCTGTTCCATATGGTCAAGGTGCATTTGGTGATAGGATCTAACAGTCCCTCTTTTTCTTTGAACAGTTCCCTATCTCCCACCAGAGCTTGTACCTTGTATCCCTCCCCTTCTTTTTCAATGTCTTTCCATCTTGCCTCATATTTGTCGTTACACCAGCACGTCACTGCTCTCAGTTGCGCTGCATAATAATAATCTTGTAGGCTGGGTACTGCCATCCCTCCCTCTTCCTTTGGTAGTTGTAGTGTTTTATATCTGACCCGTGGTCTTCTCCCCGCCCATATGAACCTCGATATCAGTCTGTCCCACTCCCTGAATTGATTCTGTGGTATTTGTATCGGTAGTGACTGGAACAGGTACAGTAACCTTGATAGTATGTTCATTTTAATGACCTCTATTCTTGAATTGAAGTCCAAGGGCATTACTGTCCATCTCTCCAAGTCTCTCTTGATGTTCTGATTTATCTGTGTATAGTTCGCCTCAAACAGTTTCCCCACCCCTCTTGTGATGTTCACCCCTAAGTATTTAATCTTGTCCATGTCCCATCTTATCCCGTACTGTTCCTTAATTTCCATCGTTGGGGTATAGTTCCATGCTAAGGTCTGTGTCTTTGTCACGTTTAGTTTGTATCCTGAGTAGTGGCCATATTCCTTCAGTAGATCCATCAGTGCCGGGAAGCTCTTGTCTGGTTGCCTCATGTATACTATCACGTCGTCCGTAAATAGGCCTAGTTTATATTCCGTTCCCTTTATCCTTACTCCCTTAATGTCCTCGGTAGGGCTGGGCGATATGGCCTAAATATGATATCACGATATTTTCTGACCTTTCGGCGATACACGATACGCATCACGATGTTTTTCTTTTTTTCCCCAAACAATTCATTATGAGGCTTACCAAGACAGTATTTGAGTTTGCAAGCTAACATTAAAGACAAAATAAAATACCCATGCATTTAGCATTTTTATATTATATATTAGATTTAGATTATTGGATTATTTGATTATATATTGCATATATTTAGCAATGAGATATTATATGATTTAGATATGAAATATGATGAATTGAAAATGGGGGACCCTGATGTAAACAAGACGAAAGTCTTTCTCTGGTCTGCATCCTCCAGTCCACTGTTGTTGTATTGAGCTGTACTGTATTGTACCCATGCTGCAATCTGTTAATAACGTTTTCATTAATTCAGACGGCAAACAGAATCATTTTGATTGACAGTCGAGTCTGCCAATTACGTCACACCGCTTGCACCCGCCCTGCTGTTCTTAGCACCAATCGGCAAGCGCGTATTAATTTTTTACTTCCGCCATTGGAGAGCTCAATGACAACAACAATAGCTCCCCGCGGCCGACGTTTAGCTTTTAGCTCCGCAGGAAGACTAAACGACTGGAGGCATAATGATTTTACTGCAACGGATGTTATAATAAAAGCCTTTCCATACATCTGTCTGATTGAAAACTTTATTAACAGACCGCAGAATGGGCACAACTGAGTCAGCACGGGCTGAGATATGAACGACTAATGCTTGCTATATCTAGGTCGACCTCGGACGTTGCTATGTAAATACGCTTATGTTATTGAACATAACTAACTATATAACGTTAATGCCACAAAACGAATGCCTTTGTTATCATAAGTAGTAACTTTGATGCAGTAGTGTGTGTGTGGGGCGGCGCTGTTCAAAAGTTTCAACGTGTGGACCAGATTGACGCGACACAATCCTCTTGGGCAAAACATCACGATATCCACGATACGTTTAAAAAGTGTATCGTTAATGAACTGTACCCGATATTTATATAATATTGTCATATCGCCCAGCCCTAGTCCTCGGTCTGTCTGATCAGTTGTGCCAGTGGTTCTATGAAAACGGCGAAGAGTGTTGGTGAGAGACAACATCCCTGTCTGGTAGCCCTCTCTAATCTGATTCTATCCGTCAGGCTGCCATTCACCTTAACCCTCGCTGTCGGTTCTTGATATAGCGCCTTGATCATCTTCATCGCCCTCCCGTTCGGTCCGAACCGCATCAATGACTTATATAAAAATGTCCAGCTCACACTGTCTAATGCTTTTTCTGCATCTAGGCTAATCAGTACCGCGCTACCACCTTGTTTTTGTATCTCCTCTACTATGTGTAATGTCTTTCTCACATTGTCCTGTGTCTGTCTCCCTTTAATAAATCCAGTTTGATCTTCATCTATAATGTCTGGCATAAACGTCTCAAATCTCTTTGATATTATCGATGTATACATCTTGTAATCCACGTTGAGTATGGACACAGGTCTGAAACTACTACATAATTCTCTATCCTTCCCTTCTGTTGAATGCCCACGCTAGGTCTTAGGTCAGATCGATAACTTCATAACTCATTGGTCTGCTTATCTTGACATCAAACAGCGTCCTGCGAAGTGGTTGACATGCAGAACCAAACGAGTCTACAAAATGTTGTTGTTACCACTGACCGACAAGAGATAGCGAATGCACCGTTCCGACCCCCGTCAGTCATCGACCTTAGGTCGAGTGATTGAAGTTGCGGAATCTTTTATTTTATTTGCACTGGGATGGACTCTTTATTCAGATGAGGTCCATTTCCCTTATCCGTTACACGTATTATCACTATATGGCTTTACTTGATAATCCCATTATAGCTAGGGATAAAGCCACTTACACATATTATCACTGTATGGCTGTACTTGATAATCCCATGATACAGTACACGTATTATCACTATATGGCCTTACTTGATAATCCCATTATAGCTAGGGATAAAGCCACTTACACATATTATCACTGTATGGCTTTACTTGATAATCCCATGATACAGTACACGTATTATCACTATATGGCTTTACTTGATAATCCCATTATAGCTAGGGATAAAGCCACTTACATATATTATCACTGTATGGCTTTACTTGATAATCCCATGATACAGTACACGTATTATCACTATATGGCATTACTTGATATATATTTCTCTCTTTAGGCCTGAGCTAGGGATAAAGCCACTTATTCTATTTTGCCTTAATGCATAATCATATGTCTCCTTTTACCGCGTGGTTGACATATTTCTCTTTAGGCCTCCGTATGGATAAAGCCCCACTTCTAAAGTTTTTACATCATTAATACTCCGTCTGGCTAAAGCCTTACTCAGGAGGTTTTTTACATCATAAATCATGCACATTACAGGCACATTATTATTATTATTATTATTATTATTACTGGTAAAGTTACAATGCAAAAATACATCTCCATGCTTACCCGTCTTTTTAATCAAAACGCAAAGGGTGAAGTTACAAGGCAAAACACATTTCATGCTTACCCGGCCGTCTGAGAGTGAAGAAAGGATACAAAGGATATTTATAAAGAGGTATTTTTAATTAGAAAAAGCTAGTTACAAGAAGAGACTGAAGTGGAAAGTGTCCATTTCAGTTAAAATATGCACAGAACAAAACATCTCATCTGGTTCGGCTTGTGCCCCGTGTCTGGCAGCAGGATCTCCATCTCTCTAAAAAGTCTGATCTGGCACGGCTTGTGCCCGCAAGCAACATCTTCCTATCTCTCCAGCTCAGTGTAAAAATCTGCCTGTGATCTGTCCAGTTGCCCTTTATAAAGGGCCCCAGATCTTTTCTGCTTATTGGTCCAAATACAGCGCTGTCACCGTGATGTCATTTCACCAGCCAGTCAGTGCACGGTACGTGGGGACTGGCTCTCCTCCCTTTCTACTCCACTAGGCCGTAACTTGGAAAGTAATTGTAACGTTTTTGCTGGAACAGACTCCCATTGTGTCTGCTGTGGAAAGTCCCTTCATTTTTCATCTCATTCAGACCCCACAAAGGGTTAACCAGTTTAATGCGTCTGCCGGCCGGAGAGCTCCAGGAAGAGGCCCTGTCTGTCAAGGTCTTATGGAGGGAGGGAGACAGATGCATCTGTACAGACCAAACAGTATTGAAGTGAAAGCAACTCACACCTCCAGCATGAGTACATAGTACATAGTACATAGCCCAATAAATACTACAGATATATACAGATACACTTACATGTATAATACAGTACATATATATATAGCATACAGTGTACACATATATATGCATACACTTGTACCTATCCTTGTCTACTCTACGCAGAGTGTGACAACCTGCTGTGGAAAGCACCCTGCTCAGAGATTGCATTCCGAAGGGGCCCCCTCCCCCCTTCGTTCTCACTCGCCCCAACTCAAGGGGATGCAGACGAGGGAGACTGCTGGCTATATTCTATGCAGACAGGACAGGGTTAAACTGTGCCGACTTGCTCTCAGCTCAGGCCTGCTCTTCACTCCGACTGCACATTAACTGTAACATAGTTTTATAAGTGTATAAAGAGTATACAGGTCATATACATAGCTCCAATCATATATAATAAACATAAGAATATTATACAAAGTGTCACTCGTTGACTTGTGGCACTTTAACATGTGTTTACACATAACGTGTTTCTATTCCATTGTCCAGGAAGAATCTACAGACATTCCCCATAATCAGATATAAGATCAGGATGTCATACCACCCAGTGTTACTTAGTTGGCTGTGACACTTTACACCTTCCTTCGGTATCGTGGTGATTATGGCTTCCTTCCACGAGGGGGGCATTTTGCCCTCTTCCATCGTGTGTCTGAACGCCGCCCCTAACATGGGTGCTAATTCCGTTCTAAATGTCTTGTAGAATTCCGATGGGAATCCGTCGCTCCCCGGAGATTTGTTGTTTTTAGCTCTACTAATTGCCTCTTCCAGTTCTCATTCCGTAATTATTTTATTTAATTCTTCATTCTGTTCTTTCCCTATCGATGGTAACTCTAGCTTCTCCAGATATGCTTCTATTTCCTCTTCTCCCGCTGCTTTTGGCTGCATGTATAGTTTCTCATAGTATTCTCTAAATGTCCTCTCTATTTCAGCTGGGTCTCAATATTTCATTAGTCTTTGTATCCCTTATTGTCTGTATCGTGTTCAACTTCTGTTGCGTCCTAATTCTCCTGGCCAACAGTCTGGTCGTTCTTGGTCCCCCTTACCCCAAGCGGTGCAGGGGTAAGGCTAAGAGAATTATCAAGGACTCCAGCCACCCAAACAACTGCCTCTTTGAACTGCTGCGGTCAGGCAAGCGATACCGGAGTCTCATGGCAAGCACAGAAAGACTCAGAAGAAGCTTCTATCCCCAGGCCATCAGGTTGCTCAACGAACAATAACACTATGCAACAACCATCAAATGCACTCACAACACACACATCCACACGCACACACTCACTTTAAACAAACAACACACTGCAGCACCCACTCTCCACACTTTAGAACACCTAAACACACTTTATATTTATTGATAAAGGATTTGCACAACAACCCATACCTCAGTACACCTTACTGTAAATTGTCCCTAAATTGTACATCCCATTTCTGCTTTGCACTATATAGTATTGTATATTAGTATTGCATAGTATATTGTATATTGTATGGTAACTCAGTTACTTCTATTCTGCATCGAACATTGTACATATGTATGTAATAATAATAATTTAATAATTTAGGACCTGCTCCGAGGTCATCAATTGGCACACATGCGATGCATGCATGCAATTCGTATCTGCGATTAACCCATCCCGTCGTCCTTCCCCCCAAGGGCAGCCGGGAACAGACAGGCGTCAACGTGAGCCGCGCCAGGGGACCAATCCAAGTGCTCCTGCCCGTCTTCGTCAAGGACGCCACAGCGTTAGCGATCTTGTTGTTGTGCATGTTTTTCCATTGGGTTTATCTTATCGGGGGGGAAACCCTTGCGAGCACGGGGAGAACATGCAAACTCCACACAGAAAGGCCTGGGAGATACCCCACCTGGGTAACTGGCACCATGGAAACCTGGTCCCCAAGCGGGATTCGAACCCTGGACCTTCTTGCTGTGAGGCGACAGTGTTAACCACTACACCACCGTGCCGCTGAACACTGTCTACGTACGTGACTTCTATTTTTACTTCTATTATTACATGCTATATTTTATTTCATACTTATCGCTTGTCTAGCACAGTCTCTGGAGCGTAACAGAAAGAAGCATTTTGTATAAAAGTATTCTGTACTTCTGTATGACGACTATTAAAGAAACTTGAAACTTGGTAAAAAAGCCAATATCGAGCATCCCTAGTTTTAACCAATTAATTGTGATCATTTTCTTGGCAGCAGTTAACAGTATTTGAAGAAGATACACACTCTTCCTTCCCTCAATGCCCTCTGGTATGACTCCGAGGATGGCAGTTTTGAAATCTTGTGGGATGTCCATGTCGAATACTTTTTTACATCCCTGAATACATCATCCCAGAAGTGACATAGTTTTGGGCATGTCCAGAAAATTTGTGTATGGTTACCTATTTGTTCACCACATCCCCTCCAGCATTCGCTTGTGGGAGTCGTACCTGCTTTAGCAGTCAATAAGGTGGTCTTGAAAAACCTACTAATGACCTTCCATTTATATTCTCTCCAGGAATTCGAATTAGTCACCTTATGTGCTTCAGTACAAACATCGAACTACTCCTCTTGTGAGATCTCCTGTTGTAGCTCAGCCTCCCACTTCAACTTAATGTATAGCGAGTCGTTGGGGTTCATTGATAGTAGGTTTTGATATAATTTAGAAAGACTTTTTTTGTATTGAAGCATCAATTTGGATATTAGCTATAAAGCGTTCTATAGCAGAAGGGTGTCGAATTTTGTCCCAATCTTCCTGGTTTTCTAAAAAAAATCTTAATTGGAGACATCTGAAGAAGTCAGTACTAGGAAGGCTAAACTCCACTCTGAGTTGTTCGAAAGATTTGTGGTTCGAAATTGGTGAACAAATTTCAGACCCTTTGTCCTCCATCCACTGAATCCTGCATCCAAAGTTGATGGTGTAAAGTCCCCAATGAAACCAATTGAGGTCAGGCCCGATGTTAAAGGCAACCTGAACTCTTTCTGGACCTCTCTCCATATTTTTATCGTAAATCTGGACCACACACCTATTGAGTCCTCCCTTATCTTATGTCCAGAAAATAATAAGGTAGTAAGTTGTTTCTGTGTAGATAAGTCTTTTTCCATTTTTTAACCATCTTGATGACAAATCATCTGTAATCCAGGTGTGCAAGGGTCTAAGTTGAGCAGCCCAAAAATAATATTTGAGGTTAGGGAGGGCCAAACCGCCAGCAGTTTTGGCCAGCTGTAAGTAGTAATCGATTTAGTAAATTAAAAGTGGGGTTATCAATTGGGATGGTTTTGTCTATGTTAATTTTATATCCAGAGTAATAACCAAATGTTTTTATTTGACTCATGGAATCGACCTCACTGGGTCGGATAGGTAGAGGAGGACATCGTCCGCATACAATGAAATCTTATGTTCTTCCCCTCCCACGTTCACTCTCCTGATATTCACCTCTTCCCTTATTAGTGCACTGCAACCTTGCCCGAGCCCGACGGGGCCCTACCCGACGGGTTCGGGCTGGGTAGGGCTTTGTTTTTAAATAAATAATTCGGGCTGGGCCGGGCAGTGCCCTCTTTAAATTTTATTTTTATTGCCTTTTTTTTTTTTTTTTTTTTTGCGCTCGCTATACTCATATAACTAGGGTTATAGGATAACCTTAAGTCTCTGTTTCATTTTCGCGTAACGTAGTGCTGTCATCAGAGAGTGAAAGCCTTGTGTCTGAGGACTAGTCCAGATGTATAAGTTAACAGATAAAATAGTCAAGGGAAAGTTGCATTTTTGGAAACATTTGGATGTCTCCCTCCGCAGCCTGGAGGGAGAACTCGAGGGGAGCGCTCAGGTGGATGATGAACAAATGAACCAGACCGAAGTGGCATAGGTTGAAGTTGGAATATAGCCAGTTGGCGAACGTTTTAATTTGTTCTTGGATGTATGTAGCCGGTTGGCGAAGTTTTGTTAGCGTTGTTCAACGTGTTGCTGACATCAACACAGCGAAGTGGTGAGTCTGATTATTATTATTTGCTGGTGTGTGGGGTCGCTGCTGGCCTGTTCTGTTGCGCTTTCATTATATAATAAATGTTGCTCTGCTCAATCTGATTTCTGTTTTCTGTTTGTTTGTATAGTGACTGAGTAGGCTATTGTGTCGTGTGTGTCAAATAAGATTCCATATAGCCTTCAAATACGTTTTACGAGGCTGCCGTGTGAGTAAACAGTATTAATAAACTAAAATAAAAATTTAGTTAATATATAAACAGTGTTTAGAATATTTAAAACAAAAAAATTATTTAATATTTGGCTATATAATTAATGTTTCTTTAGTTTTCACTATCTGTTATTTAGGTAGACCTATTGAACATTTTCGTTTTTGTTTATTTATTAAGTTCATATAAAACCGTGTTTCGAATATTTAAAACAAATACAAAAAAATATATATTTTAATAATAATATTTTTTTTTCGGGTTTTCACACGGGCTAGGGCTTAAAATATTATTTACAGTCAGGCTTATTTCCGGGCAGGGCCTGAAGTTCACGAGCTCGGGCTGGGCACAGGCTTCATTTCAAGGCCCTTGCAGACCACTATCCCTTATCAACTGGGCGAGCACTTCTATTGAAATATCGTACAGTAGAGGAGAAAGACTGCAACCCTGCCTAACTCCCCGTTGTAGGCTGAAGGGAGTAGAAATGTTGCCATTCACACGCACAGAGGACTTCAAATCTGAATATAATACTCTAATATAATTAATAAATATTGGGCCAAAACCAAATTTTTCGAAAGTTTGAAATAAAAATTCCCATGAAACCCGGTCAAAAGCCTTTTCGGCATCCAGCCCTAAGACCATTGCTTCATCCTGACCTTTCTGGGAAAACGCCATCACATTCAAGAGCCTTCGTATATTATTACCAGAATATCTGCCTGTGATGAATCCTGTTTGATCATGGTGTATAATTTCTTTTATAACTGAGTTCATCCTCCGGGCTAAAATAGTGGTGAGCACCTTTAAATCACAGTTGAGCAAACTTATTGGACGGTAGGACCCACATAGTGTTGCGTCTTTCCCTTCTTTGTGTATTACTGTGATAATAGCATCCCCCCACGTCAGGGCTGTACGTTAACTTTTTTTGCACATAGCACTGGTGCTACATAGGTTGATAGTTTTGTAGCACAGGCCAAAATCTTGTAGCACAAGTATAAAACGTGTTATATTTGTAACAGTCACAAATGTGCTTATTGTATTTGTGTTATTTAGTTGCAGTGCCATGTTTGGCTGTAATTTTCATGCTGAGAAGTTGACGTCACACAGCCAGACACGTTACGTGTAAGGAATTATGGGATTTGGTGTTGGGTGTATGGACTCTACTAGGGGTGGGAATCACCAGTTTCATCACGATATGATATCGATTCTTTGGACAACGATACGATATTTACCGATATCTGCCACGATACGATACAATGCAGGTGCTTGCAATCGTTATGAGATGATATGATATAAGCCCATTTAACACAATCAGTAACATTTAGATCAACTCAAAAACAATTTGAAAAAAAATATTTGAGCTCTTCCAGACATTTAAATGAAAAACTATTTATTGTTTTTAATACAAATAGACTTCCTGTTCACTATAAAGTGCCACGTTTTGATATATTGAGCTTTAAACTTTAAGTAAAACATTTTTGGAACACGCAACCTAAACCCCCTTCCTCTCCCAAACCGTTCCTGCAATTGTTTTATGTTGCATGATGATCATGAATACATTTATTATGTATTGTATTTTTTATGTTTGATCCTGTCCACCCTCAGTACATTTACTATCAATATAATATACTTGTCTGACTTCATCTGATCTTTTCAAACGCGCACACACACAGAAGGGAGAATGCCCCCCCCCCCTCCTTCCCAGTCCCCTCTGCTGTCTCTCTCTATCGCTCTGAACAGGGCTTTAGCTTGTTGTTAGCTTATGCTAACGTAACATTAATTCCGTTCTTAAACACGACGTGGTCATAAAGGAATGGCGAGGATTGCAAAGCATGTTATATGCATTTGACCCGTTGCGGAATAAAACGGCAGGGATTTGTTTTGGGTCGCGAAATATCCACACTATCCTTGCTCTGTTTCAATGTCTGCGTTCCAGACGCTACTGCTGCTACTGAGGCGAGTACTGTTGTGTGCTGTGGAGCTGATATCAGTCACGACACCACGGATTTTCAAAATAAGAGTATCGAAATGAACTGAGCGTTGCTAGCTGCCGGAGCCATAGATATTATGACTGGAGCTGCGCTTGGGCAGAAATGAGACCCGCCACAGGATTTTCAATAAGAGTATCGATATGAACCGAATGCCTATCGCACCAGTGCTACTGAAGTAAATCCATTCATCGCACAGACTGATGTTGCTGTAGCACGTGCAACATATATCTCCCTCTGTACAGCCCTGCCCCACGTCTCAGGGAGTGTTTTTGTCTGGAATGAGTGGTCGTATGCCTTCAGTAACAAGGGGGCTAAAATGTCCACGAATGTCTTATAGAAATCGTTAGAAAATCCATCCGGACCTGGACTTTTATTATTTTTGAGATTTCTAATTACTTCTCTAATTTCTAAATCTGTAATAGGGGCTTCCATTTCGTCTCTTGCCGATTCTGACATATTTGGGAGATTAATGTTTTGAAAAAAGGTTTTTATCTCATTCACTTCATTACAGGTACCGGTGTTCTTATAAAGCATTTTATAAAACTCTGCGAAGGCTGAGGATATTTCCTCTGGTTTTGCTAGGTACGAGGTGTTCCCTTCTTTGGTTGACTTAATTTTGGCTACAGTAGACGGCGCTTGTTGTTTCCTTATGCGGTATGCCAGCAGGCGGCTAGCTCTGTCCCCACTTTCATAAGATGTCTGCTTCATAAACCTTAAATCACGCTCTACCTTTTCAGATGTTAGTTTATTGAGTGCTTGACGCGCCTCTTTAAGTTCCTTCAGTACCTCCGGGAGCTGCTGCATTTTGTGCTGGTATTCCAGCCTTTTAATTTTATTTTCTAAACTAACTCTGTATGTATAATTTCTTTTCTTTTTAGCAGATGCGAAAGCTATTATGCGACTCCTCAAATAATTCAAGGTAATGTTGCATTTCCTCTTCAACAAATTGGACAAAATTCTTGTCATTTAGCAGCCCTGTGTCGAAGCGCCATCTCCTGGATGAGCGACAGTCTCCTATGTTCCAGACCAGAGCCACTGGCGCATGGTCAGATAATGTAATAGATAAAATGTCACACTTGACCACCCTATGGGCTTCTGATTTGCTGGTAAAGAAATAGTCGATGCGTGAATAAGAATAATTTGAGTTGGAGTAGAATGTAAAGTCTCTTCCTCTCGGGTGTATGTGTCTACCATACCGGTTTCAAGGCAATTATTTTTAAGCGATCTAGACATCGAGGAGGGAGTTGAGGTCGATGCTGGTTGTTTGTCTAATGAGTTTGATCAAATAGAGTTAATATCTCCTCCCCACAACAAGAGACCCGATGCTTTTTCCAAAATTAACTTAAATATTTTCATTAAAAATTGAGGATTATTATCATTTGGAGCGTATACATTCAGAAGAGAAACCTCCCTGCCCCCTATGGATCCATTGACCAAAATGTATCTGCCTTCTTTATCCTTAAATTGAGATATGAGGGAAAATTGAACCATCCTGTGTATTAAAATTGCAACCCCACATTTCTTGCTCCCCTGGTGGGAGGAGAAGAAGACCTGATTAGCCCAAGACCGGTTTAGTTTCTGATGTTCAATATCGGAAAGATGACTTTCTTGAATAAATGCTATTTGGCAATGGAGTTGTTTCAGTTGTGTGAGAATCTTCTTCCTCTTAATTGGGCTGTTCAATCCCTTGACATTATAAGTTATGACCTTAATGGTGTCCGCCATAGAGATGACTTAAATGTAAATGTAGAACTTCTAGTTTACGGATTAGAAAGCAAGGCTTACAAATTACAAAATAGTGAGTCACTTGACAAAACAGAATAAATAAAGAGGGGAGGGGTGTGCTGTCTAAGTGTAGCATTATCAACATTAAACATTGTTGCAAACCACATAACTATATACAAAAACAACAGAACCTGGATCTCCACATTGTTTAAACACCAACAAGTAAAGCTCTCTCTATGCAGCATTTTCTCAAAGCACGCTGCATATGAGAGGAAAGTAAGCGCCCAGACCGACCTATAAGTTGTCCGGGCTTGTTGGTACATTCTAATTAAATTAGAAAGTTAGCAACCAAAAATCTGACTTATTTCCTACCGCCGCGGTAATTACCGCACAGTGCGCACAAAAAAAAAAAAAAGTTTGAATGCATTTTAATTTTTTTTGGTAGTCTACTCTTATAGCCTGCCTCTAGTCTAATGGCGCTTTTCCACTGCATAGTACCTACTCGACTCGACCCGCTTTAGGCACCTGGTACTTTGTTCCTTTTCCACTGCAGCCAGGTACTACTACTCCGTTTGTCTCCGTGTGGGGAATGGGGATGCAGGCGGGGCCGCCGCCGCTCGCTTGTGTACACTGAAAGCTCCGTGGGCATAGATGTCCGAGGGCTTGCAGCAAGCCAGAGTTTAACACAGTTTCAATCAATCAATCAATAACAACATTAACCAGACTCTCGTTGCGTCTATTCTGCCAACGCTAACGTTACCTCTCATTGTGTATTCTACCAAGCAAACCCGGGTTTAACGTTACCTCTCTCGTGTATATCGGCTGACTGTAGTAATAACAACAACAAACTTAACACATCAGCGATCTTGTTGTGACACTAAACTCTCCGCTCGGTGGTAAATTGGGTTGATGTCGGTTTTGTTTCATCAATAAATAAGGCAGAATACACAGTGAATCCATTCTTTTTAGTTTATTGCACTTGGTTCTGTCGCAAACAAATCCTGAATGAAATGCATCCTTAGCGAGGCAGTAAAGATGGCGGCGCGGCGTTCTGTTTTCGTTCAGAGGCTACAAAGTGTGACGCGTCGAGTAGGGGGTATCTGCAGAGCCGCAGAGCCAGGCTGGACCAATAGGGTCGCTTGGAACCGAGTAGGGTATATCTGCAGAGCCGCAAGCCGCAAGCCAACTTTATTATTATGATAAAAAACAGCGGTGACGCGGTATTCAGCCTAACTCTGCGGTGAGCGTGATGCAACAGCGATACCGCGGTAATGCGGTTATCGCGGCAGCTCTAAGTGTGAGATTTTGTTTTCTGGAGTTTTTGATACATGCTGTGGGGCAGTGATCTCTGATTCCCAACTCGAATACTCTGCAAGCTGAATTATTATTACATCTATTTTAGAAAATCAAATCAATTGAGGTGGATTTAGCCATGTTTTTCAGGTTTCGCCTGGTGGGTTCAGTAACCAGCTGGGGAAGATATAAATTACCACTAACCTCCTTAAAGTAGTTGGAGGCATTACTTAACCAATTAACATTAAAATCACCAAAGACAATCATCTCAACGTTTGAATAATGGGAGAGTAACTCTGCTAGTTTATCAATGGAGCTGATCACGTGATTCAGTTAACACTAAAATATCAGAATCAATCTGAGAGACCAGAATTTTCAGATGATCCATATTTTGTTCTTTTACCAGACTCCTTACATTTAAATTAGTGCTGTCAGTTTATCGCGTTAATTAGATTAGTATCTGATTCTAGGGACATCTATGGATCTCAGGGAATGTATTCCCAGGGTCAGAAATACTGTTGTTACTAACTAGGCTTGAGTAAATTGTAATGAACCAAATGAGAATATCAATTAAATATATATTTTAGGGATGCATGATAATTATCGGGTTGATAATTATCGGGCCGATATCAGCAATTATGACGTCATCCCGATAAACCCGATAAAATTACTGATAGCTCCAATCTTTTTATTTTTATTTTTATTTTTTTTAAACTTTTTTATTTTCAAGTCAACGTTCACACGCACAATATATGCTTACTTAGGATTTGACTTGATTCAACAACAAAGCAGTCGGGGCAATGGCAAGTCGAAAATGTGTTTTTTTTTTTTTTTTTTTTTTACAACTGAGGTAGGTAGATTACATTTTTAGAGACTAAAGTACCGAAAAAAGGTACCGTTGGGTACCGGTACCGTATCGGTTCAAATGTGAACGGTACCCATCCCTACTGACAAAGCACAATACCTGTTGGGTTTTAGTTCACTCATTGTTCAGGGAAACACATTGTTAATGACAAATTTGACGGATTGTGAATTTTGTGATTGACAAATTGAAATAAATATAGTCACTTTATTTGAAGAGTCAAAACTTTTCTCTTGGCTTTGTTTTGTTCATAGTAGTAACGCTCATGTCATGATAAATCTGGCTAGGTCAAAACTACAGGAATATACATTAAAAAAAAATTATAATACAATAAATATATATATGTATCGGTATCGACCTTGAGGAGCAGGAAGTTATCGGTATCGATATCGGGGTAAAAAAATCTATCGTGCACCCCTAATATTTTTTTATCTTTGACTGTGACTAACACCATGCTAAAATTGACCAGACCTGAAAAATCTAAGCAAATGAATAAAGGGAAGATTATTAAACAGAAGGTTTTGTAGATACAGTACTGAATTCTGCCATCCGGACGCGTGTGGCCTTTCTCCAACGCTTCCGGGTTCCCGTTTTGCGCTCTGATTGGCCGCTGACCTATGCTAGTACGCCCCCCTCGCTATGAGTGTAACAGGACGCTCCGTGTTCATAGCCATCCATCTCTAAAGCTAACCACTATTTGTAAAAGCCACAACCACGTTACCATATTTGTAATAATGTAAATCATTGTGTCGTTGTACATATTGTGTATACAACGTGAGTAGCTAACGTAGCTTAGCTTAACGCGATAGCAAGCCACAACCACGTTACCATATTTCTAATAATGTAAATCATTGTGTCTATGAGATTACCAGGCGCCCCCCTCGCTATGAGTAAAAGCCACAACCACGTTACCATATTTGTAATAATGTAAATCATTGTGTCGTTGTACATATTGTGTATACAACGTGAGTAGCTAACGTAGCTTAGCTTAACACGATAGCCGCCGTTCTCGAAACCTAACAATGCCCGATCTGAAATGGTTCTCTCCTCTTTGTATAAGGTGTTTGAGCAGGACGTACGCTGATGTTGATACGATAGCCCCTTTAGCTGCACTAACGCTGTTGTTAGCTTACATGCTAACGGCAATGGGATCGACCATGGCATTATTGTTGTGTCCATAAGTTCCCTGGCAGAATACTTGTGAGGACAAAGGTATACAAAGAGGAGAGAACCATTTTAGATCGGGCATTGTATACACAATATGTACAACGTTACAAGCTCAAACACCTTATAACTACTACTATTGTCGTGTCCATAAGTTCCCTGGCAGAATACTTGTGAGGACAAAGGTATACAAAGAGGAGAGAACCATTTTAGATCGGGCAGGTTTCGAGAATAGCGAGGGGGGCGTACTAGCGTAGGTCAGCGGCCAATCGGAACCCGGAAACACGGACGCGTTGGAGAAAGGCTACACGCCATCCGGACGCGTGAATACTTTACCCAAGGCAGTTGTCCTTCCGCGTTCGGTTTGCGCGCCCCGATTGGCCTCTCAGCGCCTAATCGCGTTAGCCCTACTATCGCCTAACAGTTTGCATCACTTCCCACGGTTCTCGGCGATAGCGGGGTGTGGACCGTCCCGCGAGCTGCAGACCACTGTCCCGTGAGCCCCAGAGGCTCCCCAGAGTCTGGGGCTCGCGGGACGGTGGTCTGGGGCTCGCGGGGGCGGTGGTCTGGGGCTCGCGCGGGCGGTGGTCTGGGGCTCGCGGGGACGGTGGTCTGGGGCTCGCGTGGGCGGTGGTCTGGGGCTCGCGGGGGACGGTGGTCTGGGGCTCGCGTGGGCGGTGGTCTGGGGCTCGCGGGACGGTGGTCTGTGGCTCGCGTGGGCGGTGGTCTGGGGCTCGCGTGGGCGGTGGTCTGGGGCTCGCGGGACGGTGGTCTGTGGCTTGCGGGGGCGGTGGTCTGGGGCTCGCGGGGGCGGTGGTCTGGGGCTCGCGGGGGCGGTGGTCTGGGGCTCGCGGGGGCGGTGGTCTGGGGCTCGCGTGGGCGGTGGTCTGGGGCTCGCGGGACGGTGGTCTGGGGCTCGCGGGGGCGGTGGTCTGGGGCTCGCGGGAGCGGTGGTCTGGGGCTCGCGGGAGCGGTGGTCTGGGGCTCGCGGGAGCGGTGGTCTGTGGCTTGCGGGACGGTGGTCTGTGGCTTGCGGGGGCGGTGGTCTGGGGCTCGCGGGGGCGGTGGTCTGTGGCTCACGGGACGGTGGTCTGGGGCTCGCGGGGCGGTGGTCTGGGGCTCGCGGGACGGTGGTCTGTGGCTTGCGGTGGTCTGGGGCTCGCGGGGCGGTGGTCTGGGGCTCGCGGGACGGTGGTCTGGGGCTCGCGGGACGGTGGTCTGAGTTTGCGGGGCGGTGGTCTGGGGCTCGCGGGGCGGTGGTCTGGGGCTCGCGGGACGGTGGTCTGGGGCTCGCGGGGCGGTGGCCTGGGGCTCGCGGGACGGTGGTCTGAGTTTGCGGGGCGGTGGTCTGGGGCTCGCGGGGCGGTGGTCTGGGGCTCGCGGGACGGTGGTCTGGGGCTCGCGGGACGGTCCACACCCTGCTATCAGTGTTCTTCCCCGCCAATGAAGTATTCACCCAAAGACCCAATACCGACCGTGGCAACAACTACCGCACTACTGGTAGAATAAGTGCCAAGAACCGCGGGAAGTGATGCAAACGGTCTTGTCATGTTTTGAACATTTATGTTGTGTTGATGGAATCACGTTAATATAGAAAGGATTGATATGAATTGGATAATGCAGGCTGTTAGTAGAGGCAGAACTAGCGAGCCGTTAATATAGAGAGATACGTTATTTCGATTGATATGAATTGGATAATGCAGGCTGTTAGTAGAGGCAGAACTAGCGAGCCGTTAATATAGAGATACGTTATTTCGATTGATATGAATTGGATAATGCAGGCTGTTAGTAGAGGCAGAACTAGCGAGCCGTTAATATAGAGGACTTGAAACTTGGAACTGAAAGCTGATGCACGTAGAGCTGCCGCGATAACCGCATTACCGCGGTATCACTGTTACATCACGCCCACCGCAGAGTTAGGCTGAATACCGCATCACCGCTGTTTTTTATAATAATAATAAAGTTCCCTGCTCTCGTTGGGCTTGCGGCTCTGCAGATATACCCTACTCCTGTCGAGGTTCCAAGCGACCCTATTGGGTAGAAGTGGTACCAGAAAAGTCACGTGAAATACTGCAGACCACTGATTGGTCAGAAGAGAGACGCGTCACACGTTGGAGCCTCCTGCACAAAAGCAGAAAGCCGCCATCTTTAATGGCTCGCTAAGGATTCATTCAGGATTTGTTTGCAACGGCACCAAGTGCAATAAACAAAAAAGGATGGATTCACTGTGTATTCTGCCTCATTTATTGATGAAACAAAACCGACATCAACCCAATTTACCACCGATCGGAGAGTTTAGTGTCACAAAAATATCGCTGATGTGTTAAGCTTGTTGTTGTTGTTGCTTGTTGTTGTTGCTGCTAACGTCAGCAGATAGACACGAGAGGTAACGTTAAACCCGGGTTGCTTGGTAGAATAGACACAATGAGAGGCAACGTTAGCTTTAGCAGAATAGACAAAACGAGAGTCTGGTTAATGTTGTTATAGATTGATTGATTGATTGAAACTGTGTTAAAACTCTGGCTTGCTGCAAGCCCTCGGACATGCTCGCGGAGCTTTCAGTGTACACAAGCGGCCCCACACGGAGACAAACTGAGTAGTACCTGCAGTGGAAAAGGAACGAAGTACCAGGTACCTAAAGCGGTTCGAGTCGAGTAGGTACTATGCAGTAGCCATTAGACTAGAGGCAGGCTATATGCTATAAAGAGTAGACAAAAAAAAAATCTTTCAAACTTTTTTTTTTTTTTTTTTTTTTTGGTAATACCGTCCGCGGTAGGAAATATTTCGCAAATTTGTGCGGTAAGGAAAACATCAATACCGCGGCAGCTCTACATGCACGGCGATAGTCGATTGGGCGCTGAGTGGCCAATCAGGGCGCGCAAACCGAACGCGAAAGGACAACTGCCAACTGCCTTGGGTAAAGTATTCACGCCATCCGGACACATGCAATTTCAAATATGATTATAGAATATCGGGCCTAAAATGGTTATGCGATTAAAATGTGATTAATTCGATTAATTAATTACAAATCCTGTAATTAATTAGATTAATTAATCCCCTGACAGCACAAATTTTTATTATATTAGTCGCAGGCCTTTTCTATGTTTAAAAGAGTGTGGACTAATGAGATTAATGAAAATCCGGGTGAACTATTTACTTAGCAACATTTATTTTCAGCAAGAAACAAAGTGCAATAAAAAAAAGGATACATTCACTGTGTTCTGCCTCATTTATTGATGAAACCAACATCAACACAATGTACCACCAAGAGCGGAGAGTTTAGTCTCACAAAAAGAGCACAAGATAAGTATGAAATAAAATAACATAGTATAGCATGTAAATTAGAAGTAAAAATGAGGTCACAGTGTTCAGTATAGACATATGTACAATGTTCGATGCAGAATAGACGTAACTGAGTTACCATATAATATACAATATACTATGCAGTGTACTAATATACAATACTATATAGTGCAAAGCAGAAATGGGATGAGGTGCAATTTAGGTACAATTTACAGTAGGTGTACGAGTTGTAGTGCAAATCCTTTATCAATAAATATAAAGTGTGTTTGTGTGATCTAAAGTGTGGAGAGTGGGTGCTGCAGTGTGTTTGTTTAAGTGAGTGTGTGGGTGTGTGTGCTATGTGCATTTGATGGTTGTTGCATAGTGTTTATTGTTCGTTGAGCAGCCTAATGGCCTGGGGATAGAAGCTTCTTCTGAGTCTCTGTGCTCGCCTTAAGACTCCGGTATCGCTTGCCTGACCGCAGCAGTTCAAAGAGGCAGTTGTTCGGGTGGCTGGAGTCCTTGATGATTCTCTTCGCCTTCCCCCTGCACCGCTTGTTGTAAATGTTCTGGAGGGTGGGAAGCCCCCCTCCAATTGTGCGTTCGGCTGAACGTGTCACTCTTTGTAGTCTGCTACGGTCTTGTGCAGTGCTATTCCCAAACCAGGAGGTGATGTTGCCAGTCAGGATGCTCTCTATTGTACATGAGTAGAAGTTCCTAAGGATCTTCTGACTGACTTGGAACTTCCTTAGGCGCCTGAGGAAGTAGAGGCGTTGTCGTGCCTTCTTCACAACACTGTCAATGTGTGTGGTCCATGTCAAGTCCTCGGATATGTGGGCTCCGAGGTACTTGAAACTGTTCACTCTCTCAACCGGTGCCCCGTCGATGCTGAGGGGGCTGTAGTCCTTGACCCCCGACCTCCTGAAGTCCACAATCATCTCTTTTGTTTTGCTGACGTTCAGGGAGAGGCAGTTCTCCTGACACCACTGTGACAGATTCTCTACCTCTTCCAGGTAGGCCCTCTCGTCGTTGGCAGAGATCAGGCCCACCACTACTGTGTCATCAGCAAATTTGATGATTGTGTTGTTGTTCCGCTGTGCCACGCAGTCATGTGTGTACAGGGAGTAGAGGGGGCTCAGAACACATTATAAATGCCTTTTTCTGTGTTTAGCATGGTTTTATAGTAATACAGGTTAGTATCAATGGGTCTGTGTCTCTAATTACCATATTGACTCATCAGTCTAGTCTCGAGTTCACGAGATCCTCCCTCACTCAACTAAACTGTTCTGATTTGACGGTTTCTGTGACGTTAATATAGCACTGATTTGCATAACTAACGCCGCCTCTATGGTTGACAGCGACAGCCAACAGAGCAGGCAGATAGTGTAACCTGACACTTCCTCAGAGCGAGGCAGACAATGAGCGAGAGAGAGAGAGAGAGGGAGTCGGGGAAGCAGCACATACTCATTTACACAGTGCTTATGGGTGGAGCCAGGCCAACACAGCATGAAACCCAAAGTGAGAAAAATGTGGCTTTTGAGTACTTGATTAGAAATATAAAACAATGATTTTTTTTTTAAATAAAAGCATACAGATGTATTCAATAGACTCACAGGAATTATGTAAAGTTGCCCAAATAGTGCTAGGAATAGCAATGCATGTCCCCTTTAACTTAAAAAGTTAAGAAGAATCTTTGGTCAGCTCAGACTGCTGACGAGCTAGCATAGACTGTAAACATAACGAGCATAGACTGTAAAAGATGAGATACTCATGTACATGTCTTACTTTATAGCCTTATGTAATAGAAATGTCAAACATTTGGCCAATATCTCATCAAGTGGAATCAGATCCATTCTGGAGGAAAGCTGGGAACCTTTTCCTTCTAAAAGAGGAAGCTTTATGACAACTTGGTAATAGATCTGACTAGGCCTGCCACGATAACACATTTTGCTGGGCGATTAATTGCCCCCGAAAATATCGCGATAAGCGATATTATTGCGACCGGTTAGAGCATTTTTTTGAGAAATTTATTTCCCAAAACTTTTATTTTGAAGCCCACCGCTCCGTCTTTTCCGGTGTTTAAGACTTTTATTTTGAAGCCCACCGACCGGACCGGAAGTATTGTTGTGATTATCCTAGCCGACAACTTGTCTCGTCCGGTTGTGTTTTTTAGTTTTAACGTTAGCTACTAACGTTAGATGCAGCTACTACAGGCAATCAACGATGAGGAGGAAGCGTCAAAGCAGTATATAATAGAATAGCTGTGGTGCGTAGGCACTGCAGCACGACTCGAAAACGACCCGTTATAATAAATTAATTCATGTTTAACTTGTCCCCGTCTCCAGTCCTTTGACTAGCCCCACCCGTTCATTGTAAACAATGATGCATGTAATTGTATTAACGTTATTCTGTGTTATTCTAACGTTACACTACAAATAACGCTACTTGGTTAAAAGGAGCAACACTATTGAGAAATGTACTTAAGCTATATGTGGCGTTGCTACTGCCCCACGGAGCTCCCGTGCTGTGCTCTGTAGTAACGCCAGCGGCCCCCCCCACACGGAGAGAGACTGACAAGGGGCACTGGTTCCGCCTCATTAAAACAAACGCGCAAATAGCAATTAATCGCGCCCGTCAAAATCATTGCATTCATTTTAATTATCGCGGCAATTAATCGATTTATTGCTTATCGCGGCAGGCCTAGATCTGACCAACTGTAGTCGATACAGATCAATGAAATGTAGCTAGTATCACCCTGATGGCGATATTGGGTATATGATCTGTGCATCCCTATATAGGCCTATTCGTTCAACATGTTACTTTCCTGGCAAGAGTGTAGTGTTTGTTACTTTCAAAAGTAATGGTTACAACTAATTACATTTAAATTCTTCTTCTTTCTAGACTCCCTTGCCTTACAACTGTTTATATGTGAAGAGGAGGTTCCCCCTGAGCAGCAGGAGAGGAGCCCCAGTCTGGTCCAGGAGGAGCCAGAGCCCCTACAGATGAAAGAGGAACAGGAGGAACTCTGGACCAGTCAGGAGGGAGAGCAGCTCCAAGGTCTGGAGGAGGCTGATATCATGAAGGTCACATTCAATCCTGTCTCTGTGAAGAGTGAACATGATGAAGAGAAACCTCAGTCCTTGTGGTTTAACCAAATCAAGGACACAGAGCCCCTACAGATTAAAGAGGAACAGGAGGAACTATGTCAAGATCTAGAGGAGTCTGATAGGTGCAAGTTGATCTTACATCCTGTGAAATATGAAAACTATAGTGAGAATACTCTTTCCTCACAACTCAGCCAAACCCAGGACCCAGAGCTCCTACAGATTAAAGTTGAACTACATCAAGGGCTGGAAGAAGCTGATCGCTCCAAGATCACAGTAGACCCAGTGAAATGTGAAGATGGTGAAAAGAATGATCAGCCTCTTCAAACCCAAAGGGAGAGAAACAGAGAAGCATATTCTTTACCCAGCACTTCAACTGAACACATGAAAACAGAACCTGAAGGAGAGGACTGTGGAGTATCAGAACCAGCCAGTAACCTAGATCCAGCTGGTGATTTAGAACCAACTAGAGATAGCCAGCCTCTCTCTTCAGACTGTTCAGGAAATGAGACTGATGACAGTGATGATGACAGTTCTGAAACTGAGACCAATGACGGTGATGAATGGAAGGAGAGTGGAGGACCAGGTTTGATGACTCTGAAACCAAAGAAGACACAGAAAATACAAAGTTTGTCTAACAGCAGTCCTGGGTTCAGAAAGAAGGGAGATCTGAAGATACACATAAATACGCATATTGGAGAGAAACCATTTAGTTGTTCAGTTTGTGAAAAAGGGTTCGGTAGGAAAGAGAATCTTAAGGCACACATGATGACTCATACTGGAGAGAAACCATTTAGTTGTTCAGTTTGTGGAAAAAGGTTCAGTCAGAAAGGAGATCTGAAGAAACACATGATGACTCATACAGGAGAGAAACCATTTAGTTGTTCAGTTTGTGGTAAAGGGTTCAGTACGAAGGGAAATCTGAAGAAACACATGATGAGTCATACAGGAGAGAAACCATTTATTTGTTCAGTTTGTGGAAAAGGGTTCAGTCAGAAAGGAGATCTGAAGAAACACATGAGAACTCATACAGGAGAGAAACCATGTTTATGTTCAGTTTGTGGGAAAGGATTCAGTAGGACGGGAGATCTGAAGAAACACATGATGACTCATACTGGAGATAAACCATTTAATTGTTCAGTTTGTGGGAAAGGGTCCAGTACGAAAAGAAATCTTAAGACACACATGAGAACTCATACTGGAGAGAAACCATTTAATTGTTCAGGTTGTGGTAAAGGGTTCAGTATGAAGGGAAGTCTGAAGATACACATGATAACTCATACAAGAGAGAAACCATTTGTATGTTCAGTTTGTGGGAAAGGGTCCAGTACGAAGGGAGATCTGAAGAAACACATGATGAGTCATACTGGAGAGAAACCATTTAGTTGTTCAGTTTGTGGTAAAGGGTCCAGTATGAAGGGACATCTGAAGGAACACATGAGAACTCATACAGGAGAGAAACCATTTAGTTGTTCAGTTTGTGGGAAAGGGTTCAGTATGAATCAAAATCTGAAGATACACATGATGACTCATACAGGAGAGAAACCATTTTTATGTTCAGTTTGTGGGAAAGGGTCCAGTACGAAGGGAGATCTGAAGATGCACATGATGACTCATACAGGAGAGAAACCATTTTTATGTTCAGTTTGTGGGAAAGGGTCCAGTACGAAGAGAGATCTGAAGAAACACATGAGAACTCATACAGGAGAGAAACCATTTAGTTGTTCAGTTTGTGGGAAAGGGTTCAGTATGAAGGGAGATCTTAAGACGCACATGATGACTCATACAGGAGAGAAACCATTTAGTTGTTCAGTTTGTGGTAAAGGGTTCAATAGGAAGATAGATCTGAAGAGACACATGATGACTCATACAGGAGAGAAACCATTTAGTTGTTCAGTTTGTGGGAAAGGATTCTGTCAGAAAGGAGATCTGAAGAAACACAATAGAACTCATACTTGAAAGAAACCATTTAGCTGCTCAGTTCAAGCTCGGAGTAGACAGGAAAAGAAGAGAGAACAGCTCCCAAAACACAATTTACAGTATAAACAATAGGAACCACCATATACTTTGTTTTATGTCACTCCAACACAAAGTGCTGTACAAGTCACACAACACATATTTACACGGATATAAAAAAAGATGTCACATAAAAAGGCAGGTCTCAAGCTGTGTCAAAACCAAAGATAAAGGTGTTTTGATGATTTAAACACCTGCAGAGTGGGGGCCTGCCTAACATGCAGAGGCAGCTCGTTCCTGAATTTTGGGGCTGCCACTGCGAGAGCACGGCCCCCCCTAAGCTTCAGCCTGGACTTAGGAACAGCCAGTAGGAGCTGATCTGAGGGACCTTGAAGGCTTGAAGGAACATAAGGTTCCAGCAGGTCCGAGAGGTAGACTGGTGCCAAGCCGCTCAGACACTTAGCCAACAGTAAAATCTTAATTTTGATCCTAAAACGCACAGGAAGCCAGTGGAGGGAAGCCAGTACAGGGGAAATGTGCTCTCGCTTATGTGTTCCAGTTGACAGATGAGCAGCAATGTTCTGGACTGACTGCCAGCGAGAGAGGGAGGCCTGACTGACACCAACATACAAGGCATTACAATAATAAAGACCAGAGGTCATAAAAGCATGTATAACATTTTCAAAAACATTGAGATAAAAAAGGTTCGACCTTGGACAGCCTCCTAAGCTGGAAAAAGCTCTTTCCCACTACAACACGTATCTGTTTGTCCATCTTAAGGTCACAGTCGATCTTCATATACTGATTATCCTGTGTATGTTATACTGTAGGTTTCACTTTCTACTGTTGTCTCAGCTACGGAATTCTGCTTTTCAGGCTGACCTCTGACCCTGTGTTTCATATTAACCACCTCCCTATTGACCAGAGGGTTTCAGGCTGACCTCTGACCCTGTGTTTCATATTAACCACCTCCCTATTGACCAGAGGGTTTCAGGCTGACCTCTGACCCTGTGTTTCATATTAACCACCTCCCTATTGACCAGAGGGTTTCAGGCTGACCTCTGACCCTGTGTTTCATATTAACCACCTCCCTATTGACCAGAGGGTTTCAGGCTGACCTCTGACCCTGTGTTTCAGTCGTTCTGTCTTGTAGAAAGGACCAACTCCTGTGTCATCTTGGATATAATTCTGGATCCTTGTTCATTAAACTGGACGCTAGTTAGCCTACAGACCAGGCATGCTCAGAAGTAAGCTAGCTAGCCCTCCCTGCTCCTAGTCCTCAGATGTATGTTATCCTCTGGGTCTGAAACAGACGAGAATACTAAAGAAGCCCCCCGGACCAACATGGCTTATAAAGTCACACTGTGTGTCAGGGTCTCATCATCATGAAAGTATAGGAATAATAGTATTTCCTCTGTGTCTCTTCACTAGCCACTAGGCATGTGTTAGCTCAGCACAAGCCTTGCACATCCACACCATGCCAGAGCCGGGATGCCGTGAGGGGAGCTGTTGGCTAGTAAAGACAACATTATATTTTTCCTAATATTACTGTACGTAAATGACATTGCCAGGAATTGCATGATGAGAGACGATACCAACACACTAAGTCAAAGTGACTTTATAAAATGTTTTACCAGGAGGCTTCTTTGTTTGCTACATATCAATGTGTTTGCTTCAGACCCACATCCACGCAGGCTAGATGGTAGGTTAGCCAAAGGAAGCTACATGCCGATTAAATGATGCTAGTTTCTTTTACCTCTGCTCTTTGATTGCTTTTAAATACAGCACACATGGTACTAGGTCACAGCATTACTTAGCTATAGATACACCGCATGTAAAAAATGAGCTTGGCAAAACTGGTTTTAAATATTATACCCCAGACAAATGGAATGAACTTGAACACATGCAATGCACCTTGAAGGTAGAACATTTCATTCCGTTAGAAGATAAAAACAGATTCAAAGTCTTGATATTTTAGTTGTTTGTACTTGTTTCATTTGATAAACATGTTTGTTGATGTTCAACAGAATATTTGTTGGAACTGTACTTTTCTGTCCAATGTGTTTTGGCAGCTCATGAAAAAAAGATAGAAAGTCTCATAGTGCTTTACCTGTACAAATAAAGGACAAATGCATAAATAAAATAAAGATATATCCCTCAACTTGTACTGATGAAACCCTCATTCACCTCTGAATGATCTACTATTACAACATGTAGGAGTGAATGACTGTTTATGTCTATAGCACCACCTTGATTTATACAGTCTGCATCATCCAATATTAAAAGATTTTAGCAAATAATGAGGTGTCATGTTGATCATTAAAAAATTATGAAATATATAAATCAATTAGAAATATGAGCAATAGGTTCAGTAATTGAATCAGCTACAAACTTTAAAAGATGAGGATCCAGGTTGTTGGGTCCAGATGACTTCATCAATATCTTTCAGAACTTTACTGATCTCCACTGGAAATGGGTCTAAAACAAAGGGCTCTCTAAGTTGGTCTCTACAGGATAGAGGTTCACACAACTAATGAGAGCTTAGAGACCCTGCTGCATATGTATTAGAAACAGACCCAGCTGATATAAAATGCTCATTAAAGCGCCCAACAATATCATCCTTGCTCTTCATTTAAGTTGAGTCACTAAAGTGCCTTCAGGCCTGAAGTGGAACTGGAACAATGATTTGGTCCGTTTCCAAAATAGATTTGAAATAATATTCTGACTCGGATACCCTAGTCCAGATTGTGCATTTATAGCGCTAATGCAGTCCAGTCTGCAGGGGAGTTAGTGTATCTAGCTATGGTCCAGAAATGCAGAAAACCTTCAAATAATTTAAAATACCTCTAAAAAAACACAAGGTTTGAACTTGGGTCATTTTGAGACATGCACAGGCAATATCACAATGATCACTGACATCATGACAGAATACTGCAGTAAACTTGTGGGTGAGAATGGGATCTAATGTAGATTTGCTTAAATCTTTTGGGTTGGGCCTAATAAGAGCATTAATAAATGGCATGACATTTAAGGAATCGCCCAATCCCTTGATGCAATCGGAGGCAGAGGAAAGACAATCCCAATTTAGATCACCCATGAGAGATCTTTATTTGGAAATATTATGTGGGGAGACAGCTATAGCAGAGGGGAGAAGGACAAAATTATAATAACCAGAATAATAACCCCCCGCCCCCTGCTATAGAGCCCAAACAACATGGGATTGTTGGTCCAACAAGACACAGCACACCGGGCGGAGGCCAGACACTCTATCGGAGACTTCCGTCCAGGAATGGTTTACCATCTTGACTGTGGCTCACTTTATAAAGCCCAGGGCCCTCATTCATCAATGTGTGCGTAGAACATGTTCTATTTCCACACGTAAGCACGGAATGTAGAACTAGTGTACGCACAGGGAAGTCGGGATTCATCACACGTGCGTACGCAGGCTCTACGCACACCTGTCATGATGAATCCCACCTTGGCTCTGCGCCGCGGCTCGTGCACGCTTTCACGTATTTGCATACCAGAAACGCCCCGATTAACCATATACGGTAATGGAATACACCCATGAAATGTGGAAAAATGGACTAAGCCGAGGGAAGCGTGTCATGAGACAGGCTGACAGACGTGTACACTTACGGTGATGTCGGATATGATATCTATTAACCATTGCTGCCTGGGCAGCGCAAACACTAATAAATACCGCGCTGGAATATGACTGCCTTTTCCCGTGTTGTTTGATTAATACCCAGGGATTAAAGTTCTCCTCAATTTTATTCCAAATCGCGATGGATCTCCCGTCAATTCTCTACCTGCTGCATATGATTTCTAGAGGCATACTACAATCTATTTTGATGTCAGTATTGGGTAGCAATGAATCTCACTGCATGTATGATGTAGCCTGCCTTTCAATACATGAACTTGAATTCCATCATGTTTGTGTGCGGGACTCACAAGGCTGTTGTCACAATGGGTGGTACCGGTACAGACAGTAATAATAACAGTCCACACAATATCACGATCCATGCCATAGCCTATGTTCTATTAGGACATGATCTGTGACGGCAAATGTTCTGATATCATACTCTGACAGCATGCCTATGATCAACAAAAACGCGAACTTGAATCCCATCATATACATCAGGGCTATTCAACTGGCGGCCCGCGGGCCAGATCCGGCCCGCGGGATGATTCTGACCGGCCCGCCAAAGATTACATGATAATAATTTTTTTTTTTTTTTTTTTTTTTTATGTCAACGTTAACACGCACAATTGAGCCAAAAGTCACTCAATTAATGACAGATTTCATTGATAAATTGAGGGAAAACGTTGCAAGTCGATTTGATGAATTTGACATGTCCAGAGAATTGATGCATTTTGTGAGCAACCCATTTGCCAATGTAGCTGCTATTTCCACAAAAGGACAAGAGTTCCTTGCATCACTTCACATTGATGACGGTCTCCTGCAACTTGAAATAATTGACATGCAAGCATCATCTGCTCTGAAGCAGGCACTTGAGAATGAATCCACCACAACATTTTGGATAAAGTGTATTCATGTCAAGACATTCCCCAAAATAAAAACGCTGGCAATATCTGTGCTAACAATGTTTGGCTCAACATACACCTGTGAATCCAGTTTCTCTCACATGAATGCCATTAAAACAAGCAACCATGCCTCCTTGACAAATGAGCATTTGCATCACTGTTTGCGGGTAGCCCTCACTTCCTATGAACCCTCTTTCTCTGCCATTGCCCAGTCAAAGAAGTGCAATCGCTCTCATTAGATGTGTGTATGTAGGCTAGGCCTGTCTGCCCCCCACCCCCCTGATGTTTGAGAGTTAAGAGTGGACAATAAGTGATAATAAGATCCTGTGATTTGCTGTTGTTGCACAGACATGAAGCACTTTTTCATAAGCTCAGCTGCACTATAAATGTGTTTTTTTGTTCAAGTGTTGATGTTAGAATGTTCAGATGCACATCATGCACTTGTATGTTTTTTATTTTATTTTTATATTGAAATGTTGAAGAGGAGATGTTGCAGTTGTTGCACAGTCATAAATGAAGCACTTTTTGCAGGAGATGTAGCAGATGTGGCACATAAATGAAGCACTTTTTTTGAAAAGTATACTACTTTTGCAATGTAGTTAAAGGGGAACTATCTTATAAATGGCCTTTTTCAGTGTTTAGCATTGTTTCCTAGCTATGTGGACTTATATTAATATGATCTATGTCTCTAATTCTCATATTGGCGCATTCTTCCAATTCTCCTCTCACAATATTCACCCTCACTGAACTGAGTCATCTGAAAATGTGCTGATTTGTGATGTCAGAGAGACACCGCTGCATGATAATCAGCTGAGTTTCCACACAGTTCTCACTGTGGTTGGAGCCCAGGCTCAAAACGGCTTAAGATCTTGAGGTAGAAAAATGCTGTTTTTGAGTACTTGATTAGAAATACAAAACAATGAATTAAAAAAAAAAAAAATTACAGAGGTGTTCCATAAACCCACAGGAATTGTGTAAAAGTGCCCAAATAGTGAAAGAAATAGTAAAATAGTTCCCCTTTAAATAAAAGTTGTGAAAATGTGGTTGCGTGTTGTGTCAAGTGTACATATATTCATAGCACGGGGAGGCGCCGTGGCAGTCCGGCCCCTGGCCCCTTGGGTTTCTGACAATGTGGCCCCCTGAACAATTTAGTTGAATAGCCCTGATATACATAGTCTGTCCACTATCTGGTGTCATTGCAATGCGTTTTCTATTCTTTCTTATACAGTAAAAAGGGGGAAGAACACTATATTCATATGACTTGTATTCTGCTTACAGCTTCGAAATTCCACTTGTTTCGTTTAACGTAAAGCCTTTTAAATATAATCAAAACGTTCCCGTGTTTCTGCGGTCTGCACAAAATAATAACGAGTTGAGCTTTATGATTTATGATGAATTGAAAATGGGGGACCCTGATGTAAACAAGACGAAAGTTGGTCTGCATCCCCAATTAACAATTGTATGTACTGAGCTGTACTGTACTGGACCCATTCTGCAATCTGTTAATACACTTTTCAATCAATCAAGCTACGCGGAGCGCAGTCAGTCAGTAGCCATGAGTCATTCATTCTGAGAGAAAGATCTATTATTCCAAATGCTATTTATAGGGTTTTGACCATAATTACACTACTGTTGCTATTTTACAATGAACTATAATGAACTACGGTTCGTACAGAACATGCCAGTGTTATTATGCACAGAAGCTCATTTCCTTGTTGTAATAATATATTCTACCACTGGGCGCCAGGTACGCCTGGTCTGACCTGTGCGTAGATGTAAGCACGGAGTCAAGTTCAAATCGAAATTGATGAATCCCACTCTTTGCTTAGAAATGATCGTACGCACAGGGTAAGCACAGATCTGTGCGTAGAACACGTTGATGAATGAGGGCCCAGGTGTGTCTCCATGACCTCATCATGTACCTACGGGAAACTGAAAGAGAACTCGGGGAGGCGCCTGAGAGGTCGGTTGTCACCCAATCCTCAGGTCCGCTTCTGACACCAATCGTTTGTCCACAGCGCCACAGTCCACGGCACCCAATCACATATCAATTAGTCAATAATGTCCAAATGTTCTGGGCACAGCTGTGGGAGAGACATCATGCAACACATAGTGCAAGAGGTTCATAGTTGCGTCTCAGTTACGCAGTAATCCAAGGCACTTATTTACAAGTTATTTAAACAGTTATTATAATCCATGGGGTATATTCCAACAGTCCTGCTATTTTAAGGTGTAGCAGTCACCAAAATAAAAGCGATGCCATGAGGAAAGTTACAGTATTGCAGGCAGGGAGAGGGGGTCGAATGAGGAGCAGTGTCCTGTCAACCTGTGACACCCGCTTAACCGGAACACGATTGAGAGGAAATCCACCTGGACTCGTCTCCACAGGTTCCCAACACAGAAACACAGCAGGCCAACAGATGAAGGTATAACAGAGGTATATGTTTATTTGGAAATGTATTACAGTGCAGAAAAACAAAATATAATAGGGGTATGGGGTAGGAAATCTCCTTTCTACAATCCACTTGCCAGCAGCCGAATCTGGTGCGGATACGGTGAGGGGACACCTCACGTGGCAGCAGCCCGCCGGTGGAATGGGGCGATACCCTGACCTACCAGCACTGAGCGAGAGAATAGGGGAGCCAAGATGGCAGCACGTACAAACAGTTGCCTCGCCGAAATGCCGGAATCTACACACACAATTATTTAACGCCAAACTGGCCACACAGGAAAAGGAACAAGTGCAAAGCAGCATCCACAAAGGTGGATCTAATACTACCTCGATACTCACTCATGTTCGGTACAAGGAGCCACATGAGTGCACTGCTGCTACAGCCAGGAGGCGTGTAGCTTTATGCCAAGCAAGCAGTGCAAAAACTTACCGTAGTGGCATGCAGTAATGCGCCTTTCATTTTCCGCCGCCCAGCGCCCAGGTCGCGCGGAAATAGGCTGTCTATTGCCATTCTCTTTGACAAACTCTAACCTTAACCAGCTCCTTAACAACGCCTAAACTTAACCGTTCTAACCTTAACCAACTCCGAAACCATGCCTAACCTTAACCATAGAAATTATATTGCCATTCTCTTTGACAAACTCTAACCTTAACCAGCTCCTTAACAGCGCCTAAACTTAACCGTTCTAACCTTAACCAACTCCGAAACAATGCCTAACCTTAATCGGCGAAAGAATACACGTTAAAAAAAAATCACGTTAAAAAATATTTTCGATGGGATTCGAACTCGCCAGCAAACAAGCCATAGGATCCACAGCCATGTGTCCTAGCCAATTGAGCTATTGCTAGATACTGAATTTAGGGGCGGTGACTTATATATATTGAGCTCCGCTCGTGTCGCATGCGCGGGCACCTCGCGCGAGCACGCCGGCGCACGCACGCACCTGAGCGAGCACGCCGCCGCCGGTGCACGCACGGTAGCATTTGTCTGAAAAGAAGGGCGCTTTACCGCACTAGCGTGCGGTGACGAATGCGGAAGCATTTTTGCACTGCTTGCTTGGCATTAACGTACAGGCAGCCAGGAGAGACATCCCCACCACCCTGATGCCCACCGTGTGAACCCAGCATGCAGGCACTGGGGGGGCAGGGGGACATGCTAGGAAGTAAGAGAATCCACTTAGCCAGAAACTTACCCATCTACATTATAAAACACATACATGGGATGAGGGAAAGGGACAAACACGAGGGATACAGCTTATAGGGAGAAAGGCAAGAAAAGAGAAAAGGTAAAAGATAATGCTGCTGCACTGGGAGGTAGAGCCCTGCACCAAACACTCACTGGCAGTAAAAACCCATTTGTTTCTATACAAGAATATCATTTTTACTTTCACGTTTTTTTGAAAATTATTACATTATAGTGGTTAGTATATTATCTAACCAAATTCCCAAATATTTATAAGATTCTACTATTTATATTTGAGAACCCCAACGTCTATGCTCAAAGTCTATGAATATTAATATTAACAGTATTGCTCACACAAAACCTTGAAAATAAAATACAATTTGTTTGAACAGAATTTAAGATAAACGTGTGATTAACTCTTTCTCTGCCACGCTGGCCGCGCATCCTGTGGTCAGCAGGCCAGCTTTTCGTGACTGCTTTCGCGATAATTCATGATCTTTGCGGAGCTATTTGTATATTCTATATTATAGCTATGGGGAAAATGGTATGGCTCTATTGACCGACACTATTTGCAGTACAACATGTAAAAAGGTGTTTGTTTCTACACACTGTAGTTTGTAGTTTATTACACGCTGAACATCACCCATTTCCGAAAGAATCCAGTCTTTTTCCATAGATTGCGAGATAGAAAGCTTTATGTGCAATAAGCCCGAATCATTCTGGTTGATTCCCTGAACTCCCCAATCAGGTATATAACATGTGGGGGGGGGGGGGGGGTAGTCTTACCTTGAAAATCCGATCATTAGAAAAAGCCTTGTTTATGACTGGTACAGCAAGCCACTGTGATCGTTACATAAACATGTTCCACGTTCAGTAAAATACACATAGGGGGTTCTTACCTTAGCCAGAAGGTAATCCAAAAAGAAGAATTCGAATGATCCCATTGGCGATCACGATTACAAGTTTATATGTAATTACACGTTGTTTACTGGACACTAGGTTTCGCATATTCTTGGTATCTAGGGACATCTATGGACCTCAATGAATATATTCCCAGTGTCAGAAATATTGTGTCTATTACTAGGGTTGCTTAAATTGTGATGAAACAAAGGAGAATATGAATTATGACATATGACATGAAGAACTGCCACTGAGCTCCTTCAGTACCTTCTTGAGATCACGTGTCCAAAAAATCTAAGGAAATTAATAAAGGGAAGATGATTAAACAGAAGGTTTTGTAGATACAGTACTGTTAGGGTTTGTAACCGACCCCAAGCGCAACGGCACAGAGAGAGTTGTTTCAGAGTTAGCCAAAGCAAGGGCGTGTTTATTCTCAGAGTTACAAGATAGAATTAGGTTGAGCAACAGAACAAACAGGGAATCTGGCATGTGAAGAATGTTGCGGCTCTGCAGATTCTCCCAGTAGGTGGTGGTGAGGAATTAGCTTGTGACGTCTGAGCCGCTCTGCAGATCCTCCCAGCATACACTCCAGGTGGAAACGGAGGGAGAGAGAGAAATCCCAGTTAGCCCAGCGCACAACAGAAACAGAGAGGTGACTGATCCAAATAAATATCCAAGTGACTTGATCTTCGGTGTGATACACACAGTTAGCAGAGTCCAGAGAAAAAACAATACGGTAATCCAAAGTGTAAATCCAACAACAAAAATTAGGTGAGAACAGTATAACAGTAGTGAAAAATCAACATGCACTCTCTCAAAAAATATTGTTGTGCTGGGAATTGCTCCCCTTAATTGTCATCAGATGAAAAAATTTACAATTCCCGCACTCACTTTTTCTCTGCTTTTATTGTCGTCAACGTTTCGGCTATTCAGCCTTCATCAGGACAGTGGCAGTATAACAAAAACGGGATCTCTTCGGTGTTTCACAAACACACAAAAAACGGGTGATCCAAAAAGAACTGTTTCCAAAAACTCACCAGAGCGCAACGCGTAAAGCGGGCAGATAAACGAGGCGCAGCTTCGTACGGGGAATCAGGTTCTCCACAGGGATACTTCACGAAAGTCCTGGGGAGCAACAGACAGGGAACAGCGACGGGAAAGACAGGCAGATGCAGGGAATATTCAAAACGATCCAACATCGATACTAGGGGAATCAGGGTATATAAAGCCACAGGGCGCTGATGACAAGCTGTGACAGCTGCGGGATGAAATTGATCATTGCTCCAGAAGCGTGTGGTGGGAAGAGCACCAATCAACACGGCATCTTACAGGAAAGAAGCGTGTGGCGGGGAATGCAATTAATTAACAAAATACCTTAAAGGAACGGAGCGAGTGGGTGGGGAGCGGACCAAACCTCACAAGTACTGAATTCTCCCATCCGGACCAATGCAATTTGAAATATTATTATAGAATATAGAATAGCAGGCCTATAAATGACCTTATTATAGCCAATTCGCACATTTATGGATTGGGCCAAATATTTTCTTTCAAATTTGGATTTAGTATCACCAGGCGTGCATGAAGAACAGAGAATGAAATCTACTGTATGTACAGTCGGTTTTTTATTCTTGCAAGAGCTCTGCCATTTTGAAACTGATTTCAAATCAGATGGTTGCTAAATGCTCAAAATAGGGGAGACAAACTAACTGCGCTCCAATATATGCCAATAACGTTCAGGGTGGCATCACTCCTGACCTAGTGTGTCTAGACAATATACTACTACATGTATCACAAAATGTAAAAATGTTAGAACTGAGAACACTACAATATAACTGAGAACACTACAATAGAACCTAGAACACTACAACAGAACTTTACAACAGAACTTCTTCTTTCGTGTAACATCAGAGGTCCAACTCCGTATCTTGTAGCCATGCCCTTATCTCTGGTCCCACGTCAAAGAGGCTGGCTTCCAAGGGTGGTCTGTATAGGGGGCAGAGGGTGGTCTGTATAGGGGGCAGAGGGTGGTCTGTATAGGGGGCAGAGGGTGGTCTGTATAGGGGGCAGAGGGTGGTCTGTATAGGGGGCAGGTGGTCAGGATATGCTCAACAGTCTGCTCAGGGTCTCCACACTCACATGCAGCGCTGTCTGCCAGGCCCCACTTCTTTAATGATGCTTTGAAGCGACCGTCCCCAGTTCTTAAACGGTTCAGCAGAACCCATTGCCGGCGTGGAAGATCGTTTCCTGTGGCGCCATCTACTGGATCCCAGATGTAGTGGTGGATGCGGGTTGGCCCAGCGCTCTCCCACTCTCTCTTCCAGGCTGCCGCCAGCCATCCATTTCTGAATAGGTCCTCAGTGGTGGAACGGAGCATCTCTTGTGCCACCTTGTTGTAGGGGTGGCGGGACTTGAGTCTGCTCAGAGGTGCTGCTGTTGTTGTGGTGTTGTGTAGGGTGTGCCAGTCATGCTTCACTGCTTTCCTTGCTAGGGCGAGAGTGGCAGCCTCTCGTCGTAGGCCAGCTGGTGCGATTCCTGCAAGGACTGGCAGCAGGAAGACGGGTGTAGACTTCAGGCATCCAGTGATGATCCGGAGGGCGTTGTTAGTAGCCGCATCGACCTTTTTCACACTACAATAGAACTGACAACACTACAATAGAACTGAGAACACTACAATAGAACTGGGAACACTACAATAGAACTGAGAACACGACAATAGAACTGAGAACACTACAACAGAACTGAGAACACTACAATAGAACTGACAACACTACAATAGAACTGACAACACTACAATAGAACTGAGAACACTACAATAGAACTGAGAACACTACTATAGAACTGAGAACACTACAATAGAACTGAGAACACTACTATAGAACGTAGAACACTACAATAGAACTGAGAACACTACAATAGAACTGAGAACACGACAATAGAACTGAGAACACGACAATATAACTGAGAACACTACAATAGAACTGAGAGCACTACAATATAACTGAGAATACTACAATAGAACTGAGAACACTACTATAGAACTGAGAACACTACAATAAAACTGAGAACACTACTATAGAACTGAGAACACTACAATAGAACTGAGAACACTACAATATAACTGAGAACACTACTATAGAACTGAGAACACTACAATAGAACTGAGAACACTACAATAAAACTGAGAACATTACAATATAACTGAGAACACTACAATATAACTGAGAACACTACAATATAACTGAGAACACTACTATAGAACTGAGAACACTACTATAGAACTGAGAACACTACTATAGAACTGAGAACACTACCAGCGTGGATCTGTAATAGCTGTGACCAGCATGCATTCACACCCTCACACAAACACTTGACCTCCAGGCCAAACAGCCTCCTGGTTTCACTAGTGGCCGCTAGAGGTGGGGACACTTTAATGGACCAACCGACTAAGAGAACGAGCTATAGAGCTGCTGGTCGCAGTTAATAAAGTTAATGTACAAAAGAACTTACTACCTCTACGCGCTCTCCAGACTCCACGACGAGGTAAACAAACTCCAAGCAGCGAACGTTAACGCCGCCATTGTAGTAGTAGGTGATTTCAATAGCGCCAATCTGAGAAAGGTTTTGCCTGACTTCTATCAGCATGTGACTTGTAACACCAGAGGCGGTAACATTTTAGACCACTGTTACACGCAATTCAAGGGTGGATACAAGTCTCAGGCTGCTAGTGGCTTTGGAAAATCTGATCATGCGGCCATCTTTCTTTCTCCAAAGTACAAATAAAAAATCAAGAGCACACCTGCAGTCTCGCGAGAGGTGCAGAAATGGGATGTGGAGTCAGAGGAGATGCTACAGGCTGCGCTTGAGTGCACAGACTGGAGCATGTTCCGCGACACAGATAACATTAATGTCTACATGGAGACAGTGCTGGACTTTGTTTGTACTTTGGTGGAAGAAACAATCCCCACTACCACAATTAAAGTTTACCCAAATCAAAAACCCTGGGTAGACAAATCCGTCCGTGAAGCTCTGAAAGCGCGCACCAAAGCATACAACGACGGCCTGGTGGCAGGCAACATGAATGACCACAAGGTGGCGCGATACAATGTAAGGAGGACAGTAATAGAGGCAAAACGGCGCTACAGGGATAAAATTTAACTCCAGTTTGAACAGGCTGACTCCAGAGCTATGTGACAGGGGCTCAAAACAATGACAGACTACAAAGGCACCTCCCTCAAACTGAACAATGACATCTCCTTAGCAAATGACCTCAATACCTTCTATGTGAGGTTTGATGCTGGTAATAACAACACCAGCCCACAAGCCACTGCAAGGGGGGGGGGGGTCTGCTGCTGATGGAGACTCAGTGTTCAGGGTAACAGAGCATGAGGTGAGGCGGACCTTTAAAAGAGTGAATATCAGGAAGGCAGCAGGACCGGACGGTATCCCCGGCCGCGTCCTAAAAGTCTGTGCCGACCAACTGGCCCCGGTATTCACTGACATATTTAACCTGTCCTTAGAACAGGCTGTCATCCCCACCTGCCTGAAGAAGTCCACTATTATCCCTGTACCCAAAAAATCCAAGCCTGCTTGCCTCAACGACTACCGCCCTGTAGCTCTCACCTCCATAGCCATGAAGTGCTTTGAGTAGCTAGTGAAGGGCTACATCTGCTCCTCCCTCCCCATCAACCTGGACCCCCTGCAATTTGCATACCGCCCCAACAGGTCCACGGAGGACGCCATAGCCCATGTGCTGCACACAGCAGCATCACACCTGGACAAGAGGAAGGGGAACTATGTGAGAATGCTATTCATCGACTACAGCTCGGCATTCAATACCATAGTCCCCTCCAAACTCATAGCCAAGCTCAGGGACCTGGGCTTGAACTATGACCTCTGCCAGTGGGTCTTGGACTTCCTGACGGGCAGACCCCAGGTGGTGAGAGCAGGCAACTGCACCTCCTCATCCATCACCCTCAACATAGGGGCCCCCCAGGGCTGTGTTCTGAGTCCCCTCCTCTACTCCCTGTACACACACGACTGTGTGGCTCAGAGGAGTAGCAACACAATCATCAAATTTGCTGACGACACAGTAGTGGTGGGCCTGATCTCTGCAAACGACGAGAGGGCCTACCTGGAAGAGGTCAAGGTCCTGGCGGGATGGTGCCAGGAAAACAGCCTCTCCCTGAACGTCAGCAAAACAAAGGAGATGATTGTGGACTTCAGGAGGTCGGGGGTCAAGGACTACAGCCCCCTCAGCATCGACGGGGCACCGGTTGAGAGAGTGAACAGCTTTAAGTACCTCGGAGCCCACATATCCGAGGACTTGACATGGACCACACACATTGACAGTGTTGTGAAGAAGGCACGACAACGCCTCTACTTCCTCAGGCGCCTAAGGAAGTTCCAAGTCAGTCAGAAGATCCTTAAGAACTTCTACTCATGTACAATAGAGAGCATCCTGACTGGCAACATCACCTCCTGGTTTGGGAATAGCACTGCACAAGACCGAAGCAGACTACAAAGAGTGACACGTTCAGCCGAACGCACAATTGGAGGGGGGCTCCCCACCCTCCAGAACATTTACAACAAGCGGTGCAGGGGCAAGGCTAAGAGAATCATTAAGGACTCCAGCCACCCGAACAACTGCCTCTTTGAACTGCTGCGGTCAGGCAAGCGATACCGGAGTCTCAAGGCGAGCACAGAAAGACTCAGAAAAAGCTTCTATCCCCAGGCCATCAGGCTGCTCAACGAACAATGAACACTACACAACAACCATCAAACGCACATAGCACACACATCCACACGTGCACACTCACTTTAAACAAACACACTGTAGCACCCACTCCCCACACTTTATATTTATTGATAAAGGATTTGCACTAAAACTCGTACACCTACTGTAAATTGTACCTAAATTGTACCTCATCCCATTTCTGCTTGGCACTATATAGTATTGTGTATTAGTACACTGCATAGTATATGTATATTATATGGTAACTCAGTTACGTCTATTCTGCATCGAACATTGTACATATGTCTATACTGAACACTAATTTACATGCTATACTATGTTATTTTATTTCATACTTATCTTGTCTTGCACAGTCTCTGGAGCGTAACAGTAAGAAGCATTTTGTATAAAAGTATTCTGTACTTCTGTATGGCAACTATTAAAGAAACTTGAAACTTGAACTTGAAACTACCTGAAGACCCACCAGCTACAATACAGCCAGAGCCCCAGTTAAAGTGCCTGGCAGACCCATTACATGACGAGCCTTCTATTACCTGCCCTGTTCTTGTGAGATGTCCCCATAGGACTACAGCAGTCACCACACAAACCCCTTTAATCTGACACAATCTAAATACAGTTGAAAATAACAGAAGTCACAGTGATAATAACATTCCTCAGGCATCCAGCCAACCAGTCTATGCAGTGTTCAGAACATTGGTTTAAAACTAACATGAAGCAACTTGTGGTGACCTTTCAAAGTGGGGTAGCACTAGGACCCAGGAGCTAAGTCTATAAAGAGAGGCAGGAAGCTGACCTGGGCCTTTCTTCCTCCACTGAGACACACCTGAGAGAGCAGCTGAGACCAGCCTGTGTTTGGTGTTTGATTTGGTAGGCTCCCTTTTTAAAAAGATCTGTAAAGGCATGATTTTAATAGTGAAAATGTAGAGGCATGAAATATTTATTTTAGTCCATAGTATTCAATTAAAGATTAGTTAAATAATTGTTAACATGTGTTATTTGTTATTGTTATTGGTGTTGGTCTCTGGGGGAAATCTGGGGGGGGGTTTGGTTGGGGCCGTGGGGCCGGCGGCTGCTGGGTCCCGGGGGCGTCATTACTTTTACCAACCCATTTCCAGTTCCACGTTGCGTTCTGCGATCTGATTGGCCACTGACGTTTCTGGTCATGTGACATCTGCGCCAATCGTGTGACGCCTGTTTCTATCACCGGTTAGCATCTATTCTTATCCTAACGGATTTATGCTTCCGCGTTCGCGTTTTGCGCTCTGATTGGCCACTGACGTTTCTGGTTGCGCCAATCGTGTGACAGCAAGTTCTTTCGCCGGTTAAGCCTTAGACACTCTTTCGAAGTTGGTTAAGGTTAGAGTTTGTCTTAGAGCAGGGTGATAGAACGCCAGCCCTGATTCCAAACTCTAACCTTAACCAACTTCGAAAGAGTCGCCTAAGCTTAACCAGTGATAAACTAGGCGTTAGGTAGTTTGCAGGCTGTTCGAGGCGGAAATAGGTGCAGAAACAGGCGTCACGCGATTGGCGCACATGTCACATGACCAGAAACATCAGTGGCCAATCAGATCGCAGAACGCGAACGCGGAACTGGAAATGGGTTGGTAAAAGTATAGACGCGTCCCGGGGTCACATGCTTGTGCACACTGGGATGTTTCATGTTTGGTCATTGTATTTGGTGAATGGTCCGGGTGTATTCGGGCTGTTTGTGTTTTCCTTCGGTCATGACGTGCTTTATCAGGGGGTGTCGTGGATGGGGATGTTTGCGGACGACTCAGCCCTGCTGGTCTTTGACAAGAACAAGTTACAGGTTGAAAAAACCCTCAGCTCGGAACTAGGCAAAATCAGCATATGGCTCGCTGATAACAAACTATCATTACACATGGGCAAAACAGAGTCCATTCTCTTCGGTTCAAATAACAAACTCAGCAAGACCGACAGCTTCTCAGTTACAGTGGGTGACAATATTGTCACAAGGAAAGATGAAATTACCTACCTGGGTTCCATCCTAGAGGCTAATCTTTCCTGTGACAAAATGGCATCCAATGTAATAAAAAAAGTCAACCAACGAACTCGATTCTTGTACCGGATCTCCTCTCTGGTAAACAAGAATACCCTGAAGACTCTGGCAGGAGCACTCATTCAAGGGTACTACGACTATGCTTGCACCTCATGGTACCAAAGCACCTCAAAGGCACTAAAAACCAAATTACAAACATCTCAAAACAAACTAGTCAGACTACTACTTGACCTGACTCCTAGAACCCACCTCACCCCTGCCCACTTTGACAACCTAGGATGGCTTAGAGTAGATGACAGAGTACAGCAACTTGCAATGGGCCTGGTCTACAAGATACACTACACGACCAAGGTACCCATGTACATGTCAAAATACTTCCCAAAGGTCAGTGAATACCACGATCACAATATCAGAGGGAGCTCCACAAATCATGTTAAACCCAGATTCGGCTCAAACAAGGGACTAAACACGTTTCGCAATTATGCCACATCAATGTGGAACGCCCTACCCAAAGCTGTAAAGGAATGTGAATCACTACCCACTTTCAAAAACGCTCTAAAAGAACACTACGGGAGACTGCAATTCGAAACTGGCCCCTACAAATGTGCCCACCCCCTACCCAACCCCCCCCCCCCCCCCCCCCCCCCCCCCCTCCAATGTCCAATGTACATCCCCCCCCCCCCCCCCCCACCTACCCAACCTCCTCCAATGTACAGTTTCTACATCAAATGTATATACACTCTTTTCTGGACACTTTTTGTATCACAAACAGTACTGCATTTGCAAATCTGGTATGTCATAAATGTATAGATGTAGCAGTACTGTCTATCTGTATGTCGTGTGTCATATATGTTATGATGAATTGAAAATGGGGGACCCTGATGTAAACAAGACGAAAGTCTTTCTCTGGTCTGCATCCCCTTAACAATTGTATGTATTGAGCTGTACTGTACCCATTCTGCAATCTGTTAATAAAGTTTTCAATCAATCAATCAATCAATCAATCAATCAAAGTGATGTGTGGAGTATTTGGGGGACTGGAAGCCTAACCTTCACTCTACCACCAGGTGACAAATGAGGACCATCAGATATAAGGATGTCGGCACGGCAGGAGACTTTGATAAGATTCAGACCAAGTTATCCTACAATACATTTGAAGATCAGTGTTTAAAGTAACACTCCAATATTTTGGGAAATACACTTATTTGCCATCTTCCTCAGAGTCAGACAAGAATATGGATTTCATATCCGTGTGTGAATTTGGGAGTTGTTAGAAGTTGTATTTCTTCACTTTTTATTGAGCTAGGCTAGAGGCTAGCTGCTCCCTACTGCTTCCATTCATTGTGCTAAGCTAGGCTAGCGTGCACCTGTACCTCTCTCTTGGGCTACTAGACACACAGAGATGTAACTGATATCAATCTCCTTGTCTGACTCTGGGGAAGATGGCAAATAAGTGTATTTCCCAAAATGTTGATGTTATTTTAATATTTTATTTAGAAGTTTTCTCTCAGCATCCTGATCTAGGAAATGACTCATCGTGCAACTTTGAGCTGAATTAGATCAACCACTGTTCCTGAAATCATACATTTGTACACCCATCTTTTAGGTGAATATTTCTCTCACTGAAGTATACAGAACCGTGCAGCTCAATAAATTAGAATATTGTGGAACATTTGATTTATTTCAGTAATTAAAGGAGCAGGCAACACCCTAATCTTACAAAACTCCCCCCACTCTGGATGGCAATTAATTACACATAATAACATTCCAGCACCCTTATGACTATACACAGTATATCCCAAACAGATTACATAGACTTTCCCCCCCTTTTTGAACACCCCTTGAGTCTCTGGATTCTTTTGAGCGCGGGCCTTGACGTACTGTCCGCTGGGGCGGGGACTTCCTCAAAACAGTCGGACCAACTCTAATTTTGCCAACAGATGGCGCTCGAAGTGGAGTAAGTGTAAAATGAAGTGCAGTAAATGGGAGGTTTGCACAAAACACTGACTAACAAAGGAAATTTTTGGAGGATATGCTTTATTCTCTCAGAAACACTGACTCTCACAACAAACTTCATTGAACGTACAGAGAGAAAGAGGGAGATAGAAAGACAGGTTCAGTCCCCCCCCCCCCCCCCCTTTCCTCACTATTGGAACTCCACAACTAATTTCTCCTGTGTCTGTGAGCTATTTCGCTTAGCATAGTTAGTTACGTTTTTTACCGCAACGTGGGCATACAGGAATGGAATGTCGAGGATGTAAAGCATGTTAGATGCATTTATTAGACCCGTTGCTCGCAGAGTTTACATGGAAACAGCTCGACTCGCAAGAGGAGTTGTCACGGGCTGTCATAGCTTTTAAAATTGAAGGTGAATGAATGAATGAATGAAAACTTTATTAACAGATTGCAGAATGGGTACAGTGCAGTACAGCTCAATACATACAATTGTTAAGGGGATGCAGACCAGAGAAAGACTTTCGTCTTGTTTACACCAGGGTCCCCCATTTCCAATTCATCGTAACATATATGACATACATGACATACAGATAGACAGTACTGCTACATCTATACATTTATGACATACCAGATTTGCAATTACAGTACTGTATTTGTGATACAAAAAGAGTCCAGAAAGAAAAGAGTATATACATTAGGCGTAGAAACTGTACATTGGATTGGGTAGGTGGGGGTGGGACTGTACATTGGAGGTGGTTGGGGGGGGGGGGGGGGGGGTGGGTAGGAGTGGGGGGGGGGGGTTGGGTAGGAGTGGGGGGGGGGGGGGTTGGGTAGGAGGGGTGGGTGGGGACTGTACATTGGAGGTGGTTGGGTGGGTGGGTGGGGGGGGGGTGGGTAGGAGGGGTGGGTGGGGGACACTGTACAACTGTACAAACAACACTGTACATTGGATTATTGACAAGACCATACTTGGTAATTTACTGTACATTGGCGGGGGTTGTGTTCGGACATTTACAGGGGCCAGCTTCGAGTTGCAGTCTCCCTTAGGTGTTTTTTGAGAGTGTTTTTGAAAGTGGGTAGTGATTCACATTCCTTTACAGCTTTGGGTAGGGCGTTCCACATTGATGTGGCATAATTGCGAAACGTGTTCAGTCCCTTGTTTGAGCCGAATCTGGGTTTAACATGATTTGTGGAGCTCCCTCTGGTGTTGTGATCGTGGTATTCACTGACCTTTGGGAAGTATTTAGTCATGTACATGGGTACCTTGGTCGTGTAGTGTATCTTGTAGACCAGGCCCATTGCAAGTTGCTGTACTCTGTCGTCTACTCTAAGCCATCCTAGGTTGTCAAAGTGGGCAGGGGTGAGGTGGGTTCTAGGAGTAAGGTCAAGCAGTAGTCTGACCAGTTTGTTTTGAGATGTTTGTAATTTTGTTTTTAGCGCCTTTGAGGTGCTTTGGTACCATGAGGTGCAAGCATAGTCGTAGTACCCTTGAATGAGTGCTCCTGCTAGAGTCTTCAGGGTATTCTTGTTTACCAGTGAGGAGATCCGGTACAAGAAACGAGTTCGTTGGTTGACTTTTTTTATTACATTGGATGCCATTTTGTCACAGGAAAGATTTGCCTCTAGGATGGAACCCAGGTAGGTAATATCTTCTTTCCTTGTGACAATATTGTCACCCACTGTAACTGAGAAGCCGTCGGTCTTGCTGAGTTTGTTATTTGAACCGAAGAGAATGGACTCTGTTTTGCCCATGTGTAATGATAGTTTGTTATCAGCGAGCCATATGCAGATTTTGCTTAGTTCTGAGCTGAGGGTTTTTTCAACCTGTAATTTGTTCTTGTCAGAGACCAGCAGGGCTGAGTCGTCCGCAAACAGGAACAAGTTGCAGTCACAAGCTGACGACATGTCATTTGCATAAATTAGGAACAGTAGCGGACCTAGTATGCTTCCTTGTGGAACACCACAGTTTACTGTGAGGGGGGGGGGTATTGGGCTCAGCCCCTCTCTTCCAGCTTTTGATTTGATTTGATTTGATTTTTATTTGTCTCGAACATAGAAACATAAAACAAGTTTAAAAAACAAAAAGGTAAATAGTCAAAGAATATTTCCATACAATAAGTGTTCGAGAAGGAACAGGGCGAAGTAACAACTTTTCAAGCCCTGCCCCTTCCTTACAATATTTGACATTATAATTTAATAATAAAAATAAAAATAATATAACAAATAATAAAAAATAAAATAAAAGTACAGTTTTTTATATATCCAAATATCCAAATGAGAACAAATAATAGGCAGTCACATTACTGCTCAAGCTCCTCTCTCTTATATGTGTCCATAAGTGCTTGTTTATAGCTACCTTTAAATGTATTGATATTTTTACTTAATTTTATACTCATCCAGACCGCGTAATTTCTTTTCCTAGCCACATTTCTGGCAAGACGCTCTCTGATTGGCCGACGCCTGCTTCTACACTGGTTAAGCTTAGGCACTATTTCGAAGTTGGGGTTAGAGTTTGTCTTAGAGCATGGCGATAGAACGCCAGGTAGTTTGCAGGCTGTTCGACGCGGAAATGGGCAAAGACACAGCTCGTCACACGATTGGGCAAACGCGTCAGAGAGCGTCAATCAGTGGCCAATCAGAGAGCGTCTGCCAGAAATGCGGCTAGGAAAAAAATAACGCATCCAGACCATTTCAGAGTGATACCCCACAAACTGCAATGCACATACTTTTAAGAGTTGTACGTACCGTAGGTTGCTTTAAAGCTAATGTCCCTCTAAAATTATAAACACTCTCTCTAGCCATGAATTTTTTTTGAATGTTGCTTGGTCATTTGTTTTTTATTGCCAGAAACATAATTTGTGCAGATTTGAATTTGATTAAGTCCATGAATTTTTATGTTTGACTCCTTACAAACAGACTATTTGTGTGATCTAAATATCTACCATGATGTACTATCCGTATGGCTCTTTTTTGCAGTGTGCATATCTTTTGTAAGTTGCTTTTATAAGTATTTCCCCAGGTTTCAACTAGGGGTGGGACGATACATCGATCCAGATCGATACATCGATGTAATTATCAACAATCGAATCGGATCGATGCGATGTAATAAGATCGATTCATATCGATACTCTTATTTTGAAAATCCTGTGGCGAGTCTCATATCCGCCCAAGAACAACAGCAGTAGCTCCGTGTGTGTAGACGTTACAGCATAGCATTCTCCCTTTCTGTGTGTGTGTGTGCGCGCGTCTTTGGAAAGACCAGATGAGGTCAGAGGAGTTTGATGTTTAAATGTTATTTAAACATAAACAATATAATACATAATAAATGTAGGCCTGGCCTATACATGATCATGCAACATCAACAAATTGTTGTAGGAACGGTTTGGGAGAGGGAGGTTGTGAGTTTTGAGTTCCAAAAAATGTAGCTTAAAGTTTAAAGCTCAATATATAAAAACGTGGCACTTTACAGTGAACAGGAGGTCTATTTGTATTAAAAACAATAGATTGATTTTCCTTTAAATGTCTGGAAGAGCTCAAAAATACAAATGTCAAATGATATTTTCATTACCTTTTTTTTGTTGATCTAAATGTTACTGATTGTGTTAAATGGGCATATGATATCATCTCATATCGATCGCAGGCACCTGAATCTAATCGTATCGTATTGTATTGTGAGAGACTTTGTGATATTGGCAAATATCGTATCGTTGTCCAAAGAATCTATATCGTATCGTATCATGATGAAACTGGTGATTCCCACCCCTAGTTTCAACTAGGGATGCCCCGATCGATCGGCCAGCGATCAGTATCGGCCGATATTCAGTATAAATATGAGATCGGTGAATTCTGATAATGCTTTATTTTCGCCGATCGTGAAAACCGATCGAAGACATGCACGGAAAACATGATCCAATTCTTAGCGGAGTTCTCACGTGTGATTTTTTTTCCGTAGCCTTTGTTTGCGAAGACACTCTCTGATTGGCTAGCCGCATACAGCGAAGACCCTCTCTGATTGGTTTAGCGCCGAAGGGTCTCTTCCACCTATTCAACAACAATTGATATGTTGTTCACTAACCCTAACCTTAACCTTAACCCTAACCTAGTGTTCTCAGTTCTGTTGTAGTGTTTCAGTTATGTTGTAGTGTTTCAGTTATGTTGTAGTGTTCCCAGTTCTATTGTAGTGTTGTCAGTTCTATTGTAGTGTGAAAAAGGTCGATGAGGCTACTAACAACGCCCTCCGGATCATCACTGGATGCCTGAAGTCTACACCCGTCTTCCTGCTGCCAGTCCTTGCAGGAATCGCACCAGCTGGCCTACGACGAGATGCTGCCACTCTCGCCCTAGCAAGGAAAGCAGTGAAGCATGACTGGCACACCCTACACAACACCACAACAACAGCAGCACCTCTGAGCAGACTCAAGTCCCGCCACCCCTACAACAAGGTGGCACAAGAGATGCTCCGTTCCACCACTGAGGACCTATCCAGAAATGGATGGCTGGCGGCAGCCTGGAAGAGAGAGTGGGAGAGCGCTGGGCCAACCCGCATCCACCACTACATCTGGGATCCAGTAGATGGCGCCACAGGAAACGATCTTCCACGCCGGCAATGGGTTCTGCTGAACCGTTTAAGAACTGGGGTCGGTCGCTTCAAAGCATCATTAAAGAAGTGGGGCCTGGCAGACAGCGCTGCATGTGAGTGTGGAGACCCTGAGCAGACTGTTGAGCATATCCTGACCACCTGCCCCCTATACAGACCACCCTCTGCCCCCTATACAGACCACCCTCTGCCCCCTATACAGACCACCCTCTGCCCCCATATACAGACCACCCTCTGCCCCCTATACAGACCACCCTCTGCCCCCTATACAGACCACCCTCTGCCCCCTATACAGACCACCCTCTGCCCCCTATACAGACCACCCTCTGCCCCCTATACAGACCACCCTCTGCCCCCTATACAGACCACCCTTGGAAGCCAGCCTCTTTGACGTGGGACCAGAGATAAGGGCATGGCTACAAGATACAGAGTTGGACCTCTGATGTTACACGAAAGAAGTTCTGTTGTAAAATTCTGTTGTAGTGTTCTAGGTTCTATTGTAGTGTTCTCAGTTATATTGTAGTGTTCTCAGTTCTAACATTTTTACATTTTGTGATACATGTAGTAGTATATTGTCTAGACACACTAGGTCAGGAGTGATGCCACCCTGAACGTTATTGGCATATATTGGAGTGTAGTTAGTTTGTCTCCCCTATTTTGAGCATTTAGCAACCATCTGATTTGAAATCAGTTTCAAAATGGCGGAGCTCTTGCAAGAATAAAAAACGTACTGTACAATAACCCTAACCCTAACTGTAACTGAGGGGTTACAATACCCTGACTGTATTAAAGATTGTGATAGATTAAACCACTGCTAGGTATGTACTTTAATTACTGGCCAGACAGTACATCGAATATAGATGGTGAACACTCATAATAACACGGCATTGACAAAGAAATAGTATTTGAGGGTATTTTATTATTATGCAACATTAGGTTACAGAATGAGAATTAGGGTTGCGCTTGTATGGCGAAGAATATGCATAAAGTCAGTCAGTAGCATGAGTCACTGGGAATAGCAGGATTCCTACGATGGGTACTAGGTTGACGCCACCTGGCGTATAATAGCAATTATAGAAGGCAACGCTGGTACCGCCTGGAGACACTGGGTTCCTCCCAGGGTTGTAAGGCCTGGAGGATAGAGGAATGTTCGGATACTCAGTCTGATTCAATGAAGAATAAAGGGACTGCACGTACAGAAGTCAGTCCTTGTAAATCCAACGATCAGCAGCAAAAGCAATAACTGTAATCCAATGCTCGATAGCAAACGATGACAGCTAGCCAGCCTCTGTCCATGAGGCCAGCCCGAGTGTAATCCTCACAAGGTTAAATCCCAAACGATAGTGGAAATCAACGAGGCTCTTCTCCGGGTAACACGTTCCAAATCAATATAATCCAACCAGTAATGGTTCTGCAATCGCCGCCGCTGGTTCTCCTGTGCACATGTCCAACGGTTCTCCGACTAGGCCTCCTCGGGTGCTGGCGACGTATTTAGGCCACACACCCTGGCTAAGGTTCACTAGCTAAATACGAACAAACCGTTAGGTAATGCTACACACGAACGAACTGTGGTTGCACGATATACAATAAATGAACGACTATTTACTTCACATTAAACTAGGTCGAACTTGACGTTACTGCATTAAACTCTGACACTTTACTATTCTATTCGCACGTGGCTCTCAACGCTCTGTTAGACGCACGGTTGCTCACTTCACTGTTACCGACACAGACAGACTTTAGACGAACTGCTGCTATGCGCACCTGCGCCGTATATATACTTAAGTGATTATCTAGTCCCAAACCTCAGTTCTTGTCTGGAATCAATACGCTGTCTCCGGGCATGTTTCGACATGCCTGAGCTTGTCTTTGAACCTGACGTTGGGGGCTTGCGGGCTGGCACCTAGGGCGCTATCCAATCAGGAGAGCGAATATTACTATGGTTCGAACGCAGGTAAAGGGATATACCGTGTATATATAAATAATATACAATGTATATAAAACAATAAATGTAGATTCTCAGCTTTAATCTGGCCCTTCACAACAGCCGCCTCCTAATTAGTCCGCACCTAATTAGTTAAGGGAGACAGATTAATAGTCCAGTCAACTGCTCAATATCTGTTGTGAGGAGTAGGGCAATCTACAAAGTCAGTGGGTCATGATCGTCATCAGGGGAGTCAAGGAGCCTCGGCAACTCTATCAGCCTTGCCACGGGTCGGGTGTAGGTCCGCCCTTGGACAATAACTTCTGCCGCTCTGACCTTCCCGTCGGCACCAGTGATCACTTTGCTTACGCGGCCAGCCGGCCACATAGCTCGGGGTAGTGACTGGTCTATGATCATAACGACTGTGTCTACTTGTAAGTTGTCTCTGTCCTTTACCCACTTCTGACGGGTTTGGAGGGACGGTAGGTAGTGGAGGAGGAAACTGTTCCAAAACTGGTCAGCCAATATTTGACTGTACCTCCACATTCTTCGGCCGTTCGCTTCTTCAGGTCTGTACACCGCCTGTGGAAGAGCAGGGTCCAGCCGCCCCATCAAGAGAGTGTTGGGGGTGACTGGGTCGACGTCTGCTACATCACTTGAGACGTAACCGAGGGGCTTTGAATTCAATACTCCCTCGATCTCCATGATGACTGTCGTGAGGACTTCTTCCGCCACGGTCTGGGCCCCAAGCACGGCATACAGAGCTGTCTTTATGGAACGTACTTCTCTTTCCCAGGTTCCCCCGAAGTGAGGGGCGTTCGGGGGGTTAAACTGGAATTCGACCTGAGAGGGAGCGAGGTGGGTCTTAAGGTCTGGGCCCATGGCCTGGAAGCTCTCTTTCAGTTCTCTTTCTCCGCCTTTGAAGTTTGTCCCTTGATCAGACAACAACGCAGACGGTTTTCCTTTTCTTGATATAAATCTCCGGAAGGACATGAGGAATGAATCCGTACTCATGGTCTGAAGGAGTTCTATATGTACTGCTCGGGTGGTCATGCACTTGTATACAATGCCCCACCTCTTCTCGGTCCCTCTTCCTTTCTTCACGTAGAGCGGGCCGAAGCAGTCCACGCCCGTGGAGTGAAAGGGCCTCTCGCCGAGTCGGAGGCGGCAGGGAGGCAGGTCGGCCATCATGGGTATACTGGGCTGTGCTCGCCACTTGCAACAGTCTAGACAGGTCCGCTGGAAACAACGTACTGCTTCTCTTCCTTGCAGTATCCAGTAACGACGTCGGATCTCAGCGAAAACTCTCTCTGCCCCAGCGTGGTGCACATCCTCGTCGTATTTCTTTATGATGAGCTCAGTGACCTTGTGTCGACTGTTGAGGATGATAGGATACTTGACGTCATCCGTTAAGTCCGGGGCCCGTCTCAGACGACCACCCACCCTGATGAGGCCATGGGTGTCGCGCTCAGGGGCCAAGTGGAGCAGTCTGCTGTCTGAAGGGATTGGCTTTGCTCCCTGCAGGCAGTCTAGCTCATCTGGAAACGAGTCTCTTTGGGCTCGCTGTAGCAGAAGGAGTTCTGCCTCTGCGTAGTTCGATGCGTCAATGTCTGTAGTGGGGGGGACCTCAGGGTGGTGCCACAAGAATGTTTTTATCTGCGCACTCTCAAAGGTTAGGCAGTCGTCTATGTTAGGATCAGTGGGGACTGGGATGTGCGTCAGCCCACAGAACATAGATTTCTTGATCTCTGCCTCCTCTTGACTAGCCTCCCGTGGGGTGGGGGTAGGCCACTCCTCCTCCGGGAGCTTGAGGAACTCAGGACCGTCACTGTAGATATTGGGACGTGTGAGGTCATCTAGGGACATCCCCTGTGTGATGACGTCGGCTGGGTTCTGTTTGGTGTCAACGTACCTCCAGCACGCTGATCCTACCAGGTCTTGAATCTCTGTGACTCTGACTCCCACGAAGACCTTGTATCTACAAGAATCAGACTGGATCCATGTGAGTACGGTCATGGAGTCTGACCACAAGATTGTTCTTTGCACCGTTATGGTGAGTTCACGTTGTATCAACGTGGCGAGTTGCGCGCCTACCAGAGCTGCGCAGAGCTCTAGACGCGGGATCGATTGTTGCTTGCGGGGGGCTATTCTTGAGCGAGCCAGGATGAAGGCTGTGTGTACTTCTCCTCCCTCCTCTCGGGCCCGCAAGTAAGCCACCGAACCGTAGGCTACTTCCGAGGTGTCACTGAAGACGTGCAGGTCCATCTGGCACGTCTCCAGCCGCACTGTGGGTGGGAAGTAGCTCCTGCGTATGTTCACATTTTGGAGCGAGCTGAGTTCTCTCTCCCACTCTCTCCAGGTGGAAGCTAGGTGGTCGGGTATGGGGTCGTCCCAGCCCTGTTCCTTGTCCCACAGCTCTCGCACAAGCATCTTCGCCCGAGTGGTGTAAGGTAGGATACACCCCAGCGGGTCGTATTGGCTTGCGAGTGTTCTGTATACGCTCCGTCTAGTGGTCGGTAGAGGGGTCGACCTTCCCTGCTCCGGGGTCAGGGGTGTGTGCTTGTAATGGAGCGAGTCTGTTTTGAAGCGCCAGACGAGGCCCAATGTCATTTCCTGTGCTTCACCTGGGGTGGTCGCCATCCAGGTCTCGCTGCTTGCTGCCTTTGTCTCTGGGGAGAGGCTGCGAAGTACTTGAGGGTCACTGCTGGCCCACTGCCTAAGATCGAAGCCGCCTTTGATCAGTGAGGCGCGGAGCTTGAGCAGGAGGGCTTCGGCTTCTTCTGGCGTCGAGATGCTTTGTAGACAGTTGTCCACGTAGAAACTCCTCTCTACGCTTTGTCTGACCTCCTCGTCAGCTTCAGGGTCTTCTGTCACATGTTTTTGTAGTGCGAACGTAGCACAGCATGGGCTGCATGTGGTGCCGAAGGGGAGGACCTCCCATTGGTAGATGGATGGTTGCTCATCGTTGATCCTCTCTCTCCATAGGAACCGCAGCAGGGGCTTGTCCTCCTCCACTAGTCGCACCTGCAGGAACATCCCTTTGATGTCGCCGCTGATGGCCACCTTGTCTTGGCGGAAACGCAGTAGTACGCCGAGGAGAGAGGGGCCAAGTGTCGGGCCGGGCAAGAGTTCTTTATTCAGGTTCTGTAGTCCGATCTGGTAGCTGCAGTTGAATACAATGCGGTTCTTGCCGTTGTGGTGGACCTTGTGGTGGGGCACGTACCAGGATTCAGTCGTCTGGTCGGCCTCTTGATTGTCAATTTTCTTGATATGTCCCGCTGTGATCAGTTTGTCGATCTCAGCGCGGTACACAGTGGCTTGAGTGGGGTCCTTGGCTAGACGCCGCTCGGTGTTCAGTAGATAGCGTTCGGTCGCTTCTTTTGAGGCGTGGAGGGTGGGCATCCCCTCTCGCCTCAAGAGTGGAGTTGCGTATCTCATCACTCCGTCAACCTCGACCCTCTTTGTCTTCTGCTCGAGGAGAGCTATGGCATAAGTGTCTTCCTTTGAGCGAACTAGTTTCTTTTCGTTCTTAAAGGGCATCGCGTCTAATGTCCATAGCCTCTCGACGTGCTGCAAGAGGGTGGTGTCTTCTTCGTTTATCCTCGTGTAGAGGCAGCGAGTGGCTGTCGGTCGGTTGGAAGACCCGGAGAGGGGGCCTTGTAGTGTCCAACCCAGGCGGGTCTTGACCGCTGCTGGACAGCCTCTGGGCCCGACGTGGACCTGGTCCGTTGGGACGATGAGGTGTGCGTGGTCGGATCCTATGAGCAGGGTCGGGGTGGCGTCGTCGATGAGCGGTATAGGTAGTTGACGTAGGTGCACGTATTTATCCGTCAGCTGTGTGATGGGGTAGGTATACCGTGACAGACCTATGTCGTGGCTGGTGAAGGCGTTAGTGATGCTATACCGCTTCTCGGGCTGCTCGACCGCTGCTATCGTGAAGGAGACATTTTCACCCTTTATGGTCTTTAGGTCTCTTCTAATGGTACGGATTGTCATTGTTTCTTCGGTACCCCGCAGACCCAGCTGGGCTGCGGCGGAAGCGAGGAGGAGAGTCTTTTCTGACCCATCATCTAGGACGGCGTAAGTGTCCATGACCTTGTCCTCGTAGCTTAGGAGCACTCGGACTACCTTCAAGAGCACTCGGGAGCTCCCGCTCTTTGCAGGGTCTATATACATGACATTCACTCTCGAGCTGCTTTGGGGTACGGGTCTCCTCTTGTTGCTGTCGTGCAGGACCTCCAAGTGGGCGCCGTCGCACTTGCTGCATCTTTTCTTTAGGCGGCACTCAGCTGCCATATGGCTGCGCGCGCAGCGGAAGCAGCGGCGGTTGGCTTTGATCCACTGACTCACCTCGTCAGCGGTCAGCTTCTTGATGGTGTCACATTGAGACAGCCAATGTTCATTTTCACAGTACTGGCATGCAATCTTCCACTTTCCCTTCACGTGGGGGGTGCTGTGGTTCTTGTGCTGCGGCACTGACTCGGCCTGGTGCATAACTGTCACTGACCGGCGGTTATCATTGAACCTCCGCGGTCCATCTCTAGGGCTAGAGCCACTCCACACGAATGTGTCCAGTCGTAGGCTGCTAACTTCCCTTGCGAGGAAAGCAGCCAGGTCTAGGAGGGATGGTTCTGGGCCGTTGGGGTCACGGTGGTCTTTCTGCCGCCGAAAACGCTCTTGGCGGGCTGGAGGGAGCTTCTCCAGTATCCGCTCCACGTTAGAATTTGCATACAGTTCATATCTCCCCTTCTCCTTTTGGGACCCCAGCATCCCCACGAGGGATTGTACCTTGATAGAGAGGTCATCCAGTGCTCTATTGTCTTTGGCTGGGGGGAGGCGGTCGATATCTCGTATTTCTTGGATCACGTAATCCCATATGCGTCCATAGCGCGCGTCGAGGGCCACCAGAGCAGCGGAGTATGGTGTGCTTGAGTTGGAATATGCCAGCGCTATGTTATGCGCTCTGGGCACCTTGAGATGCTTGAGGAGGATGGCATATTTGTACGACTCGTCGTGGACATCGGACATTATAGTCTCTAAACACATGCGTAATTCTGTGTACTGTGCTCTGTCCTCGCGCGTAAAGTCTGGGAACGTCAGTGTGCCAAGGTAAGACGCCATGGATGGCTGGGACACCGATGAGCATAGGGGGAGAGGCCTCCTGGGCGAGTCTCCCCGTACGGGTGGTCGTGGGTTAGTACTGGGTGGGTACCAGAGGCCGGGCCCCCAGGTGCTGTTCCTCGGTGCTGACTGTACATCAAACTCACCCTTGAGTTGGGTCGGGGGCTTGTAGTGCAGTGACTCTGGGCTGAGGTCGGGGCTGTACTGGGCCTTCTGGTCCAAAGTAGGTTCGTGCTGGTGGGCTTGATATCCCTCCTCTTCCTCCTCTAGGTCCTGGAGTCTTCTAGTTAATCTCTCGGCGACGTAGGCCGGTTCTTCCCGTTGGCTGGGTCTCGTATGGACCGGTCGGGGAGGGGGCTCGGAGACGTAGGCAGGTTCTTCCTGTTGGACGGGTCCCGTGTAGCTTTGTCGGGTAGGGGAAGGTGCCCTAGACCCTTGTCGTGATGATCTCCGGGAGCTCCGTGCGGAGAGAGGGGGTGTCGCCCTGGCGATCAATTGTTCTATCATCTGCGCCTGCAGCCGGTCGCGTTCTGCTTCGCGCTGTGCATTGGCGTGTTCTCGCAGGATGTTCTCTTCCGTCTGAAGGCGCCTCTCCTCCAGTCTGATGCGGTCGTACTCGCTCCGTTGTTGCGCCTGGAGGCGCTCTCGTTCCGCTGCAGAGTGTTCGCGCTCGCTTAGTTGTTGCGCCTGGAGGCGCTCTCGTTGTTCGCGCTCGCTTAGTTGTTGCGCCTGGAGGCGCTCTCGTTCCGCAGCAGAGTGTTCGCGCTCACTAAGGGCTTGTGCTTGGAGTTGCGCGTGGAGGCGCTCTCGTTCCGTTGCAGAGTGTTCGCGCTCACTAAGCGTCTTTGCTTGAAGCCGGTCGCGCTCGCCCTGGAGTCGGTCTCTTTCGGTTGAAGCTGTCAGCGTGGCGATCAAGGCTTGCGCCAGTCTCTGGTCCGCCTCGCTGGGGGATGACACTGACGGAGGTGATCGGGCGCTGACAGGGCTTGGTGGAGAGCTGTTCTCCTGGCGCGCTCCGAGGTCTATCTCTTGAGCGCGGTACTCTTCTCGTGGTTGCGCGCCGAGGGCTGTCTCGGGTACGCGCTCTTGGGTTGGTTGTGCACCGGGGTCTATCCCTGGAGCGCTTTCTTTATCCTGGAGCGCTCCGGGGTCTATCCCGGTGACGCTGTCTGGAGGTATAGTCACGTCATGTCCCGCTTGGTCCCCCCCGTGAGCTAAGTCAGTTTCGTTTGAACCCTCTGGGGTCTCTACTGGCAGGGCCGCCAAGTCGATAGGAGTGGGCATGCTTAAACTATCCGTTTTATCCGTATTTAACGTCCGTTTAGATAAGCTAGGGGGTAAAACGAAAGCGAAGTCCTCTAGATATGGAGGTGGCTGACGTTTGCGCTGCGGGCGTTCTAGCTTGGGGGAGCCGTTTGGAGAGTGTTCACCGCTGGCCATGTTAATATTAATATTATATTAAATATCACTGATACCATCCGGCTCGAAGGACCAATTGTAACTGAGGGGTTACAATACCCTGACTGTATTAAAGATTGTGATAGATTAAACCACTGCTAGGTATGTACTTTAATTACTGGCCAGACAGTACATCGAATATAGATGGTGAACACTCATAATAACACGGCATTGACAAAGAAATAGTATTTGAGGGTATTTTATTATTATGCAACATTAGGTTACAGAATGAGAATTAGGGTTGCGCTTGTATGGCGAAGAATATGCATAAAGTCAGTCAGTAGCATGAGTCACTGGGAATAGCAGGATTCCTACGATGGGTACTAGGTTGACGCCACCTGGCGTATAATAGCAATTATAGAAGGCAACGCTGGTACCGCCTGGAGACACTGGGTTCCTCCCAGGGTTGTAAGGCCTGGAGGATAGAGGAATGTTCGGATACTCAGTCTGATTCAATGAAGAATAAAGGGACTCCACGTACAGAAGTCAGTCCTTGTAAATCCAACGATCAGCAGCAAAAGCAATAACTGTAATCCAATGCTCGATAGCAAACGATGACAGCTAGCCAGCCTCTGTCCATGAGGCCAGCCCGAGTGTAATCCTCACGAGGTTAAATCCCAAACGATAGTGGAAATCAACGAGGCTCTTCTCCGGGTAACACGTTCCAAATCAATATAATCCAACCAGTAATGGTTCTGCAATCGCCGCCGCTGGTTCTCCTGTGCACATGTCCAACGGTTCTCCGACTAGGCCTCCTCAGGTGCTGGCGACGTATTTAGGCCACACACCCTGGCTAAGGTTCACTAGCTAAATACGAACGAACCGTTAGGTAATGCTACACACGAACGAACTGTGGTTGCACGATATACAATAAATGAACGACTATTTACTTCACATTAAACTAGGTCGAACTTGACGTTACTGCATTAAACTCTGACACTTTACTATTCTATTCACACGTGGCTCTCAACGCTCTGTTAGACGCACGGTTGCTCACTTCACTGTTACCGACACAGACAGACTTTAGACGAACTGCTGCTATGCGCACCTGCGCCGTATATATACTTAAGTGATTATCTAGTCCCAAACCTCAGTTCTTGTCTGGAATCAATACGCTGTCTCCGGGCATGTTTCGACATGCCTGAGCTTGTCTTTGAACCTGACGTTGGGGGCTTGCGGGCTGGCGCCTAGGGCGCTATCCAATCAGGAGAGCGAATATTACTATGGTTCGAACGCAGGTAAAGGGATATACCATGTATATATAAATAATATACAATGTATATAAAACAATAAATGTAGATTCTCAGCTTTAATCTGGCCCTTCACAACACTAACCCTAACCCAAATTGAACTCGGCCATTTGAAAGAAAATATTTGGCCCAATCCATAAATGTGCGAATTGGGTATAATAAGGTCATTTATAGGCCTGCTATTCTATATTCTATAATAATATTTCAAATTGCATTGGTCCGGATGGGAGAATTCAGTACTGTATCTACAAAACCTTCTGTTTAATCATCTTCCCTTTATTAATTTCCTTAGATTTTTTGGACACGTGATCTCAAGAAGGTACTGAAGGAGCTCAGTGGCAGTTCTTCATGTCATATGTCATAATTCATATTCTCCTTTGTTTCATCACAATTTAAGCAACCCTAGTAATAGACACAATATTTCTGACACTGGGAATATATTCATTGAGGTCCATAGATGTCCCTAGATACCAAGAATATGCAAAACCTAGTGTCCAGTAAACAACGTGTAATTACATATAAACTTGTAATCGTGATCGCCAATGGGATCATTAGACTTCTTCTTTTTGGATTACCTTCTGGCTAAGGTAAGAACGAAGGGTTATGTATATAACCCAGTTCTATGAGTTAAATGGTGCGCTCAGCACCTGTCTGCATATATCTCGCTTCAGCGTATATACACTGAATAAAAACTTCAACCATGTACCTTTACATGCCAGCATTCATCTGGCCACACCCCCATCTGCTTACCTACATAAGCAGGGGTGGGGCCACACACTCATCTCCTTCCCAACAAATTTCACCACAATGAAAAATCAAGGGCCGCAGCGGAGTCCAGGTGCTGAGCGCACCATTTAACTCATAGAACTGGGTTATATACATAACCCTTCGTTCTATGACGTTAATGGATTGTTCAGCACCGGTCTGCATGACAGGGCTGAGCGGGAGCCAGAGCCCTACAAATACACCCCGCTGAGGCCCCCCACAACCATCAGACCGGGGAGGACCGAGCCCCCCCGACCCTCCCTAATGGAGGATACCCCCCCTATTGGAGGTTCACGGGAGGGCGACGGATCCGACCGTGCGAAGAGGCACTCAAGCAACCCAACGCACAGGGTGAGCAGACCGTGGCTTGACCCCATGACTACACACACGCACAACCCGCATGCCACCCGGGAACGAACGGAAGGAACAACCTTGTTACTGCCCCCAGAAATCACGGGGTTAAGAGCAAGCCCAACCCCGTGGCAAGGCCGTAGCAGCGAAGGAAGACCCAGACCCACTGAAGGGACTGGATCCCCTGGAAAACGGGGGCCCGGAGAGGTCAATGACGCCAGGCATCAAGACCCCACCAGGTGGTCACTTAGTGACCCCGCCCCCCACATCGCCAGCGTATTCGGATAAGGCCCCTCAAAGAGCGGGCCCTTTCCCCCCAATAGCACACCGCCTGGCACACTGACCCTGCAGAACAGGCAGTCAACATGGCCGTAAGCACACAAAAAGGTTAACCAACGGAAGCAGGCAGCGCACCGGGGAAACCAGGCAACAGGCTGTAACCTGAGCCTGGAGCACTGCGGACGAGACAGGCGCCAAAGGAGTCAGCTGAAAACAGCCCCCCCGGCGGAAGGGGCGTATGCTGGCGTTGTTGCATGACAAAGCCTCCATTAAAAAAAAACACCCAGAGGGGTTGAGGCAGAGAAGGCTGACATGATTGGCAGACGTCATGAACGTGCAGGGGCACACTCAACCGGGTAACCCGGGAGTTGACACTGCTCCAACACACCAGGGAATCAACCACCCTCTTGGTACCGACGGTGGTTGTTCCTATAACCCCTCAAGAAAAAACTCCAAAACACACCTGCGGGTATACACTGGCTATACCGCAGTACAAGTGTTTCAGTTTTCAAACAAGGGTTATCCCAGGCCTACGGTATCAACGAAACTTTACTTCGGACCGGGCCCGGCAGCACGGGAAGCACAGGATTACCAGAGGAGGTCCAAGACCACCCCAACAGCCCTCTCTTCGCCACGCGTGAGAGAGGAGCGAAAATAATGGAGAACCAGCCCTAAGCACACCGCACTTGGTATTCCCAGGCGGTCTCCCAACCGAGTACTAACCAGGACCGAACCTGCTTTAGCTACCGAGATCGGACGAGATCGGGCGTGTACAGGTTGGTATGGCCGTAAGCCATTACGATAGTGCAGAGTACAACATGTACCCAACAAAGGGTCTCCATAGCTGTGACACCCGGACCGACCTGGCATTTTTCCCCCCGAAAAAAGCACAAGTCCCTCAGGGTACCAGAACAGCAGATCTGCATCCCCGGCGGACAACGGGTTAACTGACCTGGACCAGCGTGACCAGACCAGTCCCGTGTCCTAACCACGCCGACATGCCCACTCCAGAAGAGGGGGTAGGTATGCGTGTCGATCTAAAACATGAAAAGAGGGCGCCACCCAGACGGTCCCCATTTAGACCGTGCTCAGTGGCCCACCCCAAGGGCGTGAGACCCCTCTACCTATGTTCAGATCTATTCCGTTAACATCCCCCAGATATGAACGAGAATTCATCGAGACAACCTAGTAAACTGGCGCTCGGAAGAGACAAAACTCCATCCCAGTTGCCCTATAAAAACGCTGTTTTAACAAGCAACCAAGGCGCACTTAGCCCCTGTGTGATTCCTTAACAGAAACACACGAGCCAGCACTATGTATACGTCGAGACCCAAACACATCAATGGATAGTCTAACAAGACACCAAACATTGTTCCTCCAAGTCGCCTGGGAGAACGACACGGAGCCGTCGTGCTTCATGTACCATCCTCTTTTTATTCAAAAAAGAAAGAACACAGACTGACATGAATCCCTCGTGACGTAGCTGAGGGTAATTTTTTTTTACATTTTTACATCCCACCACCTTCCCATAGGGAGGAGACGGAAATCCCCAGAGAGACTTCCCACGCAAGCTGTATAGATTGAAAAGAATATATTGCAACATTGAGCTATGTAAAATTTGGATTAGGGCTCTCCGAGGAGGAGGCACTGAACCAATACACACTCAATAATCGAATTGAATCGAATACACACACAATAGAGCAGAACTCCTTTTTGAAGTTCTACTCACCTTGACAATCTGAGGAGGAGGCTCTGAACTCTGAGGAGGCTCCCTCACAGGGAAGGAGAGTAGCTAACTCACAGAAGGCCCAAGTAGGAGCTTCGTGAGGAGGAGCCCTGACCACTCCCTGAAACAGATCCATCATATGGACCTGAACAACTCACGGAAGTCTTACCAACAGAGACGCGCACAGTGACGTACTCTATGGCGGGGGAATTTCTGCGGTGCACACGCCCAATGTTCCAGGGCGTGGGACCAGGAAACTCCCCCCCCCCCCCCCCCCCCTCTTACCCTGTAACGTACCGAACAGCAACGTGACAGGAACCTTGAAGGACAGGAGGTTTTAACCCCTGCCCATCAAAAGGGGAGGAAAGGATTACCAGTTCACCCCTTTACGACCCCACACCCATGATACGATGTAATGACAAAAAAGAGCATGACACAGTCATAGTCAGCTACATGAAGTGTCTAACAGCTTCACACAGCCCATGTGCTAACCTGCTATCTGATTTTTACTAAGGAAAAAACACAGAATAGAGAGGGCCCCCTTAAGAGCCCCGGTACCAGACTTACACATGTGCTTCTGTGGCCAAACCTAACCCAGTTGTAGATCACAAGACACACACAACCCTTTATCACAACAAAAAATGGCAATACACTCTTGCTACAGAGGAACGCCGTTTTTCATAATGAGAGAATACAGAATCCTCGATTAGTATCGGCCACAGGCCTTGCTAAGCACACATGAAAAGCGACCAAACAATCTTTTCTTTAGGAAAATATAGTTTCTCAAGCGGTTAGCACAACCCCAGCAACTAAGCTAAGGGTTACATCGTATCCCCACAAACACAGTGACACAATATTTTGTAAACAACATGTCTGAGAGGAGGGTGGGGAAGCCCCAGGGAAACCGGGGGGACCACCCCTCCTTCCTTACCCTTGATACGGCCCAGTTGAACAGGTAAACCTGTTAATATGTGAACACACTGTTCATTGTCATTACAGGCTGAGAAAAGAATTAATTCTCCACTCATATGTCACTAAGCATAGCTTTATAGGTTAATTAACCCCCTTAGCTGTGAGTTCATGGTACATGAACACACATGATGTTCTCAACACAACTAACCAGATCATTTTTACACATGTAAACAACAACAACCCGATTTGTATGGAGAAGCTATACCAGTGACAAGACAATTCACACACAACACGCGTCGTATCCTCAATGTATTGCAGCAACACCAGTTTTGGAAAACATCGTTATTACAAAACATTTAGAAGGGAAGGAAGAAGACGCGTTTAAGGTCCGGTCGGGACCTTCCTACCGTGAGCGCAGGCCAAGCGAACTGCAGTCCGGCTAACGGGGCACCGACAGTAAACACAGCATTCCTGTGTTGACGACAAGGGCAGTGTCGCTGCGCCACCCAGCCGGTCCTCCATGTTGACGCAGTCCTCGCCGGCCGGGCTCCCGGTAGGTACGACTAACATCCTCTGTCAAAGATGACGTCGTAGTTTGTTTAAGGCATGTTATAGTCACAGAAACGTTCAACAGTGTAGCATTAAGCTAACAGCCGATCGGCTGATAGCAACAAGCTAACGCATACCAGCCTGGTAAACACAGCGAGCTAACGCCGCAGCTAACAGCTGCGCAGCTAACAGCTGACTGGCAGTAGTCCATAACTAGCACGCAAGCTAACAGCTATCACCTGAACTGCATACAATGACATAACAAGCCACACTTCCGACAGGCCGCTGTCCCAATCCCTTCCCTAACAGGGAAAAGAAAAAGAAATGTCAGAACACAGTTGTCAACGGTGATCCAGACATACACGGGGCCCTTTGAGCATGGAACTTCCGATAAAGAAGCTCTTATGCCCACATTTCCTCGTTAGGGTAAACTTTCATTTGTATATGAAAGATGGGGCCTACACGGGACAGAGAAGCATCCGCTCTAGAATCCTGGGATCACCAGAACCTAGCGCGGGCCACTAGATTAGCCATCATGGGCGTCAGGCCAAGACCCTCCGACCGCCGTTTTAAGCGGAGCAGAGGACCCTAGCCTGGGGTCGGCGTTTCGTAAATTGTTAGCTAACCCCCATAGCATCAACAACGACCAGAGCTTGCAAGCAAAACAGTACATACCCAACCTGGAAACCACCGCTTCTCACAACAGTCGGTGCGTCCTACAGTCCAGCTGTGTTGCTGGAGGGTTTTTACCCCATCCAGCCGCAGCAAGGAGGATTGTAGTTGGGAAGCATGTCAGCGGCGTGAGCTCCTAATACGAAAAAACCGGTGGAGGTTTAGAATGATCATCATCTTCCAGACACTCCAGTGACGAAGACAATATCGCCGTATTTTCTCGAAAATAGTGAGAGAGAAAATAAAGATATGATGTCAACGTATCTCCTTGTTCTTCCTTTCCTCAGACTAAATATTTTTCCTCCACGTCAAGTGGGCATGTGAACAGCACTTAGCTTGTGGCTGAAATTTGAAAAGGAGATGAGTGTGTGGTCCCACCCCTGCTTATGTAGGTAAGCAGATGGGGGTGTGGCCAGATGAATGCTGGCATGTAAAGGTACATGGTTGAAGTTTTTATTCAGTGTATATACGCTGAAGCGAGATATATGCAGACAGGTGCTGAGCAATCCATTAACGTCATAGAACCCCCTATGTCTATTTTACTGAACGTGGAACATGTTTATGTAACGATCACAGTGGCTTGCTGTACCAGTCATAAACAAGGCTTTTTCTAATGATCGGATTTTCGGGGTAAGTCTACCCCCCCCCCCCCCCCTTGATGATTTTGTGAAGGTACATGTTATATACCTGATTGGGGAGTTCAGGGAATCAACCAGAATGATTCGGGCTTATTGTACATAAAGCGTCCTATCTCGCAATCTATGGAAAAAGACTGGATTCTTTCGGAAATGGGTGATGTTCAGCGTGTAATAAACTACAAACTACAGTGTGTAGAAACAAACACCTTTTTACATGTTGTACTGCAAATAGTGTCGGTCAATAGAGCCATACCATTTTCCCCATAGCTATAATATAGAATATACAAATAGCTCTGCAAAGATTATGAATTATCGCGAAAAATTCTGTTCAAACAAATTGTATTTTATTTTCAAGGTTTTGTGTGAGCAATACTGTTAATATTAATATTCATAGACTTTGAGCTTAGACGTTGGGGTTCTCAAATAGAAATTGTAGAATCTTATAAATATTTGGGAATTTGGTTAGATAATATACTAACCACTATAATGTAATAATTTTCAAAAAAAACGTGAAAGTAAAAATGATATTCTTGTATAGAAACAAATGGGTTGTTACTGCCAGTGAGTGTTTGGTGCAGGGCTCTACCTCCCAGTGCAGCAGCATTATCTTTTACCTTTTCTCCTTTCCTGCCTTTCCTTTCTCCCTATAAGCTGTATCCCTCGTGTTTGTCCCTTTCCCTCATCCCATGGATGTGTTTTATAATGTAGATGGGTAAGTTTCTGGCTAAGTGGATTCTCTTACTTCCTAGCATGTCCCCCTGCCCCCCCAGTGCCTGCATGCTGGGTTCACACGGTGGGCATCAGGGTGGTGGGGATGTCTCTCCTGGCTGTAGCAGCAGTGCACTCATGTGGCTCCTTGTACCGAACATGAGTGAGTATCGAGGTAGTATTAGATCCACCTTTGTGGATGGTGCTTTGCACTTGTTCCTTTTCCTGTGTGGCCAGTTTGGCGTTAAATAATTGTGTGTGTAGATTCCGGCATTTCGACGAGGCAACTGTTTGTACGTGCTGCCATCTTGGCACCCCTATTCTCTCGCTCAGTGCTGGTAGGTCAGGGTATCGCCCCATTCCACCGGCGGGCTGCTGCCACGTGAGGTGTCCCCTCACCGTATCCGCACCAGATTCGGCTGCTGGCAAGTGGATTGTAGAAAGGAGATTTCCTACCCCATACCCATATTATTGTGTTTTTCTGCACTGTAATACATTTCCAAATAAACATATACCTCTGTTATACCTTCATCTGTTGGCCTGCTGTGTTTCTGTGTTGGGAACCTGTGGAGACGAGTCCAGGTGGATTTCCTCTCAATCGTGTTCCGGTTAAGCGGGTGTCACAGGTTAACAGGTTGACAGGACACTGCTCCTCATTCGACCCCCTCTCCCTGCCTGCAATACTGTAACTTTCCTCATGGCATCGCTTTTATTTGGTGACTGCTACACCTTAAAATAGCAGGACTGTTGGAATATACCCCATGGATTATAATAATGTTGAAATAACTTGTAAATACGTGCCTTGGATTACTGCGTAACTGAGACGCAACTATGAACCTCTTGCACTATGTGTTGCATGATGTCTCTCCCACAGCTGTGCCCAGAACATTTGGACATTATTGACTAATTGATATGTGATTGGGTGCCGTGGACTGTGGCGCTGTGGACAAACGATTAGTGTCAGAAGCGGACCTGAGGATTGGGTGACAACCGACCTCTCAGGCGCCTCCCCGAGTTCTCTTTCAGTTTCCCGTAGGTACATGATGAGGTCATGGAGACACACCTGGGCTTTATAAAGTGAGCCACAGTCAAGATGGTAAACCATTCCTGGACGGAAGTCTCCGATAGAGTGTCTGGCCTCCGCCCGGTGTGCTGTGTCTTGTTGGACCAACAATCCCATGTTGTTTGGGCTCTATAGCAGGGGGCGGGGGGGTATTATTCTGGTTATTATAATTTTGTCCTTCTCCCCTCTGCTATAGCTGTCTCCCCACATAATATTTCCAAATAAAGATCTCTCATGGGTGATCTAAATTGGGATTGTCTTTCCTCTGCCTCCGATTGCATCAAGGGATTGGGCGATTCCTTAAATGTCATGCCATTTATTAATGCTCTTATTAGGCCCAACCCAAAAGATTTAAGCAAATCTACATTAGATCCCCTTCTCACCCACAAGTTTACTGCAGTATTCAGTCATGATGTCAGTGATCATTGTGATATTGCCTGTGCATGTCTCAAAATGACCCAAGTTCAAACCTTGTGTTTTTTCTAGAGGTATTTTAAATTATTTGAAGGATTTCTGCATTTCTGGACCATAGCTAGACACACTAACTCCCCTGCAGACTGGACTGCATTAGCGCTATAAATGCACAATCTGGACTAGGGTATCCGAGTCAGAATATTATTTCAAATCTATTTAGGAAACGGATCAAATCATTGTTCCAGTTCCACTTCAGGCCTGAAGGCACTTTAGTGACTCAACTTAAATGAAGAGCAAGGATGATATTGTTGGGCGCTTTAATGAGCATTTTATATCAGCTGGGTCTGTTTTTAATACATATGCAGCAGGGTCTCTAAGCTCTCATTAGTTTTGTGAACCTCCATCCTGTAGAGACCAACCTAGAGAGCCCTTTGTTTTAGACCTATTTCCAGTGGAGATCAGTAAAGTTCTGAAAGATATTGATCAAGTCATCTGGACCCAACAACCTGGATCCTCATCTTTTAAAGTTTGTAGCTGATTCAATTACTGAACCTATTGCTCATATTTCTAATTGATTTATATATTTCATATTTTTTTAATGATCAACATTGGACACCTCATTATTTGCTAAAATATTTTAATATTGTATGATGCAGACTGTATAAATCAAGGTGGTGCTATAGACATGAACAGTCATTCACTCCTACATGTTGTAATAGAAGACCATTCACAGGTGAATGGGGGTTTCATCAGTACAAGTTGAGGCATATATCTTTATTTTATTTATGCATTTGTCCTTTATTTGTACAGGTAAAGCACTATGAGACAGCTCTTTTTTCATGAGCTGCCCATTTACAAGAGATATATATATATATATAAAACACACATTGGACAGAAAAGTACAGTTCCGACAAATATTCTGTTGAACATCAACAAACATGTTTATCAAATGAAACAAGTACAAACAACTAAAATATCAAGAGTTTAAATTTGTTTTATCTTCTACCTTCAAGGTGCATTGCATGTGTTCAAGTTCATTCCATTTGTCTGGGGTATAATATTTAAAACCAGTTTTGCCAAGCTCATTTTTTACATGCAGTGTATCTATAGCTAAGCTAAGTAATGCTGTGACCTAGTACCATGTGTGCTGTATTTAAAAGCAATCAAAGAGCAGAGGTAAAAGAAACTAGCATCATTTAGTCGGCATGTAGCTTCCTTTGGCTAACCTACCATCTAGCCTGCGTGGATGTGGGTCTGAAGCAAACACATTGATATGTAGCGAACAAAGAAGCCTCCTGGTAAAACATTTTATAAAGTCACTTTGACTCAGTGTGTTGGTATCGTCTCTCATCATGAAATGTCATTCAAGTACAGTAATATTAGGAAAAATATTATTTAGTCTTTACTAGCCAACAGCTCCCCTCACGGCATCCCGGCTCTGGCATGGTGTGGATGTGCAAGGCTTGTGCTGAGCTAACACATGCCTAGTGGCTAGTGAAGAGAAACAGAGGAAATACTATTATTCCTATACTTTCATGATGATGAGACCCTGACACACACAGTGTGACTTTATAAGCCATGTTGGTCCGGGGGGCTTCTTTAGTATTCTCGTGTGTTTCAGACCCAGAGGATAACATACATCTGAGGACTAGGAGCAGGGAGGGCTAGCTAGCTTACTTCTTAGCATGCCTGGTCTGTAGGCTAACTAGCGTCCAGTTTAATGAACAAGGATCCAGAATTATATCCAAGATGACACAGGAGTTGGTCCTTTCTACAAGACAGAACGATGTTAATATGAACCACAGGGTCAGAGGTCAGCCGCCTTTGTCTAAACTCTCCATTCTCCTTCCTCCTCTGATTTACATACTGTAAGCAAAATTACTTTATTCTTCCTTTTTTTTTGCACTACTTCATGTTAAGGACTCAACCTTTTTCATGTTAAGGCCCAAATCTATATAAATTAGGCTTTGGACCCCTATTTGATTAGTTTATCAGAGAAAATATTTGATGGTGGATGTAATTTTGTCCAGAATTCCGTAGCTGAGACAACAGTAGAAAGTGAAACCTACAGTATACCATATACATATACAGGAAAATCAGTATATGAAGATCGACTGTGACCTTAAGATGGACAAACAGATACGTGTTGTAGTGGGAAAGAGCTTTTTCCAGCTTAGGAGGCTGTCCAAGGTCAAACCTTTTTTATCTCAATGTTTTTGAAAATGTTATACATGCTTTTATGACATCTGGTCTTGATTATTGTAATGCCTTGTATGTTGGTGTCAGTCAGGCCTCCCTCTCTCGCTGGCAGTCAGTCCAGAACGCTGCTGCTCGTCTGCCAACTGGAACACGTAAGCGAGAGCACATTTCCCCTGTACTGGCTTCCCTCCACTGGCTTCCTGTGCATTTTAGGATCAAAATTAAGATTTTACTGTTGGCTAAGTGTCTGAACGGCTTGTCTACCTCTCGGACCTACTGGAACCTCATGTTCCTTCAAGGTCCCTCAGATCAGCTCCTACTGGCTGTTCCTAAGTCCAGGCTGAAGCTTAGGGGGGCCGTGCTCTCGCAGTGGCAGCCCCAAAATTCAGGAACGAGCTGCCTCTGCATGTTAGGCAGGCCCCCACTCTGCAGGTGTTTAAATCATCAAAACACCTTTATTTTTGGTTTTGACACAGCTTGAGAGACCTGCCTGTGACATATTTTTTTATATCCGTGTTAATATTTGTTGTGTGACTTGTACAGCACTTTGCTCAACTTTGTTGGAGTGACATAAAACAAAGTATATGGGGGTTCCTATTAGGGGTGGAACGATACACATTCGAACGGTACACCGTTCGGTACGACCTCCACGGTTCGGGGCGTCTGTGTATTGTACGGTTCAGGGGATGCGCAAATAAAAGAATTCATTTGGCACGGAGCCGGGAGAGGTGAGCGCTGGCTGCAGGCAGCAGCAGCAGCACTGCAGGTGCTAGTCAGTTTGTGTAAATGGCAAGCGCAATATAAATCAATCTTCATTACGACTTTAAAAACATAGCCATTAACATTACATAGGCCTACACACATCTTGCCATAACGTTAGCAGTTTGTACAACACAACGCATGTTTTAACCATGGTAGCCCGCCAGCTAATACAGTCAATGAAATGTTATCATAGCTACTAGCTAGCAGAGGAGAAAATGGGAGTCTGAGAGGCGGGGTGTTTAAAGACAATGATAGGCGTTTATTCAACATCCAAGAAGGCTAACATACAACTGTGTTTAGTTACTCTAACCGGGACTATTGCTGCTTTTCCACTGCATGTTATGAACTCCTAACGTTACCGGAGCTGATAATGTTGGCTGAGCTGAAGGTCCGTGACGCTAAAATGTCCCTGCGGACCCGCCAACCCATATAGTTCCAACTCACCGAATTACGTTAATCCACCACAGTTGCACTCAATATTTAAATAATGTTAGTCTAAATAAATGTAGACAGATAATGTACGTATTTTTTAAATAGAATGAACAGAGCAGTGTTGTTTTGAAACAGTACAGTGTGTGTGTGTTAGTTTGATGTATGCTGCAATTTATATTGATGGCCTTCTAATTTGTTTATTTATTTTAAATAACTGACACTTTTCCCTTTGATAAGAAATCCAGCCATATTCCTTTCATTGTATTTCAAATACTGCACTTTAATTTCAAGCGGAAAACTATTCTTTGCATTAAGAACTGACAATCAGGGAATTTAAACATTGTTGACATTGTTTTTTGTGTTTATATTAAAGAAAGGAAAGTCTAGTGCTGGCTGAGCATATTGTTTGTTTGCACTAAGTTCATACTTTGGCAAATGTAGCCTATATTTTTCAGTCAGTTCGGTCTTTGTGTGCCAAACATTATTTAAGGCTTTTTTTTTTATATATAAATGAGAAGCATGTTTAGATTTTTGAGTGTAAAAAAAACAACGTATATCGAACTGAACCGAAAACAGTGATACGAACCGAACCGTCGATTTTGTGAACCGTTCCACCCCTAGTTCCTATTGTTTATACTGCAAATTGTGTTTTGGGACCCGTTCTCTCTTCTTTTCAAGTCTACCAACTAAATGGTTTATGAGTTCTCATGTGTATCTTAAGATTCTCTTTCCTACCGAACCCTTTACCACAAATTGAACAACTAAATGGTTTCTCTCTTGTATGAGTTATCATGTGTTTCTTCAGATCTCCCTTCATACTGAAGCCTTTCTCACAAAGTGAACAACTAAATGGTTTCTCTCTTGTATGAGTCATCATGTGGGTATTCAGACTTCCCTTCATACTGAACCCTTTCCCACAAACTGAACAACTAAATGGTTTCTCTCCAGTATGAGTTCTCATGTGTGTCTTAAGATTCTCTTTCCTACCGAACCCTTTACCACAAATTGAACAACTAAATGGTTTCTCTCTTGTATGAGTTATCATGTGTGTCTTCAGAGTATCCTTCATACTGAACCATTTTCCACAAACTGAACAACTAAATGATTTCTCTCCAGTATGAGTTATTGTGTGTTTCTTCAGATCTCCCTTAATACTGAAGCCTTTCTCACAAAGTGAACAACTAAATGGTTTCTCTCCTGTATGAGTCATAATGTGGGTCTTCAGACTTCCCTTCATACTGAACCCTTTCCCACAAACTGAACAACTAAATGATTTCTCTCCAGTATGAGTTATTGTGTGTCTCTTCAAATCTCCTTTCTGACTGAACCCTTTCCCACAAACCGAACAACTAAATGGTTTCTCTCCTGTATGAGTTATCATGTGTCTCTTCAGATGTTCTTTGCTATTGAACACTTTCGCACAAACCGAACAACTAAATGGTTTCTCTCCTGTATGAGTTATCATGTGTCTCTTAAGATTTGCTTTTATATTGAACACTTTCCCACAAACTGAACAACTAAATGATTTCTCTCCAGTATGAGTTATTGTGTGTCTCTTCAGATCTCCCTTCGTACTGAACCCTTTCTCACAAACCGAACAACTAAATGGTTTCTCTCCTGTATGAGTCATCATGTGTCTCTTCAGATCTCCCTTCATACTGAACCCTTTCTCACAAACTGAACAACCAAATGGTTTCTCTCCAATATGCTTATTTATGTGTATCTTCAGATCTCCCTTCTTTCTGAACCAAGGACTGCTGTTAGACAAACTTTGTATTTTCTGTGTCTTCTTTTGTTTCAGAGTCATCAAACCTGGTCCTCCACTCTCCTTCCATTCATCGCCGTCATTGGTCTCATTTTCAGAACTGTCATCATCACTGTCATCAGTCTTAGTTTCAGAACTGTCATCATCACTGTCATCAGTCTCATTTCCTGAACAGTCTGAAGAGAGAGGCTGGCCATCTCTAGTTGGTTCTAAATCACCAGCTGGATCTAAGTTACTGGCTGGTTCTGATACTCCACAGTCCTCAGCATCAGGTTCTGTTTTCATCTGTTCAGTTGAAGTGCTGGGTAAAGAATATGCTTCTCCGTTTCTCTCCCTTTGGGTTTGAAGAGGCTGATCATTCTTTTCACCATCTTCACATTTCACTGGGTCTACTGTGATCTTGGGGCGATCAGCTTCTTCCAGCCCTTGATGTAGTTCAACTTTAATCTGTAGGAGCTTTGGGTCCTGGGTTTGGCTGAGTTGTGAGGACAGAGTATTCTCACTATAGTTTTCATATTTCACAGGATGTAAGATCAACTTGCACCTATCAGACTCCTCTAGATCTTGACATAGTTCCTCCTGTTCCTCTTTAATCTGTAGGGACTCTGGGTCCTGGGTTTGGTTAAACCACAAGGACTGAGGTTTCTCTTCATCATGTTCACTCTTCACAGGGACAGGATTGAATGTGACCTTCATGATATCAGCCTCCTGCAGACCTTGGAGCTGCTCTCCCTCCTGACTGCTCCAGAGTTCCTCCTGTTCCTCTTTCATCTGTAGGAGCTCTGGCTCCTCCTGGACCAGACTGGGGCTCCTCTCCTGCTGCTCAGGGGGAACCTCCTCTTCACAGATGAACAGTTGTAAGGCAAGGGAGTCTAGAAAGAAGAAGAATTTAAATGTAATTAGTTGTAACCATTACTTTTTTTTTTAATTTTCTTTTTAATTTTTTTTTGACGTTTTTATCGCTTTATTTCTACTGGGCAGTCCAGTAGGGAGAGACAGATGAGGAATGTGAGACAGAGTGGGGGGAAGACATTCGGCAAATAACGACGGGTTCGGGAGTCGAACCCGGGTCGGCCGTGTGTCGGCCATGTGGTTCGCCACTGGGGCACCCGTAACCATTACTTTTGAAAGTAACAAACGCTACACTCTTGCCAGGAAAGTAAAATGTTGAACGAATAGGCCTATATAGGGATGCACAGATCATATACCCAATATCGCTATCAGGGTGATACTAGCTACATTTGATTGATCTGTATCGACTACAGTTGGTCAGATCTATTACCAAGTTGTCATAAAGCTTCCTCCTCCAGTAACATCAGAGGAGAAGGAAAAGGTTCCCAGCTTTCCTCCAGAATGGATCTGATTCCACTTGATGAGATATTGGCCAAAGGTTTGACATTTCTATTACATAAGGCTATAAAGTAAGACATGTACATGAGTATCTCATCTTTTACAGTCTATGCTCGTTATGTTTACAGTCTGAGCTGACCAGAGATTCTTCTTAACTTTTTTAAGTTAACCAAAGATTCTTCTTCTTAACTTTTTTTAAGTTATTTGGAATGATGCAATTATCAAATTAAAAAAGTGTTGTGAAGTTTAGACTTCAGAGAGGGAGAGTAAAAGCACAGAAAAAAAGGTACCGTTGGGTACCGTACCGGTATCGATTCCCAGGTAAAAGTAAACATTTTCAGGCTCGGTGTCCCGAAAAGACCCACCGCGTAGGCCAGATGCAAGCCGCATTTTACAATAAACCTCTGTGGGGCTGCTTATATATTTTTGTATTATAATCGCAATCGCAATATCTGTCAGAAAAATTGCAATTAGATTATTTCCCCAAATCGTGCAGCCCTAATCGCAATATATCGCAATATTAATATCGCAATAGTCAGCCTATCGCAATATATTTAGTATCGCAATACTATCGTATCATGACTCAAGTATCGTGATAGTATCATATCGTGAGGCCTCTGGTGATTCCCACCCCTACCGTTTATATCTCTTCACGGCTAGATTGGATCCTATTCAACTCGATCTAATGACAGGATGGTTCTTAGGGTCCCTCAAGTTTGTTCTGATCTAGGGAAATCTGCTTTTTCATTTAATGCCTCTTAACTCTTGGAATGTCCTCCGTCTCTCTGAATTTGGTGGTTCTCCCTTCTCTTAGTATGTTTAAACATATGATTTCAGATCATTGTGAAACTGTTTTAGCAGATTTTTTAATGATTTTAGATTTTTTTTTATTATTATTTTATTATTACTCTTTTGTGTTTAATTTTCTGTGAATATTGCTTTCTATTATATACTGTTTACATTTGTACAATCGTCATTTCCGTAAATGAGCGAAACCTCAGAAGCTTACCATTTTAAAATAAAGGTTGAAATGAAATATCTGCAACCCTGTTAATTGTGCTGTTGCCCATCTTGGTCGGGGCGCTCTTGTAAAAAAAATATCTCAATGAGAAATATTTTTAAATAAAGGTTAAATAATAGAAAATAATTTTAAGGATGGGTATATATGTTTTATAAATTAAGTAAAACAATTTGTTAACGTCAATAAACAGATTTTTTTTTTAAATGTAATTGTTATGGACAAATTATCAAAGCATTTTTTGTACAGCCTATTTGATGTGTTCTTTATTCTTTTAACTCAATCAGCTCCAGAGGTCGCTGTTTACCGTGTGGTAAGAAGGCCACCGCTTTAAAGAATAGGGATACATGGCGGTGTTTGCAGGGCTCAAACTATATTTTATATCATAGCAATGGATATAAAACTATTGCCCATTTGACATTGAGTATCTATCGTTCAATTAGTGAAAAAGAAATAGTTTTTTCATCCATACATTCCCGTTTTATACCGTGGTTAATATGAGTGAGAGTATGATGGATTATGAATGGAAATAGCGAATAAAAGAAATAACGATAGAAAACCCGACTTTTCTCTGGTTTGGCACCCAAGCATTGGCGAGTTAACCTGACTTAGGACGGAGGACGACGCAGATGACAGAAACAGATGGAAACGGATGATCCGCTGTGGCGACCCCTGACGGGAAAAGCCAAAAGAAAAAGAAGAAGATCTCGGGTCTGGCATCCAATGAGTTAATCAGGATTTTGCATAGTTGTTTACATTACTGTATATACAGTATATCCAGAATTTCAGCATCATGGGACATATATTTTTTGTAACATGTATTTTTTTCTCATGTTTTAATGGGACATACATGGGTCCATTTAGTAGTAGCAGGGCAGATACTTCATGTGGTAACTAGGGATGCACGATAATTATCGGGCCGATATCAGCAATTATGACGTCATCCCGATAACGTTATTGATAGCTCCGATAACATAATACATTTTTTGGTTAAAAGAAATCCGGTGTGGGTGGATTTGGATGAAGGGCGCTTGTTTTTATTATAGCCTCCTCCCGTTTTGCCAGTACTGTGGTAAAACTGATAGCGTGTGGTTTAGGAACAGGGAGTTTTTCACAAATCCAGCGCTCCCTTTCTTGGCTGTGACGTAGTCACGTTACATTCGGAGACAGACAGTCGATCTGCCAATTACGTCCCACGGCTTGCACCCACCTCTTCTTCTTACCACCAATCAGAAGCTCTCGTTCGTTTATTTACCTCCGGATTGTCAGCCATTACTCTACTCGGAGCTAACGTTATCTCCCCGCCAGCCACATTGACAAGTACCAGCGCTTATACATTACTGGCAAATGTCTTGTTGCACTTGTGGCAACGAGCGTTGTCAGCATCGACTTTAGTAAAATAGACCCAGACTTTTGAACATTTCGTTCTGTCCGCCATTATGAGAGCAGAGCTGTCTGTACTCGGTGTGTGTGTGTGTGTGTGTGTGTGTGTGTGTGTGTGTGTGTGAGTGAGTGAGTGAGTGTGTGTGTGTGGGAGTGGAAGAGAGGAGAGAGCGGGGAGCGGGCTGCCTGCTCTCTCCTCTCTTCCCCTCCCACACACACACACGCAGGCACACGCAGGCAGAGACAGAGGCAGGAGAGAGATAGACAACGGCCAACAAGATTAGTTTGCAACGTTTAAATTCCTCAAAAAAAAACTCCATAATTTCTCGAGTACCGATAGCAGTACCGATGACGTCGGAGCTCCCAAAAAAAATATTTTTTTTGATAAAAAAAAATATATATATATATATATATATACAGTTAAAAAAAATATTATAATACAATAAATATCGGTTATCGGTATCGGCTTGAGGAGCATACATTTATCGGTATCGGTGTCAAAATCAATATAGTGCATCCCTAGTGGTAACCAGCTAGCCCCAGTGTTCACCACTATATTTAACCTATCCCTGGCCAAGTCCGTGGTCCCTGCCTGCTTCAAGGTGTCCACTATAATCCCTGTACCAAAGAACACCTCCCCAGCAGGCCTAAATGACTACAGACCGGTAGGGCTGTCCCCGAAGCCTGTTTTTGGGATTCGAACTTCGTCAGGGTTTTTCAAACGGACGTTCGAACCTTCATTTTTAATAATAATAAAAAGATTCAAAAATTTAAAATATATATAAATATCCTCAAACTAAATCCTCAATTTGAATAAAGTGATTAATCTGATTAAATTAGTCTTTTTTCTTGAATAGACACATACAAAATATATATATATATATAAAATAAAAATCTTTTTTTTATAAAACATTTTAAATTCAAATGTTGATTTAGAATCCGAATGCCAACGTAACGAACGACAGTCCGAACGTTTCGGCTCAGCCCTACAGACCGGTGGCACTCACCTCTGTGGTCATGAAATGCTTTGAGAGGTTGGTCAATGATTACATCTGTGCCTCCCTCCCTAGTACCATGGACCCTTTGCAGTTTGCTTACAGGACAAACAGGTCCACTGAAGACACTGCCTCCCAGGTACTGCACAACACCCTTTCTCACCTTGACAGTCAGAAGGCGGGCTATGTGAGATTGCTGTTCATTGACTATAGTTCAGCTTTCAACACCATAGTCCCTACCAGACTGACAAGTTGATCGATCTGGGTCGAACTCCACCCTGAGCGCCTGGATCCTGGACTTTCTGACCGACAGGCCCCAGGCGGTCAGGGTGGGTGGACACACCTCCAACTCAATCACCCTGAGCATCGGGTCCCCCCAGGGCTGTGTTCTCAGCCCCCTGCTGTACTCACTATACACACACGACTGTGTGGCCAGGTTCAGCTCCAACTCCATAGTGAAGTTTGCGGACGACAGTGGTGGTGGGCCTGATCTCTAACAATGACGAGAAGGCCTACCGAGAGGAGGTTTATGTCCTGGCACTCTGGTGCCGGGATAACAGCCTACTCCTGAACATTGGTAAGACCAAGGAGCTGATCGTGGATTTTAGGAGAATACAGCAGGGGACACACACGCCACTAGGGATGCACCGAAGGGAAATTCTTGGCCGAAACCGAATACCGAAAATAGGAAACAGTTGGCCGAAAACTGAATGCCGAAAATGATTAATATAATATATATATTATAATGTTTATTTTTTTTTGTTCAGCTACCTGATTATGGCAAAAGACATGATTATGGCTAAACTTAACTTAAATAATATTAATAATCACTATTATGGGTCCATAAAACATTTATTCAGCATTTTTGAATGCATACATTAATTCCAGACTGACTGCTGAAAGATTGTACAATTTAAACATTTTCTCTTTGCATACAACAAAATGTGCATTAAAGTCAAGTGCATTTTCTTTTCTCTGTAGGATAACTACAACGAAGTGCATTCAGGACAAAGCCAAGGTGCTTTAAAACTGGATAAAGTTCTGCATAAAGACACACACACACACGAGGGAGAATAGCTTATAGCTATGAGTCATAATTCATGGCGTTCTAGCCTACATGGAAGGACTGTATTCAGTGTATTTACTACATCTCCTGTGACTCTTAGCGGGGGATGACGTAGCTTGAGAGACTAATGAAAGAGGAATGGAAGCGGTGTTAGCTAGCTTAACGCTAACATTAGTTAAAAAGGTTTTTAACCACGATGGGCATATAGTAATGGCGAAGATATAAAGCATGTTAAAGACTCATTTAAAGAAGAAGAGTATGGACACTTTTAAGGCTGCAAAGTAAATATCAGCGCATTTTTCTTTTCTGTGTTGGCCCGACAAGAACTCTACTCCGTTCTCAATATAATTATAAACCCTAACTTTGTAAGGTCTGAAACGGATGATACTCACTCGCTACTTCTATAATTATTATGGTAATTCTCTGTCTTGTTTAATTTGACTGAATTAAAAGGGCTGTATACAGCAAACATTTTATTTAGCAGCATAATTATTCTATGTAAATGAGAGAGGCGTCACAAGTGGCCGGGGGCTGATACTAGAGGGCGTTATATCTGGCGGGTAGGACCCTGAGGAGGTCAGATTTTTGGTTGCTAACTTTCTAATTTAATTAGAATGTACCAACAAGCCATGACGACTTATAGGTCGGTCTGGACGCTTACTTTCCTCTCATATGCAGCATGCTTTGAGAAAATGCTGCATAGAGAGAGCTTTACTTGTTGGTGTTTAAACAATGTGGAGATCCAGGTTCTGTTATTTTTGTATATAGTTATGTGGTTTGCAACAATGTTTAATGTTGATAATGCTACACTTAGAGACAGCACACCCCTCCCCTCTTTATTTATTTTGTCAAGTCCCCCACTATTTTGTAATGCGTAAGCCTTACAAGTTCTACATTTACATAAGTAATCTCTATGGCGGACACCATTAAGGTCATAACTTATAATGTCAAGGGATTGAAAATGCCCAATTAAGAGGAAGAAGATTCTCACACAACTGAAACAACTCCATTGCCAAATAGCATTTATTCAAGAAAGTAATCTTTCCGATATTGAACATCAGAAACTAAACCGGTCTTGGGCTAATCAGGTCTTCTTCTCCTCCCACCAGGGGAGCAAGAAATGTGGGGTTGCAATTTTAATACACAGGATGGTTAAATTTTCCCTCATATCTCAATTTAAGGATAAAGAAGGCAGATACATTTTGGTCAATGGATCCATAGGGGGCAGGGAGGTTTCTCTTCTGAATGTATACGCTCCAAATGATAATAATCCTCAATTTATAACGAAAATATTTAAGTAAATTTTGGAAAAAGCATCGGGTCTCTTGTTGTGGGGAGGAGATATTAACTCTATTTTATCAAACTCATTAGACAAACAACCAGCATCAACCTCTCTCCTCGATGTCTAGATCGCTTAAAAATAATTGCCTTGAAACCGGTATGGTAGACACATACACCCGAGAGGAAGAGACTTTACATTCTACTCCAACCCAAATTATTCTTATTCACGCATCGACTATTTGTTTACCAGCAAATCAGAAGCCCATAGGGTGGTCAAGTGTGACATTTTATCTATTACATTATCTGACCATGCGCCACACATGTAGTATATTCTGGTTTACCCGTTTTTTTTTCTTTTTTTCTTTCTTTCTTTATTTATGTATTTATTTTTACGCCCCTTCCCCAAGCATAGCTGTCTCTTAATGACACGGTACAGACATGATGTTAATTGAGAACGAGTTGTAAAGTATATCTGCATATCTGTACCGTCTTGATTTTGTGCTGAATAAAAAATATATGAACAAAGACTCATTTATTGGACGCGTTGCTCACGGAGTTTACATAGAAACAGAAAGCCGAAAGGGCCTTTTTTAACACTGAACACTGATCTCTCCACAGACACAAGCGCACACTCACAAACACATTACAAAAAAGGTCACTTTAAAAAACATAACTGTATATTTGTATATGTACTCATTAACTTTAAATCTTAAGCTTAACATTGTATAGTATTTTATTCGTATTACTTTTTATCATGTCAATTTTATTATCTATTCTATTATTCTATTTTTGCACAATCAAGGCGGGCATGGCCACCTTCATTTCACTACATGTCTTGTGTATGTATGTGACAAATAAACCTCTTGAAAAAAATAATAATACTCCCGTTGTGTTTTTTCTTGAATCTTGAAATGGGACATACATTTTTTGTAACATATATTTGTTTCCTTATGTTATAGGGTCCATTTAGTAGTAAATGGAAATTGAAATGGCTGGAAATTACTGATTTCTTTTGGTGATATAATGCAAATCTTTTTTGCATTTCATGTGAGGTTTAAAATAGTTAGATTTATTGGAATATGGAGATTTTCTTCAGATTAATCACAGTATTATGTCACCTTGAAAATTATGGTAATGAGAATCATGGAAAAACATGCATAGAAAGAATTAATGGGGATATATTTAGAAAGGTTTTGCCTAGTCTTTGCATGATTATTTCAAGAATCTGTATGAACACTGAAGATGGATTTACCCTTTAGAGCCTTACCCCCTGCTTCATTCACAGTTCCGTTAAGTCCTGGTGTTTTAATGCAGTCCACCAAGTAGACAGACGGCTCCTTTAGTCCCAGCTGAGAGAGGTGACTGCAAGATGCCATCTCCTCCACTGTACTGGATATCAGGGGCTGTGGCCTAAAAATAGCAGATAAAAACAGTAACAATAAGAGTCTTGTAAAGTATAACGTTCACTGTGACAAGTGGCTCAAAAAGTTAATGTCAAGCCCTGCCATGGACTCCTAAGCCAAGCTAAACTAGGATAATGTATGTCAGATAAACAGATGAGACACTGCTAAGCTAACGGTAGTTCTGGATTTTGCTAATGAAGGGCTAATATCTGAGGCTGCCGCAGCTAATAATAATATAAAAGGACAGCCATGGTTTGTCAGCACAGATAATTCAACAGTTGGATAACAGATTTCTACCCAGGGCTGTACGTTAACTTTTTTTGCACATAGCACTGGTGCTACAGAGGTTGATAGTTTTGTAGCACAGGCCAATATCTTGTAGCACAAGTATAAAACGTGTTATATTTGTAACAGTCACAAATGTGCCTATTGTATTTGTGTTATTTAGTTGCAGTGCCATGTTTGGCTGTCATTTTCATGCTGACAAGTTGACGTCACACAGCCAGACACGTTACATGTAAGGAATTATGGGATTTGGTGTTGGGTGTATGGACTCTACTAGGGGTGGGAATCACCAGTTTCACCACGATACAATATAGATTCTTTGGACAACAATACGATATTTGCCGATATCTGCCACGATACGATACAATGCAGGTGCCTGCAATCGATATGAGATGATATCATAAGCCAATTTAACACAATCAGTAACATTTAGATAAACTCAAAAGGTAACAAATATAATTTGGAAAAAGAAATTGCTCTTCCAGACATTTAAATGAAAAACTATTTATTGTTTTTAATACAAATAGTAAGTAAGTAAGTAAGTAAGTAAGTAAGTAATAGACCTCCTGTTCACTATAAAGTGCCACGTTTTGATATATTGAGCTTTAAATTTAACTTTAATTTTTTTTGGAACACGCAACCTAAAACCCCTTCCTCTCCCAAACCGCTCCTGCAATTGTTTTATGTTGCATGATGATCATGCATACATTTATTATGTATTGTATTTTTTATGTTTAAATATCAACATTATCTGTCCACCCTCAGTACATTTACTATCAATATAATATACTCGTCTGACTTCATCATATCTTTTCAAACGCACACACACAGAAGGGAGAATGCCTGCCCCCCCCCTCCTTCCCAGTCCCCACTCTGCTGTTCTCTATCGCTCTGAACAGGGTTTTAGCTTGTCGTTAGCTTATGCTAACGTAACGTTAAATCCGGTGTTAAACACTAATAAATTACACACCAGCAAGAACCCTGCGATCATCAGCTGCTGGACTACTAGAGGCTCCCAGAAACAGTCAAAAGAGGATCGGTAATGCAGCCTTTATCAACTATGCCCCAAAACTGTGGAACAAACTACCCCAAAACATCAGAGAAGCCAACTCGCTAGACATCTTTAAAAGACAGCTTAAAATCTATCTCTTTGCTCAGGCATTTCACTGTGGGGTAATGCAGGCAAATATTTGAAGATAGATATCTGCTACCACCTAGTGGCAAGAGGAAATATTATTATAGAAACATCAGGGTTATCATGACGCAAATTGTACTTACCTGGACTATTCTTACCCTGCCTACTTTTATACACTGCCTATCAAATTCATGTGTCGGTTCTATGCTAATTTTATCTCACTACCTCCTACTGTATGCACTGTAATTTTAAGAGAACTATTTTATCACACTTTTTACTTCTTACTGATGACTATTTTTAAACTGAATCATTTTAAACTATTTGTATTATTTGTATTACTGAATCAAACTGTAAACAGAGAGCCTATTGGGATGGTAGATCCTAATGTGAAACACTGATTTACCATACCTTGTTATATATTTTTCTTTATTGAACAATCTTATCACACTTTTTACCATCCGTTCTATCTTATTATTTTTAGCCTATTTTAAACTGAATCAAACCGCACTTTTTTACTCTATCTAATCTATTCTATTTTATTATTTGTATTGCTGAAGAACTGTGATTTGCCTAACCTTGCTACCTCTCTATCTCTTTGTATTTACATTTTAAATGTTTTATGCTCGCTTATGCCTGTATTTTTTACTGTTGTGAAGAACTTTGAACTGCAACCTCTGTATGAAAAGTGCTATACAAATAAAGTTATTAAACACGACGTGGTCATAAAGGAATGGCGAGGATTGCAAAGAATGTTATATGCATTTGACCCGTTGTGGAATTAAACAGCAGGGATTTGTTTTGGGTCGTGAATTAGGCACACTAGCCTTGCTATGTTGTAATGTGCGTGTTCCAGACGCTACTGCTGCTACTGCGAGACGAGTACTGTTGTGTGCTGTGGAGCGGATATGAGTCACGACACCACTGATTTTCAAAATAAGAGTATCGATATGAACTGAGCGTTGCTAGCTGCCGGAGCCATAGTTATTATAGCTGGAGCTGCGGGTGGGCGGAAATGAGACCCGCCAAAGGATTTTTCAAAATAAGAGTATCGATATGAACTGAATGCCTATCGCACCAGTGCTACTGAATTAAATCCATTCATCGCACAGACCGATGTTGCTGTAGCACGTGCGACATATATCTTGCACTGTACAGCTCTGTTTCTACCACTACTGAACAAGCCCGGATCACCATCAGATCCTCCTCACCTCCACACCGCTCGGAAGGAACAGAGCGCTTTTCAAAACACCAGGCCACAGCAACAGAAAGCAAGCTGGCACTAACGTTACTAGGTCAACACAACGTGTGTGTCTGTGTGCCTGTCTGCCAGTTCTTCAAGCCAGTGGCCATCAGGCTCCACAACCAGCAGCTGGAGAAGTAACGGCTGCAGAACTTGAGAACCATTAGGAATGTCTGACTTTTCTTTTTTAATATATTTTATTAAAAAAAATTCAGAACATTGTACAAACATGACAAACAGTATACCAACATGACAGACAAACACACTCGGACAGTGAAAGTAAAAAAAATGCATCGAGATAGGCTAAGAACGGGTCCCAGATTTTTGAAAACCTTTTAAGTGAATCGATTCTCAGGAACCTTAGTCTCTCCATCCGTATGACAGAGGTCATGTCCGCCATCCACAGTTGGAAAGAAGGTGCTCCATCAGAATTTGTTTTTTAGCAACCGTTGTCCCCAGTGTCAGAGATTGTTGCACAGCTGTAGGAAAGCTCAGAGAGGACTCAGAGCTAGGGATGCACCGAAATTTCGGCACCGAAAGTTTTCGGCCGAAAATGGCAAAAAATGGCCTTTCGGCTTTCGGCCGAAAGAGTTTTTTCACCGAAAATATATCACCGAAACAGAAACAACCCGTGTTGTTGTGATGATGTTGCCCTGTCGGGAGTCGCGCTGCCCCTATGTAAACTCTGCGCGCAACGCATCCAACAAATGCGTCTTCAACATGCTTCCATATCCTCATTCACTATTATGCCCGTCGCGGTTAATCACCGAGTGATCTAATATGCATATTATTCACATTTTGACGCTGTCTACTGTGCCGAGTCAAGCGAGCACATTCAGCTGGGGACTAGAAAGGTGCGCTCAGTAGAGCACAGATGTTAAATAGAGCTGGCAACGGATGGTATATCATGAATTTAGCCTTAGGCAATCAAAGTGTTAATGAACATCAAGTACAAAATACAAAATGTAAACATGCAGGGTTGTAGCAAGAGCTAATTTACACACATGCACGCACAGTACAAATATACATTTATTTTTGAAAAAAAAAAACTGTTACTTGAAATATTTTCACTGTGCTCCTAATTTTTTTTGGGTGCTCCTAAATTTCTTTGTGTGCTCCTAAACTTTCATTTAGGAGCACATGTGCTCCTTGGGAAAAAGGTTAGCGTAGAGCCCTGAGTCCACTCAAAATTATGCTAATATTCCTTATGTTGTTTATGATATTAATTGAAAATAGCATATGAGAGTATTATATAGTAATAATAACACATGGCGATATACTAAAAAGCTATTTATAATTTTTGGCTGGTAAAAAATCTGCCCGGCTGGTCGTTTTTAAAATCTACCAGCCAAATGGCTGGCAAGTCAAAAAGTTAAGTTTGTTCCCTGCCTGCACCTGGCACATAGTGGTGAAACAGAGGGGTAGATCTGATACCTGGCACACAGTGGTGACACAGAGGGGTAGATCTGATACCTGCACCTGGCACACAGTGGTGACACAGAGGGGTAGATCCGATACCTGCACCTGGCACACAGTGGTGACACAGAGGGGTAGATCTGATACCTGCACCTGGCACACAGTGGTATTACAGTTGTCAAACAGACATACAAACCTAGAGATGAAGTGCTTGGAGTGGGGAGGGCTCAGCAATATATCAAAGAAAGAATGTTCAATCAGGAGCTCTTCGAAAGCCTGAACTTTGGATCTAACATCATTTCTGACTTGTAAAAGTCTGAGCCAGTTGGTGCCGGTCAACTCAAACTTCCTCTTTAGTAGATCGAAGGATGCAAAGTGACCGTCTATGTATTATGGGTGGGCATTTTAAAGAAAGATCCAGATCTATTGATCGCATGCTATACTCGATTGATCGTGTATTACTCGAAAAAGGAAAACAACTTTTAAAAAAATATATAAAAAATTTGAATTATTATTATTTATTCGTTTAACTTATTTTTGTTCATTCACGTATATATGTTTAAGGAAACCAACAAAGTTATAATCTTACACATACATGTGAAAAGATATGTATAAAAGCTATGATTTTTCTCATAGCTACGAGTAATCGATTACTCACGCCCATCCCTACTACTAGTGTTGTCACGATACTGGAATTTCGACTTCGATACGATACCTTGAAAAGTATCGATATTCGATACCATTTTCGATACCAAAAGAAATAAAATAAATATATATTATATATATATATATATATATATATTTTTTTTTAACAAATTTTGTTTTTGTTGCTGGTTGATTCTCCTCAGCTTCTCTCTGGTACTATAAGAGAAGATAAATATAACACTTTTAAAACCCTTTGTTTATCTTTAGATCAGACATTTAAAAATAACTAAATAATCTAATCTAAATCAAACCCGGCCCCCTCTTAAAAACAAAAACCTGTTTAACCTAGCCATCTATAAAACATCATGCTAAAACTGTGAAACAAACTCCCCTAAAGAAAGAAATACATAGCAAACATGACTCAGTTATGCAATAGTGCTGCTGCTTTTTATTTGGTTAAAACAACAACTACAACAATTTTCATGACGGCGAGCGAGCGAGAGAGAGAGCAAGATTTCCGGAGCTATGCTCGGAGCATTTATTAACGTTACATTTTCAACAAGATTGCTGCTAATTAAACACTTCATGGAAACAGGGTAACGTTATGTCGAGTTCATACGTGTACTAGTGTAGTATGAACTCGACTTAACGTTACTCCGTTTCCATGAAGTAATTATAAAGGTGGCCAGCTAGCTAGCATAAGCTAACGGAGGAACGACTAGCTAACGTTAGCTAATAGCTGTATCGTTGGCACTGCTCTGTAACAACGCTTGCAAATGGGCATCGTGGCATCTTTAGCTTTTCCTTTGTCGTTTACTTCAAACCCGAAGTACTTCCAAACAGCACTTCTGCTGTTTTCTTTATCCACAAGCACAAGTTGCGGAGGCTCTGCACTCTTCGGAGCTAAAATCTTTGTTTACAAACTGAAGACAGGTCTGTGAGGAGGAGGAGGGGCAAGCGTGCTCTGCAACAGCGTGTGTCTGTCAACAACTTGCGGTAGAACACTGCGAGCAAGCCAGCTGGTATCAATACTGCAGAAAGTATCGATATTGCGGGAAATGAGTATCGAAACAGTTTTAAATATTCAGAATCGATATGTATCGATTTTTTTTATATTTTTGACAACACTAATCCCTACTATGTATACGTCCTTAATGGAAGCTAGCCCCTTCCCACTCCAGGCAAGGTAACCCCCGTCTGTCCATGGAGCCGAAAAAGAGTGATTAAAATAGATTGGCGCATGGATAGAAACATCTGGTAAGCTCAAAGCACCCCTGATTTGATAAAAAATTCTGACAGAATTTTCCATGACAAAACTTTGTTTCAAGCTTCTTAAGATCCCGGGTACCCCTGGTTTGACAAATAGCATAGCTGGCAAGGATGAGTTAACAAGGGAATTAGCCTCCATTCTCAGCCACAAGGGGGCCCCAGGAGTCTATTCACCTGGTGTACCCTGCTGCCAGTACATCAGAGCCCTTACATTGGCAGCCCAGTAGTAGTGCCTAAATACTGGCAAGCCCTCCCTCAGACATAGGTTTTTGCTAGGGATGCTCGATATTGGCTTTTTTACCGATACCGATATACCGATATTGTCCAAATCTTAATTTGCGATACCGATATCAACCGATAACGATATATGCAGGGTTTCCCCCCCCAAAAAACTGAATAATTTCAGGTAATTAACATTACATATCTCTTGTCGTGTAATTAACACAACATTATGCATACTTTGACAATAAATAAAATACTAATTTGTTCTTACTTGCTTGCCTGGGTAAATAAAGGTTAAATAAATGTTAAAAGAAACGTTTTTTTTTTTTTAAAAACAGATACCGATATTTTCCGATATTACATTTTTTATGCCAATATTGGCCGATAATATCGGTAGGCCGATAATATCGGACATCCCTAGTTTTTGCAAGTGCATTTTTGAGATTCTGTGATTCTTATAATTCCAGATGTAAGACAGAATTACAGAGTGCAGGGCCCTCATTTATCAACGTTGCGTACGCACAGATATGTGCGTAACCCGTGCGTACGATCATTTCTAAGCAAAGTGTGGGACTTCGAGATATATATTTACGCACAGCTCCGACCGTGCGTACCTGGTGCCCGGTGGTAGAATATGAATATTGCAACGCAGAAATAAGCTTCCGTCCATTAGTTTCAACACTAGCGTGTTCTGTATGGCCCGTAATTCATTATAGTTCATTGTAAAATAACGACAGTAGTGTAATTATTGTCAAACCCTATAAATATAGCATTTGGAATATGTCTTTCTTTTCGAATGAATGCAGCATGGTTTATATAAGACGGTCATTTATCTCCCTGGGGTTAGTCAGCAGGGCGCCACTCTTAGACTTGATGGAGAGGATTGACCTAGAGGCCTGCGCACCCTTGAGCTGTCGCGCCAGGAGACGCTCATGCTTATCTCCCATTTCAAATTGCTTTTGTCTTAGTTTTAAAAGGAGAGTGTTTATTTGACCAGTATACAGTTATATTCATACTTTAGCTTCAATATTTTTTTATAATCTTCAGGGGATTTTGAGGCCTGATATGCCGTCTCAAGGGCGGGAAGAGCATTGTTAATCGCAATCAGTCGCCTCTCTCTCTCTCCCTCTTGGCAGTGGATTCATACGAGATTACATCCCCACGAATTACAACCTTTAATGTTTCCCATAGTGTGGAGTCTGACACTTCACCAGTCGTTGAATTCAATAAAATATATGTTAATTTGGTGGTGATATACTCTACAAATTTCCCTTCAGCAAGTAAGGAGGGGTTGAAACACCAAGAGTAAGTTTGCTTGGGGATGGAGAGTAGTGGCGTCGTTAGCCCTGGATGCATTTTTTTTTTTACTTTTTATTTGTTTAACTTTTTTTTTTAAGATGTCAGCATCCCCATGGTCTGTGCTGAATGTTTCAAAACACACAATTAGCACAACCACACACACAATTATCATAACACCTCAGATCCTTTGCTAAATTAAACACTTGTCAAAACCATACACTAATTTATAAAAACTACATTTTGTTACCATATGAAACACACGTTTCATATGACTTAATTCTGTTTGAACCAGTTACACACACTGCTGTGCTTAACCTAAAACACATTTAGCAATTCTACTTCTCGTGATTAGAGTACTGTAAGTGAAGTACGCAGAGAATGTGCAAATATACAATAAATTCACCACTACACAAGACCAATGCTGTAGACTGATGAAAATATAATTTATTTATCTCCATATACCCAAATCAATGATGCAGACTGATGAAAATATTAATTTTATCTCCATATAACCAAATCAGTCAATATTTCAACATGGAGAATCACAACAAAACATGTCCCAGTTTTCATGCTACTATGTGCATAACACTCAGCAAATATCAGATAAACATAAAATACTGTATCCAGTACAGGTTAAAATGACAGTAAAACAAAAACAATGTTGAATTTTTTAAAATAGAGTATAGAAAGTACTAGACATTATCTCTTTGCCTAGCTGGATCTGGCAAGAGCATTTTTTGTTGTGATTCTCCAGGTTGACATGTTGACTGATTTGGGGAAATGGGAGAAAATGTATATTTTCATCAGTCTGCATCATTGGTTGTAGGGATGCACCGAATGGGAAATTCTTGGCCGAAACCGATACCGAAAATAGGAAACAGTTGGCCGAAAACCGAAAGGCCGAAAATGATTCATAGAATAGAATTTTTTTTTACCAATGTTGTTCAGCTACCTGATTATGGAAAAAGATATGATTATGGCTAAACTTAACTTAAATAATCACTATTATGGGTCCATAAAACATTTATTCAGCACTTCTGAATGCATACAATACATTCATTCCAAGTCAAGTGCATTTTCTTTTCAACAAAGTGCATTCAGAACAAAGCCATGGTGCTTTAAAATTGCATAAACATCTAGGCCAGTAGGCCTACAACAAAATAGTGTAAATAAATACTGTAACAGCCAGGCCTTCAACAACAACAAATCTGTGAGGATTGGTCCGATTCCGCACGCTTCAAGGTACCAATTACCCTCGCGCACCTGAAGTGAGTTCTAATCAGCTCGGTGGAGCCCTTTATATACTCTGGTGTTCCTAACGTTCTGTGTCGGGTCGTTTTGGATTACCACTGGCTGCTTCTTGTTCCGCTCCCTTGTTGTTCCTCGTTTGTTTCTCTCCAGGACGTCTATGGAAGTCGCCGCTGTTGCTTTGCTCTGCCATCCGTTGGATCTGTGCCTTGTTGCCCGCTTTGCGCAATTGCGCCTTGGTGAGTTTTGGAACGTACTTTTTTTGGATACTCTGTTTTTCTCGCATTTTCCTGGACTCGGGACCTTTCTGTTTTTTGTGTGTTTGGGTAACACTGAAGAGGAGCCGCTTGTTGTCGTTACTGACTCAGTTAAACAATTCTGGACTGCAGTGTATTCTGTTCGCTCGTCTTGTTGACATTATCTCTCTCTCCGTTTTCCTGAGTGGATCGTCAAGTAGCTGCAGAGCCGCAGAGTGAGAGGCGCAACGCTACAGTGCGGTCTCTGCTCTGAAGACGAGCTGCAGAGCCGCAGACAACTCTGCCAAGAACATTTTCTCCCCTTGTGCTTTTTGTTGTTTTCGCTCATTTCTGTTTTGTAAATAAATACGCCCTGGTTTTTGGCTAACTCTGAACTACCCGTCTGTGCCGTGCTGTTGGGGTTGTTTACGAACCATAACAATGCACCTATACGTGCATGCATACAAATGTGCAAACTGGATAAATCCACATGAATGTAACTTACAAAGAAATTAAATTACAATTGAATTTCAAGAATCTGCAAATAAGGTGGTCTGTCCTCATGAGCAATGTCAACATTGTATCATTTAGATACATAAAGTGAAAACTGGATACAACATCCACAATCAATTACAAATGAAATGTAAATTTCAAGAATCTGCAAATAAGTTGGTCTGTCCTCATGAGCAATGTAAACATTGTATCATTTAGATACATAAAGTGAAAACTGGATACAACATCCACAATCAATTACAAATGAAATGTAAATTTCAAGAATCTGTAAATAAGTTGGTCTGTCCTCATGAGCAATGTAAACTAGTAAACAAAATTGTATCATTTAGATACAGAAAGTACAATATATTGAACACTGTGCTGCTGTCATTTCCCCCTAATGATAACCTGAGATGGTGAATTATAACTCACAATGAAAATTGTTCAGGAAAGTGGGTATAGAGTAGAACTAGATAAGCTTATGATAAGCCAGCCTTGTCTATTTATTAAGGAAAAGTGGGAGGTTCTTTTTAATGAACAGTAGCTTCTCTGCTTTATCAGCCATAAGTCTGTTCCTCTTCTCATCAAGCACATGAGAGGCAGCACTGAACAGTCTCTCGCTGTCAGTGCTTGTGCATGGAGCACTCAAATACTTGCGTGCCACCTTGGCCAGGTCAGGAAAGCGGTCTTGTTTGTTTCTCCAGTATCCAAGAGGGATCTCGCTTCTGGGGATGGGTACTTCTGAGAGATAATCATCTAACTGTTGAGCAGTTGGGCTTGTCACCCTCCTGGCATTTGAGAGGTTTGAGAGAATAAGATTTTATTTAAAATAGGGACAGTGCATAATGAACATTTAGTCAAATTTATTCACGCATGCCAGATCACTTGACAGACAAATAAAATCATCTGACATGTCAAAAGAAATTACAAGATTAAGAGCATATTACATAACAGCATACAGTACTAATACATAAATATCACATTCAGTAGCACAGTACAGTAAGTAACCATGTTGTCTGTGAGCCAGCCTCAAGCGTATTACCTTGACGCGTGATTTTTTAAACTTTTTTTCTACCTTGACCTGTCGCGCGCCATGCTTGTCGCCGCGTTTTGATGACATCATCACAACAACACGGTTGTTTCTGTTACGGTGATATATTTTCGGTGAAAACTCTTTCGGCCGAAAGGCAATTTTTTGCCATTTTCGTCCGAAGATTTTCGGTGGCCGAAATTTCGGTGCATCCCTAATTGGTTGTCTTATGCAGGGCTCTACGCTAACCTTTTTCACTAGGGGCACAGGTGCTCCTAAATAAAAAAATTTAGGAGCACACAGAAATTTAGGAGCACCCAAAAATATTTAGGAGCACAGTGAAAATATGTCAAGTAACAGAGTTAATTTCTTTTTCAAAAATAAATGTATATTTGTACTGTGCGTGCATGTGCAAACGGGAACGGGACACATCTGTGCAATAGCACATACCACCAAAGTCACTGGCCCACTGTGTGCGTGTGTGTGTATCATCTGCGTGTGCAAACGAGAATGGGACAGACATTTGAACTATTAATTAAGTGATTAATGCCTACTATGGCAAAGTTGTAGCCAACAACTAGGCCTAATAAGAAAGGCAGTGACATTGAACAAAAAGGAGACACTGGCTTTATAACTAGGGCCATCAGTAGAGGGGGGAGCTAGTGTTGCTCTTTTAGAAAAATAATCCTTTCAGGGTTGCCTATTGAAATACTGTACACCTCCAGTACAGAAACATTGTTTATGAGTTTGCGTGTCAGGTAGACCATTGATTGACAGTCGATTCTGCCAATTACGACGTCACACCGTTCCACTCTGGCCGTCCGGCGCTGCAGCTGGACCCTATTGCCACACCGCTTGCACTCTGGCCGTCCGGCGATGCAGCTGGACCCTATTGCCCACCTCTGCGGTTGATAACACTAGCCAAGTTAGCTGTACACACATACACAGTGGGCCAGTTGTAGGGGTGTAACAATGCATCGCAATGCATCGATCCTACTTTGCAATATTTACAAAACATGACATTGTTTTCGAACTCTAGCCATGGGGAAATGTTTAGCCAATTCACGTTAAATTTGTATGTCTTCCCTCCGGCTCCAGTGGGTGTAGCTTCGCTAGCTACAGTGGCTACATTGGGTGTAGCCGCGCTAGCTTGGCCAACTTCGCTAGCATGCTGGCTAGCGTCAGTATCTTGGTTAACGTTAACCATCACCTCTGTAACATGAGCTGCCTCGCCTGACTTCTCATTCTCCGGTATCTTTCGCGCAAAATAAAAATGAATGGGCTTCGACGTGGCTGTATTGTCTGACTCAGACAGACGCTGATCATTACTTTCTGTTTCCAGTCGCGTGACCACAGGAAACTACCGTGATTGGAACGTTTATGCGGCTGTGAACTGTGGGACTTGTAGTTTTTTAACGATTCTCGCAGCGGAGAAAAAAAAGGACGAATGTGAGGCTGTACTCTGCACTCGCCGGCCCCACTCGCACGCCGTGCGAGTACTTGATTTTGCAGGTTCGCACACGCATATCTTTAGGGGCATATGCAAGCAATATGGTCGCACTGTAGAGCCCTGTTATGTAGTGTTTGGTGAATGTATTGTATATTTTCACGTTCTCTGTGTACTAGGGCTGACCCCTATTAATCGATTAGTCGACTAATCGGTCGAAAGGAGCCGTAGTCGACTGCCAACCTCTTAGTCGATTATAATATAAAAAAAAAAATGTATCATTCTTTCCAAAAGAAAAGAGGCCTAGAAGCATGGCTAACGCTAATGGCACGCATACCAGAGGCTAACTGCCTACGAAAACAGGCACAGAGGCACTGAAAGAGGATTTCACCCATCTAATGAACACACTAGACTAGACAAATATCAAGATGTATCCATCAGTGGACCAATTGCATGCTTTTGCAGAGCACAATAAGCCTTCAGTCGACTCCTTCAGACATTAAGCACCCCCCACAGCCCAAATGGAATGATAAAAAAGTTTAAAAAAAAGAAAACGTTTACAAATATTATATATATATATTTTTTTTAAGTCGACCAATAGTCGACTAACGGCACATTTTTGCCAATCCTAGTCGACCATCCAAATCCTTAGTCGGGGACAGCCCTACTGTGTACAGTACTTCACTCTCCTTCCATTTTGGTTGAAGACAGGTAAACTCACCTGCTGCATTTTTATAGTGCTTAAACCTGATTGGTGGCTTATTGGCTGATTGGCTTATTGCACCCGTGGGCGGAGAACAAAAGGATTTAAATCTCTCACAAATGCTCAGGAAGTCCCGTTTTTCAGAAATCTGTAAAAATAGAACAAAGACAATTTCGAGTGCATATAGTGTAATCTATATGTATCCTTACTTGCTAAACGTAATATGACTTGTAAATATGTTTAATTCTTGCTAAATTGTATAGTTCTAAATTATCCCTGTATTCCCCGAACTACAATGCGTCACGTACATGCACGCGCGCACACACAAACAGCGCATAGGTGTTAATCACTGAGTGATCTAATATGCATATTCTTCAGCGCGAGAGGGGGGGGGGGGGGGTTGTGTTTCTCACTGTCTGTCGTTGATAATATAATCTGAAGAGGTCCTGCATTATTATTATTATCATTCTCGAGAATACAGACGGAACGTTAACTTATGAATTAAAAGTAGTCTAACATGCTTTTCATCCTCGCCCGTGTATATACCCACGTCGCGCTAAAACAACATAACTACTGTATGGCAGAGACAGAGTGCGTGTGTGTACGAGTTATGAGTTATCTCGCAGTTCATTCAAGCACGCATCACGGTGATGACAGCTCTCTATCTAGAGTAGAAAGGTGCGCTCAGTAGAGCACACACACACACACACACTCTCTCTCTCAAACAGAGAAATCAAAAGAAATCAGTACATTACAGGAAGGAATTTCTTGTACAGTCTTGTACAGTGGGTGACAATATTGTCACACGGAAAGATGAAATTACATACCTAGGTTTCATCCTAGAGGCAAATCTTTCCTGTGACAAAATGGAATCCAATGTAATAAAAAAAGTCAAAAAAAAGTCTCTCTCTCCCTCTCTCTATCTATGTCTCCCTATCTCCCATCTCTCCTCTGTATCTCCCTCTTTCTTTCTCTTCCTCTATATCCCTCTATCTCTTTCTTTCTCTCCCTATATATCCTCTCTCTCTCCTTATCTCCCTTTTCTCCCTCTCTCTCTCTCCCTCTCTCACTTTCTCTGAACTGCCCAAGGAAGCCTCATACAAAGGACATAAACAATGCGAGTGCAATCAGAAAATTATGAAGAACAGTCAGGTACAGGTCTTTCTTTCTTTCTTTCTTTCTTTCTCTCTCTCTCTCTCTCTAAAATACACTATACTGTAAACACAGTAAAATCATGGTAATTGTGCATATGTTGGGTATTGTATGGATACAATACCCAACTATGTAGTGGCCGCTTGTCGCTAGGCTAGGCCTCCTGCTGGGTCCATTCACTGGAATAACAAAGGAACGACTGGGCCTTTGCTCCAGGTGTGAAATGGTTCTAGTGACAATGATCACATTGAATTCTGGGAGTGTAGTTCTCTCATCAGATAGCTGAATGAACTTGGATCCTGTTCAAGTCCATCCTGAAAAGTAGTTAGGATTTAACCAGAATGTTTGATAGGACATGGATTGAAAACTATCATCTCAAATTTGACAATTGATGGCTTATTTTGAAGGTATGAATCTGTAATTTTACATTATGTAACAAAAAAAAGAGAATATTCTGAGGAAGAGAAGCGCTTCAGCTAGACTCCAGAGGGTAAGCAATGGTGTGTTTGTGCATCTGATGGCTGTGTTTAACCAATTGGCTCATATGTGTGGTAATTTGACATTCTGTGTCTAATGTAATGCAAGTGTGTTTAGTGTTTTGCAAATCACTGTGTGTATTGTTTTGCAAAAAGTGTGAGGCTGACATTGCTCATGTGTAAGATTCTGAACTGTGTTTTTATTTTGTTATTGGTATATATGTGTGTATGTATGTACAGTATATGTATATATATGTATGTGTATATATGTATATTTGTACTCCTGTTGGGGCCTCTTGGACCAGATCAATGTTTTATCTGGCTAAATAAAGGTTACATAAATAAATAAGAAACTGATGATTTGGTCCTGTTAACTTTGAATTTTCTATGGGGACTGCCCTGATGCCTCTCATGGACATGCACCTCACTTTGAGAACCTCTAATGATTCTAGTTCTTCAGTATTCAACTCTAATTAATCTGTAATTACTCTAATTACATTGGGCTGAAGCCCCCAATGTTTTCTAACCCTAAAAACGCCCCTGGTGGAGAGATCTAGGGACATTGACAGGGGGCTGTGGTCAGAAATCAATATGTTGTTGTATTTTGTGTTGGTGACATGGGACATTAATTGGGAGTCTAGTCTATTCTACTATAGGACTTATGGGGATGAGAGTAGAATGAGTAATCTCTGTCAGTCGGCTGAGTCAGGTGCTGAACCCTCCAAATATCTACTAGGTTCCTGGATTTAATCAGGTTGTTCAGAATCAGAACCCGAACTGATGAGATATCTGGAGGTGGGCGTGTAGATAGTCTGTCCATGTATGGGTCTAGATAACAGTTCAGGTCACCGCCAATTATTACATTTGAGTTACTAGTGTCGGGGAGCAGGTTGAAACGTTTGGGTCATCAGTATTTGGACCATAGATGTAAAGTCAAGGGGAATGAATTAATGGTGCCTGAGACTAAAATATATCTACCAAAAGGGTCAGCAGTCATAGAAGTCAATTGAAATGGGACATTTTTCTTAAAAAGGATAGCCACGCCACGAGCATGGGAGGAGAAAGGCGAGTGATAGACCTGCAAAATACAATTACACCTCAGGCTATGTTGTTGTGTGGCTTTGATGTGTGTCTCCTGTAAAAATATCACGTCGACAGACAGAGATTTAAGGTGCCTGAAGACTTTTTGCCTTTTCATGATATTGCCTAGTCCTCTTACGTTCCAGGAAACTAACGTGACAGCTTTACTTCCGATCTGGATCTTATTCTGAGTTGCGGCCATATATAAGCAAGAAAAGAAAAACAATTCTGCTAATAAGCACAGATATATAGCAAAAAAAATAGAGCGGCTGGTAGTTATATAAAGGTGAGAAATTAAAAACAATTTCACAAACCTGTCTGAGTGTAACATAGAAAACTAAAAACAGAAACCCTCCCTACCTCCGTGTCCCCCTGAGCTAGGCACGTAATGCCCCTTTATATCAAACCCGTCTGTGTTTAACACAATAACAAACAAACCCTCCCTCCCCCGTATCCCCCTGAACTTGACATGTGATGTCCCGTTTTAATCAGCACAACCAGTTACTGTAGTTAGGACGACGTTTGTAACCCCATGAAATATACTATATTGTAACATACACTTCTGATATGTAAGTCCTTGCACATCACACATCCCATAAACAAAGCATGTAGTGTTCCCAAAGACAATTTATAACATATAGCCTAATGAGTAATTAGGGAAAAAGGCAAACAAACAAACTATAAATAATTATTCGAATGGGATATGTGGGAAGTCCTGATAATTGGTCACTTACTGCTAATATCCCCGTAAAAAAGCTCTGCTTCCTCCGCGGTGTCGAACATGCAAGTCAGTCCGTTAACGCGGATGCGGGCTGGATAGATGAGGCTGAAGCGTATCCCATCTTTGTAGAGCTGGGAATTCACTTTGTTAAAGGAAAACGCCAACATTTTGGGAAATTAGCTTATTTACCACCTTCCCTGGAGTTAGACAAGATACATACCCTTTTCTTCTCTGTGCGTGCATTAAGCTTAGGGAACAGCCGCTCCGTTAGCATAGCTTCATCACTGGAAGTGGGTCAGACTTGTACCCTGACGTTCCCTACAGTCACGAAATACACTCCAAATACAACTCCAAAACGTTCCTGTAAACATGTTGTTACGTGGCGAAAAAAAAGAAAGAAATTGAATTAGACAATTACGTTTTCTAAGCAAATATACTACAAATAAATATGAACGTATGATATAATACGCTGAAACGTATAAAAGGGAACCTGTGTTGAAAAACCATTGTGCCCCCCCCCCCCCCCTGCAGCCTCCAGCTGCAGCCGCGGAGATTGTTCCAGATTGAGCAACTTCCGCCCGGTCCCACGACCAGGGAGCGAAATTAACTTTTTGACCCACCGGCCAGTGGCGGGTAGATGGGAAGAGTCTACCCGCCAAGCATATTTCTTACCTGCCAAATTTTTTTGATTAAAAAAATATATATATATATTTTATATAAAAACATTTTTTTTTAAATAAAATATATATTATATAATCACACTTGTAGTTGTATTATCTGCGAGACATCGCCACCACGCAATAAGTCAAAATGCTTGCTATCTGCAAACAGCTCCACTGTCTGTGTGTATACTTGAGTAGCCTCCAGCTCCAGCAAGGATTCTCCGGCCCTGCAGCTAGACCCTATATTCAGCTAGACCCTACATTCAGCATGCAAGGATTCTCCGGCGATGCAGCTGGACCCTATTTATAACGTTACGGTTCTTTTGTCAAATCACATTCAACATGCCCTCAGCTAGAATACGCATTCAATCAATGTTATAAGACATTGATATCAGGAGCTATCTGTAGCTACTGCTAGCCCGGTAGATAACGTTAAGACAATTTAGTTTACTGGGACAGATAGATCTAACGTGAGCGAGGGAATGGAGGTATTATGCACTCGAGTCGACTATTGCTGGAGCATTTGTTGATATCAGCAGCTATCAGTAGCTAGCCAGCTAGATACCGTTAGACAATGCCTCGTCATGTATTAAACTAAAAGTGAATAGTTGACTGGGTCATTGTTTAAACAGTAACGGTAGCTCATGGAGGTCTGCTCTTCTAGACTAGAGCAGACAGACTGCCTGTGTTGACATGAGCACTGCGAGCAGAAGCCCTTAGCCAATAGTATCCCGCTGCAGGGCTGGGCGGATATGACTCGTTGCCACGTTTTTTTTCAAAATAAGAGTATCATACGAACCTAATTGTTGCTAACTGCCGGAGCCATCGATATTATGACTGGAGATGCGCTTGGGGCGGAAATGAGACCTGCACAGATTTTCAAAATAAGAGTATCGTTATGAACTTGATTGATTACACGCCACACGGCGGGCAGCCCTCTAAGTGTCAAGCGCCAAAGGTAAAAACTGAGCGCCCCTGGCGGGCGGCGGGCTTTAGTTTCGGTCCCTGCCCACGACATTTCTCCCGGGACAGGACACAGGGATTAAAGCAAAAAAAAATCTCCTGACTGAACTTTTTTTCTGGCCAAGTCATATTCTTATTTTAACCTCTACTGTATTTTTTTTTAATAGTGTTAGCGTTTTAAGGGAGCCTACTTGTAGAGCGAGCCTACTGTCCTGACTGTGACTATAGACCCTACTGTTGTGTGCTGGAGAGCGTGAATGCAAGTCTTGTGGCTAGCTTCTGATTGATGGCGAGCTAGCACCCCTCCCCACTTTGAACCATGAACTAAACGGCTTGTTATCATACAAACAAGGGACTAAACACGTTTCGCAATTATGCCACAACAACAATGGACAGTCTCCTCCCCACCGTTTGTATATATTTATTTACCACCCACTCACTCACCCCCTCCTAATGTACAGTCTCCTCCTCATCATATGTATATATTTACTGTTAGGATCTCTGGGTAACAGTACTGTATATTTGCATATCGTATATGTGACAAAATGTAACAGTACTATTACTATATACCTGTAAGGCATGTATGTCCCTATGTCATAAATGTCATGTATGTTGTGTATGTCATAAATGTCACTATGAATTGAAAATGGGGGACCCTGATGATGTAAACAAGACAAACGCCTTTCTCTGGTCTACATCCCCTTAACAATTGTGTGTATTGCTACTGGATTTACAAGATCCAGAGTGAATGAATGAATGAAAACTTTATTTAATACACGAGACCCTCTTATTGGGACCAAGTAAGGTTGTCGATAATCCAATGTATAGTTACAACCCCTCCCCCATCCCACCCAACCACATCCAATGTACAGTTTCTTCGTCAAATGTATATACTCTTTTTAGACTATTTTTGTATCACAAACAATAGGCTACTGTATTTGTAAATCTGGTATGTCATAAATGTATAGATGTAGCAGTATTGTCTATCTGTATGTCATGTGTGTCATATATGTTATGATGAACTGAAAATGGGGGACCCTGATGTAAACAAGACGAAAGTCTTTCTCTGGTCTGCATCCCCTTAACAATTGTGTGTATTGAGCTGTACTGTACCCATTCTGCAATCTGTTAATAACAATCAATCAATATTTAACAGATTGCAGAATGGGTACAATACAGTACAGCTCAATACACACAATTGTTAAGGGGATGCAGACCAGAGAAAGACGTTCGTCTTGTTTACATCAGGGTCCCCCGTTTTCAATTCATAGTGACATACATGACATACAGGTATATAGTAATGTTACATTTGTGACATATATGATATGCAAATATACAGTACTGTTACCCAGAGATCTCCCGGACAAATGGGAGAAAGACGTTTATTGAGCTTAAAAACAATTGATAACGCAAATAACGTTCTGATTAACAAAGTCATTCGTTTTGTGGCATTAACGTTATCTAGATTTATCAACATTCATACATTTATCAGAAAGCGAGCGGCGCAAGCACACACACGAAACACCACCAACAACAACAACAACGACAACAACACACTGCTTGTCGCGTAAATAACGTTCTGATTAACAAAAGGCATTCGTTTTGTGGCATTCACGTTACCTAGATGTATCAATAGCAATAGTAATATATATGTTTCTTTAGACTAGAATAAGTCAAATGAACTTACGGTCTCGTAAAAGTTGCCGCATGTTGTTGATGAGTCAAGTTTACTCGCGAGTAGAGCTAGACGCTAGAGAGTCTCAAAATGGGCGCTTCCCATTGGTGCTGAGCACAGCGGAGGCGGGTGAAAGGGCTGTAAACTCAGAACAATCTCGCCTTCTGGTTGGTTGCATTTGCCTGAGAATTTGCCGATTGCTCGCAAATGACTGTTTGGTGCGGCCGCGGTAGGGGAAAAAAGGATATTTGACGCCTCTGATTGGCTCAGGTTAAAATCCGTCACGACTCCGAATCAAATGACGGAATCTCCAAATCAAATGGACGGATATCCGTCCCAAGACGGAACGCTTTAATGCCTGAGGACAATGTGCGCTGATTGGCGGAAAGTACGGAAGTATCTCGAAGTACGTCTGACGTATCTCGAATTACGTCTGACGTTTCTCTACGTTAGCGAACGTTAATTGAACGTTGTATTCATAAGATAAGATAAATTCAGCAGCATGAGGAGGGGGGAGGGGAGGTACAGGTAGAAGACAGAGGTACAGGTCACATAATTATAGTACAGTGGAGAAGTAAAAATAGAATAAAAAGGCAGTGTAAACAATATACAATATTATTAACTCTAATAATAACGCGCCTCGCGGGCTCATTATAATACGAGAGCCGTGGGTCTGCATTGTATAGAGCGGATCCCCCGGCCGTATTCAAGCGCTGGAGCGCTTTGCGATGGATCAAAATTAGATAGGAATCAAATGTATTGTCATCATACAGCACCTATAGCTATATAATGGAATAGACTGTATTAATATAGTAGTAATAATAGTAGTTGGCTAGTTGCGCGCTTCTGGCCACCTCCCGCAGTGCGCGCATACACACACTGTATACAGTACGTGCAAAATTAGTTGTCAAGAGCCAATCGCACAGGTTGCCTCATCTCATCTGGCTCTGCAAATAGATCTAGAGTCTGAATATCATATATAGCCTGCTGATGATCTCTCTCTCTCTCTCTCTCTCGTCAAATCCATTGAGAACGGAATGCAGTGCCCGCGACGCGGGTCTTGATTGATTGATTGAAAATTTTATTAACAGATTGCAGAATGGGTACAATACAGTACAGCTCAATACACACAATTGTTACGGGTATGCAGACCAGAGAAAGACTTTCGTCTTGTTTACATCAGGGTCCCCATTTTCAATTCATCATAACATATGACATACAGATAGACAGTACTGCTACATCTATACATTTGACATACCAGATTTGCAAATACAGTATTGTTTGTGATACAAAAAGAGTCCAGAAAAGAGAGTATATACATTTGACGTAGAAACTGTACATTGGAGGAGGTTGGGTAGGTGGGGGGGGACTGCACATTGGAGGTGGTTGGGGGGGGGGGGGGGTCGGGTAGGAGGGGTGGGGGACACTGTACAACTGTACAAGCAAAACTGTACATTGGAATATTGACAAAACCATACTTGGTCATTTACTGTACATTGGAGGGGGTTGGGTTACAACACAGGAGCAGAGTATAAACAACAGTACAGGAATGAGAAACAGTCTAAATGGGTTTTAACATTTTAGTTTATTTCATGCGGATATGATCTGTAATACCTGATCGGTACAATATCTACTAACCTGATCAATACAAGCCCCCCCTCCCCTCTAGTCAGCGCAGACGTACTTGCTTTTGAGTTTGACGTTCATTTTGACGTTCAACGTCAGACGTACTTCGAGATACTTCCGTACTTTCCGCCAATCAGCGCACATTGTCCTGTCCCGGGAGAAATGTCGTGGGACCGGGCGGAAGTTGCTCAATCTGGAACAATCTCCGCGGCTGCAGCTGGACCCTATTGGCCTGGTCTGCTTCGGGTGATGCCATGGATAGAATCAGACATGCTTTGTTTACGCTTCTAGGCTACTGGCGCATGCCTGTGATGTAAGCAGTACGCGACGAGAGCCTTGAGAACCCTTTCGTCGTTCCCGTCTAAACATGGCCTAACTCAGTAGTAGCATTAGCATAGCAGCTTAGCTTGTTAGCTGCTCCAGCTAACTTACCTCTGGTCGAGGCCCAGTCTGGATGAAAAGTGGCAGAAACGCCCAACAGATCAGATGTGCGCTCAGTAGATGATAAAAGCAGAGTTTACTGTAACTAAACGGAGAGGTGGACATGAACCTACCTGTGTTTGTTCCCCTGTGTTGTTCTGAACGCAGTAGAGTCCAGCAGCGTCTCCTGCTGCAGGTGAAGCTCCGTCGTGTAACTACTTGTTAGAAGTAGCCGGACTTCGGGGTAACTCCCTCTGGAAGGTGGTGACAGTAAACCAGGAGACACTTCTCTCGAGGACTGGGCATTTATCTGGGTTTGCAGGGTTGACAACAGCCCTCTCTGTTCTTAATGTTATTAACTAACGTAACTCTACTGTTCCCGCTGCACTCTAACTACAATAGACCAGTAAGACCACGCACATATCCCACAATGCATCACTTCTGCTTCTTCTTCTTCAATGGGATAAATGGCAGATCGCGACCACAAAAGGCGCATACCGCCACCTACTGTACAATCCATTCTACAATGTCCTCTTCCGCGTTATTTTTTTCCGTAGCCACATTTCAGGCAGACGCTCTCTGATTGGCCACTGACGCTCTCTGATTGGCCACTGACATGTTTGCCCATTTCCACGTCGAACAGCCTGCAAACTACCTGGCGTTCTATCGCCATGCTCTAAGACAAACTCTAACCTTAACCAACTTCGAAGAGTGCCTAAGCTTAACCAGTGTAGAAACAGGCGTCGGCCAATCAGAGAGCGTCTTGCCAGAAATGCGGCTACGAAAAAAAATAACGCTCCTCTTCCTCCTCTTCTTGGGAATTTGATTGGTTGATTGAAAACTTTATTAACAGATTGCAGAATGGGTATAGACTCATAGACGCCTGCGCAATAGAGCAGACGATGCACGTGCTCCAGGACTATTGAACTTGGGGGGAGCAAGGATATGATCTTGCTCCACAACTTTTTGATCATATGAAAAATATGATATACCCCCCCCCAATATATAAATCTAAGCATAACTACTAATTTCAATCAAATTAATAATACGCAATGACACTTAATAACACGTTTTTAAGTTTCCAAAGAATGCGACCCCCCCCCCCCCTGCTCCCCCATATGGTTTGATCCAGTGCCTCTCCCACCCCCAGCAGAGCAGACGGCGCACGGCGCTGGCTGCAGGTAGGCTGAGTGTAAATAAAGGCCACAGAAGTGTGTCATTTGGTGGCAGGCAGGATTTTCCAGTAAGTTGTTTATGATTGTTAAGATTATTTATGTTAGACATGTCTTCTATTGAGTGGTAGAAGTTCTACCACGCAATACAATAAAAGTGTTTCACGTCCCGAAATGCCATCTGGTCATACCAAACAATAATAATAATAATAATAATAACAAAGTTTCCCTCTGGTTGGCGTTAGCTTTAGTGCTAGCCGCTAGGTAACGTTGTCATATATCTAGATATGTGGTGTCGTCAGCTGGATAACGTTGACTTCGTTTGCAAATTTTAACGTTCGAAGCAGGGCCGGATTAACGACGGCCGCGGCCCGTGGGCCTTTAGTGATGAGGGCCCCCCCCCCCAAAAAAAAAAAAAAATTTTACTTTTTTTTTTTAAATTTTTTTATAATAATAATAATGCAATAAGGGGACCCTGATGTAAACAAAACAAAAGTCTTTCTCTGGTCTGCATCCCCTTAACAATTGTGTGTATTGAGCCGTACTATATTGTACCCATTCTGCAATATGTTAATAACATTTTTAATCAATCAATAACAGATTGCAGAATGGGTACAGTACAGTACAGCTCAATACACACAATTGTTAAGGGGATGCAGACCAGAGAAAGACTTTCGTCTTGTTTACATCAGGGTTCCCCATTTTCAATTCATAATGAATTGTAAGTAAGGGTGCAATAGAAATGTTTCATAATGATGTTCAGTGTATTCATAAGTGTATTGCTCTCCTTAATGTAGAATGATATGGTGACTGTGCAGACTCAGACTGGCAGAGAAGGAGAGAAAGAGACCCAAGAGTTACAGGTAATGGAAATATCAGACAGCTTAAAGTGTAGGATAACATAACAAATTAAGACACAAAATAGGCTATATTTACAGCAGACCCTGTTATTGTTCCTTGTTGGTATTTTTTCTCTCTTTCTTATTAAAAACTTGGCCTATTTGAAAGGAGATTGATTTAATAAAAATAAAAGAGCGAAAAATCAATATACAGTATATATACAGTATATATATATATATATATTAATATATTATTATTATTATAGTAATTGGCTATCATACTGCAATATAAACTGAGTTTTATAGTGAAAAGAGCAGCTTTATTGGTCAAGATTGAAGGCTCTATATTGCAGGAAATTGCATGTACAGGTTCATTAAATGAAAAAAATGTCTGCCGTGGAGGGGGTCGTGCCGGACACCCTCCAAACCACCCCTTGCCTGTCAAAAAATAATAATAATAATAATAATAATAATAATAATAAAAAAAAAAAAATTATTATGCACCCCCACTTTCAACTATAACTAGGCGGCCATGGGTACAGTACAGTACAGCTCAATACATACAATTGTTAAGGGGATGCAGACCAGATAAATACTTTCGTCTTGTTTACATCAGGGTCCCCCATTTTCAATTCATCATAACATATATGACATACATGACATACAGATAGACAGTACTGCTACATCTACTATACATTTATGACATATCAGATTTGCAAATACAGTACTGTTTGTGATACCAAAAGAGTCCAGAAAAGAGAGTATATACATTTGACGTAGAAACTGTACATTGGAGGGTAGGTGGGGGGGGACTGTACATTGGAAGAGGTTGGGTGGGTGGGGTGGGACACTGTACACCTAAGCAAAACTGTACATTGGAATATTGACAAAACCATACTTGGTCATTTACTGTACATTGGGTTGGGTTAGGACATTTACAGGGGCCAGTTTTGAATTGCAGTCTCCCGTAAGTGTTCTTTGAGAGTGTTTTTGAAAGTGGGTAGTGATTCACATTCCTTTACAGCTTTGGGTAGGGCGTTCCACATTGATGTGGCATAATTGCTAAACGTGTTTAGTCCCTTGTTTGAGCCGAATCTGGGTTTAACATGATTTGTGGAGCTCCCTCTGGTGTTGTGATCGTGGTATTCACTGACCTTTGGGAAGTATTTTGACATGTACATGTGTAACGGATGGTATCGTGAAGCGCAGTCAAGAAGGGCTGGGGTGAGTAGCGGTGCTATGGGTTAAACTCACTCTCACATCCTCAAAGACAGATAGACACGTTGCGAAGTAGTGAATTCACCTCTTGGTATAGCGGTCTGTGTTGTTGCCTGCGGCGTGGGAGACCGGGGTTCGACTCCCACTCGGGGCATCGAAGTGCCTTGGGTGGAGTGGAGTGAGTTTGAGAGGGCGAGTGTAACGGATGGTATCGTGAAGCGCAGTCAAGAAGGGCTGGGGTGAGTAGCGGTGCTATGGGTTAAACTCACTCTCACATCCTCAACGACAGATCGACGCGTTGCGAAGTAGTGGATTCACCTCTTGGTATAGCGGTCTGTGTTGTTGCCTGCGGCGTGGGAGACCGGGGTTCGACTCCCACTCGGGGCATCGAAGTGCCTTGGGTGGAGTGGAGTGAGTTTGAGAGGGTGAGTGTAACGGATGGTATCGTGAAGCGCAGTCAAGAAGGGCTGGGGTGAGTAGCGGTGCTATGGGTTAAACTCACTCTCACATCCTCAAAAGACAGATAGACACGTTGCAAAGTAGTGGATTCACCTCTTGGTATAGCGGTCTGTGTTGCTGCCTGCGGTCTGGGAGACCGGGGTTCGACTCCCACTCAGGGCATCGAAGTTTGAGGTGACGTTGTCACAACCGTTACACATGGGTACCTTGGTCGTGTAGTGAATCTTGTAGACCAGGCCCATTGCAAGTTGCTGTACTCTGTCGTCTACTCTAAGCCATCCTAGTTTGTCAAAGTGGGCACGGGTGAGGTGGGTTCTAGGAGTAAGGTCAAGCAGTAGTCTGACCAGTTTGTTTTGAGATGTTTGTAATTTTGTTTTTAGCGCCTTTGAGGTGCTTTGGTACCATGAGGTGCAAGCATAGTCGTAGTACCCTTGAATGAGTGCTCCTGCCAGAGTCTTCAGGGTATTCTTGTTTACCAGTGAGGAGATCCGGTACAAGAATCGAGTTCGTTGGTTGACTTTTTTTATTACATTGGATGCCATTTTGTCACAGGAAAGATTCGCCTCTAGGATGGAACCCAGGTAGGTAATTTCTTCTTTCCTTGTGACAATATTTTCACCCACTGTTACGAAGGATCAGATTAAACCGAATATATATATTTATTTATGGATATATATTGAATAGTATTTGTATGTCGTTTGATATCCCTTGTATATTCCTTGTACATATACACGGAATATCCCTTTAGCCTACTATAGCCCATAATAGTTCATTCTCTTATTGGACAAAGGACCAGGCGCCAGGGGACCAGCCCCTGGAGTCAAGTTCAAAGGTACCGACGAGACATGTCCGTACTAGCCCCGGCTCCGCTCAGGGATACGGCTACCGAAATGAGAGTGGCACTATTTGTTCACCGTGCATATAAATATGGCGCAAGTAAATGTAGAAGTCCCTTAGTCCCTTACCCTTCTTCCCAACTTAGTAACAGAACGTGAAGCCTCACCCACGATACGACGTGCGGTGAAGTATGGCCTGTTTGGCCTTAGAATAGCATTGAGACCTCGTGCGAATTAATAACTGAATTGTCAGAGTTTGGCACTGTACCGTCGAGTGCGACGTATTTCTATCAAGTAATAATAGTCTATCGTGTATGGTGCATCGTGCGGTTAGAGTTCTAAAGTGACCAGCATCTCCAACGCTTCCTCGTGTTATCTAGAGTCTTATCCAGGCTGGGCCGACCACATGGCGCTTTCATCCGAGGAGATCTAGGCGAGGACCGAGGGACATGTACACTGGATTACCTACCCGGCGACTGCTGAGCCCTTTGCGGCTGGAATATATATTTGCTTTGGTACTGTGATTTGTGGAGCGGATAATCGCCGACGCCTGTGAGTGTTGGATTTACCCCCGAGAGGAGTCAAGTTGAGTCGGCGCTCAGAGAGACTGAGGTCGCCTAGCTTCTTCTTCATTGTGGAGCTACAGCCTACAAGAGAACCAAGGTGTATTCATCTGCGGATCAAGAGTCTATTGCACTGTCTTCTGTACTTGAAGTCTCCATAGATATCGTTGACCAGACGGTCTACTACCGACGGCTCTCCTACCCCCCCCTACCGGCTTACAACCGGGAGGACCCCCTCCAGAATATCCCGCTATATCATTAGGTGTACCATAGATATAATTCCCTAAGAGCCAGGTTGTATACTTGCTTCCTGCGTAACCAGAGATTGGACATTCAGTGTTGATTTGCCTACGAGTACTCATTTGCCTTACAAGTGCATTCAAATGATAAATGTAAGATAGATATTCTATGTACCTTTTGCTCCATTAAATATTTGATTATTACCTTTGACTGGAACCGATTTCATTGTGGAAAGTGTTCATCATATTTAGATATCGTGTACTGTATGGCCAGTAGTTAAAGTACATAAAGCGGTAGTGGTTTAATGATACCATACTTATCAATACAGTCAGGGAATTGTACCCCTCAGTTACAATTGGTCCTTCGAGCCGGAGGGTAATTAGTGTAATATTAATATAGTGGTATTAATATTGAAATGGCCTATGATGAACACTCCACGAAACGGTCCTCCTAAAGTAGAACGCCCGCAGCGTAGACGGCAGCCACCTCAGTACTTAGAGGATTACGCTGCCAGTATACTACCTAGCCTTCTACAAACGGTAAACGCGGTAAAAGTAGAAAGTAAAATTATGTCCGACCCTATCAACCAGGATACCCCGACCACAGAGGCCCTAGTGGGTTCTAATGTAACTGACCAAGCTCACGGTGGGGACCATGAGGGAACTGACACGACTTTACCCCCCGCCAAGACCGAAGAAGTAGTCTCCGGAGAGCTCCGGGAGGAAGACAACCCTCCAGAGATGGAACTCTGCACGGAACAAGATGAGGAGAGCGCCGAGGAGATAGAGCTCCAGGACTCCCCGCAGGAGAACGCATCCCCAACAAGTACTGCCAGGAGCGGATCACCTCAACCAGCGTCTTCCCCCAGCGAGGCGGACAAGATGCTAGCACAGGCGTTCCTCGCCAGCCTAGCAGCCTCCACAGAGCGCGATCGGCTCCAAGCACAGACGCTTAGTGAGCGCGAACATTCTACCATGGAAAGAGAACGCATTCAAGCGCAGCAACGGAGCGACGAAGAGCGTATACGTCTGGAGATGAGACGCCTTCAGACGGAAGAGAATATGGCAAGAGACCGGGCCGACACCCAGCGTGCCGCTGCCGGTGCCCAAAGAGAAGCAGAGCGCGACATCGCTCTCACCAAGCGCGAAGCCGAGCGCGACCGATTACAAGCGCAGCTAATGGAGCAGCTGATCGCCAGGGCAACACCCCCTCCCTCGACACGGGGTTCCAGGGCCTCGTCAAGACACGGGTCAAGGGCACCCTCCCCTAACCGATTAAGCGACCCTGAGCCCGACCACCAGAGAGAGCCTATACCCCCCTCCGAACTCCTTCCCCGACTGGTCCCAGTGAGACCCAGCTACAAGGAAGGAACGGCATACACCGCGGAGAGGCTAAATAGACGACTACAGGATCTAGATGACCTGACAGAGGAAGAAGAGGGAGAGGAGGAGAGTCAAGCCCGACAGCAGCACAGTACTCCACAGGACCAGGAGGTCCAGTACAGCCCAGGCTATACCCCCGCGGCTCTGCGCTACAGACCCCCGACTCTATTCACGGGTGAGCATGACGCACGACCAGTCCCGAGGAATAGCACCTGGACCAGCGGGCCATGGTACCCTGCCGGTACCAGCCCACCAAGAGGCGTAAGAGGAGACTTGCCTAGGAGGCCTCTCTTCCAACGCTCACCGATGTGCCAGCCATCCACGGCGTCATACATTGGCACACCGACGTTTCCAGACTTCACCCATGAGAACCGAGCACAGTACACGGAGCTACGGATGTGCTTAGAGACAATGATGGTGGATGTAGCTGATGAACGCCACAAGTATGCTATCCTATTGAAGCACCTGAAAGTGCCCAGAGCGCACAACATAGCGCTAGCTTATGCCACCTCTACGACCCCATACACCGCGGCTCTAGCAGCACTAGACCAAAGATATGGACGTATATGGGATTACGTAATACAAGAGATAAGGCATATTGACCGCCTACCCCCAGCAACAGACAATCGCTCACTAGACGACCTGTCTATCAAAGTACAATCCCTGGTAGGGATGCTGGGGGCGCAACGAGAAAAGGGTATGCACGAACTATACGCAAACTCGAATGTCGAGAGGATTTTAGAGAAGCTGCCGCCCGCCTGACAGGAGCGCTTCAGGCGGCAAAGAGACCACCGTGATCCTAACGGTCCCGAGCCATCCCTCCTAGACCTAGCCGACTTCCTGGCGAGAGAAGTCAGCAGCCTACGGTTGGATACGTTCGTGCGGAGCACACCAAGCTCCAGAGAGGGACCTAGGAGAGCAAACGATGGCCGAAGATTGGTGACTGTCATGCACCAATCAGAATCAGTACCGAGCAGCAAGAACCACAGTACCCCCTCGATGAAAGAGAAGTGGAAGATGGTGTGCCCGTACTGCGAAAAGGAACACTGGTTGTCACAATGTGACCTGTTCAAGAAGATGACCGCTGAAAAAGTGAGTCACTGGATAAAGTCCAACAGGCGCTGTTACCGATGTGCGCGCAGTCACATGGCAGCCGAGTGCCACCTAAAGAAGAGGTGTAGTCGGTGTGACGGAGCCCACCTAGATGTCCTACACGACAGTAACAGAAGAAAGCCTGCACCATCCAGCAGCACAAAGGCAAGTGTTATGTACATTGACCCCGCTAGCAGCGGGGGCGCCCAGGTGCTCTTAAAGGTGGTCCGCGTAACACTGAGTTACCAAGATAAGGTCATGGACACTTACGCCGTCCTTGATGACGGGTCAGAGAAGACCCTTCTCCTCGCGTCCGCTGCGGCCCAGCTGGGGCTGCGGGGGAGCGAAAACCAGATGACGATTCGGACAATAAGAAGAGATCTAAAGACGATAAAGGGCGAGAATGTCTCCTTCACTATCGCAGCAAGCGGGCAGCCAGAGAGATGGTATAGGATTACTAATGCTTTCACCAGCCAAGAAATAGGACTATCGCAGTACACCTACCCCATCGCCAAGCTGATGGATAAATATGTGCACCTGCGTCAACTACCTATCCCGCTCATAGACGGTGCCACCCCGACCCTGCTGATAGGCTCCGACCATGCAGACCTCATAGTCCCGATAGACCGGGTCCATACAGGACCCAGAGGTTGTCCTGCAGCAGTCGAGACCCGCCTAGGATGGACATTACAAGGCCCCCTCGCCAAGTCTCTTAACCGAACAGCAGCCACTAGCTGCCTCCACTCCAGAGTGACAGAAGAAGACACCACTCTCCTGCAGCATGTCGAGAGGCTAGGGACACTAGAGACAATGCCCTTTAAGAACGAAAAGAAAGACATTCGTTCTAAGGAAGATATTTACGCTATAGCCCTCCTCGAGCAAGGGACAAAGAGAGTCACAGTCAACGGAGTGATGAGATACGCAACTCCACTCCTGAGGCGAGAGGGAATGCCCACCTTTCACGCCACAAAAGAAGCGACGGAGCGGTATCTATTGAACACAGAGCGGCGCCTAGCCAAAGACCCCGCTCAAGAGACTGTGTACCGCGCTGAGATTAACAAGCTAATCACAGCGGGACACATAAAGAAAATTGACATTAAAGAGGCCGATCAGACGACCGAATCATGGTACGTGCCGCACCACAAGGTCCACCACAACGGCAAGGATCGTATTGTGTTTAACTGCAGCTACCAGATCGGATCACAAAATCTGAATAAAGAGCTCTTGCCCGGCCCAACACTCGGCCCCTCTCTACTAGGCGTGCTACTACGCTTCCGCCAGGACAAGGTGGCTATCAGCGGCGACATCAAAGGGATGTTCCTGCAGGTGAGACTAGTGGAGGAGGACAAGCCCCTGCTGCGGTTCCTATGGAGAGAGAGGATCGGAGATGAGCACCCAGCCATCTATCAATGGGAAGTCCTCCCTTTCGGAACCACATGCAGCCCATGCTGTGCTACGTTTGCACTACAAAAACACGTCGCAGAGGACCCAGCAGCAGATGAAGAGGTCCGACAAAGTGTGACAAATAGTTTCTACGTGGACAACTGTTTACAAAGCGTCTCGACGCCAGAAGAAGCCGAGGCTCTTCTACTCAAGCTCCGCGCCTCCCTGATCAAAGGCGGCTTTGATCTCAGGCAGTGGGCCAGCAGCGACCCGCAAGTATTGCGCAGCCTCTCCCCCGAGGACAAGGCAGCGAGCAGCGACACCTGGATGGCGACCATCCCAGGAGAAGCCCAAGAAATGACACTAGGACTAGTCTGGCGCTTCAAAACAGACTCGCTCCATTATAGACACAAACCCCTGACCAAGGAGCAGGGAAGGTCGACGGCAATACCGACCACCAGACGGAGTGTATACAGAACACTCGCCAGACAATATGACCCGTTGGGATGTATTCTACCTTACACCACCAGGGCAAAGATGATTGTAAGAGCACTATGGGACAAGGACCAGGGCTGGGACGATCCCATACCCGAACACCTTGCATCCACATGGAGAGAGTGGGAGACGGAACTCCGCTCACTCCCAGGTGTTAACATACGCCGCAGCTACTTCCCACCCACAGTGAGGCCAGAGACATGCCAGATGGACCTGCATGTATTCAGCGACGCCTCCGAAGTAGCCTACGGTTCGGTGGCGTACTTGCGTGCCCGAGAGGAGGGAGGAGAAATACATACTGCTTTCATCCTGGCTCGCTCAAGAATAGCCCCACGAAAGCAACAATCTATCCCGCGTCTAGAGCTCTGCGCAGCCCTAGCAGGAGCGCAGCTCGCCACGTTAATCCAACGTGAACTCACCATCCCGGTGCAAAGAACAATCTTATGGTCAGACTCCACGACAGTACTCACATGGATCCGGTCTGATTCGTGCAGATACAAGGTCTTCGTGGGAGTCAGAGTCACCGAGATTCAAGAGTTAACAGAAGTAGCGAGCTGGAGGTATGTGGACACCAAACACAACCCAGCTGACGTCATCACCCGGGGAATGTCCCTGGATGACCTCACCCGTCACAACCTCTACAGTGACGGACCAGAGTTTCTCAAGCTCCCCGAAGAAGAGTGGCCTACACCCACCCCACGGGAGGCGAGTAAAGAGGAGGCCGAAAACAAGAAACCTATGTTCTGTGGATTGAACACACTCGTCTCCACAGACCCCGACATAGACGATTGCCTCACCCTACAGAGTGCGCAGCTAAAGACATTTCTGTGGCACCACCCAGAGGTTCAGCCCACGACTGACATTTCAGCAGCTGACTACGAAGAAGCAGAACTTCTTCTACTACAACGAGCCCAGAGAGACTCGTTCCCCGACGAGCTAGACTGTCTACAGGGAGCAAAGCCCGTCCCATCAGACAGCAGACTGCTCCACCTAGCACCCGAGAGCGACGCCCATAGTCTCATCAGAGTGGGTGGTCGTCTGCGGAGAGCCCCAGACTTACCGGATGACGTCAAGTACCCGATAGTCTTGAACAGCCGACACAAGGTCACAGAGCTGATCATAAAGAAATACGACGAGGATGTGCACCACGCAGGGGCAGAGAGAGTCTTCGCGGAGATCAGACGTCGTTATTGGATACTGCAAGGGAGAGAAGCAGTGCGGCGTTTCCAGCGAACCTGTCTAGACTGTCGTAAGTGGCGAGCCCAGCCCAGTATACCCCGGATGGCTGACCTACCTCCCTGTCGCCTCCGACTCGGCGACAAGCCTTTTCACTCCACCGGTATGGACTGTTTCGGCCCGCTGTATATAAAGAAAGGAAGAGGAACCGAGAAGCGGTGGGGTATTGTATTCAAATGCATGACCACCAGAGCGATACATATCGAACTCCTTCCAACCATGAGCACAGACTCATTCCTTATGGCCTTCCGAAGATTCACATCACGGAAAGGAAAACCGTCTACATTATTGTCTGATCACGGGACAAACTTCAAAGGCGGAGAAAGAGAGCTGAGAGAGAGCTTCCAAGCTATGGGCCCAGAACTTAAGACCCACCTCGCTCCATCCCAGATTGACTTCCAGTTTAATCCCCCGAACGCACCTCACTTCGGTGGAACTTGGGAACGAGAAGTACGTTCTATAAAGACAGCCCTGTACGCCGTGCTTGGGGCCCAGACCGTGGCGGAAGAAGTCTTAATGACTGTGAAGTCCTCACGGAGATCGAGGGAGTATTGAACTTAAAGCCCCTCGGTTACGTCTCAAGTGATGTAGCAGATGTCGACCCAGTCACCCCCAACACACTCTTGATGGGGCGGCTGGACCCCGCGCTACCCCAGACAATGTACAGGCCTGAAGAAGCGAACGGCCGAAGAATGTGGAGGTACAGTCAAGTATTGGCTGACAAGTTTTGGAACAGCTTCCTACTCCACTACCTACCGTCTCTACAGACCCGCCAGAAATGGGTGAAAGAGAGAGACAATTTGACAGAAGGAACAGTCGTCATGATTATCGACCAGTCACTACCCCGAGCTATGTGGCCGGCTGGCCGCGTAAGCAAAGTGATCACCGGTGCCGATGGAAAGGTCCGAGCAGCTGAAGTGCTCGTCCAAGGGCGGACCTACACCCGACCCGTGGCGAGGCTAATAGAACTGCCAAGGCTCCCCGATACTATCGATGACGACCATGACCCCATGACTTTGTGAACTGACTGACCCTCACAGCGGACATTGAGTAGTGGACAGTGCGGTTAATCTGTCTCTGCTTAGCTAATTAGGTGGGACTAATTAGGGGGCGGCTGTTACGAAGGATCAGATTAAACCGAATATATATATTTATTTATGGATATATATTGAATAGTATTTGTATGTCGTTTGATATCCCTTGTATATTCCTTGTACATATACACGGAATATCCCTTTAGCCTACTATAGCCCATAATAGTTCATTCTCTTATTGGACAAAGGACCAGGCGCCAGGGGACCAGCCCCTGGAGTCAAGTTCAAAGGTACCGACGAGACATGTCCGTACTAGCCCCGGCTCCGCTCAGGGATACGGCTACCGAAATGAGAGTGGCACTATTTGTTCACCGTGCATATAAATATGGCGCAAGTAAATGTAGAAGTCCCTTAGTCCCTTACCCTTCTTCCCAACTTAGTAACAGAACGTGAAGCCTCACCCACGATACGACGTGCGGTGAAGTATGGCCTGTTTGGCCTTAGAATAGCATTGAGACCTCGTGCGAATTAATAACTGAATTGTCAGAGTTTGGCACTGTACCGTCGAGTGCGACGTATTTCTATCAAGTAATAATAGTCTATCGTGTATGGTGCATCGTGCGGTTAGAGTTCTAAAGTGACCAGCATCTCCAACGCTTCCTCGTGTTATCTAGAGTCTTATCCAGGCTGGGCCGACCACATGGCGCTTTCATCCGAGGAGATCTAGGCGAGGACCGAGGGACATGTACACTGGATTACCTACCCGACGACTGCTGAGCCCTTTGCGGCTGGAATATATATTTGCTTTGGTACTGTGATTTGTGGAGCGGATAATCGCCGACGCCTGTGAGTGTTGGATTTACCCCCGAGAGGAGTCAAGTTGAGTCGGCGCTCAGAGAGACTGAGGTCGCCTAGCTTCTTCTTCATTGTGGAGCTACAGCCTACAAGAGAACCAAGGTGTATTCATCTGCGGATCAAGAGTCTATTGCACTGTCTTCTGTACTTGAAGTCTCCATAGATATCGTTGACCAGACGGTCTACTGCCGACGGCTCTCCTACCCCCCCCTACCGGCTTACAACCGGGAGGACCCCCTCCAGAATATCCCGCTATATCATTAGGTGTACCATAGATATAATTCCCTAAGAGCCAGGTTGTATACTTGCTTCCTGCGTAACCAGAGATTGGACATTCAGTGTTGATTTGCCTACGAGTACTCATTTGCCTTACAAGTGCATTCAAATGATAAATGTAAGATAAATATTCTATGTACCTTTTGCTCCATTAAATATTTGATTATTACCTTTGACTGGAACCGATTTCATTGTGGAAAGTGTTCATCATATTTAGATATTGTGTACTGTATGGCCAGTAGTTAAAGTACATAAAGCGGTAGTGGTTTAATGATACCATACTTATCAATACAGTCAGGGAATTGTACCCCTCAGTTACACCCACTGTAACTGAGAAGCCGTCGCTCTGTTTTGCCCATGTGTAATGATAGTTTGTTATCAGCGAGCCATATGCAGATTTTGCCTAGTTCCGAGCTGAGGGTTTTTTCAACCTGTAACTTGTTCTTGTCAGAGACCAGCAGGGCTGAGTCGTCCGCAAACAGGAACAAGTTGCAGTAACAAGCTGACGACATGTCATTTGCATAAATTAGGAACAGTAGCGGTCCTAGTATGCTTCCTTGTGGAACACCACAGCTCACTGTAATGGCGCATACCGCCGTCCGCCACCTACTGTACAACCCAGCAACTGGAGCAGATAAAGCGAGAACCCGGTAAAGAAAAGAAAACAACAATAAACAAACAAACAAAATAAATTAAATACAATTCAAATCCTACCCCCCAAACCAATTGAAAACACAAACCCCAAAACCAAATCCTGCACCCCTTTACTGCCCACCTCATCCCTCAACAATCTGCCCAATGTAAAATCTGCACCCCCCCTCTCCCTCACCCGATCCCGCAAGACCCCCCTCTCCCTCTCATACCGAGCACAATGAAGCAGCACATGTTCAACTGTTTCCAGCTCCCCACAAGCAGGACAACCCCCAGTCTCATGCCTCCCCACCCTAAATAACGAGTAGTTGAGCCCCGAGTGCCCCAACCGCAATCTGGCCCACACAACCTCTCTCCTCCTATCCAGCCCCCCCACCGTCGACCTGGACACAGAGGCTTGACTCACATACAGATGCCGCCCCCTCCCCTCCCTATCCCACTGCCTTTGCCACTCCACCGCAGTTGCGGCCCTGATGAAGGCTTTCGCCTCCCCTTTACCAAACGGCACAACTAGCTCCACCCCCACCATCCCAAGCGCCCGTTTCGCCAATCCATCAGCCACTTAATTTCCCCTCGCCCCCACATGTGCCGGAACCCAACAGAACCTGACCCTAACACCCATCCTATCAAGCCTATAAACCGCTATATGCACTTCTGTAACCAGGTCCTCCCTACACGACACAGGGGCGGACAAACCCTCCAGTGCAGACGCAGAGTCCGAACACACGACCACCCTGTCCGGCCTAACCTCTTCAACCCACTGCAAGGCCATGATTATGGCCACCATCTCTGCAGTATAAACAGACAGGTTATCAGTCACCCTCTTGGACAACCTGACCCCAAACACTGGCACATACACGCCCGCCCCCACACGACCTGTAACCGGATCCTTGGCACCATCCGTAAACACAAGGAGAAACTCCCAAAACTGCCGACCAACATAATCATCCACCCACACACCAACATTACCAATCCATGCCCCATTCCTATTCTCCATCAGCCCCAAGTCCACCTCAGGTGTCAGAAAAAGCTGCGGTGGGACCTGAGGCACCACTACGGTCGGCCCAACCACAATCTTATCAATACCAAACTCCCCCACCTCAACCAGAAGTGCACACACCGGCGTAGACCTAAAAGCCCCACAACACAGCCTCAGGGCCCTCGCTTGTACTACGTCCAAGCGTTTCAGTGTGGTCGGTGCCGCTGAGCTATACACCATACAGCCGTAATCCAATGCCGACCTAACAAGCGCACAATAGATAGCCAACATGGAGGACCTATCAGTCCCCCATTCAAATCCAGAAAGACACCTCATCACATTAATCACCCGCTTACATTTATCCACCACCAAACCATAGCCCCAGATACTTAAAAACCCCTACCCTTTCCACTGGCTGACCATACAAAAACAGCCCCCCATCCCCACCCACACGCCTCTTTGAAAAATGCACACATTTGGTCTTCGCCACGGAAAACCGGAGACCCCACTCCTTTGACCACTCCTCCACCACCAAGATAGCCCCCTGGACCTTCCTAATGACATGCGACAGGTTCCGCCCCCGCCTCCAGATTGCCCCATCGTCAGCGTAAAGCGCCACTTCCACATCCTTATCCACATTCGCAAAAACATCATTAATCATTACATTAAACAAGAGAGGACTTATGACACTACCCTGCGGAGTACCATTCTCCACCACATATGGTGCCGACAGCTCCACCCCCACCCGAATCTGAATCGAACGGCCACTCAGAAAAGACATAATCCAATTATACAACCTCCCCCCCCACCTCGAATCTATCCAACTTCAACAACAATCCCTCCCTCCACAACGTATCATATGCCTTCTCAATGTCAAAGAACACTGCCACCAAAACCTCTTTCATAACCTGCGCCTTCTTAATGTCAGTCTCCAGCCTCACCAATGCATCCAAAGTAGAACGTCCTAAAACCACTCTGGACCGGCGACAGCAGGCCCCTCCCTTCCAAAATGTGAGTAAGCCTCCCCACCACCATCCTCTCCATCAATTTACACAAATTGGAAGTCAGCGCAATAGGCCTATAACTAGAGGCACTTGCAGGGTCCTTCCCAGGCTTCACTATCGGAACTATTACCTCCCTCTTCCACACCCCAGGGACACACCCCTCAGCCCAAACCTTATTAAAAACACTTAAAACCGACAACAGCACTTGTCCTGAAACATGCCTTAGCATTTCATAGCTTATTAAGTCCTCCCCCGGGGATGTATTCCCAGCCCTACCAATAGCGGCATTAAATTCAAACATAGTAAACTCCATATCCACTACACTCCCACACATCTCCTTCCTATCCCACAACCCCTTGTTTGCACTTAAAATCTCCCTCCGACGCTGCAAACACTCATCACTTAAATTCACCCCATTATGCACATCAGCCAGCGAGCGAGCCAATACTTCCGCTTTCTCATTGTCAGCTTTGGCCACAACATCACCATCCATCAAAACAGGGATCTGACGCAGTGAACCCCCCCCCCCCCCCCCCCCCTCTCATCTTCTTTAAAATGTTCCACACATCGTTCAGCTGAGTCTCCCTACCAAACGTGGAGCAAAACCGACGCCACGCCGCCCGGTTAGCCTGCTTTATAACCCTCCTCACCACTGCCCTCTTCCTCTGATACTCTATAGCTGCCTGCAGGGTCAGATTATTCCTCAACACCTTAAAGGCCTGATTTCTTTCCCTAACAGCACTGGAACATTCCTCCGACCACCACGGAACCGATTTCCTACCACCCCTACCTGACTTTACAGGAATGGCCTGTACCGCAGCCCCCAACAAAACACTGCACAGCCTACCCACACACTCATCCACCGTACCCACCACATTAAAGTCCTGCAGCCCATCTTCACACAATTCATTACATTTACCCCAATCTGCCTTCCCAAAACACCACGCTCTGGGCCTCACACCCTCCCTCTGATACACCCCTACCACAACTGTACAAAACACCACGCTCGGGGCCTCACACCCTCCCTCTGATACACCCCTACCACAACTGTACAAAACACCACGCTCGGGGCCTCACACCCTCCCTCTGATACACCCCTACCACAACTGTACAAAACACCATGCTCTGGGCCTCACACCCTCCCTCTGATACACCCCTACCACAACTGTACAAAACACCATGCTCGGGGCCTCACACCATCCCTCTGATACACCCCTACCACAACTGTACAAAACACCATGCTCTGGGCCTCACACCCTCCCTCTGATACACCCCTACCACAACTGTACAAAACACCATGCTCTGGGCCTCACACCCTCCCTCTGATACACCCCTACCACAACTGTACAAAACACCATGCTCTGGGCCTCACACCCTCCCTCTGATACACCCCTACCACAACTGTACAAAACACCATGCTCGGGGCCTCACACCATCCCTCTGATACACCCCTACCACAACTGTACAAAACACCATGCTCTGGGCCTCACACCCTCCCTCTGATACACCCCTACCACAACTGTACAGAACACCATGCTCTGGGCCTCACACCCTCCCTCTGATACACCCCTACCACAACTGTACAAAACACCATGCTCGGGGCCTCACACCCTCCCTCTGATACACCCCTACCACAACTGTACAAAACACCATGCTCTGGGCCTCACACCCTCCCTCTGATACACCCCTACCACAACTGTACAAAACACCACGCTCTGGGCCTCACACCCTCCCTCTGATACACCCCTACCACAACTGTACAGAACACCAGGAAATGGTCACTCCCTACAGTTGAATCCTCCCACACCTCCCATTCACACCCTACAGCCAATACGTGAGAAACCAGAGTGAGATCTAAACACGATAACTGTGCCGTCCGAATATCCACTCTGGTACCCCGTCCATCATTCACACATACAAGAGAGAGATCGTCCATCAGCTCCTCCCCCACTTCCCCCTTCCTGTCAGTACACCCACTCCCCCACAATGAGTTGTGGGCATTAAAATCCCCACACCATATCATGTGTGTACACCCAACCCCAACTATCCCCCTAAGCCCTTCCATGGATAACGGTTGACACGGGTTATAAATATTAATCACCCACACTGGCCCCACCTCACTATGCACCTCCACCACTACACATTCAACCTCAGCATCCACCTGTATCTCCCAATATCCAACCCCTTCCCTTATAAACGTAGCACACCCCCCACCCCCAAGCCCCTCCTTTCTATCCCGCCTCACTGACACATAACCTGGCAATACAAAATCCAATTGAGCCTTCAGCCAGGTCTCCTGCACACACTGCTGAGGTGCATCCACCAGAAACTTTTTGAACTCCTGCCCATTGGATATCAGGCTATGCGCATTCCAGTGAAGGATTAGAAAGGAACCGAGGCTACTCACCTCCCTGCTGTGTCACCATGTCCCCGTCCTGCCTATTCAGTCTTTCATTCACCATGTCCTCGTCCTGCCTATTCATTCTTTCATTCACCATGTCCCTGTCCTGCCTATTCAATCTTTCATTCAGGGCGTCAACTGAAATGACCGTGACACCCAAATATCTCACTGCCATCTCCAATACAATGCCCAGCTTCCTCCCCTTCCTATCAAGATTGGCCGTGCAATTGATGGCAGCCGCCACAAAAGCCACCAAATCTAACTTATTCACCAGCACCATATCAGGAGCCACAGCAGCACACTTATGGTTACACTGAGTAACCCCACCCCCTGAAGCACCAGCCCCCACCTCCTTCACCTCTCCCACCGGCCCCTGCTCCCTAGGCACCAACTTCACTGCTTCGGCATATGATACATTGTGGACCGCCCTAATCCTCAGTACCTCCTGAGCCTGCTTCTGCACTCTACAACCCCCGAACGCGGCACTGTGAGCCCCCCCACAATTACAACACTTCAAATTCCCCCCATTGTTGCACTCCTCATATCCATGTTCCTCCCCGCACCTCACACACCGCTTCTTCGCCCTACACACAGCCGCAACATGCCCAACTCTTTGACAATTAAAGCACCGTAGCGGACGAGACACAAACAGGCGCACCGGGAAGCTCATGTACCCCAATTTAATCCTCTCTGGCAAGGAGCCCCCGTCGAACTCCACCAGTACGGACAAACTGTCTTCCTTCCGACCGTCCTTACTTCGCTGCAGCCTATTGCACATCACTATATCTCCCCCCTAACATTTTCCTGTAACTCGGCCATAGTTACTGACAACGGAACACTAGCAATAACCCCCCTATTACGAAAATGTTGAGGAATACTCGCAGACTCCACTTCATGCCCCCCTAGCGTTCTTCTCTTCAATGCTTTATTTGGCTGCTTCTGGTCCTTACAAAAAAAATCAATATTCTGTCATCTCTCAACCACTTCGCAGATTTAAGCTCCCCAATCTCATTTTCCAAAATGTTCGACATTTTAACAGGACTAGGTAAAGGCTGTTCCCCTTGTTTCATTTTTAACATCACCTTAAACTCCACGCCACTTGCTCCTCTACTCTCTGTGCTTTCGCCCCACATCCCTCCTCACCCCTACCTCCCGAGGTCTCCCTTCGTTTTGGGAGAGCCCGTTTCCCCCCAGTCTCCAGCATCCGCTGAAACTCTAAGTCAGCATCCGATTCCCCACCAGAGCTCCCCGCCATCTCCACTCCAGTTACCAGTGTTGTACCTGTGAAAACCTCATTTATTTTACACAAAACAGCAAAACTTGCCAGCCTCCACTCAGCTAGCTCAGGCCTGAGCCAGCTGTCAGCCAGCTGTTTAGCCAGCTGTCACACTGCTGTCCTCCTGCTGTCAAACTGCTGTCGCGAGACTTCTGACTCCACCGAGACACGCCAACAAACCCCCGTCACTAACGGTCGGCCACGACGAGCTATAATTTCTAGTCCTGTGTACTTTATGTACTGCAACGTTACATAGCTATTGCACAGTGTTTTTCCGTGTTCCTGGCATGGCTTTTGGAGAGTGATCTTCGCACGTGTTTTGCGAGTCCAGTCCACGGCATGTTGACAGAATTTGCAAAACACCTTATCGCCGGTCATATACAAGTCATTAGGATACTGCGCTGCTCTGAATTTAGGGCTTAGTGTGGAATTTCTTCCGACATTAACGTTAACACAGAAGCAGCTAGACGCTTGGAAATTGCTGCGTGTTGTGTGTAACACGCTGTAGCGTCCCCGGTCATGTTCGCGTTGCACCAAACGTTCCATGTTCTCCCGAACACAGAATTTCAGTCCAGATTAGGGCAAATTCTGCAATATTCCACGTTTACAGTTGATTCCGTTTTTATTGCTCAATTCCGCGATTCCGTCCGCGATTCCGTGAACGTGGATTTCATATGGCTCTAGGGCACTGGTAAGGTGTATGGCTTAAGTCTATTATAATGGACCACCTGCTCTTGCTCTTCAGAGTCGAAAGGATTGCCAATACGATAGGTGAGCCCAGACATGGGAGTCCATCACTGCCAGGATTCATAGCCCTTTCCAATGTGGAGCAAGTTTCATACGGTCCTCAGTCGGATTATGCAACCACACCGTATATGGCTGGTGCCGAACAGCTCCATCATAATAGAGTTTCTGTCGCTGATGTGCCTCCACATTATTCAGCCTGCAGGCGGGCACTACTGAAGGCTGTCTGCAACCTCCCTGCTATAGAGGGGCAGGCGGGCACTACTGAAGGCTGTCTGCAACCTCCCTGCTATAGAGGGGCAGGCGGGCACTACTGAAGGCTGTCTGCAACCTCCCTGCTATAGAGGGGCAGGCGGGCACTACTGAAGGCTGTCTGCAACCTCCCTGCTATAGAGGGGCAGGCGGGCACTACTGAAGGCTGTCTGCAACCTCCCTGCTATAGAGGGGCAGGCGGGCACTACTGAAGGCTGTCTGCAACCTCCCTGCTATAGAGGGGCAGGCGGGCACTACTGAAGGCTGTCTGCAACCTCCCTGCTATAGAGGGGCAGGCGGGCACTACTGAAGGCTGTCTGCAACCTCCCTGCTATAGAGGGGCAGACGGGCACTACTGAAGGCTGTCTCCAACCTCCCTGCTATAGAGGGGCAGGCGGGCACTACTGAAGGCTGTCTGCAACCTCCCTGTGTAGCCGGGCAGGCGGGCACTACTGAAGGCTGTCTGCAACCTCCCTGCTATAGAGGGGCAGGCGGGCACTACTGAAGGCTGTCTGCAACCTCCCTGCAATAGAGGGGCAGGCGGGCACTACTGAAGGCTGTCTGCAACCTCCCTGCTATAGAGGGGCAGGCGGGCACTACTAAAGGCTGTCTGCAACCTCCCTGCTATAGAGGGGCAGACGGGCACTACTGAAGGCTGTCTCCAACCTCCCTGCTATAGAGGGGCAGGCGGGCACTACTGAAGGCTGTCTCCAACCTCCCTGCTATAGAGGGGCAGGCGGGCACTACTGAAGGCTGTCTCCAACCTCCCTGCTATAGAGGGGCAGACGGGCACTACTGAAGGCTGTCTGCAACCTCCCTGCTATAGAGGGGCAGGCGGGCACTACTGAAGGCTGTCTCCAACCTCCCTGCTATAGAGGGGCAGGCGGGCACTACTGAAGGCTGTCTCCAACCTCCCTGCTATAGAGGGGCAGGCGGGCACTACTGAAGGCTGTCTCCAACCTCCCTGCTATAGAGGGGCAGGCGGGCACTACTGAAGGCTGTCTGCAACCTCCCTGCAATAGAGGGGCAGGCGGGCACTACTGAAGGCTGTCTGCAACCTCCCTGCTATAGAGGGGCAGGCGGGCACTACTAAAGGCTGTCTCCAACCTCCCTGCTATAGAGGGGCAGGCGGGCACTACTGAAGGCTGTCTCCAACCTCCCTGTGTAGCCGGGCAGGCGGGCACTACTGAAGGCTGTCTGCAACCTCCCTGCTATAGAGGGGCAGGCGGGCACTACTGAAGGCTGTCTCCAACCTCCCTGCTATAGAGGGGCAGGCGGGCACTACTGAAGGCTGTCTGCAACCTCCCTGCTATAGAGGGGCAGGCGGGCACTACTGAAGGCTGTCTCCAACCTCCCTGCTATAGAGGGGCAGGCGGGCACTACTGAAGGCTGTCTCCAACCTCCCTGCTATAGAGGGGCAGGCGGGCACTACTGAAGGCTGTCTGCAACCTCCCTGCTATAGAGGGGCAGGCGGGCACTACTGAAGGCTGTCTGCAACCTCCCTGCTATAGAGGAGCAGACGGGCACTACTGAAGGCTGTCTCCAACCTCCCTGCTATAGAGGGGCAGGCGGGCACTACTGAAGGCTGTCTCCAACCTCCCTGTGTAGCCGGGCAGGCGGGCACTACTGAAGGCTGTCTCCAACCTCCCTGCTATAGAGGGGCAGGCGGGCACTACTGAAGGCTGTCTCCAACCTCCCTGCTATAGAGGGGCAGGCGGGCACTACTGAAGGCTGTCTGCAACCTCCCTGCTATAGAGGGGCAGGCGGGCACTACTGAAGGCTGTCTCCAACCTCCCTGCTATAGAGGGGCAGGCGGGCACTACTGAAGGCTGTCTCCAACCTCCCTGCTATAGAGGGGCAGGCGGGCACTACTGAAGGCTGTCTCCAACCTCCCTGCTATAGAGGGGCAGACGGGCACTACTGAAGGCTGTCTGCAACCTCCCTGCTATAGAGGGGCAGGCGGGCACTACTGAAGGCTGTCTGCAACCTCCCTGCTATAGAGGGGCAGGCGGGCACTACTGAAGGCTGTCTCCAACCTCCCTGCTATAGAGGGGCAGGCGGGCACTACTGAAGGCTGTCTCCAACCTCCCTGCTATAGAGGGGCAGGCGGGCACTACTGAAGGCTGTCTCCAACCTCCCTGCTATAGAGGGGCAGGCGGGCACTACTGAAGGCTGTCTCCAACCTCCCTGCTATAGAGGGGCAGGCGGGCACTACTGAAGGCTGTCTCCAACCTCCCTGCTATAGAGGGGCAGGCGGGCACTACTGAAGGCTGTCTGCAACCTCCCTGCAATAGAGGGGCAGGCGGGCACTACTGAAGGCTGTCTGCAACCTCCCTGCTATAGAGGGGCAGGCGGGCACTACTAAAGGCTGTCTCCAACCTCCCTGCTATAGAGGGGCAGACGGGCACTACTGAAGGCTGTCTCCAACCTCCCTGTGTAGCCGGGCAGGCGGGCACTACTGAAGGCTGTCTGCAACCTCCCTGCTATAGAGGGGCAGGCGGGCACTACTGAAGGCTGTCTCCAACCTCCCTGCTATAGAGGGGCAGGCGGGCACTACTGAAGGCTGTCTGCAACCTCCCTGCTATAGAGGGGCAGGCGGGCACTACTGAAGGCTGTCTCCAACCTCCCTGCTATAGAGGGGCAGGCGGGCACTACTGAAGGCTGTCTGCAACCTCCCTGCTATAGAGGGGCAGGCGGGCACTACTGAAGGCTGTCTGCAACCTCCCTGCTATAGAGGGGCAGGCGGGCACTACTGAAGGCTGTCTCCAACCTCCCTGCTATAGAGGGGCAGGCGGGCACTACTGAAGGCTGTCTGCAACCTCCCTGCTATAGAGGGGCAGGCGGGCACTACTGAAGGCTGTCTGCAACCTCCCTGCTATAGAGGAGCAGACGGGCACTACTGAAGGCTGTCTCCAACCTCCCTGCTATAGAGGGGCAGGCGGGCACTACTGAAGGCTGTCTCCAACCTCCCTGTGTAGCCGGGCAGGCGGGCACTACTGAAGGCTGTCTCCAACCTCCCTGCTATAGAGGGGCAGGCGGGCACTACTGAAGGCTGTCTCCAACCTCCCTGCTATAGAGGGGCAGGCGGGCACTACTGAAGGCTGTCTGCAACCTCCCTGCTATAGAGGGGCAGGCGGGCACTACTGAAGGCTGTCTCCAACCTCCCTGCTATAGAGGGGCAGGCGGGCACTACTGAAGGCTGTCTCCAACCTCCCTGCTATAGAGGGGCAGGCGGGCACTACTGAAGGCTGTCTCCAACCTCCCTGCTATAGAGGGGCAGGCGGGCACTACTGAAGGCTGTCTCCAACCTCCCTGCTATAGAGGGGCAGGCGGGCACTACTGAAGGCTGTCTCCAACCTCCCTGCTATAGAGGGGCAGGCGGGCACTACTGAAGGCTGTCTCCAACCTCCCTGCTATAGAGGGGCAGGCGGGCACTACTGAAGGCTGTCTCCAACCTCCCTGCTATAGAGGGGCAGGCGGGCACTACTGAAGGCTGTCTCCAACCTCCCTGTGTAGCCGGGCAGGCGGGCACTACTGAAGGCTGTCTGCAACCTCCCTGCTATAGAGGGGCAGGCGGGCACTACTGAAGGCTGTCTGCAACCTCCCTGCTATAGAGGGGCAGGCGGGCACTACTAAAGGCTGTCTGCAACCTCCCTGCTATAGAGGGGCAGGCGGGCACTACTGAAGGCTGTCTGCAACCTCCCTGCTATAGAGGGGCAGGCGGGCACTACTGAAGGCTGTCTGCAACCTCCCTGCTATAGAGGGGCAGGCGGGCACTACTGAAGGCTGTCTCCAACCTCCCTGCTATAGAGCGGCAGGCGGGCACTACTGAAGGCTGTCTGCAACCTCCCTGCTATAGAGGGGCAGACGGGCACTACTGAAGGCTGTCTCCAACCTCCCTGCTATAGAGGGGCAGGCGGGCACTACTGAAGGCTGTCTCCAACCTCCCTGCTATAGAGGGGCAGGCGGGCACTACTGAAGGCTGTCTGCAACCTCCCTGCTATAGAGGGGCAGGCGGGCACTACTGAAGGCTGTCTGCAACCTCCCTGCTATAGAGGGGCAGGCGGGCACTACTGAAGGCTGTCTCCAACCTCCCTGCTATAGAGGAGCAGGCGGGCACTACTGAAGGCTGTCTGCAACCTCCCTGCTATAGAGGGGCAGGCGGGCACTACTGAAGGCTGTCTGCAACCTCCCTGCTATAGAGGGGCAGGCGGGCACTACTGAAGGCTGTCTGCAACCTCCCTGCTATAGAGGGGCAGACGGGCACTACTGAAGGCTGTCTCCAACCTCCCTGCTATAGAGGGGCAGGCGGGCACTACTGAAGGCTGTCTCCAACCTCCCTGCTATAGAGGGGCAGGCGGGCACTACTGAAGGCTGTCTGCAACCTCCCTGCTATAGAGGGGCAGGCGGGCACTACTGAAGGCTGTCTCCAACCTCCCTGCTATAGAGGGGCAGGCGGGCACTACTGAAGGCTGTCTGCATCCTCCCTGCTATAGAGGGGCAGACGGGCACTACTGAAGGCTGTCTCCAACCTCCCTGCTATAGAGGGGCAGGCGGGCACTACTGAAGGCTGTCTGCAACCTCCCTGCTATAGAGGGGCAGACGGGCACTACTGAAGGCTGTCTCCAACCTCCCTGTGTAGCCGGGCAGGCGGGCACTACTGAAGGCTGTCTGCAACCTCCCTGCTATAGAGGGGCAGGCGGGCACTACTGAAGGCTGTCTCCAACCTCCCTGCTATAGAGGGGCAGGCGGGCACTACTGAAGGCTGTCTGCAACCTCCCTGCTATAGAGGGGCAGGCGGGCACTACTGAAGGCTGTCTGCAACCTCCCTGCTATAGAGGGGCAGGCGGGCACTACTGAAGGCTGTCTGCAACCTCCCTGCTATAGAGGGGCAGGCGGGCACTACTGAAGGCTGTCTCCAACCTCCCTGCTATAGAGGGGCAGGCGGGCACTACTGAAGGCTGTCTGCAACCTCCCTGCTATAGAGGGGCAGGCGGGCACTACTGAAGGCTGTCTCCAACCTCCCTGCTATAGAGGGGCAGGCGGGCACTACTGAAGGCTGTCTCCAACCTCCCTGCTATAGAGGGGCAGGCGGGCACTACTGAAGGCTGTCTCCGACCTCCCTGCTATAGAGGGGCAGGCGGGCACTACTGAAGGCTGTCTCCAACCTCCCTGCTATAGAGGGGCAGGCGGGCACTACTGAAGGCTGTCTCCAACCTCCCTGCTATAGAGGGGCAGGCGGGCACTACTGAAGGCTGTCTCCAACCTCCCTGCTATAGAGGGGCAGACGGGCACTACTGAAGGCTGTCTGCAACCTCCCTGCTATAGAGGGGCAGGCGGGCACTACTGAAGGCTGTCTGCAACCTCCCTGCTATAGAGGGGCAGGCGGGCACTACTGAAGGCTGTCTCCAACCTCCCTGCTATAGAGGGGCAGGCGGGCACTACTGAAGGCTGTCTCCAACCTCCCTGCTATAGAGGGGCAGGCGGGCACTACTGAAGGCTGTCTCCAACCTCCCTGCTATAGAGGGGCAGGCGGGCACTACTGAAGGCTGTCTGCAACCTCCCTGCTATAGAGGGGCAGGCGGGCACTACTGAAGGCTGTCTGCAACCTCCCTGCTATAGAGGGGCAGGCGGGCACTACTGAAGGCTGTCTCCAACCTCCCTGCTATAGAGGGGCAGGCGGGCACTACTGAAGGCTGTCTCCAACCTCCCTGCTATAGAGGGGCAGGCGGGCACTACTGAAGGCTGTCTCCAACCTCCCTGCTATAGAGGGGCAGGCGGGCACTACTGAAGGCTGTCTGCAACCTCCCTGCTATAGAGGGGCAGGCGGGCACTACTGAAGGCTGTCTCCAACCTCCCTGCTATAGAGGGGCAGGCGGGCACTACTGAAGGCTGTCTCCAACCTCCCTGCTATAGAGGCGCAGGCGGGCACTACTGAAGGCTGTCTCCAACCTCCCTGCTATAGAGGGGCAGGCGGGCACTACTGAAGGCTGTCTCCAACCTCCCTGCTATAGAGGGGCAGGCGGGCACTACTGAAGGCTGTCTCCAACCTCCCTGCTATAGAGGGGCAGGCGGGCACTACTGAAGGCTGTCTCCAACCTCCCTGCTATAGAGGGGCAGGCGGGCACTACTGAAGGCTGTCTCCAACCTCCCTGCTATAGAGGGGCAGGCGGGCACTACTGAAGGCTGTCTCCAACCTCCCTGCTATAGAGGGGCAGGCGGGCACTACTGAAGGCTGTCTCCAACCTCCCTGCTATAGAGGGGCAGGCGGGCACTACTGAAGGCTGTCTCCAACCTCCCTGCTATAGAGGGGCAGGCGGGCACTACTGAAGGCTGTCTCCAACCTCCCTGCCACAGAGGACACAAACTCGGTGTGTGAGTTCGCCAACTCCGACCCGAGCACCTGAGTGGCACCAGAACATGTGTTACAACACGGGCTTCCTGCCCATGTATCAGATAGTAAGGGGTCAGTTTGGTGCTGGCATGGTTACACGTATTATAGGCAAACGCCACATGCTTCAGGTAATAGTCCCATTCGCCCCTGTAAGCCTTTTTTTTTTTTTTTTTTTTTTTTTTAATCTTTATTTCGAACATGTAAATAAATACATGTAAACTAAATAAATAACTAAACAAAATCAAAACATAACTCAAACTAAATAAATAACTAAACAAAAGCTAAACATAACTCAATTTACATGTTCGAAAAGGAGTAGGAAGAAGTATACACTTATTTAATCCTACCCCTTTTCCACTACTCAAATGAGTGTACTAATTTAAAACATTTCAAAACAAATATATATATATGCAAAAAAATAAAAATAAAAAACTATATGTAAAACATGAAAGAAATTAAATAAAAAACACCCGTGAATATCAAGTCCCTTCCTCATTCCTCGTGAACATAATTTCCTTATAAATTAGTTTGAATTGTCTCATATTTGGACATTGCTTTAGCACCACATTCAGACTGTTCCACAGTCACTCCACATATTGAGACGCAGTCTTCTTTGATTGATTGATTGATTGATTGAACACTTTATTAACAGATTTCAGAATGGGTACAATACAGTACGGAAAACAAAGCGGGGCTCGCAACTCACTTTTGATGCTCCAAGGTGTTTTAATTGACAAAGAATAGCAGTAGATACAACGTTTCGATCGACCCTTCCGGTCCTTTTTTTTTTTTTTTTTTTTTTTTAACAAATGTTTTTTTATTTTCCCTTTTTTAACATGAAACAAGACAAACAATACAGTAACAGTAATAATCAATGATAAATCACAGGACAATAACAGAAATAATAATAACAATAATGACAGCCCAGTAATTAAATCAGAATGAATGTAGATTAAAAGATATACAAATAATAAATACAATACATGGGCTCTTGCTCGCTCCCCCCCCCCCCCTCCCCCACTCAGGACCCCCACTTGGACTATACATCCACTACTTCATTTAACATCAGAAAATTACAAATTTATATGCGTTCCTTTATCTTCTCCACCACAGCTACCAGTGCCGTGGATATCTCTAGATAAATCACATCGAGATAGGTAAGAACCCATACCTTCCGGCACATTTTATCCGGTTGAATCCAGCGTGACGCTATCAACTTTTGGCAGCCGTAAGACCCGCCAAAATGAGTCTCTTTACATGTACAGAGGTCGATAACTGAGAAACATCATTCAACAACAATACAGAAGGCAGTGTAGGTATGGTCAGAGACAAAAATGCTGATAATTGAGTGGTGACATTTTCCCAGAAAGTCTTGACAGGAGGGCAGTGGCGGACTCAGGCTGTTTGAAGGGCAGGGGCGAAAATAAAAAAAAAAGGGCACCTACTGCACAACATGGGACCCCATCAGTAAGCAAAAAGCTATGATGCGTCATGTATGATGAAATAGTCTTCATCCTTGATTAAGATTAACATTAGAACAATATAGACAATCCAGATTAATAGTATAACCACACCTCTATGATAAAAACACACAGGGAACAATACACCTTTAACATTTTTATTTCATAAAACAGTTTAACAGTTAAAGTTAATTCGAGTGCCGTTGAGCTTCTTCCTTTCTCTCTCCTCCCCTTCTCTCATCATGTCCTCTCCTCCTGTACTCCCCCTTTCCTCTCATTCTCTCCTCCTGTCCTCTCCTCCCCTTCTCTCCTCATATACTCCCCTACTCTCCTCCTGTACTCCCCTTCTCTCCTCCTATACTCCCCTTCTCTCCTCCTGTCCACTCCTTCTCTCCTCCTGTCCTCTCCTCTCCTTCTCTCCTCCTGTCCTCTCCTCCCCTACTCTCCTCCTGTCCTCTCCTCTCCTACTCTCCTCCTGTACTCCCCTACTCTCCTCCTGTACTCCCCTTCTCTCCTCCTATACTCCCCTACTCTCCTCCTGTACTCCCCTTCTCTCCTCCTATACTCCCCTTCTCTCCTCCTGTCCACTCCTTCTCTCCTCCTGTCCTCTCCTCTCCTTCTCTCCTCCTGTCCTTTACTCTCCTTCTCTCATCCTGTCCTCTCCTCCTGTCCTCTCCTTCTTTTCCTCTCTTTCTCTCCCTCCCTCCCCCTCCCTATCTTCCCCATTCTCTCCATTAAACTTACTATATTGTACCACCTGACTCCTCCCTCCTGCCATCCTCTGTCCTCTCCTCTATCACCTCTAATGAAAATATGTTGGTTATTTTCATGGACAGATTTGTATGTGCTGGCTCTCCATTGCTGCAATGGAAGGGAGATGGTGGGTGGGGGAGTCATAGCAGAATTTGTCTTTTGGTCCTCTGTTTATATATGTCAATGACCTCATTATGATCAATTGGGATATCCCTCTCAATTGAAAGCAGCATAAGATCAGAGAGCCTTTTTTCCCCACATCGGTTTCTGAGCTGGGTTTTGATCAGCTTCAGTTTAGAGAATGATCGCTCTACTGAAGCAGTTGTCACTGGTATTGTAGCATATGTTTTGAGGAGCATGGTTATATTTGGGAAAACAGATTCCACATCATTGTCTTTAAGGCACTTAAGCGCAGCTTTGACATTGTTGGAGGGGAGAGCATATGAAGAGTGGAATACCCTGAGTTCGGTGACAACATTCTCTTCCTCTACATCATAAAACTGGCACACATCTCTGACAGATACAGCAGCTGTGTCGTTTGTCATGCCCTTCCAGTGACTTGAGATGGTAAGACAGTGAAGACCTGATAGGATTGACCAGTAGGCGTGTCATCCTTCCCTTTGAATCTTCGGTGTAGCTCATGGGAGAGTATGTCAAGAAAGGTAAAGAACACCTTTCCCCGGTAGTGCTCCTCCAAGTCTTGGACTTGGTAGTCTTCCGTAGCAGATTGAGAGCTATACCTGTACCTTTGAGGTACCTTCCTGCGTCTTGTTTGTCCAGGTATTTCTTCTGGCACCTCAATGCCTGCTGCCTCTGCTTGCCCTTTTGCTTTTGAGAAAAGGACCTTGAACTCCTCATCCTTCCTTATTGCTTTCACTCTTTGTATGACTCCCTCCACAATGGTGTATGATGCTGACAAGTCAAGGTATTTTCTCTGAAGTGAAGCAGATGCAATGGCAGTCTCATTGAAGACAGGTGTGGCAATCTCCATGCATAGCATAAATTCAAAATCTATGCTACGCAAGAGCATCCGGGCATCACCTGCTGCAGAGTCTGGTGGATCACTATCAGCCATGTTCTGAAGCAGCTTCACCACAGCAGAAAGGACCTTCTTCAGGGATCTCAGAGCATCTTCTCTACACGCCCACGGTGTGTCAGACAGCCTTTTCAGTTCACAGAGTCTTTGGCCAGGGTACATGGTCTTTTGCATTTTCACAAACGCAGTGTGGCGTTTTGGAGATCTGGATATGAAAGTGTACAGATTTTCAACTAAATTGAAAAACCGAACAAAATGCTGGCTTGATTTGGCACTCTCCACCAAGACCAGGTTGAGACAGTGGGCATGGCAGTGCACGTATAAAGCTTTCTCATTGTGGCTCTGAATTTGCGACTGCAGACCGTTGTAGCTTCCGCTCATATTTGCGGCTCCATCGTAGCCTTGGCCCCTGATGTCTTCCACTTTTAATCCATTCTCCTCAAGGAATGTCATCACAACATTCTCCAATTATTTTGCTGTTGTTCCACTCACATCACAAACTTGTAAAAATCTCTCCTTGATTTCCATCTGATGGACAAAGCGAACAACAAAGGACACTTGTTCGACATGAGAAACATCAGTTGTCTCATCCAAGAAAATGGAGAATATTTTGGAATCTTCCATTTCTTTGTGAATTACTCTTCTGACATAGGTGGCAAGGGCACTGATTATGTCATTCTGTGTCTTGTAGGACAACAGTGATGTCTGTGGTTTTTTCTGTTGAGACTGGATGTGATTGATTTGATCAAGGTGTATTTTGATGGTGGAGTCATATTTTGCAAGTAGCTGTACAAGTTCAAGGAATTCCCTTTGTTCAAAGATGTACCACTTTCATCATGACCCCTGAATGCCCCATCTTGCCGTGCAAGATACAATGTGATGTCTACCAGTCTTGTCATTAGCTCCCTGTTTCTTTGTCGTTCCTGTTCTCTTTTGGCTTGGCCTTCTACGTCTGCCCTCCTGAAAGCCTCTTCCAGTGGTCTCTGTTTGAAGTTGCTCCATCTTACCATGCTTACCATATGTGCTTCTGTTTGTTTATGCTCCTTAATTTTCTCTGAGCCTTTTCTCCAATTGTTAACTCCCCCTGTTCTCCAAGCTGCTTTATTATCATATTTTCTCTCTTTCAAGAAAAGTCGGCAACCAAAACAAAACATAGAATCACTTTCCATAGAATATTCTAGCCAGTGATTATCTTGATACCACTCCCTGTGGAATGAACGCCCCTCTGTCTTTGGATAAGTTAGAACTGGTTGACAAGGTCCAATAGAGCAACAAAACTCAACAAATCTATCAGAGTGGTGGTCTATGCTGTGCTTCTGAACATGGGCTGGATCAGTGGGATATTTTAATGGCAACAGGAGAGCATTCAAGTTATTTGTTGTTGTGTCACCATCATTTCTCTCCATAGCATTATCAGCATTCTCTCTTTCCTCAACTTTTTCATCGTTTCTCTCCATACAATCATCTGCATTTTCTCCTTCCTCCACTTCTTCACCATTTCCCTTGTGAATATCTCCATCTTCATTGTCTGTACTGTCTTTATCTAAGGTGGAGCAAATAATATTAGTTTTATAATAGTAATATAATTGTACTGTATATAATATTTGTACTGTAGCCTACAATGTTATAATTGTATTATAAAATAATATGTCATATAGCACATACCACTAGCCTTCTTGCCTTGATTGGAATAAAAACGGTCTATAGTTGGTCAATTTAAATGTTTAAGACACATTTTTCTGTCCAAAATAAGCATTATTGACCATGTTAGTGTGGCCGGTACAACGCTGTACCTGCCAAACACTTCGACCATGCCTTGAGTGGGAGTCGAACCCCGGGCGTCCGCACTGCGGGCGACATCACAAACCGCTGCGCCAAGAAAGGATATCCTCCCTAAGCGCTCAGTCTGGATGCCTCTGGGGAGTGAGTTTTACTTCTATGTACCGTAGTCACACTATCGCGGTACATATCCGTTACATTAGCACCAGATTCTAATTCTTCGCCACTCAAAAGGGCACTTTAGCACGCGTTTTTCAACCGTGGGGGCACCAATAGGGCACATCCTCTAATTTCTTTCACTCAAAAGGGCACTTAAGCGTGCGTTTTTCAACCGTGGGGGCACCAATAGGGCACATCCTCTAATTTCTTTCACTCAAAAGGGCACTTTAGCGCGTGTTGTTCAATCGTGGGGGCACCAATAGGGCACATCCTCTAATTTCTTTCACTCAAAAGGGCACTTTAGCGCGTGTTTTTCAACCGTGGGGGCAACAATAGGGCACATCCTCTCATTTCTTTCACTCAAAAGGGCACTTAAGCGCGTTTTTCAACCGTGGGGGCACCAATAGGGCACATCCTCTAATTTCTTTCACTCAAAAGGGCACTTTAGCGCATGTTTTTCAACCGTGGGGGCCAGTGGCGGACTGGCCATCGGGACGTTCGGGACGAATCCCGATGGTCCGGAACCAAAGTGGGCTGGTCTAAAAAAAAGAAAAAAAAAATCTTTCTTTTTTTTACTTTTTTTTGGGGGCCAGTGTGTAGGCCAGTGTGTGGGCCACTAATGTGGGCCGGTGTGTGGGCCAGTGTGTGGGCCAGTGTGTGGGCCAGTGTGTGAGTCGGTGTGTGGGCCACTAATGTGGGCCAGTGTGTGGGCCGGTGTGTGGGCCAGTGTGTGAGTCGGTGTGTGGGCCACTAATGTGGGCCAGTGTGTGGGCTGGTGTGTGGGCCAGTATGTGGGCCGGTGTGTGGGCCGGTGTGTGGGCCAGTGTGTGGGCCGGTGTGTGGGCCAGTATGTGGGCCGGTGTGTGGGCCGGTGTGTGGGCCAGTATGTGGGCCAGTGTGTGGGCCGGTGTGTGGGCCAGTGTGTGAGTCGGTGTGTGGGCCACTAATGTGGGCCAGTGTGTGGGCCGGTGTGTGGGCCATTGTGTGGGCCGGTGTGTGGGCCAGTATGTGGGCCAGTGTGTGGGCCGGTGTGTGGGCCAGTGTGTGGGCCAGTGTGTGGGCCAGTGTGTGGGCCGGTGTGTGGGCCAGTGTGTGGGCCACTAATGTGGGCCGGTGTGTGGGCCGGTGTAGTGTGTGGGCCGGTGTAGTGTGTGGGCCAGTGTGTGGGCCGGTGTGTGGGCCATTATGTGGGCCGGTGTGTGGGCCAGTGTGTGGGCCGGCAATAAAACAATAAACAAGTTGCATAAACTAAATCAGATAAAAAATGATCACAGTTCTGGTTTGCCTTAAGATGCAGTTTAAGATGGGTCTTGAAAATGGAGTATGTAGGGCACTCTCTAATCACAACTGGTAGGCTATTCCAGTAGTTACCACCTTTAACAGAGAACACAGTTTTTGCAAAGGTAGTATACCGAAAAGGCACCTTACAGTCCCCTCTACTGATGGCCCTGGTGGTAATGCCAGTGTCTGCTTTCTGTTGGATGAACTCATTCAATGGGGGAGGGGCAAGTCCATGCAGAACCTTGTACATGAAGCAATGTATATTTGAAAACTTGGAAATTCTCGAAACTTAGCATGTTATGTTTTTCTAAAACATTACAGTGATGAAATGAAATTGGTTTCCTATCAAATACCTTTATGGCTTTTTTGTAGAGTAATTCTATTGGTGTAAGAGTAGTGACATATGAAAGAGACCAGTTGATAAAACAGTACTCGATGTGTGATAAAATCATTGAATGCAGAAACATCCTTGCAGCATTAACTGGCAGGCAGGGCCTGATCTGCCTGAAGTTTTCGATGTTAAACTTGACTGTGTTTGTCACTTTCTTCACATTACTTTTTGAAGGTCAATGTAGAGTCCAATGTGACCCCAAGATACTTGAATTAATGTACAATGTCCAGCTCCGCCTCTCCCAGAAACACATTAGAGTGAGTGACCTCTACTGGTGACTTTGTGAACATCATACACACTGTTTTCTTGGTGTTAAGTGAAAGACATGCTTTTGTTAGCCAGTCTTGAATGAGACATGAGACATCAGTGAATGAGATTCATGTTTCCTCCCAACCGCGAGTAGGCCTAGAAGCGCAGAAATGGAGAACAAAAAAAAAGAAAGGGTGGAGCTGAAAAAGCTAGAATTAAGAAACTAAAATTGCTAGTAGAAGACGCAGAACAATGTTCTAAAATTACAGACATGTTTAGTAGAGGAAGGGCTGGCATTAGAGTAGCTGCTGCTGCTAATGATGATGAAGTTCAAGTGGAAGGAACCAACAGTAACATGACAGGTGCGTGCAGTAGCCTAGTGCATATTGTACTGTTGGTGTCTGCCAGTTCATGAGGGCTAGCTAGCCTATACTAGCTCTTGCAGTGATTTCAGTCGTTCTATTACAAGACCATGTGCTTTCTGTAACTGAGGGGTACAATTCCCTGACTGTATTGATAAGTATGGTATCATTAAACCACTACCGCTTTATGTACTTTAATTACTGGCCATACAGTACACGATATATGAATATGATGAACACTTCCCACAATGAAATCGGTTCCACACAAAGGTATAATCAAGTATTTAATGGAGCAAAAGGTACATAATACTTTCTATTAGACTTTGAATGCACTTGTAAGGCAAAGGAATGTGCGTAGGCAAATCAACAATGAATGTCCATTCTCTGGTTACGCAGGAGGTAATTATACAACCTGAATCTTAGGGAATTATATCTATGGTACACTAGTAATATAGCGGGAGATACTGGAAGGGTCCCCCTGGTTGTAAGCCAGCAGGGGTAGAAGATCTGTCGGTAGTAGAGAGTCTGGTCAACGATGACTAAGGAGACTCCAGGTACAGGAGCCGGTGCAATAGCCTCTTGATCCACAGACGAATACAGCTGTTCTCCGTAGACTGTAGCTCCACAGTGAAGAACGCTAGCCGGCCTCAGGCTCTCTGAGGCGCCGACTCGACTTGGCTCCTAGCGGGGGTAAATCCAACACGTGCAGGCGTCGGCGATTCTCCGCTCCATAAATCACAGGACCAAAGCAAATATATTCCAGCCGCAAAGGGCTATGTAGTCGTCGGGTAGATTAATCCAGTGTACATGTCCACACGGTTCTCGTCTAGGTCTCCTCGGGTGAAAGCGCAATGGAAGCAGCCCAGCCTGGATAAGAACTCTAGCTAATACGAGGAAGCGTTGGAGATGCTGGTCACTGTAGAACTTTAGCCGCACGATACACTATACACAAATAGACTATTAATGACTTAATAGAAATATGTCGCACTCGACGGTATAGCACCAAACTCTGACAATTCAGTTATTAATTCGCACGCGGTCTCAATGCTCTATTCTGGGGCCAAACAGGCCATACTTCACCGCACGTTGTATCGTGGGTGAGGCTTCAACTTATTGGGTAACATACTTCTGTATTCACCTGCGCCGTATTTATATGCACGGTGAACAAACTAGTGCCAATCTCATTTCTGTCGCGTATCCCTGGGCAAGGCCGGGCATGCACAGACATGTCTTGACGGTGACTTTGAACCTGACTCCGGAGGCGCGGCTCTGGCGCCGGTGGACCGCTGTCCAATAGGAGAATGAAATATTATGGTCTGGGCTAAAGGGATATTCCGTGTATATGTACAAGGAATATACAAGGGATATCAAACGATATACAAATACTATGCAATATATATCAATAAATAAATATATATATTCGGTTTAATCTGATCCTTTGTAACAGCCGCCCCCTAATTAGTCCCACCTAATTAGCTAAGCAGAGACAGATTAACCGCACTGTCCACTACTCAATGTCTGTTGTGAGGGGTCGGTCAGTTCACAAAGTCATGGGGTCATGGTCGTCATCGATAGTATCGGGGAGCCTTGGCAGTTCTATTAGCCTCGCCACGGGTCGGGTGTAGATCCGCCCTTGGACGAGCACTTCGGCTGCTCGGACCTTTCCGTCGGCACCGGTGATCACTTTGCTTACGCGGCCAGCCGGCCACATAGCTCGGGGTAGTGACTGGTCGATAATCATGACGACTGTTCCTTCTGTCAAATTGTCTCTCTCTTTCACCCATTTCTGGCGGGTCTGTAGAGACGGTAGATAGTGGAGTAGGAAGCTGTTCCAAAACTTGTCAGCCAATACTTGACTGTACCTCCACATTCTTCGGCCGTTCGCTTCTTCAGGCCTGTACATTGTCTGTGGTAGCGCGGGGTCCAGCCGCCCCATCAAGAGTGTGTTGGGGGTGACTGGGTCGACATTTGCTACATCACTTGAGACGTAACCGAGGGGCTTTGAGTTCAATACTCCCTCGATCTCCGTGAGGACTGTCATTAGGACTTCTTCCGCCACGGTCTGGGCCCCAAGCACGGCGTACAGGGCTGTCTTTATTGAACGTACTTCTCGTTCCCAAGTTCCACCGAAGTGAGGTGCATTCGGGGGATTAAACTGGAAGTCAATCTGGGATGGAGCGAGGTGGGTCTTAAGTTCTGGGCCCATAGCTTGGAAGCTCTCTCTCAGCTCTCTTTCTCCGCCTTTGAAGTTTGTCCCGTGATCAGACAATAATATAGACGGTTTGCCTTTCCGCGATGTGAATCTTCGGAAGGCCATAAGGAATGAGTCTGTGCTCATGGTTGGAAGGAGTTCTATATGCATCGCTCGGGTGGTCATGCATTTGAATACAATACCCCACCGCTTCTCGGTTCCTCTTCCTTTCTTTATATACAGCGGGCCGAAACAGTCCATACCGGTGGAGTGAAAAGGCTTGTCGCCGAGTCGGAGGCGACAGGGAGGTAGGTCAGCCATCCGGGGTATACTGGGCTGCGCTCGCCACTTACGACAGTCTAGACAGGTTCGCTGGAAGCGCCGCACTGCTTCTCTCCCTTGCAGTATCCAATAACGACGTCTGATCTCCGCGAAGACTCTCTCTGCCCCGGCGTGATGCACATCCTCGTCGTATTTCTTTATGATCAGCTCTGTGACCTTGTGTCGGCTGTTTAAGACTATCGGGTACTTGACGTCATCCGGTAAGTCTGGAGCTCTCCGCAGACGACCACCCACTCTGATGAGACCATGGGCGTCGCTCTCGGGGGCTAGATGGAGCAGTCTGCTGTCTGATGGGACGGGCTTTGCTCCCTGTAGACAGTCTAGCTCATCAGGGAACAAGTCTCTCTGGGCTCGTTGTAGTAGAAGAAGTTCTGCTTCTTCGTAGTCAGCTGCTGTAATGTCAGTAGTGAGCTGAACCTCTGGGTGGTGCCACAAGAATGTCTTTAGCTGCGCACTCTCTAGGGTGAGGCAATCGTCTATGTCGGGGTCTGTGGAGACGAGTGTGTTCAATCCACAGAACATAGATTTCTTGTTTTCTGCCTCCTCTTTACTCGCTTCCCGTGGGGTGGGTGTAGGCCACTCTTCTTCCGGGAGCTTGAGGAACTCTGGCCCGTCACTGTATAGGTTGTGACGGGTGAGGTCATCCAGGGACATTCCCCGGGTGATGACGTCAGCTGGGTTGTGTTATGTGTCCACATACCTCCAGCTTGCTACTTCTGTTAAATCTTGAATCTCTGTGACTCTGACTCCCACGAAGACCTTGTATCTGCACGAATCAGACCGGATCCATGTGAGTACTGTCGTGGAGTCTGACCACAAGATTGTTCTTTGCACCGGAATGGTGAGTTCACGTTGGATTAACGTGGCGAGTTGCGCTCCTGCTAGGGCTGCGCAGAGCTCTAGACGCGGGATAGATTGTTGCTTTCGTGGGGCTATTCTTGAGCGAGCCAGGATGAAAGCAGTATGTATTTCTCCTCCCTCCTCTCGGGCACGCAAGTAGGCCACCGAACCGTAGGCTACTTCGGAGGCGTCGCTGAAGACGTGCAGGTCCATCTGGCACGTCTCCGGCCTCACTGTGGGTGGGAAGTAGCTGCGGCGTATGTTGACACCTGGGAGTGAGCTGAGTTCCGTCTCCCACTCTCTCCATGTGGATGCAAGGTGTTCGGGTATGGGGTCGTCCCAGCCCTGGTCCTTGTCCCATAACGCTCTTACAATCATCTTTGCCCTGGTGGTGTAAGGTAGAATACATCCCAACGGGTCATATTGTCTGGCGAGTGTTCTGTATACACTCCGTCTGGTGGTCGGTAGTGCAGTCGACCTTCCCTGCTCCTTGGTCAGGGGTGTGTGTTTATAATGGAGCGAGTCTGTTTTGAAGCGCCAGACTAGTCCTAATGTCATTTCTTGGGCTTCTCCTGGGATGGTCGCCATCCAGGTCTCGCTGCCTGCTGCCTTGTCCTCGGGGGAGAGGCTGCGCAATACTTGCGGGTCGCTGCTGGCCCACTGCCTGAGATCAAAGCCGCCTTTGATCAGGGAGGCGCGGAGCTTGAGTAGGAGGGCCTCGGCTTCTTCTGGCGTCGAGACGCTTTGCAGACAGTTGTCCACGTAGAAACTATTTCCTACACTTTGTCGGACCTCTTCATCAGCTGCTGGGTCCTCTGCGACGTGTTTTTGCAGTGCAAACGTAGCACAGCATGGGCTGCATGTGGTTCCGAAAGGGAGGACTTCCCATTGATAGATGGCTGGTTGCTCATCCCCGATCCTCTCTCTCCATAGGAACCGCAGCAGGGGCTTGTCCTCTGGGGAGAGGCTGCGCACTACTGGGGGGTCGCTGCTGGCCCGCTGCCGGAGATCAAAGCCGCCTTTGATCAGGGAGGCGCGGAGCAGCGCACGACGTCGCCAGTCAGTTTTCTTTATGTGTCCCGCTGTGAGTCGCTTGTTAATCTCAGCGCGGTACACCGTCTCTTGAGCGGGGTCTCTGGCTAGGCGCCGCTCTGTGTTCAGTAGATACCGCTCCGTCGCTTCTTTTGGGGCGTGGAAGGTAGGCATACCCTCTCGCCTCAGGAGTGGAGTTGCGTATCTCATCACTCCGTTGACTTTGACTCTCTTTGTCCCTTGCTCGAGGAGGGCTATAGCGTAAATGTCTTCCTTGGAACGAATGTCTTTCTTTTCGTTCTTAAAGGGCATTGTCTCTAGTGTCCATAGCCTCTCGACATGCTGTAGGAGGGTGGTGTCTTCTTCTGTCACTCTGGAGTGGAGGCAGCTAGTGGCTGCTGTTCGGTTAAGAGACTTAGCGAGGGGGCCTTGTAATGTCCATCCTAGGCGGGTCTCGACTGCTGCAGGACAGCCTCTGGGCCCTGTGTGGACCCGGTCTATCGGGACTATGAGGTCTGCATGGTCGGAGCCTATCAGCAGGGTCGGGGTGGCACCGTCTATGAGCGGGATAGGTAGTTGACGCAGGTGCACATATTTATCCATCAGCTTGGCGATGGGGTAGGTGTACTGCGACAGGCCTATTTCTTGGTTGGTGAAAGCATTAGTAATCCTATACCATCTCTCTGGCTGCCCGCTTGCTGCGATAGTGAAGGAGACATTCTCGCCCTTTATCGTCTTTAGATCTCTTCTTATTGTCCGAATCGTCATCTGGTTTTCGCTCCCCCGCAGCCCCAGCTGGGCCGCAGCGGACGCGAGGAGAAGGGTCTTCTCTGACCCGTCGTCAAGGACGGCGTAAGTGTCCATGACCTTGTCTTGGTAACTCAGTGTTACGCGGACCACCTTTAAGAGCACCCGGGCGCCCCCGCTGCTGGCGGGGTCAATGTACATAACACTTGCCTTTGTGCTGCTTGAGGGTGCAGGCTTTCTTCTGTTACTGTCGTGTAGGACATCTAGGTGGGCTCCGTCACACCGACTACACCTCTTCTTTAAGCGGCAATCGGCTGCCATGTGACTGCGCGCACATCGGTAACAGCGTCGGTTGGACTTTATCCATTGACTCACCTCGTCGGCGGTCATCTTCTTGAACGTGTCACATTGTGACAACCAGTGTTCCTTTTCGCAGTACGGGCACACCATCTTCCACTTCTCTTTCATCAAGGGGGTACTGTGGTTCTTGCTGCTCGGTACTGATTCTGATTGGTGCATGACGGTCACCAATCTTCGGCCATCGTTTGCTCTCCTAGGTCCCTCTCTGGAGCTTGGGGTGCTCCGCATGAACGTATCCAACCGTAGGCTGTTGACTTCTCTCGCCAGGAAGTCGGCTAGGTCTAGGAGGGATGGCTCGGGACCGTTAGGATCACGGTGGTCTCTTTGCCGCCTGAAGCGCTCTTGTTGGGCGGGCGGAAGCTTCTCTAAAATCCTCTCGACATTAGAGTTCGCGTACAGTTCGTGCATACCCTTTTCTCTTTGCGCCCCCAGCATCCCTACCAGGGATTGTACCTTGATAGACAGGTCATCTAGTGAGCGATTGTCTGTGGCTGGGGGTAGACGGTCAATATGCCTTATCTCTTGTATTACGTAGTCCCATATGCGTCCATATCTTTGGTCGAGTGCTGCTAGAGCCGCTGTGTATGGGGTAGTAGAGGTGGCATAGGCCAGCGCTATATTGTGCGCTCGGGGCACCTTGAGGTGCTTCAGTAGGATAGCATACTTGTACGGTTCATCAGCTACATCGGACATCATTGTCTCTAAGCACATTCGTAGCTCCGTGTACTGTGCTCTGTTCTCGTGGGTGAAGTCCGGAAACGTCGGTGTGCCAATGTATGATGCCATGGATGGCTGGCACATCGGTGAGCGTTGGAAGAGAGGCCTCCTAGGCGAGTCTCCTCTTACGCCTCTTGGTGGGCTGGTACCTGCGGGGTACCATGGCCCGCGTATCCAGGTGCTATTCCTCTGGGCTGGTCGTGCGTCAAGCTCACCCGTGAATTGAGTCGGGGGTCTGTAGCGCAGAGCCGCGGGGGTAGAGCCTGGGCTGTACTGGACCTCCTGGTCCTGTGGAGTACTGTGCTGCTGTCGGGCTTGACTCTCCTCCTCTCCCTCTTCTTCTTCCTCTGGCAGGTCCTCTAGATCCTGTAGTCGTCTATTTAGCCTCTCCGCGGTGTAGACCGTTTCTTCCTTGTAGCTGGGTCTCGCGTGGACCGGTCGGGGAAGGAGTTCGGAGGGGGGTATAGGCTCTCTCTGGTGGTCGGGCTCAGGGTCGCTTGATCGGGTAGGGGAGGGTGCCCTTGACCCTTGTCTTGACGAGGCCCTGGAACCCCGTGCGGAGGGAGGGGGTGTTGCCCTGGTGATCAGCTGCTCCATTATCTGCGCTTGTAATCGGTCGCGCTCGGCTTCTCTTTGGGCACCGGCAGCGGCGCGCTGGGCGTCGGCCCGGTCCCTTGCCATATTCTCTTCCGTCTGAAGGCGTCTAATCTCTAGACGTATACGATCTTCGTCGCTCCGTTGCTGCGCCTGAAGGCGTTCTCTTTCCATGGAAGAATGTTCGCGCTCACTAAGCGTCAGTGCTTGGAGTCGATCGCGCTCTGTTGAGGCTGCTAGGCTGGCGAGGAATGCTTGTGCCAGCATCTTGTCCGCCTCGCTGGGGGAAGACGCTGGTTGAGGTGATCCGCTCCTGGCAGTACTCGTTGGAGATCTGTTCTCCTGTGGCGAGTCCTGGAGATCCATCTCCGGGGTGCTCTCCTCTTCTTGTAGCGGGTAGAGTTCCATCCCTGGAGAGCTGTCTTTATCCTGGAGCTCTCCGGGGACTACTTCTTCGGTCTTGGCGGGGGGTAAAGTCGTGTCAGGTCCCTCCTGGTCCCTACCGTGAGCTTGGTCAGTTACGTTAGAACCCACTAGGGCCTCTATTGGCGGGGTAGCCTGGGCGATAGGGTCGGACATAATTTTACTATCTACTTTTTCCGCGTTTACCGTCTGTAGAAGGCTAGGTAGTATATTGGCAACGTAATCCTCTAAGTACTGAGGTGTCTGCCGTCTACGCTGCGGGCGATCTACTTTAGGAGAACCGTTTTGTGGAGTGTTCATCATAGGCCATGTCAATATTAATACCACTATATTAATATTACACTAGTTACCCTCCGGCTCGAAGGACCAATTGTAACTGAGGGGTACAATTCCCTGACTGTATTGATAAGTATGGTATCATTAAACCACTACCGCTTTATGTACTTTAATTACTGGCCATACAGTACACGATATATGAATATGATGAACACTTCCCACAATGAAATCGGTTCCACACAAAGGTATAATCAAGTATTTAATGGAGCAAAAGGTACATAATACTTTCTATTAGACTTTGAATGCACTTGTAAGGCAAAGGAATGTGCGTAGGCAAATCAACAATGAATGTCCATTCTCTGGTTACGCAGGAGGTAATTATACAACCTGAATCTTAGGGAATTATATCTATGGTACACTAGTAATATAGCGGGAGATACTGGAAGGGTCCCCCTGGTTGTAAGCCAGCAGGGGTAGAAGATCTGTCGGTAGTAGAGAGTCTGGTCAACGATGACTAAGGAGACTCCAGGTACAGGAGCCGGTGCAATAGCCTCTTGATCCACAGACGAATACAGCTGTTCTCCGTAGACTGTAGCTCCACAGTGAAGAAAGCTAGCCGGCCTCAGGCTCTCTGAGGCGCCGACTCGACTTGGCTCCTAGCGGGGGTAAATCCAACACGTGCAGGCGTCGGCGATTCTCCGCTCCATAAATCACAGGACCAAAGCAAATATATTCCAGCCGCAAAGGGCTATGTAGTCGTCGGGTAGATTAATCCAGTGTACATGTCCACACGGTTCTCGTCTAGGTCTCCTCGGGTGAAAGCGCAATGGAAGCAGCCCAGCCTGGATAAGAACTCTAGCTAATACGAGGAAGCGTTGGAGATGCTGGTCACTGTAGAACTTTAGCCGCACGATACACTATACACAAATAGACTATTAATGACTTAATAGAAATATGTCGCACTCGACGGTATAGCGCCAAACTCTGACAATTCAGTTATTAATTTGCACGCGGTCTCAATGCTCTATTCTGGGGCCAAACAGGCCATACTTCACCGCACGTTGTATCGTGGGTGAGGCTTCAACTTATTGGGTAACATACTTCTGTATTCACCTGCGCCGTATTTATATGCACGGTGAACAAACTAGTGCCAATCTCATTTCTGTCGCGTATCCCTGGGCAAGGCCGGGCATGCACAGACATGTCTTGACGGTGACTTTGAACCTGACTCCGGAGGCGCGGCTCTGGCGCCGGTGGACCGCTGTCCAATAGGAGAATGAAATATTATGGTCTGGGCTAAAGGGATATTCCGTGTATATGTACAAGGAATATACAAGGGATATCAAACGATATACAAATACTATGCAATATATATCAATAAATAAATATATATATTCGGTTTAATCTGATCCTTTGTAACACTTTCCGTATTCCTGATTCCTTACAGCACGTGGACGTAAATAGTCGTGACCCGTGACGTTTTTTCTCTGACTAAAAGTTTAGTTAGCAATGTTAGGACTAGTGCCCACCACAGCATCAGAAGCTAAAGTGCTAACCTAGAGAGCCAATCAGAACCTAGGACGGGCTGCAAATGAATCGGCTACTAATATTATAATAGTAAATACTAAAATAAAATACTATTATGTTCCCTTCCAAATTTTCATGTTGATATAATATTGGTAATCTAATTGATTGAATTGATTAGTTGCCATTTTACATGCTTAAATAAGATGTACCTTAGAATTCCCAACTGTTAGCCATGTTCTCGATCTGTATATGATTAGTCTCATCTACATGTTTGTAAATAACCACAGCTAACTAGCTTAAGCTAACAACTAGGTTTTGATTGATTGATTGAAAAGTTTATTAACAGATTGCAGAATGGGTACAGTACAGTACAGCTCAATACATACAATTGCTAGGTCAACTACTACCCCGTAGTTAAACAAATGTGATTGCATATAACAGCTAACTGCTACAGCTAAGTTGGTAGTTAGCCTATTCCATTAATGTTGAATGTATTTATGAAGGTTGTTGATGGTGGTTGGCGCTGAATAGCAGACATGATTCCGTTAGTCTGCCACAGGGCAGCTGTGTTTGCTGATGCTGCTCACGACCACCAGTAGCGTATGACTGTGTGAGTGTGAATGCTTGATGGTTTCTGTGAAGCGCTTTGTGGAACAATGCTGATATACAGTTTTTTTTTGATCCACTTTTTCTCCCATTTTTCTATATTTTCTCCCATCCCAATTTCGTATCATCCAATTCAACCCTCCCCTGTCACGAACGCTGTTTCTTGCCTCCCACAAGCCGGCTGCAATGTGGACTAAGTCATACATAGCACAAGTCCCCTCCGGTACTTGAGGTAACAGCAGTCGCATCTTTTCACCTGCGCAGCTCGATCTCTCAGTGGCGAGGAGTAACGCGTGGGAGGCTCACGCTGCCCCCGACACTTCCTGATTCTACTGCGCAGGCGCACCAACCGACTTGTAGGAGTCGCTTGTTCACAACGCCCGATCCCCACCCTTCAGTTTCCCTCCCCGTAATACGGCCAATGTGTATTACTGCGGACGACCAGCTAAACTGAAAACAATGTGGAGAGCTGGATTCGAACACGCGAATCCTAGCGTCTCCACACTGGTGGCGAGTGCCTTGCCCACTACACCACCTAGCCGCCCTAATGCTGATATACAGTTAAGAATGAGTAATTCGCTTTTGGTTTTTAAGAAAATGGTTTGTAAAGCTATTTTTGAAAACTACAAGGGTGAATAATACTGTTTTTTTTTGCTATTTTCTTTTAGAATACTGTTTTGGAGTCTTAATTTTTGTTAAGAATATAGGACAGGCATATATAAGCACTATGCTTCAGTCTGTACCTTTTCAGTCACTGTAAAATCAAATATTGTTAAATGATGGTGTATATTGTATTGTGTGAGATGATGACTGAATAAACTACTACTACTACTACTACTTTGGGTGTTTTCAAAAGGCTGAAAAACGCTGTATGAATTCAAGCCATTATTATTGATTGCTGGTGTTCTTCTTATGCAGTTGACTGAGGAAAGAGAGCGCGCCCAGTCCAGCACAGCTGACCCTGAGGGGAGAGAGAGAGCCCAGTCCAGCACAGCTGACCCTGAGGGGAGAGAGAGAGCCCAGTCCAGCACAGCTGACCCTGAGGGGAGAGAGAGAGCCCAGTCCAGCACAGCTGACCCTGAGGGGAGAGAGAGAGCCCAGTCCAGCACAGCTGACCCTGAGGGGAGAGAGAGCCCAGTCCAGCACAGCTGACCCTGAGGGGAGAGAGAGAGAGAGAGAGAGAGAGAGAGAGAGAGAGAGAGAGAGAGAGAGAGAGAGAGAGAGAGAGAGAGAGAGCCCAGTCCAGCACAGCTGACCCTGAGGGGAGAGAGAGAGCCCAGTCCAGCACAGCTGACCCTGAGGGGAGAGCGAGAGAGAGAGAGAGAGAGAGAGAGAGAGAGAGAGAGAGAGAGAGAGAGAGAGAGAGAGAGAGAGAGAGAGAGAGAGAGAGAGAGAGAGAGAGAGAGAAAACAGGCTCTTGGAATGGGTGTCTGGGAGGAAGTGGGGGGTCTTTCGATGTTGATTAAACGGCAAGCAACTAATGTCATGAGTGCCAAATTAAAGGACAATAAATCCAATCTAACTGAAATTGTGTAGCACAGACCTTTCTATGGATCAAAACCTCAATATTATTATGGTGTAGTTAATACTTCATGTATCCTTAATCCCTAGGCTAATGAGGCACTAAGATGTTAGTAAAAAAAAATAACATATGCCAATGACAGGAAGTAACGGTATATGTGTGTGTGTGTGTGTGTGTCATAGCTGTCAACATAGGGAGGAGACAAAACGTGTACATGTTAGCCCCGCCCCTTCTCCCGGCCCGCCCCCTCAGCCCCGCCCCCTCCCACTCTGCCCCGCCCCCTCCCAATGGAGCTGCCTCGTCGCTTGTCATCTGCTGGTCAAAACCTGTATGTACCCAGCCATTCGTTTAAGGGTAAACTGTAAATCTTTTTTTCACAGGAAATGCACTGTATTATTTTACAGATTACTTTTGTGTTCCTACTTTAAGTGTAAATGCTATAAAAATACAGTAAATTACCTTTTATCAAAATATTAACCATTAAATAAAGGTTGTAATCTGTAAATGTATTTGGTTTTACTGTAAATGTTATGATGAATTGAAAATGGGGGAAGAAGTCCTTCTCTGCTAAAAACAAGCCATTGTAATTGATTTGCTCCCACCTTGTGGTGAAAACGGAATTCCCTCATTTATACATCTATTGCACTCTTCCACAGCCAGACACTATCACATCACATCTTAACTGTAAACAATCATTCTTCACATACCACGAGAGATAAACATATTTCTTCATTCATATCAACAGTCACAAAACATTCATCCAAACTTTATCTGACTTGCTTTCACGCAAACCAGTGCAGCACGTCACTATTCTGCTGACGTCATTCATTCATCTAAGCCAATGGGAGGTCACATTGTTCAGTCATACCAGGCACACAGACCAATAAGAGACGTCGATATTCAACCAAACTCCCCAGTGATCCAAAACAGGAAGTAAAAAACTTTCATTCTTATCGGCAACCTTCCTCATTATATGCCAAACCAGCTCGATTTTTTTAAATCTGCTTTCACAGTTACATTCACACCTCTCACCCAACCTTAGTTCATGTCATTAATCCTTACGTAAACCACTTCCCTGCACGTAAATTGAATCTAACGTCACACGTTAAGCCAAAGCCGAAGATTTTTCGTCCGCCATCCCGTTTTAAACAGCGTAAATATGACATTTATCTTCGTTTTTAAAGCAATCAATTCATATTCGCTAACTCCTACACATCATAGCTAGTATCCCTCCGTTTTTAATAACAATCCGACCGTCGCAACATATTCTAAACACATAATATTCGCTGATGTCCTGTTTTCCACCGTGTGAGAAGACATTGAAATCAGCTCGGCATACTTTACACTGCTGCCAAGTACAAAATACGTGCCAATTCGTGAACTGTGAACAGGGCGTGAAGAAGGTTGAAAAAACAGGAGAATCCCGGGAAAAGCGGTAGGGTTGACAGCTATGGTGTGTGTGTGTGTGTGTGTGTGTGTGTGTGTGTGTGTGTGTGTGCGTGCACTGTGCATGAGTGCACATCTAGGGGTGGGGTGTATATTTGGTCTCCCTGATGTTGACTCCTTAGCCACAGCCTTGGGTTGTTTAATACTGGACAAGTGTTTCATAACGGCCGTTGTGTGGGCCGGTTTCGGGGCCGGTGCGTGGGCCGGTGTGTGGGCTGGTGCGTCTGAATGTCCCGGGCTGAATTTGTGTCCCAGTCCGCCACTGGTGGGGGCACCAATAGGGCACATCCTCTAATTTCTTTCACTCAAAAGGGCACTTAAGCGCGCATTTTTCAACCGTGGGGGCACAAATAGGGCACATCCTCTAATTTCTTTCACTCAAAAGGGCACTTAAGCGCGCGTTTTTCGACCGTGGGGGCACCAATAGGGCACATCCTCTAATTTCTTTCACTCAAAAGGGCACTTAAGCGCAAGTTTTTCGACCATGGGGGCACCCGACCGCCAGTGATTACAGTACAGTACAGTAATGTGTAGGCCTAACTAGAGTAGTTCACGTGATCACTGACTGGGGGGAGTTATTGTGGGAGGAGCTTGGCTTTGTACGTCATGTTGATTGACAGGCTGGATGTCTCGAGCAGGAAGCAGGCAAGCAGCGTCACTCCGCCAGAGTTCCCCTTCGATCAGTGACGTCAGTCCAGTTGAAGACGAGGTGCGAAATACAAGAAGTAAACAAGTGTGTTCTGTTCGACATTTCTGTGGGGATTATTAAACGTTGTTTGCGGATTCAACCAAGGCATTCCAGGTGAGACTGTAGCAATATTCCTTCTAGATAACGTTCTCTTAGCTAACGAGCTAACGCTGTGCGGCTAACGGCTGCTAGCTTCTCGTCCTGAGGTGTTGTTTGTCTCTGAGGTTTGGAACAAAGACGAGAGGAGCAGCGAGTTATTAGTTATGTTTCATCTGCACTCATTGAAGAGTGTGATCACATGTTCACGTTTCACTGGAAGTATTGTTACCAACGTTAGCAGCTAGTAGCCGGCGAGCTAACGGGGCTAACATCAATGTACAAAGGACCCAGGAAGCTAACGTGGATGAATGAAAACTTTATTTAACAGATTGCAGAATGGGTACAATACAGTACGGCTCAATACACACAATTGTTAAGGGCATGCAGACCAGAGAAAGACGTTTGTCTTGTTTACATCAGGGTCCCCCATTTTCAATTCATATCGACATTTATGACACACAACATACATGACATTTATGGCATAGGGACATACAGGTATTTAGTACTGATACATTTGTGACATAAACGGTATTCAAATATACAGCACTGTTACCCATAGATCCTGACAGAGTATATATGATGGGGAGGGGACTGTACATTAGGAGGGGGTGGGTGGGAGAGAAATATACATACGGTGGGGTGGATACTGTACATTTGGAGGGGGTGGGTGGGTGGGAGAGAAATATACATACGGCGGGGAGAGAATATATACATGCGGTGGGGAGGAGACTGTCTATTAGGAGGTGGTGGGGGGTTTGGGCATTTACGGTGGCCAGTTTCGAATTGCAGCCTCCCGTAGGTGCTCTTTGACAGCGGTTTTGAATGTAGGTAGGGATTCACATTCCTTTACAGCTTTGGGTAGGGCGTTCCACATTGATGTGGCATAATTGCTAAACGTGTTTAGTCCCTTGTTTGAGCCGAATCTGGGTTTAACATGATTTGTTGAGCTTCCTCTGGTGTAGTGGTTGTGGAGGTATTCACTGACCTTTGGGAAGTATTTCGACATGTACATGGGTACCTTAGTCATATAGTGTATCTTGTAGACCAGGCCCATTGCAAGTTGCTGTACTCTGTCGTCTACTCTAAGCCATCCTAGGTTGTCAAAGTGGGCAGGGGTGAGGTGGGTTCTGGGGGTAAGGTCAAGTAGTAGTCTGACCAGTTTGTTTTGTGATGTTTTTGTGATGTTTTTCTTTTTTTCCCCAAACAATTCATTATGAGGCTTACCAAGACAGTATTTGAGTTTGCAAGCTAACATTAAAGACAAAATAAAATACCCATGCATTTAGCATTTTTATATTATATATTAGATTTAGATTATTGGATTATTAGATTATATATTGCATATATTTAGCAATGAGATATTATATGATTTAGATATGAAATATGATGAATTGAAAATGGGGGACCCTGATGTAAACAAGACGAAAGTCTTTCTCTGGTCTGCAAGGGGTGGACGGTATAAACTATATACGGTATAAACGGTATGAATTTGCTCTACGGTATGGATTTTGACTATACCGTGTAACCGGTAGAGCAGCTCTAAAATAGCAATGACGTCATGTAACCACAGCGCGACTATTTCAATCGCATTTGCCCCTAACAATAGATAGAATTAGTCATAGATAATAGATATGTGCAAACTGGAAAAAGTTATTTAGAATTCCCGCAGTGGGCGTGTCAACACGCAATTGTCATTTCATAATAAACACATATCACCGCGGCGCACAGCAAGTTTCAATTTCAGTTCCTGGCATTGTGCAATACTCCAATTCAGCCATTGGCAATTCAGCCGTTGGGTGGGGGGGCGCTGTTGAGCGGGCCTGTGACCAGGCCTGAAAGCGCCCCTGGCTCTGCGGCTCTGCAGCTGCATGCTATTCGCAAATCCACTGCTGCAGCCGTCCTCCCGCTGCAGCCGTCGTTATCATAACACTACACATATATCATAATGTTTACAGCAAACTAGTTGATCACCAGGTATGTTTTATTAACGTAGAATAATTCATATAAGAAAAACGATAGGAAAATCTCTTACCTTTCTCCACTGGTTAAAAATGCCAGGAACTGAAATTGAAACTTGCTGTGCGCCGCGGTGATATGTGTTTATTATGAAATGACAATTGCGTGTTGACACGCCCACTGCGCGAAGCCTCCTAAATAACTTTTTCCAGTTTGCACATATCTATTATCTATGACTAATTCTATCTATTTTTAGGGGCAAATGCGATTGAAATAGTCGCGCTGTGGTTACATGACGTCATTGCTATTTTAGAGCTGCTTTACCGGTTACACGGTATAGTCAAAATCCATACAGTAGAGCAAATTCATACCGTTTATACCGTATACCGTTTATACCGTCCACCCCTAGATGAGGGTCTCCGCTGTGGAGTCTTGAGTGGTTGGCATGTTATTAGCTAGCTAGCAGGGTACTGCGAGGCAGGCAGGTCGACTGGAGGTCCTGGACAAGGAGACAGGCAGAGGTTTAGGACATGGCAAACAGAATAGAATAGAATATTCAGAATAGCAGGGTTAAGGCTGGAGTCGCGACTAACGTGTAGTTAAGTCGAACGACGAATTGAAAATGGGGGACCCTGATGTAAACAAGACTAAAGTCTTTCTCTGGTCTGCAACAGTTGTGTGTATTGAGCCGTACTGTATTGTACCTAGGGCTGTCTTAAATACTTCGAAGCTTCAAAGCTTCGTTCGATGGCATAAGCTTCGAACATTAAAAAAATATATAGGTGCCATTGGGTGGGGCTGGGGGACAAATACACTGGAGGAAAGTAACCCAGCTCAGCACTGCCCAAATTATATCATCACTATTGCCTGTTTGAAGGATATCATCCTCAAACACATATACATCTACATGCCTTGTAGAATTCCACACATAAAAAAGAAAGATAATGGGATGAATAAACAAAATAGGAAATAAAATGTAGAAATGCATGCAATACATAAATAAATATGAATCTCTATATGAAATAGAACATTTAGATAAGGTGCTACTGAGATGTTTTGGTGAGTTCTTTGTTTTTTTGTGGAAGTAGCCCCTCTTAAAAATGCATGAACATTCACTGATAATTGGTCTGTAGTGGAGTCTACAAGGTCTACATTGCCGGACCATGTAGAATCCGGACCTTGTAGACTGACATAATTCTGTGCATAGTTTAGTCTACACAGGCCATATTTCAAATAATCAAAATCTTACTTCATTCATCTTAAACATTCTTGATTTGGGGGATTGGTAGTTCCCATGAAATCTGAAGTTGTTCAAACGACAACAGCGATCCACCTTGAATTAAATCACACAGCCGAGTGAAACCTTGTTGGCTGCGTCACAGTCACAAAAGGGGCTACTTAATTCATTAATCCAATCCACTTTATTTATAGAGCACATTTAAAAACAACAACGTTTACCAAAGTGCTGTACAAGTCCCACAACATAAGATAAAAAAAATAAAAATAAAAAAAATTATATAATTTTATTTTTTCTTTTTTTTCTTCGAAGCTTCGAATTAAAATCGAAGCTCGGCCCCAAAGCTTCGATTGCCAAAAAAAGCTTCGAAGGTCAGCCCTAATTGTACCCATTCTGCAATCTGTTAATACAGTTTTCAATCAATCAATTCAATCAAAATCCTATGCTGCCTGGCCACGCCCCCCACTAAATGTATTGACAGAATATTATGACCGAGGAGGTGCCGGATCCGATCAAATAGGTGCCGGTCCCAATCTGGCAGGTCCTGGCACAAATTAAGTCCTGCATTTATGTAATCGGCTTTGAATAAAAGCATGTCAACTAATTAGCCTACAGTTCTCATTATTTTCCCCTCCATACTGTGATAGAAGCCTCTATATATGTCCTGGCTGACCAGTCAGTTCCAGACTTGGATCTACAGTATGGGCTCTCTGTGACCATCCGCATTTATCCTTGTAGCAAAACTGCAGTTCCAGTAGAAGACGTCCAAGATCACACCTGCTAGAATGAAGGAGGAATCAGACCAGCAGGACCTCTGTAAGTCAGAACAAGACTTCCTAATGAAGATACTTTACTCTCCAGACCCAGAAGTAAATAAAGACTAGTATGTTGAGTTGTGTCTCCCTCTGCTCCAGATCCACCCAGAGACCTACTGATTATTAAAAAAGAAGATCAGGACGCGCTAGAGCCACCCAAGGAGACTTCCTTTGAGATGAAGGAGGAGCCCACAGACCACCAGGAGATCAGTATGTTGTTTCTTTCTCTTATCTTGATTTAAGATAAGATATTCCTCTATTGATCCCCTTGGGGAAATTCAGGCATCATAGCAGCATGGGGGAAGGGGGGGGGGGGGGTACAGGTAGTAAAAACAACACAAGCAGTGTAAACAAATAGGTCAATATAATTTACTATCTAACTAACTGAAATATATATTCACAGTATTCACAGTGTCACATAAGGTGCAGTATGCATAAGGTAGTGTTATAATTTACTATCTAACTAACTGAAATATACGTTATTCACAGTATCACAGTATCCACATAAGGTGCAGTATGCCTAAGGTAGTGTTATTGTCCTCCTTGGGTTCCTATTAGTTCTAGGTCAATGTCTGGCAGCCGTCGCTGCCCACTGTTGTGGAGCCTGAAGGCCGCTAGTCGCTGCCCACTGTTGTGGAGCCTGGAGGCCGCTAGTCGCTGCTAGGGGTGGGAATCACCAGTTTCATCACGATACGATACGATATAGATTCTCTGGACAACGATACGATATTTGCCGATATCACAAAGTCTGCCACGATACGATTCGATTCAGGTGCCTGCGATCGATATGAGACGATATTATGTGCCCATTTAACACAATCAGTCACATTTAGATCAACAAAAAAAAGGCTACGGAAATATCAATTGACGTTTTTATTTTTGAGCTCTTCCAGACATTTAAATGAAAAAAAATCTATTGTTTTTAATACAAATAGACCTCCTGTTCACTGTAAAGTGCCACGTTTTTATATATTGAGCTTTTTTTTTTTTTTTATTATTATTGATCTTTTTCCCCCTCCATTTTCCTCCGATTTTCTCCCATCCCCAATGTTAGTCGTATGCCAATTCCCAGTCCCTTCCTGGTCGCTGCGCACTCTACCCCCACAGTCAGATCATCTGGGAGAGTGGAGGCTACCACGTGCTTCCTCCGACACAAGTCCAGCCAATCACCGCTTCTTTTCACCTGGCAGCGCGGATTCTCATCGAGAGGGCGTAGCGTGTGGGAGGATCACACTATCCCCCTCAAGTCCTATCCGCGCTTAGCTGGCGCCCCGACCAAACTGTAGGAGTCGCTGTTTACAACGACCCGGACCCACCCCGCCAGCTTCTCCCACCCTCTAATACAGCCAATTGTATTAGTGCAGACGGCCAGCCAAGCTGGTGACATTATATATTGAGCTTTAAACTTTAAGTAAAATGTTTTGGAACTCACAACACGCAAGCTAAAATCCCTTCCTCTAAATATCAACATTATCTGTCCATCCTCAGTAAATAATATCAATATAATAATACTCCTGACTTCATCTGGTATTTTCAAACGCACACGCGCACACACACACACACACACACACACACACACACACACACTCACACAGAGACAGAATGCCCCCGCCCCTCCTCCTCCTCCTTCCCCTCTCCTCTCTCTGTTTCTCTCTCTCTTAGCTTAGTTAGCTTAAGCAGCTAATGTAACGTTAATTTAGGTCTGCCCACGCGACGTGGGCATAAAAGAATGGCGACGATGCAAAGCATTTGACCCGTTGCGGGAAAAAACTGCACAGACTTATATCGGGTCTCAAAATAGAAGCTCCCTAGCGCTGCTCTGCTGTACAGAGCTAAACGGAGTTTCACAACACTGGACGCGGGGCGGATATGACGTCGCCGTCGCCGGATTTTCAAAATAAGAGTATCGCAATATGAATCTATCTTTTTACGTTGCATCGATCCTATTTGATTATTGATAATAGATCGATATATCGATCTGGATCGATGTATCGTACCACCCCTAGTCGCTGCCCATTGTTTTGGAGCCTGATGGCCGCTGGTATGAAGGACTGTCCGAGGCGGTTAGTTGAGTGTCGGGGGGGGTATGAGTCTGTGGCTGAACGTGCTTCTCATCGTGACTAGCTCGTCATAGAGGGGGTGGTAGGGGTTCTCCAGGATGGCAGCCAGCTTCCTCCTCATCCCCCTTTCTGCCATCACCTCTAGTCTAGGTAGCTCGACTCCCACCATGGACCTAGCCTTCCTCACCAGCTTGTTGAGCTTGTTGGTGTCCCTTGAGTTGATGTAGCCTCCCCAGCATGCCACAGCATAGAAGAGGACGCTGGCCACTACAGACTGGTAAAATGACTGCAGCAGTCTATTGCACACGTTGAAGGCCCTGAGTCTCCTTAGGAAGAACAGCCTGCTCTGTCCCTTCCTGTAGAGGGCCTCTGTGTTATCCGACCAGTCCAGTTTATTGTACCTGTGTACCCCAAGGAACTTATGAGTCCACCACCTCCACCTCCTCCCCTCGGATGGTGATGGGAATCGGGGGGGGCCTCTTCTTGCAGGGCTGTACAGTGCGACGAGATGGTCGCGAATTGCCCCTTTAATTGGCCGTTGCGATTGGTAAATATTATCTGGGGGCGGGCTTGCGAGTAGTGCTTTCAAGCCTTGCATTCGCATTTCACTCCTAAATTATCCAAGGCGTGTGATGACGCGATGACGTGATGACGTCACTCACGCGAGCTGAGCAGTGAGCACTCAGCAGGTATGATCAGCGGGAACAATCGACTGAGCACTCACTCTGATAGACTGGCTGACTGTCTGATTTAGCTATGAAGAAAAGTAAAGTTAGTATTGCTTCATATTTTCGACGCGTTTGACCTCCTATAGTGAGCCGAACTGAACTGAACTCAAGACACACGGAGAGAGCTGCGGCGTCTGCTGCGCCTCCTCCTCCAGCGCACCCGTGGCTGTTGTAAAAACTAATCTCTAGTGGGACACTGGGACGTCACCTCGGTGAGCCTGCCAGCCGCTAGCTACTGATATCAACAAATGCTCCAGCAAGTCTATAGTAGTGCATGATAGCTCGCATTAGCTTACTGTTCAAAACGAAATGTCCCATTAAACTAAATAGTTCAGATAGCTCCTGATATCAATGTCTTATAACACTGACTCGATGCGTATTCGAGCTGAGGGCACGCTGAATATAGTCAATAGGGTCCAGCTGCAGCGCCGGAGAATCCTGGCCGTAGCTGGAGGCTACAGTATAGGGTCCAGCTGCACCTCCGGAGAATCCTGGCCGTAGCTGGAGGCTACTCGAGTACACACAGACAGTGGAGCTGGTTGCATATAGCGAGCATTTTGACTTGTTGCGTGGTGGCGATGTCTCGCAGATAATACAACTACAAGTATGATTATATAATATAATTATTTTATTAAAAAAAAAATTATATAAAATAATTGTATTCTCTTTTAAAAAAAATCAAAAACAATCGATATAAATAATGGTAAAATTGTTATTTAAAAATTTGCCCCTAAAAAATATTTTTTGCCCCTAAATTTCTCATTTAGGGGCAAGTGTTCCCCTAGTGAAAAAGCTTAGCGTACAGCCCTGTCTTGCCCCTCCGGAAGTCCACCACCAGCTCCTTGGTCTTACTGGTGTTGAGTTGGAGGTGGTTGCTGTCGCTCCACCCCACAAAGCTCTCCACCAGGGCTCTTTACTCCTCCTCATCATCGTCGGTGATGTAGCTTACGATGGAGGAGTCATCTGAGAACTTCTGCAGGTGACACCCGCTTGAGTTGCGGCAGAAGTCTGAGGTATAGAGGGTGAAGAGGAAGGGTGACAGCTAGGGATGTCCCGATCCGATCACGTGGTTTTCCGAAGATCGGGATTGGCAAAAAAGAAAAAAAAAGTCTTAAACTCATACTGAGGCCTTGGTTTTGGTTTTAAATAGCATATCATCATTCATTTATTTATTGTCACACAGAGCAGAAGAATTTTGCCAAAACAAACACATTTCCTTTGATTTAATTATACATCAAATGATTTATATCAAGGATTGCAATGCCTCGCTTGAATGAAGTTAACTTTTCACCTGGATAACGTCAACATTCAGGGTGAATGTAATGTGAGAAATTGGGATACAAAAAAAAATATATATATATATATCGTTTTTTATTTTTTTTGATCGGATCGGGAAAGATCGGTATCGGTAGATACTAGGGATGCCCCGATCGATCGGCCACCGATCGCTATCGGCCGATAATCAGAATAAATATGGGATCGGTGATCGGTGATAATGCTTTATTTTCGCCGATCGTCAAAACCGATCGATGACACGGAAAACATGATCCAATTCTCTGCGGAGTTCTCAATCGCTCTTCTCTCCACAGTGCTGCGTGCAGTGTACGGCTCCTCCTTCTCCTCCAGCCCCTCCCGCACCCATTGTTTACATGGGTGCGGGAGGGGCTGGAGGAGAAGGAGGAGCCTCCGGCAACAGTCTGCTCTAGTAACTAGCCAACGTTAGCTCACGTCGCATGCACTAACTTACCTACCGAGCCGTTGGCTACCTAACGTTACTGTTTAAACTAAATGACCCAGTGACTACATGAGGCATTGTTAACGGTATCTAGCTGGCTAGCTACTGATAGCTCCTGATATCAACAAATGCTCCAGCAAGTCTATGCAAGTGCATGATAGCTCACGTTAGAATGTGATCAATAGGGTCCAGCTGCAGCTCCGGAGAATCCTGGCCGTAGCTGGAGGCTACTCGAGTACACACAGACAGTGGAGCTGTTTGCAGATAGCGAGCATTTTGACTTGTTGCGTAATGGCGATGTCTCGCAGATAATACAACTACAAGTATGATTATATAATATATATATTTTATAAAAAATAAAAATAAATTATATAAAATACGTTTATTTTAGAGGTGGGCATAGATTAATTTTTTTAATCTAGATTAATCTATCTGCAATCCTGGATTTAATCTAGATTCATCTAGATTAAAATGGCTAAAAAAAAAGAACCTGCCGAAGGCATTCAAAATATGTGTGTTCCTTATGTTTCTCAGGCCAGGTGGCCCATTACACCATGAGCCCATCTCCCGTTTCCAAAATGCATTACAGACTGTTTGAAAAAGCTGTTTTGCTATGATAATTGGTAATGAAATATCAAAATAATGTTCAATAAGATGTACTTGTGTTTAATAAGTTGTTTTATTCAGAAGTTAACACAAATAAATAATATTACCAGTACAGTACAGTATCTAGCACACTCTCAGGAGCAAAACAGAAAGAATCATTTCAAACTTGAACTATGTGACATGGCTTGAATCAACTGCTTGATTGAAGCTTGAGGTGTTGCAGGACCAGTCTCTCAAACGTCTTCATGACGTGTGACGTCAGAGCGACTGGCCTGTAGTCGTTGAGGGTGCTGGGTCGTCCCTTCTTGGGCACTCTGGTCGAATCGGTTGAAGAACGTGTTGAACTCGTTTGCATGTTCTTGGGGGCCCTCAACAGCTGTGCCCTGCTGTTTGAACAGTAATCTTCCGGACACCCGCCCACACCTCCCTGGTGTTGTTGGCCTGTAGTCTGCCCTCCAGCTTGTTCTTGTAGCTGTCCTTGGCTGCCCTTAGCTCTTTTTTGAGCTCCCTTTGGACAGCCCTGGCCTGCTCAGTGTCCCCTGCCATGAAGGCCCTCTTTTTCCTGTTTAGCAGGTGTTTAATGTCCTTGCTAATCCAGGGTTTATTGTTTGGAAAGCAGCGTACCTTCTTTGTGGGTACGATGCTCTCCTCACAGAACCTGATGTAGTCTGTGATGCAGTGAGATAGTCCATGAATGTCATCTCCATGGACCCTCTCAAACATGTCCCAGTCTGTGGACCTGAAACACTCCCGTAGCTCCTCCTCGACGTCGTCAGACCACTGTAAGACAGACATGGTGGTCGGTGGCTGTCTCTTAATGAGAGGCCTGTATGTAGATACAAGCCTCACTAGGTTGTGGTCTGACTGGCCAAGGGGGGGCAGGGAAGTCGCACTGAAAGCCTCCTTCACGTTAGCATACAGGAGGTCCAGTGTTTTGTCTCCCCTGGTCTTGCAGGTCACATACTGGGTAAAGTTTGTCAGGGTCTTGTTCAGTCTGACATGGTTGAAGTCCCCATTGATAAAAATAAATGCATCCGGGTGTTTTGTCTGGAGCCCCGCGACTGTGGAGTGTATGACGTCACTCGCCTGCGCCGCCACCGCGCTCGGTGGGATGTAAACAGTCAGAGCCAGAACATGTGTTATTTCTCTCTGTAAATAGTATGGCCGCAGACTCAGTGCCAATAGTCCAATGTCGGGGGAACAGATGCGTTCCTTAATGGTGATGTGCCCAGGGTGGCACCATTTGGAGTTAACAAAGCCCTCCGCCTCTCCGCTTGCCGCTCTGTTTACCCCGGTCGGCGCGCACCGCCATGAAGCCCTCTTGTTCAATTACACTGCCCGGGATGTTATCGTTCAGCCAGGATTCTGTAAAGCACAATAGGCTTGCCTCCTTGTACTCACGCTGGCTGTTCATCAGGGCTGAGAGCTCGTCCGTCTTGTTGGCCAGCGATCGCACGTTCCCCATAACGACAGAGGGCAGGTAAGGCTTGAATCTCCTGCTATCCTTTCTCCTGTCCCTCACGATCGTGCCAGCTCGTTTCCCCCGTCTGCGTATCCTTATGTCGGCTGGTAGATTCCTCGGTGGCACTGCAACTCTGTCTCTAAAGCAGAGGAGAGCCTCCCGAGAGTACACACCAGTGTTGTTGTTGTCGTTGTTGTCCATTGTTCAGCTGTGCTCGACCGAACTTGCCTAACGCAGCTAACTTCACAGAAGTTAACAATTGCCTTAAATTGGTGTAAAGCAACGCACAGTCACTTAGACACCTATTAATCTAAGTAGAATCACAAAAAAGAAATAAGTAAAAAGTAGTAAAAACGGGATAAGAAGTAGAGGGGAGGGGGAGCTGCTATGAAAGGCTGCCACTCACCTCGGCGCCTACTACTAGATAAGTAGATAAGTAGGTAGATAAGATTTAGTCTTCTCCTTCCTCTGCTCCAGAATGTTTGTATGTCTCAGTCTTTGTCGCCATTGCTTTCTCTCCTCTCATTCTTTAATTTGATCAAACTCTTGTTCACATTCAGCCTAACTATTTGGAGCACTTTATTCACTTTATTCCGACTATGCTTGCACCTCATGGTACCAAAGCACCTCAAAGGCGCTAAAAACAAAATTACAAACATCTCAAAACAAACTGGCCTGGTCTACAAGATACACTACACGACCAAGGTACCTATGTAAATGTCAAAATACTTCTCAAAGGTCAGTGAATACCACGATCACAACACCAGAGGGAGCTCCACAAATCATGTTAAACCCAGATTCGGCTCAAACAAGGGACTAAACACGTTTTGCAATTATGCCACATCAATGTGGAACGCCCTACCCAAAGCTGTAAAGGAATGTGGATCACTACCCACTTTCCAAACCACTCTCAAAGAACACCTACGGGAGACTGCAATTCGAAACTGGCCCCTGTAAATGTCCTAACCCAACCCCCTCCAATGTACAGTAAATTACCAGGAATGGTTCTGTCAATATTCCAATGTACAGTTTTGCTTGTACAGTGTCCCCCACCCACCCGCGTCTCTACAAATCGTAGCTCCAGTTCTGCAGACCCCTCTCTGATTGGTTGAGCTCCATTTCTGCAGCCCCCTCTTTGATTGGTTGAGCGAAGCCCCTCTCTGATTGGTTTAGCTCGTCATGCGGTAAAAGGCGGATGTAATGTTATCATCTCAAGAAGATAAAAATAAATGTACTACCAGATTCGCGTTTATAACGTTATTTCGCGTGACTTCGCGGTTTATTCATAACGTTATGCACATTTCACAACACAGCCAGCTGTCAGAAACTGTCATTCACATAACGTTATTTCACGTGACGGTGACGCGTTCAACTTGTTTACACTCCCCACTTACTGAAACTGTACCATGACGCACTCCCCACTTAACCCAGTTAATGCCTTAACTAGACAGTTACAATGTAACATTTAGATTAACACAGTTAATGCCTAACTAGACAGTTACAATATAACATTTAGATTAACACGGTTAATGCCTAACTAGACAGTTAACAATATAACATTTAGATTAATTAACCCAGTTATATATCGTATTTGCATCGCGTCCCGCTCTGAGCCTTACGAGATACCTCCTATCTCCTATGATACCTAATGTATCTCCCACGAATAAAAACACATGCACCCCACCTGTATGGGGCCCCGCCCCTTATGGTGGCACAGCCCATATAACCATGACTCTGGTCATGAAACACCCTTCCTCTATTTTCGTCCCAGCGTATTGGATGCGTGCACCATACGAGACTAGCGGAATGAAAAGATTAAGGAAGATTCGTAATGTTGAGGGCTTACCGGAGAGTTGTTTTTCCCTGGATTCTCCGGAGCTTGTTTCGGCGACACATGAGACCTGTGCTGGTGGTTCCTCGGCTGACGGCGACGGACCGAGGGGCAGCGTACAAGGTTTGGCTAACGGGTCGGCTTGTACAAAGGTGAGGTCTGTGTCAGTAGGCATCAATGTCGGTGTTGGTCGTGCTGTGGAGTATGTTTCGGCACCAGGGCCGGGGCGGCTTGGCGATCGTTCCACTGTAGTGGGCGATGTCCTGGCGATCCTGGAACATGCTGTTAACGCTAATGCTAATGCTAATGCTAATGCTAATGCTAATGCTACTACTGCTTCTTCTGCTAACGCTGATGTTGACGCTGGAATGTCTAATAATCCCCGCCGCGGGATACCGCTTTTCCCTCCTCTTGCCAGCTTCATTGATGAAGGTCAGTCGGTGGTGGGTGTGGGGGGGTTCGCTGAGCTCTATTTACCTTTTTTGCGGGTAAAGGGGCTGACGACGGGGTGCAGCCCGGGGGTACCTTGGCTAAGTAGCCAGGTAGCTTCTTTTTTGTGCCCATGCGGGGATGAACGACGTTCCGCCCGGCCGTTGCTTGATAGCATGTCGGCTCGGAGGGTGGCAGTATGGATGAATGAGTGGTATACTGCTGCAGGATGGCATTTAGCGGCGGCCAGTGTTTTGGCTCAGCTGGCTACTTTCCTATCCAAGATGGCGTCGGGTTGTAGGTCTTTGGGTCCAACCGACACTATGAACGTGATTCATGTTTGTGGTGTTATAGAGATCTTGACTCAGTCGCAAGCTATAACTGCGGGGAGGATTCGGATGCTATCGACTTTGGTTGTTAGGCATGTTTGGTTGGAGCAGTCTCCTCTTGGGGAAGAGGATAGGTTTTCTCTCCTCACGACTCCTTTTTCCACAGATAGTCTTTTTGGGGCGTTCTGTGGAGGCGCAGGCGGTTATTGATTCGGGTCCTACACCGGCTCACGCTGTGCAGCCAGGGGTGGGAGCACGGTCTCGTCAACGACTGTGGCGAGATCCTCGACAGGCGGCCATGTTTCCCCCGCCAGTGGTGCCCTGGTTGGAGAGTCAACAGGGTACTGCGAGGCCGACAGCCTTGGCGGCCGAGGGATCGGCCATTTTGGGTGAATTCGAGTTTGGTAAAACAAGCCGTCGTCATTTTGCCGCGAGCAGCCCGCTCCCCGTTCAATCCTCTCTCTGTTACTCACGGAAGCGGGGCTCTGATCGTTCTCCTTTGGCTGCGGGCCGCAAACCTTCATTGAAGCGTATGCGGCCCCATTCTTCACTTCTCATGGAGACAGGGGCTGACACCCAGTTGATGGCTGAGCCTGGGTCTGTCCGTGAGAATGTTCCGTCGTCGCGTGGTTCCTACACCGCAGGTTGTGGGTGGGTGGAACCTGGTGTTACAGCTGCCACTAGCTCCAGTGGTCAGCAGGGGGACTCGGTGCCTCTTCTGTTGAATGCTCAGCAGGGGTTACCCCGGCTTCGCCCTCGCCAGGCGGGGTATCGTGCTGTTGCCTCCCACTCCCGTCAAACCGGCAGTGGTCTGCAAAGGAGAGGCGGGCGTGATTTGAGTGGTAGCAATATCACTGCAGGGCTTCGGCGTGTAGGAGCCCATAGGGTCCTCGGGCCTTGCGTGTCTGGCTGCGGAACGACTCCTCAGCGTGTGCTGGAGGGGTGTTCAGGGGGTGAGTGTGTGTCCACAAGTTTGGTGACCGCTCCTCCCGTATCAAACCGGCCCTTTCTGTCGGGGTCCCCTCTTGGGTGCTTTGCACGACGGGGGGGACCGGGCCGATTATCTGCTGTTCCTTGCGGCCCAGCGTCAGTTGACGGCGGGGGCGCTGTGGGATTATATTCACATATGGCGACGGGAATGCCCTTGGATGAGGAGAACGTTAGAGGCGGGGCTGGTTTTGCAGTTTGCGCGGCCCCATCCTCCGTTCTCAGGTTTGGTGCCGACCCTATTGTTAGGGTCGGGCGCAGTGACAGCCCTGGCCGACGAGATCCAATCTCTGTTGGCGAAGCAGGCCGTCGTTGTGGTCCCGAGAGAGGACGCAATGTCAGGCGTCTACTCCCGTTATTTTCTGGTGCCCAAGAAAACTGGGGGGGTCAGACCTATACTGAATCTGTCCATGTTCAATCGGTTGATTGTAGTGAGACCGTTCAGGATGTTGACCGTCCGACTCCTTCTGCTTGCTGTCAGGAGGGGGGACTGGTTCACCTCCATAGACCTGAAGGATGCGTATTTTCACATACCCATTTTCCCTCCTCACAGGAAGTTCCTACGGTTCCTGTTTCAGGGCGTAGTGTACGAGTACCACAGAATGCCGTTCGGTTATTCTCTGGCTCCCCGCACATCACCAAGTGCGTGGCGGCTGCTCTGGGGCCTTTACGTTGTCGGGGGATACGAGTCCTGTTCTATCTCGACGACATTCTGCTCCTCAGCCGTTCAGAGGAGGTTGCCAGGTCTCATACTCGACTGGTGGTGGAATTCCTCACCAGCCTGGGTTTTGCTGTGAATTGGAAGAAGAGTACCCCTCTTCCCAGTCAACAGGTGGAGTACTTGGGCTTGACATTGAGGTCGAAGCCCATGCTTGCGACCCTCTCGGAGCAGCGTCGGGGGGATCTCCGTCACGTGCTCGGGGGTTTCCGTCTGGGAGGGACGGTTACGGCGCTGCAGGTGATGCGTCTGCTGGGCCTTATGTCGGCGGCCCACACGGTGGTTCCTCTTGGCCTCCTCTTTATGAGGCGGATACAGAGGTGGTTTCTCTCTTTGAGAATAGATCCGGTGTGGGGCAAAGGGAGACGGTTGACGGTTCCTTTGTCGATATGGGGGGATCTCGCCCACTGGGGGAGGCTGGGTATCCTCTCCGCTGGGGTCCCCATGGGCAGCAGTGGCTCCCACGTCACGGTTTTCACCGACACCTCTCTCACAGGTTGGGGAGGGGCGTTTCGGACCCATGCAGTGGGGGGCAGCTGGACGGGTCATGCCGACCCAGCTGTCCTGCATATCAATGTGTTGGAGTTGAAGGCGGTCCTCCTGGTCCTCAAACGGCTCGGCCACCTGGTGGTAGGCAGACACGTTTTGTCAGGACGGACAATGTGACGGCGGCGGCGTATATCAACAGGCAGGGTGGGACTCGTTCCGCCCGCCTGCTCCGGGTGGCGCGCAAACTGTTGCTATGAGCATCCCGCAGGCTGCGCAGTCTGCGGGCGCTCCACGTTCCTGGTACGGAAAATGTGGCGGCGGATATAATGTCTCGGGCGGTCCTCGTCGCGACGAGTGGGAACTCCGCCCCGACATAGTCAGACAGATCTGGGATCGGTTCGGGGAGGCCTCGGTAGATCTGTTTGCGTGCCGACGTTCTCACAAGTGCCCCTTGTGGTTCTCGCTCAGTCGAGCGGATCATCCCCCCTTGGGGGTGGATGCCTTCTCGACCTTTCCGTGGCCGCCCGGTCTTCTGTACGCCTTCCCTCCTGTACAGCTGTTGAGTCAGCTGTTGGAGCGGATACGGAGGGAGCGCAGGACGGTGATCCTGGTCGCGCCGGACCGGGGCACGTCAGTGTGGTTCCCGGTCTTAATCCAGTGTTGTGGCTGAGTAGTCGTTAACACAGCAGGAGACGTTATTTCCAGTTTCAACAGGCAATTTATTTAAGGACAGAAGGTTTAACAGCAGAAGCTATGGATCAGCAGACGGTCACCACAGTTGAAGAAAAACACTCTAACTTCTCAATCCCTCTGCCTGTCCCATAAATCCCTTCTCAGCCCTGCCCCCCCATGACAGATATGATGACGTGACATATTATATCAGATATGACATGACGTACATTAAAATGACACATAGATTTAACATCGAAGAGAGATGCGATTGAGTGAGATGTGTGTGTGTATATGTGTGTGTGTGAAAGAGAGAGTCAAGATTAGTGAGATGTGTGTGTGTATATGTGTGTGTATGAAAGAGAGAGTCAAGATTAGTGAGATGTGTGTGTGTATATGTGTGTGTATGAAAGAGAGAAAAGGACAAGATATGATGTACAAGATTAAAAGCACACGATATGATGTACAAGATTAAAAGCACACGATATGATGTACAAGATTAAAAGCACACGACGTGATGTACTGAAATGTCTATCTGCCTATCTCAAAGTTGTTTTAAGAACATCAGCCAGACCGTCTTTCAGTACTGCTTAGTTGACCTATATTAAACTAGTTCACTTCATATACACATTTTCCCCAACATTAATGTTGTGGCCGAGTAGTCGTTAACACAGCAGGAGACGTTATTTCCAGTTTCAACAGGCAATTTATTTAAGGACAGAAGGTTTAACAGCAGAAGCTATGGATCAGCAGACGGTCACCACAGTTGAAGAAAAACACTCTAACTTCTCAATCCCTCTGCCTGTCCCATAAATCCCTTCTCAGCCCTGCCCCCCCATGACAGATATGATGACGTGACATATTATATCAGATATGACATGACGTACATTAAAATGACACATAGATTTAACATCGAAGAGAGATGCGATTGAGTGAGATGTGTGTGTGTATATGTGTGTGTGTGAAAGAGAGAGTCAAGATTAGTGAGATGTGTGTGTGTATATGTGTGTGTATGAAAGAGAGAGTCAAGATTAGTGAGATGTGTGTGTGTATATGTGTGTGTATGAAAGAGAGAAAAGGACAAGATATGATGTACAAGATTAAAAGCACACGATATGATGTACAAGATTAAAAGCACACGATATGATGTACAAGATTAAAAGCACACAACGTGATGTACTGAAATGTCTATCTGCCTATCTCAAAGTTGTTTTAAGAACATCAGCCAGACCGTCTTTCAGTACTGCTTAGTTGACCTATATTAAACTAGTTCACTTCATATACACATTTTCCCCAACATTAATGTTGTGGCCGAGTAGTCGTTAACACAGCAGGAGACGTTATTTCCAGTTTCAACAGGCAATTTATTTAAGGACAGAAGGTTTAACAGCAGAAGCTATGGATCAGCAGACGGTCACCACAGTTGAAGAAAAACACTCTAACTTCTCAATCCCTCTGCCTGTCCCATAAATCCCTTCTCAGCCCTGCCCCCCCATGACAGATATGATGACGTGACATATTATATCAGATATGACATGACGTACATTAAAATGACACATAGATTTAACATCGAAGAGAGATGCGATTGAGTGAGATGTGTGTGTGTATATGTGTGTGTGTGAAAGAGAGAGTCAAGATTAGTGAGATGTGTGTGTGTATATGTGTGTGTATGAAAGAGAGAGTCAAGATTAGTGAGATGTGTGTGTGTATATGTGTGTGTATGAAAGAGAGAAAAGGACAAGATATGATGTACAAGATTAAAAGCACACGATATGATGTACAAGATTAAAAGCACACGATATGATGTACAAGATTAAAAGCACACGACGTGATGTACTGAAATGTCTATCTGCCTATCTCAAAGTTGTTTTAAGAACATCAGCCAGACCGTCTTTCAGTACTGCTTAGTTGACCTATATTAAACTAGTTCACTTCATATACACATTTTCCCCAACATTCCCCCATTTGGGGCTATCCCTAGTCCCACCCAAATCATATAACCAAGAAAATGTGAACGTCTAACTAAACGAGAAACCATATTTACATAATAAAAGTTTAAATGCCTAATCTAAACAAGAAACCTAATACATTTTAAATGTCTAACTAAACAAGAACGCTTACTTCATTCACTGGACCCCTAACGGACCAACAAAGGCTGACTACCGTTCTCACAATAAACACAAAACCGCTCAAAACAAGAGTAATAATAAAACATAAAAAAAAAAGAAATACCCCAATTTATAATCCTAACCTGACAGACAAATCCCCCCAACCTCCACCGCTTACCAAATGAGCCACAGTTCCGGCCGGAAACCGCGACTCTCATCAGGGAAAGGAGAAGTTGACCGTCAGAACTAAACATAGAACATCCCTCCCCCAAAAAAAATGACATTGTCTCTTCCATAACATTGAGTCCTAGTGTCCATCGCTCAGCCCCCCTTCCATGCCCACGCCATAGTCTCTTCACCGTATTGCCAAAAGTCACATTTTCCAATACAGCAACCACCACGCCACACCTCCAGTCCCCGTAGAAGCATGTCCCCATGCCTGAACGGGAGGCGCTGGTCCCGACCTCACCACGTGTCCCCCCATCTTCGACGGGAGGTGCCCATCTTGCCCACTGCGTCAGCCCCCCCCTTTGTCCCTTCAGTCCCCAGAACCGATCCCCAGAACACTTCTTCTCAATGCTTCCTCAGGCTCAGAACCGACACTCGTACCATTCCATACCGATGCCCCTTCCCATTCCGGTTTGACCAGGACCATGAGTAAAATAAACAAAAATAATAAAAAATAAACCATCACTCAGACCATCCCCGTCACTCTTAAAGGAAAGAACCAATACAAAATGTCTTCAAAAAACCTTTACATGTTTTTTTTTTTTTTTTTTTAAGTAAAAGGAATAAAACAAAAAAAACTGAACCAAACAGAAAGAAAATGTCCCTTCCTCACCATACGCCTAGTTAAAGGAATAAAACAAACAAAACTGAACCAAACAGAAAGAAAATGTCCCTTCCTCACCATACGCCTAGTTAAAGGAATAAAACAAACAAAACTGAACAAAACAAAAAGAAAATGTCCCTACCTCACCATACCCCTAATCCTCTATCCCCTCGTCTCCCTCTAAGGCAGCATAAAGCTGAGGGCATGGCCCGATTTGTGGCTCAATCTCTTTCTGCCCCACCATCAGCATTCGGCTCGTTACGTGTGAAGTTACCAGCCTACCCAAGAGAGGCATACCACAACAGAAAAGGAGAACCAATATCAACCCTGCCACCCCAATGGATATCCCCGTCTGCATCACTATGCTTCCCCACTGTCCCAATCTTTCCAACACCCCACTCCCCCACCATTCTTCATTCCGGCCAGAATTCCCCCTCAACTCCTCCCTCAAATCCTTCAGCTTAGCCATGGCCTCGGAGAACTTTCCCCCTGGCCCCACATTCGTCGGAATGAATGTGCAGCAGTACTGTCCAAACATGGAACAGACTCCACCCTTCTCCGCCATTAACCAGTTCAGAGCCTGTCTATTCTGCCACGCCACCGTACTGGTCGCGTGCATCTGGTCCCCCATTGCATCCAACGCCTCCTCGGTGTAGTTGAGATACCGCTGCTGATTGTAAAACAAATAGTTGATCCACCCGGTGTTCTTATTGACCGATATCCATGGCAGAATAGACTCAAACCCTGCCGCAATCTCATTCTTAGCCATGAACTCGGCTGGAATGCCCCTTGGCTGTCCTATGCTGTCCAGATACACCCTTGGGTCTGCCTTGTAGCTACGCTTCGTTCGAGAGATAGGAGACTCAGAAGGTCCTTCCGTCACTGATAATGGTAGGACCACCATTGGCATGATCGCCTGAACCCGGGCACATCTACCTGACCAATCTAAAGGAAGTGTATTCCTCAACCTCCTACCGCCGCAGAGCCAGTATTGGTCCGCCAGTGCTATATCCTGGACATGAAAAGGGCAAGCTACAGGCCGTGGGTTGGTATCCACTCCCTTTAACACAACCCTGTGTCCACACTTTCCTTCTTTCGTGCAGTTAGTCGTGATGCTCCAAATAGTAGTGCACCGCCCCTCTGCCACCTCCCCTATGTCCCGGGTCCCCTCCTTTTGCAAGTTCTCGAAATCCTTGGTCAGCCATAGTTTGACACCTCTGGGTATTGGCAACCCCGTCGCTACCCCCTGCACACGTACATCCAATTTCCTACAACGTTCCCGCATAGTGACATCCTTGAAATCCGTGACGTTTCCTGCCGCCTTAAAACGACTAGAGCCGAGAAACCCCAAACACTCTGCCTCGCACCAAGGGCGACTATTATGGGGCCCCTCCCATGCCTCTGCGTCCCTGTCACACTGAGCCCAACTGAACTTCGTGCCCTTCACCAGCAGCCTATCCGGACGTGCCTTGGAGCAGACATAACAATCCTCTATCTGATTCTGCGCGCTCGTGTACTGGACCCACTTAAACCACTCATTCCCTAAAGCCGCCCTATACATCGGGTCAGCCTCCGGGTCTTCCTCGTCATAGTCATAGTCGCCCCCATCTTGTTCCCCGGAAGGAAGCAAACCCCTCAACCTGGCCCAGAGTGAGCCCACTGAGTCCCTCAACGTTCCGGCTGTCCTCTGGAACATATCCTGTCCCCCCACCTCTTCCGACTCAGTGTCCTTGACCTCCCTTTTTCCCCTCACCCCTGTCCCCTGTGCTTGGTTCGGGACAGGCTCAACCCTCCTATCTACCCCCACAACCCGATCCTCGTTAGTATAGTGGTAAGTATCCCCGCCTGTAACGGGGGAATGGTCAAAATCAAAAACATGCCCTTGCGGTCCTCCGGGAAACACCCCTTTTGGTTGTAGTCTTATCTTCTCCCCCCCTTCCTCGATGGAGGGCAGAGGGGGCGCCTGATTCTGAGCCTGGTCATGAAAGCCTGCCGGTACTTGAGCCTGAGCGGGACCCCGTGGGACTCCTACCCACTCAAACCCGTCATCCTCAAGGACGGGTCGACCGTGACGGTTCTCAATGACGCCGTTGCCCCCGGCCGACCGTCCGCACACTGCTGCCAACATCTGCGGGAGCATCAGCAGGCACTGCACCTTCCAGTTGCCGTCTCGGGCCCTCCATGTCGGGTTCTGCATAACTGCGATCGATTGTATCCCCCAAGAGATCGCCGCTGGCCTTTATGCAGTGATTGAAGTGGAACCAGGTCGCTGATCCTTTGACTTGGACTGCCGTTCCAGTTGATCGGATCACCTCGTACGGGCCCTCTCTCCGGGGTGCTGACCACTTTCTCTTGTGGACCTTTACGAAGACCAGGTCCCCAGGGATCAGCCTCGGTTTGGTGGCTTCCTTCTCCGCCTCCTTCACCCCCCTTTTCTCCTTTCTCTGCTCCTGTCGAAACACAGATTCATGTATTTTAGTCACTTGCTGAAGATATTTTTTCAGATCTTGCTCAAAAATATCTAATGCCGGGCCCCTAGCCAGGTGTCTAAATGGCGGTGCTGGCATGCTGCGGCCTGTAAGCATTTCATGCGGTGTTAGCTGTGTTTGGCGGTTTACGCTGCTTCTAATAGCCATCAGAGCAAGTGGCAAAGCATCAATCCAGTTAAGCTTAGTTTGCATACAGATTTTCAACAGTTTGTTTTTAATGACCAGATTGGCCCTTTCCACCTTTCCCTGCGACCCGGGACTATAGACACAGGAAAGGCGCTGTCTTATACCTAATTTCTGCATCAGCCCTTTAACCACCTTGTCGATGAACTCGCGGCCATTATCGCTTTGTAATATCGTGGGAATTCCAAATCTCGGAACGACCTCGCGACACAGGAACTTGATCACTGTGTCCGCGTTCTTGTGTTTAGATGGAATGGCCTCAATCCAGCGACTAAAGCAGTCCTCTACTACCAGGAGGTATCGTTTGCCCTGCACTGGCGTTATCATCGCTTTGACCCTTTTAACCTCCTTCCAGTTAAGAGTACCCTCCTCCCGTTCGGATGCACTCCTTCCCCTACTTAGATGCACCTCTCCCCGTAAGGTTTAGGCAGTCCGCTACGACGCAACAACCAGCTCCTTTCTTAGGACTGCCTTGTCCGACGTCGGCCCCTCTCCCCCAACAGAGATGCAGGTCTCCACTTCCGGCGGTAAGGTCTCCTCTCATGAACGGAAGCAGTCCCCTTATTTTACCTTCAGGTGCAGTTTAAGGTTGGGTCCCTTTCCAACCTTAGGAGAGACAATCCAGATTCCTCTGAATTGACACCCCTTACCCTTCTGCTTCCCAGTGGTTCTTTTCAAACCTGCTGATCACAGAAGCACAACTCGCCTACTAACCCTGTACATTGACTGTACATTGAGCCAGGTGCATTCATGCCACTGTTGTCCAGTCACTCACGGTCCCACATCCCGCGTGTCTGTGACTATAAACAGGGTCATAACGCTCTCCCAACCGGCTGGCGACCCAGTCGATAGCGACCTCATAGTCCGTCATCAAGTCAGGACCCCAAGCGGCTGACTGTCCGTAGTACCTATCAGCCACTCAGTTTAGAAACCGACGGTCTTGTCCCCACCCCGCTTGCTCCGGGCATGGAAATATTGACCGTTTTCGCCAGCCTTGCCTGTTCACGGCAGGAGCTGTGCCCCCTACGGTGCACCGCCCTGCTCCTAGGTGTGGACTGTCGCCCACGTACCACCCAGTGCCCACACCAACTTACGTGCGACGTTTCCTGGGCCGACTAGACGGTACCACAGTGGTATGTTATTTCATACCTCGTTACGCACGAGGGCCTTCAGTTTCTCCCCAGCACTATAGGATTGTGTTTAACGTGCGCCCAGACTCTTGCGAGCCCACTGCCGCCTGTTACAGACTAGAGGTTCGGGGTGCCTACCCCCTCCCTAATCTGTGTAGTCCATAATCAGGTGTCTGAATGGTCCCTCAGGGAGGGGTGTGTAAGCCGCCACTGTCGGTACTCCTTTGCGCACATTGCCCTGTAAGCATGTTAAACACCTGGCTAGTGTAACGTCAATTTGTGCCTGAAGCTTTGGGGACCAAAATCCCATTTTCGTGATTCGTCTCAGGGTCTCTGCTCTTCCACAGTGATCAACACCATGAGCCTCAGGTATCACCAAGGACAGAAGATCTCCGTCCACGACTGTTTCTCGGCCTGCGTGGCTGAGTCCTGAAGATCACTCAAATTATCCTCAGTTACCTCAGTCGTCAGTTCGGCCGCAAACATCAGAACAGCCGTGGACGGCACCGCAGCCGCCGCCTTCGCGGCCTCGTCCGCCGCGTTGTTTCCCGTCGTCACAAAGGACAGGTCTTTTCTGTGTGCCTGGCACTTTACGATAGCAATGCTTTTGGGCAACTTTACAGCCTGAATAAGCGCCACAACCTGCTTGTGGTGAAGGATCGGTGAGCCGTCCGATTTCTTAAAGCCTCTTGCCTTCCAAATGGCCGCGAATAGGTGGCATACGCCATGCGCATAAGCAGAGTCTGTAAAGATGTTAACCGTGCGATCTTTAGCTATTATGCATGCTTCTGTTAGTGCTATTAGTTCTGCAAGCTGGGCCGAACATGGTTGCATGCATTGTCCGGCCTTTCTTGTTAGTGTTTCTCCGTTAGGTTTGCACTGTACGACGGCGTATCCTGACCTTAAATTTTCCCCCTCCCGATAGCAGGACCCATCCACAAAAAGCAAGAGTTCTGCTATCGCGAGCGGGTCGACTCCCAAATCAGGACGGAGTTTCACGAAAGCCTGTACCTCCACCTCGCACTCATGCGGTTGACCCTCGCTCGGGAGTGGTACCAGATCCGCCGGGTTACTGCCGTGGCATGTTTTTATCGTAACATCCGAGTACTGCAGGAGCCTCATGTAAGCCTGTTGCCGTTGGCTGGTCAGAACAAATTTGCCTCTTTCAATCAAGTTTGCCAATTTGTGATGTGTCCAAATCATATCCCATTGTCACGGCCGTTGCTTTCTCATACATCAAATGTGCTGCGGCCAGGGCCTGATAACAAGGTGGCAGACCCTGCTCTACCGGCGAAAGAGCTCTAGAGTAATATGCTATCGGTTGTTTTTTCCCACTCCCCCCCTGTGTTTGAGTCAGGACAGCTGTCGCATGCTGCGCTCTATGTGAGACGAATAGGTGGAAACACTTCTCATAATCCGGCAGCGCCAGGGCAGGGGCCTGTAACAACAGACGCTTAATGTTTATGAACGCGTCCTCCCCCTCCTCGGTCCATGTCAAGGGAGCGCGAAGCTTGTCTGTACCCGCCTCTTTTATCATCATCCTCAACGGCGCTGTCGCTATCGTATAGTCCTCCACCCACTCAGAGCTGTACCCAGTCATCCCTAAAAACGTCATCATCTGTCGGACCGTCAATGGCCTAGGTGCCTTGGATACAGCTTCGAGCTGCGTGGGTGAGATGTTTTTTATGCCCTTTTGAATGACGCGAGACAAGTACTCAACTTTTGGCTGGCAGTACTGCAGTTTTGAACGGGATGCCTTGTGGCCTCCCACGGCCAATCCACTCAAAACTTTGATGGAGTCCTCATGGCACTGCTGACGTGTATCCGAGCAGATTAGAATGTCATCTGCATACAGTAAGACCGTGCTGAGTAGTGTGTCGCACACTCCTTGCAAGTCTTCCTTGAGCGCCTTCGAGAAGTAATGTGGCGAGTGCGCGAACCCTTGTGGCAACCGGGTGTAAGAGTATTGTTTCCCCCTGTGGGTAAAAGCAAACAGATACTGAGACTCTTTTTCCAATGGAACACTGAAGAATGCCTGTGTGAGATCAATGACCGTATAGTACTGCGAGCTACTCGGGATGTTTGTCAGGAGGGTGTGTGGATTAGCGACTTCCGCCTCTGGTCCAGACACCACGTCGTTCACCGCCCTCAAATCGTGTACCAGTCTGTACCTAGCCCTGTCCGCCTTTAGCACTGGGTGGATAGGTGTATTACATCTGGATTTGAAAGGGACGAGCACTCCCCCCTTTAACAGTCCCTCAATCTGATGTGATATAGCTTCCTCCGACTCTGGCTTCATTGTATACTGTCTGATAAAGGGTGGTCTACAACCCTTCTTTAACCTGACCTTCACTGGCTGTGCCGACAATATTAGACCCACATCTGTGTTGTGTTTTGACCACAACCGTTCTGGGGTGCGCGCCAACATGTCCTGTTCCAGCAAAGCATCCGCCTCTGGAATAACGCAAGGGTCTCCTGGTAATCTGATTACTTGCGGTTTTGCCAAAACTGAAAAGGAAATCATTATTTTTATGAAACTCCCATCTGCGCTGTTCCAAATTAGCGGAGATTCCGTGGAGACCCACCTTTGAGTCTCGGATTCCTGTATCATTGAACCTAGATGTTCGGATTCGTAACCAGGATTTATTCTCAGTGATGTGTGGGGCGGCGTCTCTTAGTCTATGTTGTTCCCGTAGATACTTACTTGTGTTAACCCTCAACGCCGCGCCCTGTCTCCCTACAATTATCGTAGATGAGTTAATCTGCACCTGCTCGGGCTGTCCCTGCAACCATGCCTTGTTCCTAACTAGGTCACTATTCGTCAAATACTGTAGTGTGCAATGTGCCTCCATGTTTGTTTGTCTAGACTGAGGCAGTTGGGTTTTCAGAAATGGCTCCCAGGGGTCACAGACCCTTTGCAGCTCTGCATCTATGTTGCCCAGCCAGAACACAGTGGCCTCTTTCTCCCCTGTCCCTTGTAACATCATTTGGTACACGTCTTGTTCAATTTGAATCCCCTCAGGCGTACATAGGATTTTACAGCCTAGTTTACACATTGCATCTCGTCCCAAGAGATTGCGCGGGGTGCTGTCCGAAATTAATACAGGTATTGTTATGGTCTTGTTGTTATACGTCATAGAGATTGGATCTGACGTGGGTATTAATTGTGTTTTTCCCGAGAATCCGACCGTCCGAACATACTGTCCAGACTGGGGTAAGTGAGCGGCGTATTTTTGCTTTATGCAGGAAAAACCTGCTCCAGTGTCTGCCATCATCTCTGTTAATTTACCCTCCACTAGGACCTGCAGAATAGGTTCTTGCTCAGCTCCCTTGGAAACCACAATCATTTGATTTCCCCCCGTCGCATTCTCTGGGCACCCCTAGTGATTACCCCCCTGGTTTCGGGGCCCTCCTGTCTCCCCCTGGTTGTAGGGCCCTTGTGACTCCCCCTGGCGCACGGGTCTTCCATACTCCGAGCCGGGACGGTATGGTTGCCCACATCTCATTTCCCTGTGTCCCTGCATGCCGCAGTTCCAACAGTGGAAACGGGGAAACTGTTGTTCGTTCCCCGGTCCCTGTGTAAACCGTGGGCCTGATTGCCCATTCCCTGCCTGCCACCTGGACGCCTGGTTCTGTGAACTATAGCCATAGCTTCTCACTACCTGAGGTGCAGGCGGGGGTCCCTGGTCCTGCATGGGTGGAGAGGTAGCAGATGACACCATTACTGCCTGCAGCCTCCTTTGGGGCTGCAGTTGTTGCTGAGTTAACTTCCTTGCGTCATTTCTATCCTGATCCCTGACTTTCTGCTCCTGAGCCCTTTGCTTCTCCACACTATGTGTTACATGTGCACAGAACAAAGGATAAGTCATGTCCATTAACCCCACCACGTCTTCCAGTCTATTCTTAACCACCTCTGGAAGCCCTCTCATCACGCTTTCTCTAAACATCGCTCTCTGCAACGGGTCAATTTCTGGGTTGTGTCCTAGCTCACCTCTCCACTCCTTCAGTACTTTGTTCACATAGGCGCCAGGCCCTTCCGTCTCCATTATGGGGTTGCCTGCCAGTTTTGCCGGATTAATACGTGATGGATATTGATTCCTGAGTTTGTACCACAACGCCGCTCTATGCGCGTTGAATATGTCTCCATCATGGGCCTGCGTGTCGCATGCCACTCGCATCGATGTATCACCCATGATGTCCCGGCAGGCACCAACTCCTAGCAAACGCGTCAACAGGGATTTGACGTCACCCACTGCTAGCAGAAAAGATGACGTATTTTCCTCAAACTGCGTGATCCACCTGGAGGCTCCTTCTGAAAGGTCCGGTAGTCTTACTATTAAACCATCGATGTCTAGAGGTGACCATGGCATGTGAAAGATATCGTTCCCCTTTATTAGCAGGGGAAACTGGCCTGTGCTTGTCACACTTCCCACGAATGTAGGGGCGAAAGTCAGGGTTCCTGTAATGTTTCCTTTCTCCTGTCCTGGTTTCGTGTCATTCTCATCTTCCTCCTCAGTCAACAGTTTAGTGTGGCCACACGCTCCGTGTTTCTCTGATGTCTGCTGTGCCACATTTTGACGGGGCTCTTCCTCTATCTTCCTCCCGACTCCCTCCCTCTGCCTGCCCAGGTTCTCTACCTCCTCTTCCTCTGCAGTATACAACTTCCGACGTACTGTCTCGCCATATGCCGCCAGGTCTTTCGGATAGAGATCCTGCGGGGTCAGTTTGGGGGGGGTATCTCGCCTAAGGGAGGTCTCTGATCTAGCGGGGGTTTCTGACCTAGCGGGGGTCCCTAATTCCGTCTCCTCATATTCTCCTCTTATTGTCACAGTGCCCACCGGCAATTGCGTGACATAAGGTGGGGATGTTGGTTTCCCTATATCCGTCTCTCTCTGATTTAGCGCTAAAGCTTCCTGCCTGTATGCTCTCCCCTTCTGGGCGTAGAGCTTCATTACCCCCAACTCTTCTGTCCTCTTTTTCAACCTCTTTTTGCTGTTGTCGCCTGGCTTGTGGTTACGAATCATTACATTCATCTCTTCGCATAGGTCGAGATCAAAAGTACCTCCGGAAGGCCATTTTGTGTCCCCGGCCTTTGTACGCCTCTGCCAACGGACACCTACCTTGAGAATTAGGTTTTTTAGGAGCGGGTTGCGGTCTAACAGTATGTCTTCTGCTGTATGCATCTTGATTGAATTTAGGACAGGTGAGGCACTCAGTGAAAACAAACCGTTATGCCAAGTGTGTAGTTGTTCGTGCTTACTAACTTTGTATATGTCTTGTGTGTTTATTCCGTTCTTTAGTGTGTGTGTGTGTTTATTGTGTGTGTGTGTGTGTGTGTGGTTGTACTACAGCCAGGACACGGTTAACCTGGTTCTACTACTCCAGCCAGGACACGGTTAACCTGGTTCTACTTACAGCCAGGACACGGTTAACCTGGTTGTACGACAGCCAGGACACGGTTAACCTGGTTGTACAATGCTACTTACAGCCAGGACACGGTTAACCTGGTTGTACGACAGCCAGGACACGGTTAACCTGGTTGTACAATGCTACTACTCTACTTACAGCCAGGACACGGTTAACCTGGTTGTACGACAGCCAGGACACGGTTAACCTGGTTGTACAATGCTACTACTCTACTTACAGCCAGGACACGGTTAACCTGGTTGTACGACAGCCAGGACACGGTTAACCTGGTTGTACAATGCGGTGTGTGTGTCTGTGTGTGACTGTGTGTGTGTGCGTCTGTTTGTGTCTGTGTGTGACTGTGTCTGTTTGTGTCTGTGTGTGACTCTGTGTGTGTGTGACTGTGTGTGTGTGTGTGTGTGTGTGTGTGTATGTCGGTGTGTGTGTGTGTCTGTCTGTGTGTGTGTGTGCGTCTGTTTGTCTGTGTGTGACTGTGTGTGTGTGACTGTGTTTGTCTGTGTGTGACTGTGTGTGTGTGACTGTGTGTGTGTGACTGTGTGTGTGTGTGTGTGTGTGTATGTCGGTGTGTGTGTGTGTGTGTCGGTGTGTGTGTGTGTGTGTATGTCGGTGTGTGTGTGTGTCTGTCTGTGTGTGTGTGTGTGTGTGCGTCTGTTTGTCTGTGTGTGACTGTGTTTGTCTGTGTGTGACTGTGTGTGTGTGACTGTGTGTGTGTGACTGTGTGTGTGTGTGTGTGTGTGTGTATGTCTGTGTGTGTGTGACTGTGTGTGTGTGTGTGTGTGTGTGTGTGTATGTCGGTGTGTGTGTGTGTCTGTCTGTGTGTGTGTGTGTGTGTGTGCGTCTGTTTGTCTGTGTGTGACTGTGTGTGTGTGACTGTGTTTGTCTGTGTGTGACTGTGTGTGTGTGACTGTGTGTGTGTGACTGTGTGTGTGTGTATGTCGGTGTGTGTGTGTGTGTGTCGGTGTGTGTGTGTGTGTGTGTCTGTGTGTGGTGAGTGTGTGTGTATGTCTGTGTGTGGTGAGTGTGTGTGTATGTCTGTGTGTGTGTGTGTGTGTCTGTGTGTCTTTGCACAGACGTGTGTGTGTATTGTATGTGTGTATTGTATGTGTGTATGTATGTAATCAGCAGGTTTAACTCCACCCGCCTGCCTCACAACCCGCTGTCTACCGGGACACAGGAATGTGTGTGTGTGTGTGTGTCGGTGTGTGTGTGTGTGTCTGTGTGTGTGTCTGTGTCTTTGCACAGACGTGTGGGTGTATTGTATGTGTGTATTGTATGTGTGTACACAGGAATGTGTGTGTGTGTGTGTCGGTGTGTGTGTCTGTGTGACTGTGTCTGTGTGTGTGTGTGTGTGTGCTGTGTGTGTGTGTGGTGTGTGTGTGTGTGTGTGTGCTGTGTGTGTGTGTGTGTGTGGTGTGTGTGTGTGTGTGTGTCTGTGTGTGTGTGTGTGTGTCTGTGTGTGACTGTGTGTGTGTGCGTCTGTTTGTGTCTGTGTGTGACTGTGTGTGTGTGTGTGACTGTGTGTGTGTGTATGTGTTTACAACCGGCCGGTCGAGTATATAAAGGAAAGGAGTATTTATATTAGGTAAATATAGCAAGGCCCAACAGTGGAAACAAACTAGAGTCTCGTCAAACGCAATTTGTTTTTCAATCTCTGCTCATATTATCACAGCTGGCCTCTCTGTAGCTACCCACCCACGGATGCACTATCTACTATCTTCGTTCTTAAAAAGATCAGAGTGAACTCACATCCCTCTCGGAGCGCTGTCTCTCCTAGATGAGAATGAGTGTGTATGTGTCTCTGAGAGAGTTATGTGTGTACGTGTGTGTGGGTGTATGTGTGTGTATGAGAGGGCCGGAACCTACAAAACAACCATGACCAGCCAACCACAGTTATAACAAGGAAGTGGGGAATAGGGAGAGTGTTTTGTAAAGGGTCAGAGAAAAGTTTGACCAAACAGGTCGAAAACATGCAATTAAAATTGATTAGTGGCGCATTTATAGCCTGTTAAAAGAGGATTCGCCCTAGTGTCAACACCTCACCACTCGTGTTCGTTTTCTAGTCGTCCATCCAAAACCAGTCACACAGCCAGCTCACTTTTTCCTCCCGCAGAATCTCTCACGGATTATTATAATAAAAAGCACAACGCTCACCTTCTTTGTCGACAACCGCCAGAATGTCTACGGGAGATTCCAGGAACTGGCCGTATGAAAGGCCCGGTGGAGCAATCTATCACGTCGGGGTCACCAAATGTTGTGGCTGAGTAGTCGTTAACACAGCAGGAGACGTTATTTCCAGTTTCAACAGGCAATTTATTTAAGGACAGAAGGTTTAACAGCAGAAGCTATGGATCAGCAGACGGTCACCACAGTTGAAGAAAAACACTCTAACTTCTCAATCCCTCTGCCTGTCCCATAAATCCCTTCTCAGCCCTGCCCCCCCATGACAGATATGATGACGTGACATATTATATCAGATATGACATGACGTACATTAAAATGACACATAGATTTAACATCGAAGAGAGATGCGATTGAGTGAGATGTGTGTGTGTATATGTGTGTGTGTGAAAGAGAGAGTCAAGATTAGTGAGATGTGTGTGTGTATATGTGTGTGTATGAAAGAGAGAGTCAAGATTAGTGAGATGTGTGTGTGTATATGTGTGTGTATGAAAGAGAGAAAAGGACAAGATATGATGTACAAGATTAAAAGCACACGATATGATGTACAAGATTAAAAGCACACGATATGATGTACAAGATTAAAAGCACACGACGTGATGTACTGAAATGTCTATCTGCCTATCTCAAAGTTGTTTTAAGAACATCAGCCAGACCGTCTTTCAGTACTGCTTAGTTGACCTATATTAAACTAGTTCACTTCATATACACATTTTCCCCAACATTAATGTTGTGGCTGAGTAGTCGTTAACACAGCAGGAGACGTTATTTCCAGTTTCAACAGGCAATTTATTTAAGGACAGAAGGTTTAACAGCAGAAGCTATGGATCAGCAGACGGTCACCACAGTTGAAGAAAAACACTCTAACTTCTCAATCCCTCTGCCTGTCCCATAAATCCCTTCTCAGCCCTGCCCCCCCATGACAGATATGATGACGTGACATATTATATCAGATATGACATGACGTACATTAAAATGACACATAGATTTAACATCGAAGAGAGATGCGATTGAGTGAGATGTGTGTGTGTATATGTGTGTGTGTGAAAGAGAGAGTCAAGATTAGTGAGATGTGTGTGTGTATGTGTGTGTATGAAAGAGAGAGTCAAGATTAGTGAGATGTGTGTGTGTATATGTGTGTGTATGAAAGAGAGAAAAGGACAAGATATGATGTACAAGATTAAAAGCACACGATATGATGTACAAGATTAAAAGCACACGATATGATGTACAAGATTAAAAGCACACGACGTGATGTACTGAAATGTCTATCTGCCTATCTCAAAGTTGTTTTAAGAACATCAGCCAGACCGTCTTTCAGTACTGCTTAGTTGACCTATATTAAACTAGTTCACTTCATATACACATTTTCCCCAACACCAGCTTCTGGTCGCTCCTCCTTGGGTCATTCCGTGGTCAGCGACGGCTCTCTCGCAGCACAACGGAGTGCTTTTCCAGCCTCCGGTGTTGGGTCAACGCCTGGTGGTGTGGCTGGTGGGAGGGTGAGTCTGGAGAGGATGGATCCCGCGGTGGTTGATACCATCCGGTGTGCGCATGCTCCCTCCACTGTCGCGGTTTACGCGGGCAGGTGGCGTGCGTTCCAAGAGTGGTGTAAGGGGGGGGGCTGGGACCCAGTCTCCTGCCCCCTGGATGCTGTTCTGGGTTATCTCCAGTCTCTTCTTGGTAGGCTGTCGGCTTCGACAGTGAGGGTATATGCGGCAGCTATATCCTCCTATCATGAGGGTTTTGAGGGGACTGTTTTGTTCAGCCACCCTCTTGTGAAGCGTTTCCTGCTTGGCGCTCGACGCGTTAAGCCGGTGCAACGCTCCTTGGCTCCGACTTGGGATCTTCAATTGGTCCTCGGTCGGTTATCCTTGGCCCCGTTTGAGCCGCTCGAGCAGGCGCCGTTGGGACGGCTGTCTTTCAAGACCGCGTTCCTACTGGCTGTCACTTCCGCTAAACGCGTGGGTGAGCTCTGTGCTCTCTCGGTACGTCCAGAGTGCCTGTCTTTTCGGACCGATTGCGGTGCCACTCTGCGACCTAATCCTGCTTTCGTGCCTAAGAATATCCGGAGTTCCTTCCGCTCCCGGGATATTGTGGTTCAGGCTTTTCGTCCTCCTCCTCACACTAGTGAGTTAGATGCGGGCCTTCACCTGTCATGTCCAGTCCGTGCTTTGGGGATTTACCTCGGCCGTACTCAGGACTTCAGGGTTACCGACCAGCTTTTTGTCTGTTACGGTGGGGCTCGTGCTGGTAAGGCACTGTCGAAGCAGCGCCTGTCCCATTGGTTGTGCGAGGGTATTGCCCTCTGCTACACGTTGGCTGGGCAGGATCCCCCTGGGGGCGTCAGGGCGCACTCCACTCGTGGGGTGGCTGCCTCTGCCGCTCTCCTGGGTGGGGCCTCGGTGGAGGACATCTGTGCTGCAGCTTCATGGTCCTCACCGGGCCCCTTTGTAAGGTTTTACCTCATGGACATGACCGGGGGTTCTGTCTCCCAGGCTGTTCTGGGGTCTGTGGCCTTTCCTGCTTCCCGTCCTTTGGTCGGGTAGCAGGAGTGTATGGGTATGGGCCACAGTGTGTTGAGTCACACGTGGTTCCGCCTGTACGGTGTGTTCAAGGGGTTCTAGTTCCCTCTTGTTCGCATTCAGGTGGAGTTGACTGCGCCCCCCCTTCGTTAGGAAGGATGGGGTGACAGGGCTCCCCGCACCCCTTGATGTGGGCTTACGGGTCCTCAGGGGGTACATCTGTCGGGTCTCGCGCCCGCTCTTCCCCATTATCTCGTAAGGCTCAGAGCGGGACGCGATGCAAATACGATATATAACGATAGGTTATGTAGATAACCTAGTTATATTAGTATTGGCTGAGCGTCCCGCTCTGCGCGGCCCTGAGTTCCCTCTTGAGGGATCTTTTCCTGGGACGGGTTTTGGCGAGGAAGGGTGTTTCATGACCAGAGTCATGGTTATATGGGCTGTGCCACCATAAGGGGCGGGGCCCCATACAGGTGGGGTGCATGTGTTTTTATTCGTGGGAGATACATTAGGTATCATAGGAGATAGGAGGTATCTCGTAAGGCTCAGAGCGGGACGCTCAGCCAATACTGATATAACTAGGTTATCTACATAACCTATCGTTAATGCCTTAAGAGAGAGAGGCTGGTGGTCAAGTCAAGTCAAGAGTTTTATTTGTCACAAGTTGTTTATTTGCATACAAGTTTACAATGAAATGCGGGTGGTCTTGCCCGTAACGATGTGCATAATACAATAGTAATAACATATAATAGAATCCAATAGAACGACATTGTGCAATAAAACAAGTAAACAGAGTAGGGCATATCGGTATATGTACATGAGTTATTTACAGAGCATGGTAGGACATGCTAGGTCCTGTGGTAGTGCAATACACTGTTAGCTCCGGATGAGGCACTGGGTCTTTATGTACATGCTATATTGGTGGTCAATGTCACTTCGGATTGCTACGACACATCTCTACTGCTTGTGACAGGCTGTGGTGCGTTCCAGACTTTACTCCTGTTGGAAAACTATAGCGATGGTCTGTGCTCACCACACTTTTCTTCGGCCTCCCCGCAGCGAGCCGGCGTCGACCCCCGAGCTTAATTTTACGACGGGCAACAGAGGTGGGTTGAGCCGCTATGCTTGGCCCAGCACGGTTAGCGACTCGCCTGAGCGAGTGTGCACGTTTTGATGCATGGCTGATACCAGAGCGGCCGAAGGTGTGTAGAGCTGACAGCAGCTTTAGGGATTCCCCTTCAGCTGATTGAAGGTCTTTATCATGGCTGACGCTCCCCCTTGAAGTTCCTCATTGGTCAGCATCATTTCGTGGAACTCCTCTTTGAACTCCTCCAATTGGGACCGATACCTCTCTCTGGCTAAAACAGCTGAAAAAAGATGGAGCAATAGATGATATTGTATTTGAACTGTAGTGTAAACATTTATATAAATTCAAAAATGGTCAGCAGAGGAGATTGAGCCTTTGAGGTGTCAGCACCTAGAGGTACGCCTTGCCAATGGACATCCCACGTCTTGAGCAACCTAATTGTTGTATTTATAAATGCATGTATAAATACATTGACTATTGGCCATGACAATGAACACAATTTTGAAAAAACAAGTCTCCACCTTCAATGCCGTCAGCTCCCATAAATGTGGTCTGGTCGCTCAGCTCTGGAGTGGCATGTGATACACCCATCACATGAGGGTTCAGAGGCTCCAGGACCTGTGACCCACTGGATACACCCATCACATGAGGGTTCAGAGGCTCCAGGACCTGTGACCCACTGGATACACCCATCACATGAGGGTTCAGAGGCTCCAGGACCTGTGACCCACTGGATACACCCATCACATGAGGGTTCAGAGGCTCCAGGACCTGTGACCCACTGGATACACCCATCACATGAGGGTTCAGAGGCTCCAGGACCTGTGACCCACTGGATACACCCATCACATGAGGGTTCAGAGGCTCCAGGACCTGTGACCCACCGGATACACCCATCACATGAGGGTTCAGAGGCTCCAGGACCTGTGACCCACTGGATACACCCATCACATGAGGGTTCAGAGGCTCCAGGACCTGTGACCCACTGGATACACCCATCACATGAGGGTTCAGAGGCTCCAGGAAACTGTGACCCACTGGATACACCCATCACATGAGGGTTCAGAGGCTCCAGGACCTGTGACCCACTGGATACACCCGTCACATGAGGGTTCAGAGGCTCCAGGACCTGTGACCCACTGGATACACCCGTCACATGAGGGTTCAGAGGCTCCAGGACCTGTGACCCACTGGATACACCCATCACATGAGGGTTCAGAGGCTCCAGGAAACTGTCATGGATGTAGTCATCTAGGATAGAATATCCAGCTAAAGTCAGCATGTACAGTAATAATTCATTGATAATATTTAGGGTTTGTTTCGTAGCCATGGATTAGACCAAGTCCGGGATCAGATAGTTAATTGAATGGACCAACTCTAGATAGTACTGTCATGTCTTAGACCATGTCTGTAACCGGCCCATGTGTTAATATCCGTATACGTACATACACAGTATACCGGTACACTCTACAGACTAGAGTAATTGTATTCCTTCTCTTACTTACTTCCTGTGGCAATATATAACAGTTTTGCCTTCATGCTGGGGGTAACTGGCAGAAAAGTGCAGCTGTTCCCAGGGAACACCTTCATAACACCAGCTTGATGTTTACAAGGTGCCCCTGAGCTGCCCACAGGACATGAGCACGTCTCAAGGTTTGTGTCGACCAGGTAGACCGCCCCAGGTGTGGAGGCACTCTCCACCTCGAACGTTGACCCATCAATCTACACATAATGACCGATATAAAAGGGAAGTCATAAGAGATACGCCACAAGTAAGGTAAGTCATAAGGAACGTTTTTTTTATACATTTATTTCCTATTTTCTAATCTGAGCAAACCTTGAATTTTAGGTGTTCTATTGTGTTCAGAGATGAGTACCTCATCCCATTTCTGCTTTGCACTAGATAGTACTGTACATTAGTACACTGCATAGTATTGTGTATTGTATATTATATGGTAACTCAGAACATTGTACATATGTCTATACCGAACACTGTGACCTCATTTTCTTCTTCTAAATTCATGCTATATTATGTTATTATGTTATTTGATACTATCTTGTCTAGCACAGTCTCTGGAGCGTAACAGTAAGAAGCATTTTGTATGAAAGTATTCTGTACTTCTGTATGACAACTATTAAAGAACTTGAACTTGAACTTGCTACTATCGTATTAGACAATTACTTTTTACTTATTTTGTTGCAAGAAATGTCAAATCAACATAGGTCAAAAACACAACAGACTCAGTCATTGCATGCTGTATAAATTAGGTGTGTGTGCGCCTTTTTGTGCCAGTTTGATTGTTATTTACCTGAGAAATGTTCTCTGGCTTGACGTCACTGGTCTTTACCAGGGACCTTGACTTATGGAACCTGTCCCACTGGCCGAGAGCTGCATCTGTGATGCGTGCCTCGTAATACCCATTGAGGCGAGTGGTGAGAAAATCAAATAGTTGTGGCGCGTTGTAAGCCTTTGTCCGGCGCAGGATCTTATCCTTCACGATCCTATTTGCGGCTTCTGCGTAGTTGTTCGTGTTGTTTCCACGGACCGGCAACGATGCTCTGAAGCACAGGGCCCAAGACTCCTTCCGGCCATACAACGTCTCCAGGTATGCCCTGAAGTTGGGGTACCTGGCATTTTACAAAAAAACAAAATGTACAGGACAAGGAGGACAACAGACGGTCATGTAAACGGTATGTAAACCTACACATCTCAGATCCTTCCCCTTGAGCTAATATAGTGCATTTGTATTGCTTTTCCCTGCATTGATGCTTAAGCATTGATTTATGCACTTGAATGCTTGTTTATAAAGGGAAATGTACTTGTGATCTCCGAGTGTACCGAGTCTCCCATTTGTCTGGGATATGTACCTGTTCACAAGATCAATCTGCAAGGCTTGTTGGAAGAAGCCATCTGCCTCACTCTCCTCCCTGGCATACATGATGTTCTTCACTACTGTGAACAGAGCCTGCCTGTCAGCCATGTGGATGTTGTGGTCTTTGTTCAGCAGCCATCTCCACAGCAGCACATGGAAACTACACAGGAGGAGCGTGGCTTCCTGAAGGCCCTGTGGACGGCTGCTCTCTCTGCTGTGCTGTCGTCTGTCAGGAATACCTGTGGACCTGCCATTCCTCTGCCTGAGAAGGCATTCTCAGAGAGGAGGGACTTCAGCATCTCCAGTCCCTGGAAGTAGGGATGTAGCAATAACCGGTTACTGTGATTACCTTGGTTAACTAGTATTAGCACTTACTGTACCTTTTCAATATCAGGATAACCGTCAGCTAAGTAATAGTATAGTATAGTATTATGCTATTGTAATGGGGGGCTACCTGGTAGATGACCTCACTCGCTTCTGACTGGGTGATGAGGATCCCCAGGGGTAGACCGCCTGCACAGCTGTGCGTCAGGATCAGGAAGACACGGCAGTGTTGTCTGTCCATGTTATTGGATGCATCCATAAAGGCCATCTCTCCACTCTGCTTAAGGCCAGCATGAACCCTCTTCATCAGAGGAGAGCAGATCACGGCAAGGAACTGCCTACCATCCCCTGTCTGGCTCACTTTGGCACAGTCACTCCCACACTGAGCATTGTACATTTCAACCTGCCTCTCCAGAGCCTCTCGCATCCCCTTCCCCTCTGAGCTTCCATACTCTTCCATGAATATCTGGTGGTACAGTCTGTTAAAATAGAACATGACACACAATGAAAATCTAACAATATGACATCAGTTCATGTTGATTTGTGCCAATTTGAGCAATTTGTAATGTGCCGTGTCAAAAATACAAGGCATGAAACATACAACACATATCACGGTAAAACAGGTACAGGATGTTGTCTCATGTGAAAGTGTATACATCACCACAAACAATATATGGGCTGACTTTGTAATGTCAGTACTATCCAGTCATCATACATACGCATAGCAGAACCGCAGGTCAGGACAGATGGAGCGGTCTGCTGAGGCGTAGATGTACTCATCCCCATGTTCGACCTGCAGATCATACTTGAACACGTCCAGTGCAGAGGACGGCGAGTGTCCAGACTCGAACAGCTTGGTGAGCTTCTCTACGGCTTCGCCGCCCACATCCTTGTGACGCACAGCATCAGCCACATGGATGTTGTGATTGTGGATATTGCTGATATACACGCTCATGGGATAGGCGGGAATGTGGGGATCAGTGCTCCTGGTGTGGTAAAATATATTGTTAAACAGAGAAATAAAAAACAAAAAATATAAAATTTGAATTCCATTTGGAATGTAAATGGGTTTGTGTGTTACACACACGTGCTTGGTCGTCCACTGGAGTCCACAGTGCGCACAAGGGTGATCTTCATTCCAGCCGGGCAACCTGTGTTTTTAGACACCTTACCAGGTGTTGGTGTGGTTGGTGTGCACCTGGTGTTGTGCTGGCACCTGTAGTCTCTCTGTATAAAAATTATAAGATATTTATTTTACCAGAAAGATCCTCCCAAGATGTTGCTTTGTCATGAACCCATGAACCCAAGTAATGACATCCACTGTAGTTATGCAAATGTGGTTGAAATGGTAAATAAGAGTCAAATGATCCAGAGCCATCATATATTTGGAGACAAATATTATAGTATCAGCCATAAATGACCTTTCAGCTGAACGTACTGAAAGTGGAAAATCACTTCTCAGGGAATGTTGACCATACCAACTCTAAAAGAACAACATACTCTGAAGATGATCTTCTTGGGTCTTGTATGGGCCACTCTCCAGGTGACCTGCATCGACCTTGCCCACACCAGGATCTCCTCTTCAGACTGGTGAGTCATTCGCACAGTGGCCTCAAAAGAGGTATGGTCAACGCAGGATGGGTTCACCGCACGTCTGTACGTGCAGACATGATATGTGTAACCCTTCGGTAAAAAGTCCTTCAACACACAAGCAACAAGATGTTATTTTTTTGAAAGCCAGTAAATACTGACAAAAAAAAAGCATAGACACTTAGAAGAAGCAATGTACAGTCCCCCCCCACCCAGCCAACCTCCTCCAATGTACAGTTTCTACGTCAAATGTATAGCCTCTCTTTTCTGGACTCTTTTTGTATCACAAACAGTACTGTATTTGTAAATCTGGTATGTCATAAATGTCTAGATGTAGCAGTACTGTCTATCTGTCTACCTGTATGTCATATATGTTATCATGAATTGAAAATGGGGGACCCTTTCTACGTCAAATGTATAGCCTCTCTTTTCTGGACTCTTTTTGTATCACAAACAGTACTGTATTTGTAAATCTGGTATGTCATAAATGTCTAGATGTAGCAGTACTGTCTATCTGTCTACCTGTATGTCATATATGTTATCATGAATTGAAAATGGGGGACCCTTTCTACGTCAAATGTATAGCCTCTCTTTTCTGGACTCTTTTTGTATCACAAACAGTACTGTATTTGTAAATCTGGTATGTCATAAATGTCTAGATGTAGCAGTACTGTCTATCTGTCTACCTGTATGTCATATATGTTATCATGAATTGAAAATGGGGGACCCTGATGTAAACAAGACGATGAATTGAAAATGGGGGACCCTGATGTAAACAAGACGAAAGTCGAGGCCTACCACAAGTTCAGGGTACGCATCCACATTAGATTCACATGGCGGAGTACAGGTAAAACGCTCATCATTGCTGACGCGTCTTGTGAGATTTGCTGCCATATTAATAAAACTCTTGACTTGACTTGACCACCAGCCTGGGTTCATTAATCTAAATGTTATATTGTTAACTGTGTTAATCTAAATGTTATATTGTAACTGTCTAGTTAGGCATTAACTGTTTTTCTTTTCTTGGCGAGAGCACCTCGATAAGCACCTTGCGTACCTTAGAGAGGGGCGTCGCTCAACCAATCAGAGAGGGGCTTCGCGCAACCAATCAGAGAGGGGACTGCAGAAATGGAGCTCAACCAATCAGAGAGGGGTCTGCAGAACTGGAGCTATGATTTGTAGAGACGCCACCCACCCCTCCTACCCAATCAATCAATCTGGTATCTCTTTTATAAATGGAACACCTTTGACCTGGTTCCCCTGCTGGATTGAATAGCAACCAGGAGAACTAAGCTGATAGAAGGGATCCCAACTGTGATGTATTAAGCCTTAGCTAAAGGGGTCAGTGGTCTTGTTTAACTTAAATAAATGTAATGGAGGAAAAGGAAGTGTTTGATTTTAAATAAAGTTCAGTATATAAATATAATAATTTGTAAAATAATACTGTAAATACTGGAGTATTTCCTTAGTTGCTGTCTCCCTCTGCCCCAGATCTACCTCCAACTTCCTATCAATCATGAAAGAAGAGGCTCAGGACTCAATTACATCCTGTTTTAGATTTTGTATAAAGATTAATAAAAAAAAACAGTGACAAATCTGTAATTACAGAATAAATCAGAAAGTGGGCAAATACTTTTCCATGCTACTGTAAGTACTTAGTTTCTGTCTCCCTCTGCTCCAGATCCACCCAGTGACCTACTGATGATTAAGAAAGAAGAGGCTCAGGACACACTAGACCCAACCATGGATATGTCCACTGGGCTGAAGAAGGAGCCCACAGACCATCAGGATATCAGTATGTTACTTTTCTTTTTATTGTCTTTATTTTCTCTTGTTGTTCATCCTCTGTTGCAGCATAGTTGTATGTCTCTGTGTCCACAGCTTTCACTCCTCTTTCTTTCCATGAAGTCTCAGTCTATTTGTCTTACCATAACAAAGTGTGGTATTTTCACATACATTGTTGAAGAGTCTGATGGATGGAAAGTAAAATAAATGGCCATGTGTTTCATTACTCTCTATGACTGTCTTGCACTAGCTGGTAGACCCTCCTGTATATGGCTGGTCCCTGGTCAAATACAGTTCGGAATTAATCCATAGGGAAATCTTTAGGTCCAGAGATTGAAGAGACCTACTGATTATTAAAAAAGAAGATCTGTAATTACAGAAGAAATCAAGAAAGTGGGCAAATACTTTTTCATGGCACTGTAAATACTTAATTTCTGTCTACCTCTGTTCCAGATCCACCCAGTGACCTACTGATGATTAAGAAAGAAGAGGCTCAGGACACGCTAGACCCAACCATGGATATTTCCACTGGGCTGAAGGAGGAGCCCACAGACCACCTGGATACCAGTATGTTACTTTTCTTTTTCTTGTCTTCTTTTTCTTTCTTTCTTTCTTTCTTTCTTTCTTTCTTTCTTTCTTTCTTTCTTTCTTTCTTTCTTTCTTTCTTTCTTTCTTTCTTTCTTTCTTTCTTTCTTTCTTTCTTTCTTTCTTTCTTTCTTTCTTTCTTTCTTTCTTTCTTTCTTTCTTTCTTTCTTTCTTTCTTTCTTTCTCTTAGACATCTTTTTAAGTCTCTAGATGTGAGGTTAAAAATGTACCTATGCGAATTCTTTAAAATGAATATGATAATTTGTATTCTGTCACCTATTGATTAAGGCTGTAGGGTAGACGTCTGCAGGGGCCTGACATGTCTGCCCCAGCCCGGCCCAAGCCTGTAGCATTCAGGCCTGGCCCTACCCTAGCCCCAAAAGTTAAGCAATTATTCTGCCCTAGCCCGACTTAAGCCCGAGGCCAATATTACGATGTGATGACTGACATCACACACACACACACTACCTACGTTACACACACAAATGATACATTACGACAAAAAAATGCACAATGCAATAACGACATAGCTCTGCGGCTAACAACGGCAACAATTACATGCCCACAGACATGACACTAAAGCGTACCGAAAACACTCTAACCAGCAGCCAATTAATTTGAGTAAATCAGGATGGACTCACCACTTCACTGTTAGACGTCGTCAACAAAAACGTCTTGCGTTGAATAACTTGAACGAAACTCAAATCTTCGCCAACCGGCTCAATCCAAGAACAATCATGCAAAACCTTTTACAGTTTATTCCACTCTGCTGTACATTCGCGGGTGCTCTGAAGGAAAATAATGGCATCCACCGTTGATGGCTTCAGCGCTGTTCTCCTCTCCTCCAGCACTCTTCCTGCGGTGCTGAAATATCGCTTGCTCGAGCTGCTGCTTGCGGGTATACTCAACACATAGCACGCGAGTCTAGCTAGCAAAGGCAGGCAGCTTCTCCATCTCCGACATGCATGCTCTCAGCGGTCTAGCTTGTTGCTTTGATGGAAACACTACGTGACGGCGTGATTGTGTGTGCGCGCACGACTCGTGTGTGTAAAATGAAGCGAGACAAATAAAAGGAGCCCGAGCCCTACCCAAACCCCATCTATGCATAAATAAATCATCCCGGCCCTAATCTGTCCATGGTGTCGGGCTCCCCAAACCACCTTTTCAAGTGGTCCCGGTTATCCGTCCCCGGGGACGGAACACAGCGTTCTCATTACACTCCTTTTTGGGCAATCGTGCTCCGAAACGGCCCCGGATGCCTAGTGACAAAGCACCCTCAGATTCCTTTACCAAGAGCTTGGTGTAGAGCAGGAGGAATCCTAATTCCCAAGGAGAAAGAGTCCTCACTGCCAGTTTCTAACCATATCCCTCTTGAATGTAGAAGGTAAGATTTTCTTTAGTATAGTGGCACAGAGGCTAGCAAACCACCTAGAAAGGAATTCTTTAATAGATACCATACTGCAGAAAGCACACCAGTATGATATGGTACCAGATAGAGAAAAGAGATTAGCAGGTGGTATTTTTAGATCTGGCAAATGAAAATGATGACTAAATATGGTCATCAACTAAGCTTTTTCCCCTGACTAAATCTAGACTAAAACAAAAAAGACAAAATCGAGACTAAAACTGACTAAGACTAAAATGCTCAGACCTGTAGTTGACTAAAACTGACTAAGACTAAAATGAAAAATAATTGAAGGTGACTAAATATGATAAACGAAAAAGGAGCATTTGACACATGACTAAAACTAAAATTGAAATATCTGACTAAATTAACACTGGCTATAAGCCAACTAAATTTCAATTACAATAGTTCATGGCTGAAGGATAATTAAGCATTACATCACGCAACAGACTGTTATAGAAATTAGATCACGCCTGGTTGTTAGGCCCGAGGCGCAGCCGAGGGTCGTTAGACCCCCATAGGCGTGATCTAATTTCTATAACACACTCTATCGCGTGATGTAGTGCTTTTATACAATGGCCGAATTCATCCAACCTTATTGCTATACAATAAACACACAGTAATTGAAGCATAATGGAGATTTATTCACACAACCATCCGCAGAAAAAGTCGGTAAAAAGAATAAAAAATTGCCTCTGTGTGAAGCTGCCTCCTTGTCTAGAAGCAGCTGGGATGTGCAGTGTTTCAAAGCATGCCATCTAACAAAACCAATTACATAATCCAACATTGTGTAAACAACTAACATTCCAGTTAACGGTATCTTTTTTAAATTATTCGTTACGAATATATCCATACTTCCATTGTGTCCGGGACATCCAGTGAAATCGCTTCGTTGTGCGGTGTTTCAAAGCATGGCATCTAACAAAACCAATTACATAATCCAACATTGTGTAAACAATTAACATATTCCAGTTAACGGTATCCTTTTAAAATGATTCGTTACGAATATATCCATACTTCCATTGTGTCCAGGACATCCAGTGAAATTGCTTCGTGTGACAGTGTCCTTTGCAGAGGCAGGTTGCTACAAAGCATGGCATCTAACAGTAGGGTTGGTAACCGAGAACCGGTTCTAATAGGAACCGGTTCCTAACTTCCGGTTCTGGAACCGGAAGTAACATATTTGCATTTCGATTCTTAATTTCGATTCTTAATTATTATTATTATAATTTTTTTTTTTTTTTTTTTTTCACTTTGTTAATTAACACATTGCCCGCCGGGCAGTTTGCCCATCTCATGCCCCTCTCTGCCAGCGCTATAAGTCAGGCTCACCTTCTTTGCAGGGCTATAACTTTTTACATTTGATTGGTATATTGACATTACTATGGCCCATTCAACATCGATTATCTATCGTTCAGGATGTGGGAACGTTATACTTTTTCATTCATACATTCATACAAAAATACCTTCTAGAATATAAGTAAGTATGTTTTTATCGTTTTCTGCAGTAATTCCTAGAACGTGAGTTATAGGCCTAAACGCATATATAGATTATCGATTGGCGTGTCTTCCCTAGACACACTATATTAAAAAAAAGTTATGTATATGATCTGTATAGTTATGCTCCATCATGCGTGAAGGAAAGGGGGGGGGGTCATTTATAATTCCTTGATCGTCACTAACTGCTTTATGTAGTATGGGTTGATTTTTTGATCAGATGGTTTGTAAATAAAGAAATGTACAATCGGGCTGGAAATAACGTTAGTTGCCTCTTACCGTTCGCCGACGAGACTGGAGGAAAAAGATCCCACTTATTTGATGTCGAACTCCTAGATCCATTTCCGGTATGGTGCAATAAACGCCCAAATCATATTGATTATTGAGTTATGGCAGCGATCCATATGCACGCCAGTGTTTGTCTGGAGTACCATAACGAGATGTGACTGCCGGACGGATTTCCCAGATGCACCGATTGCCATTTCCGGTTAGACTTGAATGTAACTCGCCCGATCATCCACCAGGTGGCGGTATTGAGGCGTTGCAATATTGTGCAGGATCCTACTGGATCACCAGAGGCTGGGTGGCTGAATTATGAATGAAAAATGAAATATGATCTCAATAACGCTGTACAGCGAGGTCTGGCGGTCAACGCATGGCGGGCAATATCGCTGTACAGCATTTTTGGCAAGGAACGTGTTAATACCCTAGTTACAGTACAGCAACCAAATTAAACTGTATCAAGTCAACTGACGATGTGAATAGTATGAAAAAAAATTAAGATTTTTCAAAAAAAAAAAAAAAAAAAAAAACTGTGACCTGTTTTGACCTGCACCTCAAAGAATCGGAATCGATAATCGTTTAGAACAAGAATCGAAATGGAGAATCGGAATCGGGACCGGAATCGTTCAAATCCAAACGATGCCCAACCCTATCTAACAGTGAAGTTAGCGGTTGTTATTGGAATGATTGATTGATTGATTGAACATTTTATTACCAGATTGCAGAATGGGTACAATACAGTACGGCTCAATACACACAATTGTTAAGGGGATGCAGACCAGAGAAAGACTTTCGTCTTGTTTACATCAGGGTCCCCCATTTTCAATGCATCATAACATATGACATACAGATAGACAGTGCTACATCTATACATAGGTTGCTTCAAAGCATGTCATCTAACAGTGAAGTTAGCGTTGTTATTGGATTGATTGATTTTTTATCAAATTTTTTTTTCAACATGAAACAAAACATATCACAATACAATAATAATAATAATAATAATAATAATAATAATACATAAAAAGACATCCCAGGACAATAAATTAACACAACATGACAAGACAATAATTTAGACAGACTGTACAGTGATCATCCCAAGCCCCCTCCATCACCATACACAGCAGCCATGATCCCCAATCCTCGAGGACCCCGAGTCCGGCGCCCCAGCGAGTTAAAGCATCATGCCTCTTTAACACCACGACCCGCCGAGGCCCCGAACCGGGGGCCCACCCCGAGCCCGCAAACACCCGACCCAAAGCCAAAGGGGCCCAGAACATACACCTAATCAATTATACAATATAATTTTTTTTTAAAACACCAAAAAGAGAAAAAACGAAATACATGGACACTCGCTCGTTCGTCTTGTTTACATCAGGGTCCCCCATTTTCAATGCATCATAACATATGACATACAGATAGACAGTGCTACATCTATACATAGGTTGCTTCAAAGCATGCCATCTAACAGTGAAGTTAGCGGTTGTTATTTGATTGATTGATTGAACATTCAATCAATCAATCATGTCTGATTGGGTCCTCTGCCCCGACATGATGTGGCACCCGGACCGAAAGCTGATGCCGGGGGAAGTCGGTGACGGGTGGAGAGTCCCTGGGCCCGGACCTCTGTACAGCTGGCAGGATGCGTGGTGAGGTAGTCGCAGGGTTTTTTCACGCGATCTGCTCTGCACTACTGCACTAGGTACTGCACCCTCTTTTCGCATAGTCTGTGTTCTCTCCCTCCGCTCCTCGTTAGGACGAGTGTGAGGGCCAGGACCCTCCCCGTCTTTCTGGTGGTCGTAAAGGGGGCCTCAGTGGGTACATCAGGCCTACGCGCCTTACTCCGCCCATTAGTCCAATAGAGCGAGCAAGACGCGTAGCCAGTATACGAAATATAATGAAGGTTATCCTATAACCCTAGTTATATTAGTTTATTAACAGTGAAATTATTCTACAACGAATGCCATCTAACACCACACTTCCCGCGATTTATATTTTGTTTCACAATGAGTCATGACCAACCAATTACATAATCCAACATTGTGTAAGCAACTAACACATTCCACGTGACAGAATTGTTTTTGAATGAGTCGTTATGATGATATCAATACATCCATTCATAAAGATTATTGTCCGCCATCTTGGTTTCATTCCTAAAAACAACGGAGTGATTCGGAAACAAAGTAATTCGGTTGTGGGCGGGTTCTCGGATCACGTGGAGTGTGTTATGAGAAATAACAATGGCTGAAAGAAGTATTTCAGCCAATCAGAATCAAGAAATTTGCATGCCATTGTATAACAGACACTATATTGAAGCCAACTAGGTCGGGTGAGTTCCTCCATTTGTGACCATCGGTCTGTTCGGTTGAGCTAGGTGCTCCATGTGCATGTGGCTGGAAAACTGTATTGCAATAAGCTAGTTGGACTTTGTTCGCCCCAAGTTCGTATTTTAGGCTAGCAGGTTATTTTGAGCTAGGTTGTTGAGCTCGCCCACTAGCCTAGTATTTTTGACATGCAAGCTACAATGGCTGACATGTTTTAGGTTGGTTAATAGTAGACAGCACTTGGGTGGATACAAATTATAGCTTGTGCCGGGCAGTGTCTCGACAGCGCAACGCTATCGACACCCAACACGTAACAAATTTCCATATAATAAATGAATGGTTTGATTATGTCTTATGGTGTATATATGTGGAGCACTTATATGCTCTATATGTATATATATTTTTTTCTTTTTTTCTTTTTTTTAAACAAACACATAAACAAACATGACAACACACGATTAGATATACAAGCATTGTTAACAGTGCACATCAAATTAAATCACTGTTTAAATAAATGTCTTATACAAGATATACCCCTAATACCTGCTATCTATTCCCCTACACACATATGCTCTTGCTCGCACCCCCCACCCTGGACCCCCCAATGGATAATCCATCCATTCTCATTCGCTCTTAACCAGACACTACCATTATATGCTAGCTTTTATTTTCTCCACCACTTCTAACCACATTGTCAATTTGGATTCATTGAGACCCAAAATTCTTGCTGTAGATATTTCTAGATAAATCACATCGAGATATGTAAGGATCCAGACCTTTCGGCAAATTTTTTCCGGTTGAATCCATCGTGATGCTATCAGTTTTTTAGCCACTGTAATACCAGATAAAACCAATCTCTTTAGCTGTGGATGTACTGCATACCCAAAAACATCATTCAGCAGTAATACAGAGGGGTGTACAGGTATATTCAGAGTCAAGAGATTTGATAATTGCTGGGTCACTTCTTTCCAGAATATCTTAACTGGTGGGCAGTCCCAGTACATGTGCATAAATGTCCCCTCGTCCCCATTTGTACATAAGGAGCATTTGGAGTCTTGTTTAAGACCCATTCTGTTCAGTCTTATAGGAGTCAAGTATGTCCTATGGATATAGTTAAGATTGATTTGTTGATGGTCCGGGTTCCTTGATGCAAGTCGAACATTTGCCCAGGCTTCTTGCCACTAAAAATCTATTTCCAGGTCTGGTATATCCCTCCTCCAAATAGAGTCTAGGTGGAGGGTTTCATCCGAGGCCGTTAGTAAAAATCTGATACAAAACCTCTCGATGTCTCTCTTTCATAGAAAAATTTGTGGTATCTGTGGTGTGCAATTGGTATCCTTAATGGAACACCGTGAGATTTCAAACATAACAATAATTGTGCGTAAAAAAGATATGTGGAACCGGTGAGATTAATTTTTTTTTCTATTTCATCATAGCTACAAATACCCTGTTTGTTGAAAACATCTCCTAATGTATGTATGTCTTGCTTTTCCCATCTAGGGAATCTTATAGGTCGTTTTTTAATCAGGAGTGCATTGTTATTGAATAAGGGAGTATGATTATGCCATTTATGTGGGTTAGAATATTTTTTTTGTGTTTCACGCCATATCCGGATCGCATGTGTAATTATGGGGCCAAATTTCAGTTCGCATTGCTTAATTGATATTTTGGTGTATACTATGTCCTGCAGTCTCTGTGGTGCTACTATATTTACATCTAAATTTCTCCAGGATACTGATGCTTGGGGTTCAAACCAGGTTGTCAGTGGTCTTAAAGTGTACGCCTTAAAATAGTGGAAAAAATTTGGAATTGCCATCCCTCCGTCGGCTTTGTTTCTCTGTGCGGTGGATCTTTTTATATGTGGTGGTTTGTTATTCCAAATAAATTTATATGCGGAAGAGTGTAATTTTTTCCAATAACCATCTGGAGGGGGTAACGGAAGCATTGAGCTGATGAAGTTGATTCTAGGTAAGACATCCATCTTAACTATTGAAACCCGTGCCTGTACTGAGTTTTTAAGTTTTGACCACCTGTCAAGGTCGTATTTGATTTTATTTTGGATTTCTATGTAATTGTGTTTCACCGTTTGGCTTATGGTAGGGAATACTTCAACTCCCAAGCATCTAAAGTGTTTAACCATTGGTATTTCTTCTGGAAGACTTGTATTCTTTGCAGGGGCGTTCAGTGGAAGGAAAGCCGACTTTGGCCCGTTTATTTTAAATCCCGATAGGTCGCCAAAGTCATTAATCAACTTGAGAAGATCCAGAGTGCTGCCCGCCGCTCGTGACTTGCAGATTGATGTTCCAGTACATTCCTCGTGCCATAGACCAATAACAATCCAGTATATTCCAGAATATTCCGTTATGACTCATAGCCTTCATGTAAGAAAAATAGTTGAAAATTCTAGAATGTTCCAAAATGGTCGGTATCAAATCAGATCTGCATATTACCGTGAATCTATATATATATATGGTGTTTAGCGTTTTATATCAAATTACTTATTTCTCATTGTTGTCAAAAGTTTGTATGTTGCCGTTTTTGATGTCCATGCAATTGTAGCGTTTTCCATGAAAGATGAGTCTTGTCATCCACTTTTTATATTCTTCATGTAATCTTCTGCCGCCTCAAGCGAACGTAGCACGAATCTCTTTCCTTCTCCCTCAACTATGGAAAGATTAGCCGGATACCGTAGGATGGGGTGGAAACCTTTCTCATATAGCCGGTTTACTACATCCTTGTAGCGGGCCCGCAGAGTTATGGCCTGTTTGCACATATCTTCATAGAACCACACTCTTTTCCCTTTGTACATCAGTTTCCCCCATTTCTTGCATGATTCCCTGATAATCGTGTCTCTTGTTGCAGTTTCCCGTAGACTAGCAATTATCACTCTTTCCTTGTTGTTATTATTGTAGTTTTCAGATCCAATTCTGTAGCGTTTGTCCACTATCGGTTCTGTAGTTAAAATTTCAGAACCTAGGATTTCGAATAGCACTGCAGCAAACTTGTCATCTGTGCAGTTGACTGATTCATCCAGACCCACTATACGGAGATTGAATCTGCGGGCGTGCCGTTCTATTTCTAGCAGATGGATCAAGTTTTCCTCCTTGTTGTCATGGATGGTTTGTTTTCCAGTTGCATTTCCTTCGATACTTCGGCGATAGCTTCAGATAGTTCCTTATTCTTCTCCTCTTGCTTCCGTGAGTATTCGATCCCAGTATTTGCAACCGCCGTTATGCGATCGGATTGTGCTACAATCTGTGTGTTGATATATTCAAATGTAGCCTCTATGGCTATCTTAAATGCGGTAGCATTAGTCTCGACTCTATCCACAGCTTTAGCAATATCAGTAACCTTGTCGGTTAGGATTTTCATCATATCTGTCATCCGCGTTTTGAAGTCGGGTGGAATACTCTCCATGACTGTCTCTGCTGAGGTCGTTTGAATGTTAGAATCCATGCTATTGTCGGGTTTTTTATTCTCTATAGCGTCTGCTCTTCCCTTCCCTGAACGTGTCTCCGCGCCGTCTGCCGTTGGAGAATCTGCTTCACGTCTTTTTGAGCTATCTTTCTTTGGTCGCATGCTGCGTTTCACTGTTGATATAGTTAGTTGAAGGTCTTAGTTAATATATAAGTCGAGGTTTAAACACATTAGTGTTGTATAAAGTAGGTATTTAAGCGAAATTAACAAAAAATGGAGCGGAGCTTGTGACAGATGCGCACCGTCACATACTGTCGTCAAACCGGAAGTATATATATATGTATATATATATATATTATTTTTGTACAACCAGGGGTCTGGTTCACATGGGCTGTGGAAACGTTACGTTCACTTTACTGTTTTTGTTATTTTAAGACTGGTGAGGGTCTTTAACACTTTGGCTGCCAGGAGCCGTGTTAAAGCGTCATTCCCGGCCATGCTCAAGTTGCCAAGGATGCTTTACAGTGTCTTTAATATCAATATTTCAAAAATCTGGAATCGGATTCATATTTCCCCTCCGCTGGCCTGAGATCCACCAGGAGGACCCACTGAGCTCTCTGGCGGTTCAGGAGCGCCATCTGGTGGCCGATCGGCGCAATCGCTTAACAGGAAGCGCAGTAGAGGTTTTGCTGGTCGGCCGTATTACTTCCGGGCACTCGGTATAGGTTCTGGCACTCTAGCTCGTCACACTACATAGCGATCGATTGCCAATAACTCGATAAACAACATGATTTGGACGTATATACCATTATACAAGCTGGAGATGGACCGGGTAAATCGCCATCCCATAATGATAAAATTTCTACTCTACGATGATCGCCCAACGGCGCGCAGAGACTGGGGTGAGTTTTAGCGTGTAAAATTACCGTCTTCGATACTAGCTGCTATTATCAACATTTGACCCACATTAGATGATTGGTATAACGCTGCCCACGGAATTATAAACGCCCCCTCGCCCATCCGTTCAACATCAGATGACGTGTAGTAACTTCTAGAAGTACGTCTAGTTGGAATTTTTTATATCGCGCTGATTGCCATCAAACTGTATTTCATCATCAATATAATGCATTTGCGGCTATATATCACGTTCTGGAGAAAGCTGCAGAAAGAGATGAAAACATACTTATACATTAGACCATACTTTACTATGAATATGTGAATGAAAAAGTTTAACGTTGCTACACAATGAACAATACATATAGGACTTTGAATGGGCCCTAATAATGGCAATGTAGCAATAGAATTTAAAAAGTTATAGCCCTGCAAAGAAGGGGACTTTCTCCATGTTAAATAGAGCCGGCAACCTACGGTTGATAATGAATTTAACCCATGGCAGCCAAAGTGTTAACTGTTTACATCTTTAACTCATTACGTTATGGGGGGAGTGGGGAGAGGGGCGTCTACATGAATCTATCATCCCAATAGAAATTAATGTGAATTTGACTGACTGTAGCGGTACATAGAATTGCATTACAAGAGAATAAAATGCCTTTTTTCATCATTAACGAAAACTAGACAAAAATGTCATCCGTTTTCTGTGACTAAATCTAGACTAAAACAAAAAAGACAAACTCGAGACTAAAACTGACTAAGACTAAAATGCTCAGACCGGTAGTTGACTAAAACTGATTAAACGAAAAGTAAATGAAGGTGACTAAATATGATGAAAACGAAAAAGGAGCATTTAACTAAGACTAAAACTCAAATTAAAATAGCTGCCAAAATTAACACTGCGCATAGCCTTATTTGGAGTGCATTTGTTTTCTCTAGAGTGCCAGGGGTGATTGTAAACTTGGTGCATACTTCCAAGATATTACAATGTGCTTTAGTACTATTACAACATCATGGCTGAGACTAGAGATAGGCATTATGACAATGTGTATTATTTCACCACTAGCATTCAGAATGGTGATAGCAGTCATTATTGGAGTCTCAAAGTGGGTGGTAGGAGGGGAGAGACGGCAGGGCAGGCTGTGCCTCCCACCTATTAGGCAGGGCTGTACAGTGTGCATGTGCTACGGAAAAATCTGTCTGTGCGATGAATGAATTTACTGCAGTAGCACCCGTTCGGTTCATATCGATACTCTTATTTTGAAAATCCTGTGGCAAGTCTCATTTCCGTAGTAGAAAAGACTCACGCACATCCCAAGTGTAGTCACGGGTGCTAGACTCGAAATAGATCAGTAATGTTGTGGAAAAAAAGTCTGCACACCGTCTATAGTGTTCCCAAGTTTTAATGTACTTGAACACAACGTTTCGGCCTGTGGCCTTTTTCAAGTGTCAACGACATGTGAAAAGGGGTGGGGTACATATACAAATACAAATTAAGGGTCAAGGTTGAGCCAGGTCAAAGTTCAAATCAATTAGCCTATAGGCTACACATTTACAGACCATATTGCAGCTCAAGTGCCTAGAACATACGGTACATAGTAACAATAACAGTAGTACGGTAGTTTAGTAGTTAAATGTGACACACCTTCACATGCCAAAATTGAGAAAAAATATATAATAAGAAAACTTAAAAAACAGAAAAATTAATTAAAAAAACACAGAATCAGGACAGAATGTGTGTATTTACAGGAAGGGTTTGATGTCAAACTCTTCATTCAGTCCAAGAGGGGCCATAAGATAAGATAAGATAAGATATTCCTTTATTGATCCCCTTGGGGAAATTCAGGCATCATAGCAGCATGGGGGGGAGGGGGGGAGGGGTACAGGTAGTAAAACAACACAGTATACAGGTAGTAAAAGACAACACAGGCAGTGTAAACAAATTGATCAATATGGTCAATATAATTTACTATCTGACTAGCTGAGGAATATTCACATTATTCACAGTGTCACATAAGGTGCAGTATGCATGAGGTAGTGTTATAATTTACTATCTACTGAGTATACATTAATCAAAGTACCAGGGTAGTCTACGTTGTCCCCCTTGGGTTCCTATAAGTCCCAGGTCAATGTCTGGTAGCAGTCGCTGTCGCTGCCCCCTGTTGTGGGGCCTGGAGGCTGCTAGTCGCTGCCCACTGTTGTGGAGCCTGATGGCCGCTGATATGAAGGACTGTCCGAGGCGGTTAGTTGAGTGTCGGGGGGGAATGAGTCTGTGGCTGAACGAGCTTCTCATCTTGACTAGCTCGTCGTAGAGGGGGTGGTAGGGGTTCTCCATGATGGCATCCAGCTTCCTTATCATCCCCCTCTCTACCATCACCTCAAGTCTAGGTAGCTCGACTCCCACCACGGAGCTAGCCTTCCTCACCAGCTTGTTGAGCTTGTTGGTGTCCCTTGAGTTGATGTAGCCTCCCCAGCATGCCACAGCATAGAAGAGGATGCTGGCCACAACAGACTGGTAAAAAGACTGCAGCAGTTTGTTGCACACATTGAAGGACCTGAGTCTCCTCAGGAAGAACAGCCTGCTCTGTCCCTTCCTGTAGAGGGCCTCTGTGTTGTCCGACCAGTCCAGTTTATTGTTCAGGTGTACCACAAGGAACTTGTATGAGTCCACCATCTCCACATCCACCCCTCGGATGGAGATGGGAATCGGGGGGGGCCTCTTCTTGCCCCTCCGGAAGTCCACCACCAGCTCCTTGGTCTTACTGGTGTTGAGTTGGAGGTGGTTGCTGTCGCTCCACCCCACGAAGCTCTCCACCAGGGCTCTGTACTCCTCCTCATCATCGTCGGTGATGTAGCTTACGATGGAGGAGTCGTCTGAGAACTTCTGCAGGTGGCACCCGCTGGAGTTGCGGCAGAAGTCTGAGGTGTAGAGGGTGAAGAGGAAGGGTGACAGCACAGTTCCCTGGGGGGCGCCGGTGTTGCTCACCAGTACGTCAGACTGACTGTCCTTTAGTCTGACGTACTGTGGCCTCTCAGTGAGGTAGTCCTTGATCCAGGCCACCAAGCCGTGCTCCAGCTGCATCGCAGAGAGCTTCTCCGCTAGCAGTGACGGCTGGATGGTGTTGAAGGCGCTGGAGAAATCAAAGAACATAATCCTCACTGAGCTGCGCGGCTTCTCCAGGTGCGTGTACGCTCTGTGGAGCATGTAGATGATGGCATCCTCCACCCCGATGTTTGCCTGGTATGCAAACTGCAGGGGGTCGAGGGAGTCACGCACCAGGGGCTTGAGGTGTTGCAGGACCAGTCTCTCAAACGTCTTCATGACGTGTGACGTCAGAGCGACTGGCCTGTAGTCGTTGGGGGTGCTGGGACGTCCCTTCTTGGGCACCGGGACAATGCAGGAGGTCTTCCAGAGCTGGGGCACCCTCTCCAGCCTCAGGGAGAGGTTGAAAAGATGCTGGAGCGGTGCTGCCAGCTGCTCTGCACATACCTTGAGCACCCTGGGATTGGTGTTGTCCGGTCCTCTGGCCTTGTTTACATTAATTCTGGAGAGCTGCCTACTGACCTGACTGGTTGTGATCGTCAGGGTTGGGGGTGGTGGGCAGTCTGCTGGTGTTGGGGGTGGGGTGCCGTTGCTGATGGGTGTGGGTGGGTGGGGGGTGAGGGGGCTGCTTTGTAGGTGTGATCTGGTGCTGGTGTCGATGGGTGGGGGGAGGGGTGTGGGGAGGCCACTCTGGTCAAAGCGGTTGAAAAACGAGTTGAACTCGTTTGCACGCTCTGGCGGGCCCTCCACAGCTGTGCCCTGCTGTTTGAAACCAGTGATCTTCCTGACCCCCGCCCACACCTCCCTGGTGTTGTTGGCCTGTAGTCTGCCCTCCAGCCTGTCCTTGTAGCTGACCTTGGCTGCCCTTAGCTCTTTTTTGAGCTCCCTTTGGACAGCCCTGGGCTGCTCAGTGTCCCCTGCCATGAAGGCCCTCTTTTTCCTGTTTAGCAGGTAGTGATGCACGATATATCGGCCGCCGATATAATATCGGCCGATATGGCCGTTTTTTTACACATCGGTATCGGTCCGATATCAAGATAGGGCCGATATTAAAAAAAAAAAAAAAAAAATTACATTTTTTTTTTTTTTTTATCTTTTTTTTCTTCTTTTTACATGTTTTGGCCTTAAATAGTTTCAAAATATCAGTAATTTCTGAAAATAAGTTAAAAAGTTAAAAAAAGTATGCGTTTTGGAAAATAGCTCTTTATTTGATTATCATAAAAAAGTGTTTTCTATACAGAGATATCGACATCGGTAAATATCGGTATCGGCCAGAACAGCAATATTAATATCGGTTATCGGTATCGGCCACAATTTTCACATCGGTGCATCACTATTAGCAGGTGTTTAATGTCCTTGCTAATCCAGGGTTTATTGTTTGAAAAGCAGCGTACCTTCTTTGTGGGTACGATGCTCTCCTCACAGAACCTGATGTAGTCTGTGATGCAGTGGGATAGTCCATCAATGTCATCACCATGGGCCCTCTCAAACATATCCCAGTCTGTCGACCTGAAACACTCCTGTAGCTCCTCCTCGACGTCGTCAGACCACTGTGGGACAGACATGGTGGTCGGAGGCTGTCTCTTAATGAGAGGCGTGTATGTGGATACAAGCCTCACAAGGTTGTGGTCTGACTGGCCGAGGGGGGGCAGGGAAGTCGCACTGAAAGCCTCCTTCACGTTAGCATACAGGAGGTCCAGAGTTTTGTCTCCCCTGGTTTTGCAGGTGACATACTGGGTGAAGTTTGTCAGGGTCTTGTTCAGTCTGACATGGTTGAAGTCCCCATTGATAAAAATAAATGCAACATAGTCTGCAGGGTGTGAATATGGTAGGTCTCTCTCTGCAAAAGTAGTTTGCCATGGTCTCCTCCTCTCGCTGGTCTCTCTACCTTTTCAATGCCAGTGTATCTCAGGCCCCGTTTAGACGAGCGTTTTGTGAACAGAAACCGCCAAAGTCATCTTGCGGTTTCACTTTTAATTTTACGTTTAGACAAGCGTTTTGGGGTGGAATTCTCCGTGCAGACGACGCTGTAACGACGGACCCCCGCTGTCACACGATTGGCGCATATGTCACATGACGTGCTGTGAAGACCCGCCCTACTCTGCCTCTGATTCGCAGACTGTGGATGGGGAATGTGATTGGGTCAAAGCAGAGTCACTCACAGACAGTGGGTCCACTCACGCCACGGGACAGATTCTTGTGTATTTAACCCTTTCACTGCCACACGACAGCCGGTTGTGTGATAGTAAAGGGTTAACCTTCTGTCGTGTGGCAGTGAAAGGGTTAAAAGTACTGCCAATGTAGCCTTCAGGTGATCTCCGTTGATATAGTCAGACATACTTGCTTTGTTTACGTCTCGGCTACTGGCGCATACCTGCTACCTGTGACGTAAGCAGTACGCGCGACCAGAGCCGTGACAACCCTTTCGTCATCGTTTTAACAGATTTATACGGTTTAACAGTTTAGACGAGAGCGCAAAGCTTTTGCGTTTCTAGGAATTCCACCCTGGAAGGTAGTCTCACTTTTTTGCGGTTTCACCCCGTAAAAACGCCGTTTCCGTATAAACGAAAGGCACATCCGCAAAAATATTTTTGCGGATTCACCTGCTAGCGTTTCCGTCTAAACGGGGCCTTAATGTGCTGATATTGTGTCCTGCCTGTCTAAAGTGTACTGCAACCGGGTTATGTTCATCACCACATCTGATGTTGCTGCGGTGTTCGCTGATGCGTATTTTGAGTTGCCGGTTGGTTTTACCTACATAGCTCAGGCCACAAGGGCATTTGATTAGGTAGATGACATGAGTGGAGCTACAGGTGATGAAGCCACGGACTCTGAGGGTTTTACCATTACGTGGATGTGTGTAGGTCTTACTCTTAAGAGTATAGCCACACTGTGCACAGTTACACTTATAGTTCCCATCCGGGGTGTTATCTAGGAACGTGGGTCTGTGAGCCGTGGGTGGGCTATAGGATCTCACTAGTTGGTTTCTCAGGTTGGGGTGGCGTTTGTAAACTACGGCAGGAGGTTCCTTGAAAACAGCTTGGAGTTTGGGATCAGAGTTGATGATGTGCCAATGTTTGTGTAGGATCTTTTTTAATTCAAAACCTACAGGAGAGTATGTAGTGCAGCACAGTGGGGACTGGTCCTTAGTGGGTCTAATTCTAGGTTGTAGGCATTCGTCCTGTGTGGCCACATCAAAGCGTTTAGCAGCTTTATCTATCCATTCTGTAGGATATCCTCTCTCCTGGAATCTCCTGCTCAGGTCTGTGGACTGTCTCTGATATAGACTATCAAGGCTGCAGATTCTCCTGGCTCGGTGAAACTGGCTGACCGGGAGGCTCTTAATGAGGTGGGTGGGATGGAAACTGTCACCCCGTAGTAAGGTGTTTCTGTCAGTAGGTTTGCGAAATAAATCAGTATGTATAGTATTCCCCTCCTTGATAACCAAAACATCTAAGAAGCTGATGCTGCTAGAGCTGGCCTCCAGAGTGAAGTTCAAATTGGAGTTAGCTGCGTTGAGATATTTATGAAATGCCTCCAGTGACTCTTCACTCCCTGTCCAAATAATGAAAATGTCATCAATGTAGCGCTGATATATCAATATGACTGGGACATTTTTTTTAACAACAGGGTCCAATATATATTGATTCTCAAACTGACCCATGTACAGATTAGCATAGTTGGGGGCCATAGTACTCCCCATGGCCGTACCCTTGGTTTGAAGATAGCTGTTCTGAAGGATCAGATTAAACCGAATATATATATTTATTTATATATATATATTTAATTGTATTTGTATATCCCCTGATATCCCTTGTATATTCCTTGTACAATATGCATTGAATATCCCTTCTAGTCTACTGAACATCCCATAATAGTCTCCATTCTACCATTGGACGAGACCTTGGTGCCAGGTCGCCATACCCCTCAGACCAAGTTCAATCGTACCGCTCAAACATGTATGGACAAGTCCTAGTTCCGCGTAGGAATATGTCTACCGCACCACTAATGGTACTATTTGTTCATAGTGCGTATATATACTGCGCTATTAAAGTAGAGCTTTCTTTTAGTCCAGTTCCTTACCCTCCAACAGAGTGACAGACGCAAAAGCCTCCCCGCGAACCACGTGTGGGCAGTAAGGCCAATTCGGCCCAGTATCGGCATTGAGACATCGTGTATATTAATATTTGAATAGTCATATTTGGCACTATATCGTCGAGTTGGACGTATTCTATTAAGCTAATAATAGTCTATTCATATGTAGTGCCTCGTGCGGTAAGAGTTCTATAGTAATCAGCACCCCCATCGTTTCGGGCATCAGCTGGACGCTTATCCAGGGTGGTTGACCCCACGTGAAGCTGCACCCGAGGAGCTCCAGGCCAAAGAGCGAGTGGACCTGTATATTGGATTATTCTACCGACGACGGCTAGCCTTCCCCGGCTTGGATTATGCTTTGAGTACTTTGATTATTCTATGGATAAAGGCCAACACTGCGGTGTGTTGGAAATACCCCCCCCGGAGAGGACGACAGGTGAGAAGACGCTCTACACGACGAGGTCGCCTCACGTCTCTCCATCGTGGACCGGAGGACGCCGGCCACAGAGAGTCCAACTGCTTTCATCTGTGGATCGAGGATCGCTGGGCACCGGGTCGCACGACTGTGGGCTCTCCCAGGATACCCTCGGCCAGACGGGATACAGCCAGACTCTACCCCCCCCCCTCCAGCTGTCCTACAAGCAGTCGGAACCTTCCCCTAGTGTATCCAGCTATATAATCATTCAAGTATCATTGCTATTGTTCCCTAAATATTCCAGGTTGTATATTTGCTTCCTGCGCAATCAGAGATTGGACATTCGATATTGATCTACCTACGAATACTCATTTGCCATAAAAGTGCATACTATTTCAAATCATAAATGTAATTAAGTGATCGTTGTACATACCTTTTGCTATGTATTATTATTAAACGCAGACTTTCGACTTGGTACATTTGTGTTGGATCCGTTTCATCAGGTGGGAGTGTTTATCATAATTATTTATACCTAGTACTGGGTGGCCAGAGTCTAAAGTACAAGAGGTAGTGGTAGTAAGTATCATATCTAACAATACAGTCAGGGAATTGTACCCCTCAGTTACAATTGGTCCTTCGAGCCGGAGGGTAATCAGTGTAATATTAATATAGTGTTATTAATATTAAAATGGCCTATGATGAACACTCCACGAAACGATCCTCCTAACCAACAACGCCCGCGGCGCAAACGACAGCTCCCTCAGTACCTAGAGGCTTACGCTGTCAGTCAACAACCTAGTCTTCTACCAACAGTAAACGCGGTAAAACTAGAAAGTAAAATTATGTCTAACCCTAACGACCAGGCTACCCCGACCATAGAGGCCCCTATGGGTTCTAACGTAACTGACCCAGCTCACGGTGGGGACCAGGGGGAACCAGACATGACTTTACACCCCGCCAATACCGAAGAAGTAGTCCCCGACGAGTCCCGGGAGGAAGACAACACTACCGAGAGAGAACTCGGCACGGAAGAAGATGAGGAGAGCACCGTGGAGATAGAGCTCCAAGACTCCGCACGGAGTACCCCAAGGGACGGCTCCCCTATACAACCGTCTTCTCCCAGCGAGGCAGAGAGGACACTACAGCAGGCATTCCTCGTCAGCCTGAAAGCCTCTACTGAACGCGATAGACTCCAGGGTGAACGCGATCGATTGCAGATACAGCAACGGAGCGAAGAAGAGCACATACGCCTGGAAATAAGACGCATTCAGATGGAAGAGAATATGGCAAGAGACCGGGCCGACGCCCAGCGCGCCGCCACCGGTGCCCAGAGAGAATCGGATCTCACCAAGCGCGAAGCCGAGCGCGACAGAGCACAAGCGCAACTAATAGAACAGCTGATCAGAAGGACAACACCCCCTCCCTCCACCAGAGGCTCCAGGAACTCGTCTAGACATCACTCCAGGGCGGCATCCCCTAGCCGAGTAAGCGACCCTGAACTTGACCAACAGACGAGGTCTATACCCCCCGCAGACCCCCTTCCCCAACCGGTCCAAGCGAGACCCAGCCACCGGGAAGGAGCAGCATACACTGCGGAGAGGCTAAATCAGAGACTACAAGCCCTGGATGACCTAACGGAAGACGAAGAGGAAGAGGAGGAGAACCACGCCCGACGACAGCACAGTACTCTACCGGACCAGGAGGTCCAGTACAGCCCAGGCTATACCCCCGCGGAGCTGCGCTACAGACCCCCGACGCTATTCACGGGTGAGCACGACGCACGACCCGCACCGAGGAACAGCACCTGGACCAGCGGGCCATGGTACACAGCCAGTACCAGCCCACGCCAAGGAGCAGGAGGAGACTCGCCTAGGAGGCCTCTCCCCCAACGCTCGCCGATGTATCAACAATCCGCGTCATACATTGGCACACCTATGGTACCAGACTTCACCCAGGAGAACCGGGCCCAGTATACGGAGCTCCGCATGTGTCTGGAGACAATGTTGGTGGATGTCATTGATGAACGCCATAAATACGCGATACTACTGAAGCATTTAAAGGTACCCCGCGCGCACAACATAGCGCTCGCCTACGCCACTTCCACGACCCCATACACCGCAGCGCTGGTAGCGTTGGACCAGAGATATGGACGTATATGGGATTACGTGATCCAGGAGATCAGGCACATCGACCGCCTACCCCCAGCAACAGACAATCGAGCACTGGACGACCTGTCCATCAGAGTGCAGTCCCTGGTAGGGATGCTGGGAGCGCAGAGGGAAAAGGGTAGGCATGAACTATACGCCAACTCAAATGTAGAGAGGATCTTGGAGAAGCTACCGCCCGCCCGACAGGAGCGCTTTAGGCGGCAGAGAGACCACCGAGACCCTAATGGCCCCGAACCGAACCTCCTCGATCTAGCCGACTTCCTGGCGAGAGAAGTCAGCAGCTTACGGCTAGATACATTCGGACGGAGCACCCCTGGCTCCAGAGAAGGAACCAGGAGACTAAATGATGGAAGAAGATCGGTGACTGTCATGCACCAATCGGAGTCAGTGCCAAGCAGTAGGAGCCACAGTACCCCCTCAAGAAAGGAGAAGTGGAAGATAGTGTGCCCCTACTGTGAGAAAGAACACTGGCTGTCACAATGTGACTCATTCCCCAAGATGAATGCGGAGGAAGCGAGTCAATGGATAAAGTCCAACAGACGCTGTTTTCGCTGTGCGCGATCACACATGGCAGCCGAATGCCGCTTAAAGAAAAAGTGCAGTCGGTGCGATGGAGCCCATCTGGACATACTCCACGACAGTAACAGACGGCGGCCTCCACCCGCACCATCAAGCAGCAAAGCAAGCGTCATGTACATCGACCCCGCCAGCAGCAGCGGAGCCAGAGTGCTCTTAAAGGTAGTCCGTGTGACATTGAGCTACCAGAATAAAGTCATGGACACTTACGCCGTCCTTGATGACGGGTCAGAGAAGACCCTTCTGCTCGCGTCCGCTGCGGCCCAGCTAGGGCTGCGGGGGAGCGAAAACCAAATGACAATTCGGACAATAAGAAGAGATTTGAAAACGATAAAGGGCGAGAATGTCTCATTCTCTATCGCAGCAAGCGGCCAGCCCGAGCGACGGTACAGGATTACAGACGCTTTCACCAGCCAAGAAATAGGACTCTCGCGGTACACATACCCCGTAGCCAAGCTGATGGAGAAATATGTACATCTACGCAAGCTACCGATCCCACTCATAGACGGTGCTACCCCGACACTGTTGATAGGCTCCGACCATGCAGACCTCATTGTCCCGATAGACCGGGTTCATACCGGACCCAGAGGCTGTCCTGCAGCAGTCGAGACCCGCCTAGGATGGACTCTCCAAGGCCCACTCGCCAAATCTCTCAACCGAACCACAGCCACTAGCTGTCTCCACTCCCGAGTCACAGAGGGAGACACCGCACTCCTGCAGCATGTAGAGAGGCTATGGACCTTAGAACAAATGCCCTTTAAGAACGAAAAGAAAGACATTCGCTCTAAAGACGACATCTACGTCATTAACCTCCTCGAGACGGGAACAAAGAGAGTCCCAGTCAGCGGCGTGTTGAGATACGCCACGCCACTCCTGCGGCGGGAAGGGATGCCTACCTTTCACGCAAAGAAAGATGCCACAGAGTGGTACCTACTAAACACAGAGCGGCGCTTAGCCAAGGACCCCGCCCAAGAAAGTGTATACCGCGCTGAGATTGAGAAGCTCATCACCGCGGGACACGTCACAAAGATTGACATTAAAGAGGCCGACCAGACGACTGAATCGTGGTACGTGCCCCACCACAAGGTTCATCACAACGGCAAAGACCGCATCGTGTTTAACTGCAGCTACCAGATCGGATCCCAAAATCTGAATAAAGAACTATTGCCCGGTCCTACACTCGGCCCCTCCCTACTAGGCGTACTACTCCGCTTCCGCCAGGACAAGGTGGCTATCAGCGGGGATATCAAAGGGATGTTCCTGCAGGTGAGATTAGTAGAGGAGGACAAGCCCCTGTTGCGGTTCCTATGGAGAGAGAGGCCAGGAGATGAGCACCCAGCCATCTACCAATGGGAAGTCCTCGCTTTCGGAACTACATGCAGCCCATGCTGTGCTACATTTGCACTACAGAGACATGTCGCAGAGGACCCAGCAGCGGACGAAGAGGTCCGACACAGTGTGAAGAACAGCTTCTACGTAGATAACTGTCTACAAAGCGTTTCGACCCAGGAAGAAGCCGAGGCTCTCCTACATAAACTCCGCGCCTCTCTGATCAAAGGCGGCTTTGATCTCAGGCAGTGGGCCAGCAGCGATCCGCACGTACTGCGCAGCCTCTCCTCCGAGGACAAGGCAGCGAGCAGCGAGACCTGGATGGCCACAATCCCAGGAGAAGCCCAAGAGATGACACTAGGACTAGTGTGGCGCTTCAAAACAGATTCGCTCCACTATAGACACAAACCCCTGACCACGGAGCAGGGAAGGTCGACGGCAATACCGACCACCAGACGGAGTGTGTACAGAACACTCGCCCGACAATATGACCCGTTAGGATGTATACTACCGTACACCACCAGGGCAAAGATGATTGTACGAGCATTGTGGGACAAGGACCAGGGCTGGGACGACCCCATTCCCGCACACCTTGCATCCACCTGGAGAGAGTGGGAGATGGAACTCCATTCACTCCCAGGCGTTAATATACGCCGAAGCTACTTCCCACCCACGGTGAGGCCAGAGACATGTAAAATGGATTTACACGTCTTCAGTGACGCCTCCGAGGTCGCCTACGGATCAGTAGCCTACTTGCGGGCCCAAGAAGAGGGGGGAGAGATCTACACAGCATTCATCCTCGCCCGCTCGAGAATAGCCCCACGCAAGCAACAGTCTATCCCACGTCTAGAGCTCTGCGCAGCCCTCGCAGGAGCGCATCTAGCCACGCTCATCCAACGTGAGCTCACCATTCCGGTGCATAGAACAATCCTGTGGTCAGATTCCACGACAGTACTCGCCTGGATCAAATCGGATTCATGCAAATACAAAGTCTTCGTGGGAGTCAGAGTCACTGAGATTCAAGAGTTAACCGGAGAAGCAAACTGGCGCTATGTTGATACAAAACACAACCCAGCTGACGTCATCACCCGGGGAATGTCCCTAGATGACTTAACCCGTCATAACATCTACAGTGACGGACCAGCATTCCTCAAGCTCCCGGAAGGAGATTGGCCCACGCCCACCCCGAGGGAAGCAAGTGACGAGGAGGCTGAGAATAAGAAACCCATGTTCTGTGGATTGAGCACTGTTGTCTCCGCAGACCCCAACATAGACGATTGCATTACCATAGAGAGTGCGCAGCAACGGACATTCCTGCGGCACCACCCAGAGATTCAGTCCCCCGCTGATATGTCAGCAGCTGACTACGAGGAAGCAGAACTGCTTCTACTGCAATGAGCCCAGAGAGACTCGTTCCCCGATGAACTAGACTGTCTACAGGGAGGAAAGCCTGTCCCATCAGACAGCAGATTGATTCATCTGGCCCCCGAGAGTGACACACATACCCTCATCAGAGTGGGTGGTCGCCTGCGGAGAGCCCCCAATTTACCGGATGACATTAAGTACCCGATCGTATTGAACAGCCGACACAAGGTCACAGAGCTGATTATAAAGAAATACGACGAGGATGTACACCACGCAGGAGCAGAGAGAGTCTTCGCGGAAATCAGACGTCGTTACTGGATACTTCAAGGAAGAGAGGCGGTGCGACGCTTCCAGCGAACCTGTCTAGACTGCCGAAAGTGGCGCGCGCAGCCCAGCATACCACGGATGGCTGACCTACCTCCATGTCGCCTCCGACTCGGCGACAAGCCATTCCACTCAACAGGCATGGACTGTTTTGGCCCGCTGCACATAAAGAAAGGAAGAGGCACCGAGAAGCGGTGGGGTATTGTATTCAAATGCATGACCACCAGAGCGATACATATCGAGCTCCTTCCGACCATGAGCGCAGACTCATTCCTTATGGCCTTCCGAAGATTCACATCACGGAAAGGAAAACCGTCTACATTATTGTCCGATCACGGGACAAACTTCAAAGGCGGAGAAAGAGAGCTGAGGGAGAGCTTCCAAGCTATGGGCCCAGAACTTAAGACCCACCTCGCTCCAGCCCAGATTGACTTCCAATTCAACCCCCCAAACGCACCCCACTTCGGTGGAACTTGGGAACGAGAAGTACGTTCTATAAAGACAGCCCTGTACGCAGTACTTGGGGCCCAGACTGTGGCGGAAGAAGTCCTAATGACAGTCCTCACGGAGATTGAGGGAGTATTGAACTCAAAGCCCCTCGGTTACGTCTCCAGTGATGTAGCAGATGTCGACCCAGTCACCCCCAACACCCTCCTGATGGGGCGGCTAGATCCCGCGTTACCCCAGACAATGTACCGGCCTGAAGAAGCGAACGGCCGACGAATGTGGAGGTACAGCCAAGTATTAGCCGACAAGTTTTGGAGCAGTTTCCTACTGCACTACCTACCGTCTCTACAGACCCGCCAGAAGTGGGTAAAAGAGAGAGACAATTTGACGGAAGGAACAGTCGTCATGATTATTGACCAGTCACTACCCAGAGCTATGTGGCCGGCTGGCCGCGTAAGCAAAGTGATCACCGGTGCCGATGGCAAGGTCCGAGCAGCTGAAGTACTCGTCCAGGGGCGCATTTACACCCGTCCTGTGGCGAGGCTCATAGAACTGCCCCGACTCCCAGACACAATCGATGATGACCATGACCCTATGACTTTGTGAGTTGACTGACCCTTACAGCGAACCCTTGAGTGGTAGACAGTGCGGTTAATCTGTCTCTGCTTAACTAATTGGGTTGGGACCAATTAGGGGGCGGCTGTTCTGAAGGATCAGATTAAACCGAATATATATATTTATTTATATATATATATTTAATTGTATTTGTATATCCCCTGATATCCCTTGTATATTCCTTGTACAATATGCATTGAATATCCCTTCTAGTCTACTGAACATCCCATAATAGTCTCCATTCTACCATTGGACGAGACCTTGGTGCCAGGTCGCCATACCCCTCAGACCAAGTTCAATCGTACCGCTCAAACATGTATGGACAAGTCCTAGTTCCGCGTAGGAATATGTCTACCGCACCACTAATGGTACTATTTGTTCATAGTGCGTATATATACTGCGCTATTAAAGTAGAGCTTTCTTTTAGTCCAGTTCCTTACCCTCCAACAGAGTGACAGACGCAAAAGCCTCCCCGCGAACCACGTGTGGGCAGCAAGGCCAATTCGGCCCAGTATCGGCATTGAGACATCGTGTATATTAATATTTGAATAGTCATATTTGGCACTATATCGTCGAGTTGGACGTATTCTATTAAGCTAATAATAGTCTATTCATATGTAGTGCCTCGTGCGGTAAGAGTTCTATAGTAATCAGCACCCCCATCGTTTCGGGCATCAGCTGGACGCTTATCCAGGGTGGTTGACCCCACGTGAAGCTGCACCCGAGGAGCTCCAGGCCAAAGAGCGAGTGGACCTGTATATTGGATTATTCTACCGACGACGGCTAGCCTTCCCCGGCTTGGATTATGCTTTGAGTACTTTGATTATTCTATGGATAAAGGCCAACACTGCGGTGTGTTGGAAATACCCCCCCCGGAGAGGACGACAGGTGAGAAGACGCTCTACACGACGAGGTCGCCTCACGTCTCTCCATCGTGGACCGGAGGACGCCGGCCACAGAGAGTCCAACTGCTTTCATCTGTGGATCGAGGATCGCTGGGCACCGGGTCGCACGACTGTGGGCTCTCCCAGGATACCCTCGGCCAGACGGGATACAGCCAGACTCTACCCCCCCCCCCTCCAGCTGTCCTACAAGCAGTCGGAACCTTCCCCTAGTGTATCCAGCTATATAATCATTCAAGTATCATTGCTATTGTTCCCTAAATATTCCAGGTTGTATATTTGCTTCCTGCGCAATCAGAGATTGGACATTCGATATTGATCTACCTACGAATACTTAATTTGTAATTAAGTGATCGTTGTACATACCTTTTGCTATGTATTATTATTAAACGCAGACTTTCGACTTGGTACATTTGTGTTGGATCCGTTTCATCAGGTGGGAGTGTTTATCATAATTATTTATACCTAGTACTGGGTGGCCAGAGTCTAAAGTACAAGAGGTAGTGGTAGTAAGTATCATATCTAACAATACAGTCAGGGAATTGTACCCCTCAGTTACAATAGTGATCTGATTTGAACTTAAAGTAATTGTTGGTCAGTACAGTTTCAATTAGGCTCAGTGTCGGGTCTGAGGCTCAGAAAGGTACGTGCCGCTTCAATCCCACCATCATGTGGGATGTTGGTGTATAGACTAGTCACATCTAAAGTGACAAATGTAGCCTTGTCTGGTAGTACAGTGGCCTTTAGTTTGTTAATGAGATCAATGGAATCCTGTGTATATGAGGGAAGGGAGGTCACCCATGGCTTGAGACAGTGGTCCACAAAAGTGGAGATGTTGCTGGTCAGAGATCCGATACCACTCACAATGGGTCTGCCAGGAAGGGGGGTTGTTTGGGATTTGTGGATTTTGGGAAGTGTGTAAATGACAGGAGTCACAGGGTACTCGTTCTTCATGAATTCAAATTTGTTCTTTGTGATTTCCCCTTTCTCTAGTCAAAACAACAATTTATCATGGACAGACTGCTTAAATTGTGTGGTAGGGTCAGACAGTAACTTACTGTAAAACGACTGATAATTTAATTGTCTCATAATTTCATTTTCATAGTCCACATTGTTCTGAAGTACAATAGCACCACCTTTGTCCGCTGGTCCGAGATAGGGGGCGGTGCAGAGAGGGTCGCAACCTCCCCGGCATCATCGCGGGACGTCCAGCACTCCAGTCACCACTATGAGACCGCCGGAGACAGGGAGACAGGGAGACAGGAGGGCACGCAGAGAGGGTTGCATCCTCCCGGTCTTCATCACGGGACCTCCGACACTCCGGTCAACACTCCGGGACAGCAACTCACAGGGAGATGGGACAGGCGTTAGACAGCTCGCGTGATTGTAGTGGGCAGACATAGCAATAGATACAAGTGGTAAGCATATATGTGAATAGAATAGATATATGAAGTAAGCATATTATGTGAATAGAATAGAAGTACTTAACCCAGCAATGAAACCACGTTGACAGACCACAAACCATGTTGACAGACCACGGACAGAAGACGGTAAGGATCCATGGCCTCGGTGGTGCATGTAGAGCAGTCACTGCAATCTTGGCCAAGACCCCGAGGCATCCATAACCTTGGTCAGCACTACGAGACAGGCACTCAGAGAGATGGGGGGGGGGGGGGGGGGGGGGTTTGGACAGGGGTTAGAGAGTTCCCATGTTTGTAGTGCTGCAGAAAAGCAGACATGGGGGGAAATAGACATCCTAACTAAACTAGACAGATTAATTTAAAGGTTAGTCCCCGACCAGGTGAGATCAGGGTAGGTTGAAGGAGAGAGAGAAAAGATGGGTCTTAAGCAGGGATTTAATAGCTTCGACAGAGCAGGCGCCCCTGACGACGGCAGGTAATTTGTTCCACAGGTGCAACTGTTTCCAAGTAGAGGGAGCAACATACCTAAACCCCCTTTTTCTCAATTCAGTACAGGCTTTAGGGACAGATAGTAGGCATAAGTCCTGGGAGTAAAGACAATAACTTCCCATACATTTTTAAAGAATGTAGATCCATAGGTATTTGATTTGATTTGATTTTATTAGGGATCCCCATTAGCTGGTGCGATAGCAACCAGCTAGTCTTCCTGGGGTCCACACACAAAAACAATCACTATTGCAAAAAACAAAATTATTAAAAGTCAGTACACACAATGCATAATGAACATACTGTAACAATTAATATAGCTAAAATTACATTAGTGTAAAACAAAAACAAAAAATTACTTTACAGTGTTAAAAACAATTTAAAAACAATTTAAGATTCTTTTTAAAAGTGAATCTACTGTAAATGCAGCAGAGGTTCCGAGGCAGGCCATTCCACAGAGTTAATGCTCTAAAAATAAAAGATCTCCCCAGAGCGCTGGTTCTAGGACCTGGCAATTCAAGCTGCCCACTACTGGAACCTCTAGTGTAATGCTTGTGCACAGTATTACTAAAAACAATCTGATTATGTATAAAAACAGGAGTCTTACTGCTCATGACCAACTTGAACAGCACAAGTATATTAAAAGACAATCTATTTTCAACGTTAAGCCAAGAGAGGTATGATGGAAGCAAACCAAGAATACCCTTATAAATAAAAATATGCCAATGGTTAAGTCTATGGTGGACAAGGCAGACCATCCGAAGCTACAATATGTTAGATCCTTGCACATTTGTGAATAATCATTGCCGTATATCATTGTTCTTTGCAGTTATACTTTCTGTCATTCTGTGCAAATGTTATGCTAAGATTGATTTTAGAGTGATTTGTGGATCTTTAGGAGATCATCAAACGGAACCCTCTCCCTGGTCTTTTCCATGCATCCCAAAAAGGTGGAAAATAATTGACATAAGCCATCTTGCAATACCACTTCATAATAATAATAACTTTATTTGTATAGCACTTTTCATACAGGGGTTGCAGTTCAAAGTGCTTCACAACAGTAAAAAATACAGACATAAGCGAGCATAAAAAGATAGACAGTTAGCAAGGTATGGCAAATCACAGTGTTTCACATTAGGATCTAGCATCCCAATAGGCTCTCCGCTTACAGTTTTCAGTAACACAAATAGTAAAAATAGTTAAAATGATTCAGTTTAAAAATAGTCAAAAAATTATAAAATAGAACGGACATAAAAAATACAGGCATGAGCGAGCATAGCAAGGTATGGCAAATCACAGTGTTTCACATTAGGATCTAGCATCCTAATAGGCTCTCTATTCAGTAATACAAATAATCACAGTGTTTCACATTTGGATCTAGCAAATAATAAAAATAGTTTAAAATGATTCAGTTTAAAAATAGTCATCAGTAAGAAGTAAAAAGTGCAATAACCGACACATGAATTTGATAGGCAGTGTACAATAGTAGGCAGGGTAAGAATAGTGCAGGTAAATACAAGTTGTGTCAGGATATCCCTGATGTTTCCTCTTGCCACTAGGTGGTAGCAGATATCTATCAGTGAAATGCCTGAGCAAAAAGATAGGTTTTAAGCTGTCTTTTAAAGATGTCTAGCGAGTTGGCTTCCCTGATGTTTTGGGGTAGTTTGTTCCATAGTTTTGGGGCATAGTTGATAAAGGCTGCATTACCGATCCTCTTTTGACTGCTTCTGGGAGCCTCTAGTAGTCCAGCAGCTGATGATCGCAGTGTTCTTGCTGGTGTGTAATTTATTAGAGTGTTGGCGATGTAGCTAGGTCCCTGTCCATTTAGAGCTTTGTATGTAAGGAGAAGGACCTTAAAGTCAATTCTAAATGTTACAGGAAGCCAGTGTAAAGCAGCTAAGACTGGACTAATGTGCTCTCTCCTTTTGGTTCTAGTTAGCAGTCGGGCTGCAGAGTTTTGGATTAGCTGAAGCCTCTCTGTGGTTTTCTTAGGGAGACCTGTGAAAAGTGCATTACAGTAGTCTAACCGGCTAGATATGAATGCATGAATTAGCTTCTCAGCATCGTTCTGATTAATAAATGGTCGTACTTTTGCTATATTTCTGAGATGGAAGAACGATGTTTTTGTCACTTTGCTAATATGAGAATTGAAGTTCAGTTCTGAATCTATGATAACCCCAAGACTAGTGACCTCAGATTTGATCCAAGGGGTTAGTCCCCCCAGGTTCTTTATTAATGTTTCTTTTTTAGTTTTGGAGCCGATAATTAGAATTTCAGTTTTGTTCTCGTTTAGTTTTAGGAAGTTCTTACTCATCCATTTATTTATTGCCAGTAAGCAGTCTGTAATGGAGCTAATCGCTGTATCATTTGGTTCAGCAGATATGTACAGTTGTGTATCATCCGCATAGCTATGGAAATCTACATTATGTTCTCTGATGATATCACCCAGCGGTAACATGTAAAGGGAGAAGAGTAAAGGACCTAAGCAACTCCCTTGTGCAACTCCATAGTTGTTGTCGTATATATCAGACATGTGATCTCCTAGTTTAACATAGAATTTCCTCCCTCTGATTTTATGGGGTCTGGGGTTCCAGTGGTGACATTATTTTGGGGATTTGAGGTCACAGTCGCATATTATTTGATGACTAAATGATCATTATCAATAACAATTATGATCATTTGTAGCAATTATGATCATTTGTTCAGTGAAGGTGAGGATCACAGTAGCTAAATTATCAGTGCGCTGCACACTATTCTTTTTGTTTTCTTGTTAAATGATCAGTTAAACGATTAACCAATTTTTCATAAAATATTTGAATATTAAAACCCACATTCCCGGCCAATCACGTATATATACGTCATTGGGAGACAGCGGTTAACGGCCAAAACCGTATATTTACGTTTTTTACTCGTTTTTTCTTTTATTCGCTTTTAATATCCTATTCCATGTCACAGAGCTGTATTTTGCCGGGAAAAGGCATATTGCGACTCCGAAGGTGCAGTACCGGCCAGATCCTGGTACTGGCGCTGTCTCAAGAATGCAGTAACCCCTGTTGCAGACCGGGTGCCACACTGAAAACCTTCCGGGCGGACTTTTTTACTAACGTGAACCTATGGCTTCACCGGATCGCATTGAATGGCCCTCGGGACCCCCAACTCACCACGCTGTGGTGGGTTATATCATGGGCCAAATGGGCATATGATCTAGCAGATGGCAATCAAATAATTGGAATATTCTTTTTGGAATCCGACCGGCTACAGGTAAGACAATTTAACGTCAATTTCAGATTGATCGTGCAAGGATTTCATAGTCATCCCCCTGCTCAGCCTATGTTGTGGTTCAAGTTCAAGTTCAAGTTTCTTTAATAGTTGTCATACAGAAGTACAGAATACTTTTATACAAAATGCTTCTTACTGTTGCGCTCCAGAGACTGTGCAAGACAAGATAAGTATGAAATAAAATAACATAGTAAAATTAGAGTAAAAAAAATGAGGTCACAGTGTTCAGTTTAGACATATGTACAATGTTCGATGCAGAATAGACGTAGTTACCATACAATATACAATACTGTGCAGTGTACTAATATACAATACTATATAGTGCAAGGCAGAAATGGAGAAATGGGACGAGGTGGTAATAACGAATGCCATTATTGGCAATCAATTAATCTCAAATGACCCCCCCCCTTTCATGCATTCATGATGGAACATAATACCGATCATATGCATTTGGATTTTTAACTCTAGCGTGTGTGTATGGACGAAACGCCAATGGATTTAACGTTAGTAGCGTCGCGCCTTATAAATAGCCTCAGGAATTATCCCAGATCATTCCAAAATAACACTCATATTCACCACGGTATAAAACGGGAACGTATTGATGGAAAAATTATTTCTTTATGGCATATTGAACGGAAGGTTCATACTGTCAATTGACAATGATATTGGATCCATAGCTATATAATATAAAATATAGATTTAGCTCTACAAACAACGTGATGCACAGTGAATGTTTGTAATGGAAAGCTGGCCTTCCTACTAGAGTGGGGCCCATCTAATGGCTGGCCCTGAATGTGTTAAAATGCCCATCCCATGTTTGAGCTCACTAACCTGGCGTATAGCCTTTAAATTGGCTGTGGAAAAACAATACTGCTGTTGCCAAAATGTGTGTGCATCTTTGTGATGATGTTGATGACAAAAAGGTCTATCTATCGCAATTGAATTCCTTCAACTACTAAACATTATTATAATATTAATTAATTAATGAGTAATTAACATACATTTAAATCTGTCACAATGTTGCCAACCAATCCTTGGTAATCCTTGAAGTAGGCCTAACTATAGGCTATGTTTTGTTGTACACAGAGATGAAAGACTTCCGCCGATCCACAATGGTGCACATCATTTCTATTTCAATCTTTAATCTCGAAAGAAGATTTACAATAATGTCGAGAGGTACAATACATAATACAAAGATAATATAGAAACATAAAAGTAAATCATTTAAACTATTTTAATTAATTAAAACAAATGGTTGGTTATTATAGATTCAAACTGACCAATGGATACTCAAGTGTTGAGTTTAAAACCCTCCTTCTGCTAAGCATGGGAAAATAGCAAGTATTTATATTCTTTAACTCTCAATAATAGACTCATTCACAGTAGATACAGTATATGCAAATGTTCACAGACTGTACCTTTAGAGAAGAGCATGAACTTTGTTTGGTTTGAGTACCAGTTTAAGATTAACAAGCGTATCCTGCAAAGTATTAAATGAGAGGTGTAAATTTTTAATGGATAGTTGTACAGAGTCAACAACACAATAGACGATAGTGTCATCCGCATAGAGATGATCCTGACAATATCAGAGACAATATCATTCATATAAATAGTAGGCGTTAGGGATGCCCCGATCACGTTTTTTGCCACTGATCGTCTATGAGCCATATCGACCGATACCGATAGTTTTTGGTTTTGTTATAACAGCTGGGAGTATTATACTGTAGGTCTAACACAGGCGTTCTCAAAGTCCGGACTCCGGACTAAATTATCCAATCTAATCTTAGAAATTAAGTAAAGTGAATGGTATTGGGTGTTAAGCATAACAGCATCTACATTAATTTACTTCTCAATATTGGGGAGTATCGCCGTGCTTGTAGCCGCGTTCTGATTACGTCATCACAACAACACGTTAGGTTACGAACATAACCCTGTTCTTTGCCGAAAGGGCCTTTTTTAAACTACTTTCGGCCGATATGTTTCGGTGGCCGAATATTTGGTGCATCCCTACTCAATTAGTATCGACGTGGCACCTGTTAGACCCACGTTTTATATTCTGGAAACTTGTGAACGCTTTCTGTTAATCTGGTAAACTGTTGGTTGTATTACGGAGCTAAATGCTAATGTGGCTAACTAACAGTAAACTTTTGTACATGAAATACAGCCCAAAAACTTTAAAAGACTCCGCTGAGAAACACACTTTACAAATGTTTGCTTATTAAATAATTTTTAAAAGTAATTTAAAAAGAAAAAAGTGACGATAAAGCTGTTTAATTGACAGGAGAAAAGTTGCTAAAGTCTATGTATTGTGATGGGACCGGAAGAAGCCTACACGCTGAAGATTCAAGATTCAAGAGGTTTATTTGTCACATACATACCAGGGCATACAGTGACGTAACCGTATATGCTGCCTCCACATTGTGCAAGTGGAGAATTGGCCCTGTCCGCAGTTAAACAGCAACTTTTCATTCAGATTTCTAGCTTCAGAGTTCCAGGGTCCCAGTTTGCTTATTCAGTTATGAAAACATATGAATAATTTTCAATAATAAAATTTCTCTCTGCATACATGATGTCAACTTTGCCGTCAAACTCTCGCCTCGCACAGCTTTTAAAATGTCTTTTATCATGCGTTTTCATGTTTTTCTGTGTCCATGTGAGCCTTTGAGATCTCCGGCACCTTTATTACACACGGGAACATATGGTAAAGCGTTGCACACCGCTTCTTGCCCCGACCGGGGCGGTACATTGGGAATTCCCTCTGCAGTTCATCTGTAAATGTACACTTGCGCTTTGGCTTCGTGAGCAGAATCAAATCTGTCCGTTTCCTCTGTTTGCGTGTGACGGACATTTTCATGAATTTAGAAAACCCCACCGGACGCCCCGGACAGGGTGTGAAAAGTGGACGTGTCCGGGCAAAAGAGGACGTTTTGGTCACCTGATTAGCAATTCTAGGTTAAACTGGTCCTGGTGGTTAACACTTTAATCGCCGAAAACGCCGGAACTCGTCTTTCCTAGCCATGCTCATTCTGCCGAAGACGCCGTAACTCGTCTTTGATGTCAATATTTCAAAAATCTGTCATCGAAATCATATTTCCTTTCCGGAGCCCTGAGACACACTGCTGATCTCCTCAACTCTCTAGCGGTTCAAGAGCGCCATCTGGTGGCCGATCGGCAGATCGCCAACCGGAAATTAACCTTTGAACCGGTAGTGCTCATCCATATGTGGTCCGGCCACTCGCTATCGTTAGAGAGACTCCGTCTTGATACAGTGAACATCGATCGGTGCAAATAACTCGAAAAAACAACATGATTTGGACGTATATACTATTATACAACCTGGAAATGGATCGGGCATTTCTACATCCCATAATAGAAACAATTCTGTTCCACGCTCATCTGCCAGCGGCGCGAGGAAGCCACGGTAAGATTCAGCGTTATATTCTAACGTGTTCGATATAAACTGCTATGATGAACATATGACCCACTCTGGATGAATCATCTAACGCTGCCCACGGAATTATAAACGATCCCCCGCCCATCCGGTCATCATCAGATGATACGTAGAAACTTCTAGAAGCACATCCAGTTGACATTTTTTATCTCGCACAGATTCCTACCAAACTGTATTTGATCATCAATATAATGCATTTAGGGCTATAAATCACGTTCTGAAGAAAGCTGCAGAAAACGATAAAAACATACTTATACTTTAGACCATATTTTAGTATGAATATGAATGAAAAAGTTTAACGTTGCTACACCCTGAACAATACATATAGGACATTGAATGGGCCATAATAATGGCAATTTAGCAATAGAATTTAAAAAGTTATAGCCCTGCAAAGAAGGGGAACTTCTCCATGTTAAATAGGGCTGGCGAGGGATGGTAAATTATGAATTTAACCCCGGCGATTAAAGTGTTAATATTTTGATCAAAAGTAATTTACTGTATTTCTATGGCATTTACACTTAACGCAAATTCTTTTACAGTGTAGGCTGATGAATAAACAATAACCCACTTGATAAAGTAAAATTGGATGAAAACGAATAACCACAACTTGGGTTGAGTGAAAACAGACGACTGAGTGACTGATTTTATTCAACAAAAACACGATGCAGCGTTTGCTTAAAGTCGGGACATTTGCACGAGGTGCGCTTGATTTCCATCACAGGCCAGTTGAATTGGGCCAGCGGGCCGGATGAAAATGCCAGGCGGGCCGGCATAAGGATACTAGTAAAACATTTTTAAATATTAAATAGCAAATAGAATCAATTGTTGTTTTTCTGGTAAATTAATAGTTTAGATGAATCGATAACAAAATAATGGTTAGTTGCAGCCCTAGTGTTGGTGCCGTGTACAGGAGTTCAGTCGTAGGTGAAGAGGTGTTCAGTACATGGTTCTGGGTCTGTAGTAAGAAACATGAGCATCACGTTCTGTTCAACGTTGCTTCCAAATAACTGTAGATGACTACACTGTTCTTAAACTATACAACCAAGATACATACCATTATAAACCTCTTAAGAATAGAAACTAAAGCTGAATAAAATAACCAATTATCTTTCTCTCCTTCCTCTGACACTCTTCTCCATCACTATCTCCATCCAGATAGCTGTCCTGTCAGGCCTGGGAAGAAACCTAGAGGCTTGGATGGAAGAAAAGGTCTCTGCTGTGACCAGTGTGGAAAAAGCTTCAGTTCAAAGTTTAATCTCAATAAACACCAGCGCATTCACACAGGAGAGAAGCCCTACTCCTGTGACCAGTGTGGGAAGAGCTTTAGTCAACGAGGTTATCTCCAATCACACCAGAGAATTCACACAGGAGAGAAGCCCTACTCCTGTGACCAGTGTGGAAAAAGCTTCAGTCAACTGATTAGTCTGCAAACACACCAGAGAATTCACACAGGAGAGAAGCCCTACTCCTGTGACCAGTGTGGGAAGAGCTTTAGACATCAACATTATCTGAAAACACACCTGAGAATTCACACAGGAGAGAAGCCCTACTCCTGTGACCAGTGTGGGAGGAGCTTTGCTCAGCAACAGACTCTGGAAAAACATCAGAGAATTCACACAGGAGAGAAGCCCTACTCCTGTGACCAGTGTGGGAAGAGCTTTACTCAGCAACAGAATCTGAAAACACATCAGATAATTCACACAGGAGTGAAGCCCTACTCCTGTGGCCAGTGTGGGAAGAGCTTTACTCAGCAACATACTCTGAAAAAGCACGAGAGAATTCACACAGGAGAGAAGCCTTAGGGCATGCGTCCACCTAGCTCACATTTACAGCTGAAAAACGCTGGCAGTGCGTCGGTAGTGCTGGGATGGAGCTCTTGCGGTGAGAAAAAAAAACGCAGCGCGAGCCTTTTGTAGCTATGGCAACGAGCTGTCAGTCACCAACCTACCTGATGACAACTACATGACAGCCATCTTGTAAAAAAAACGTTTATCGTATTTTACTGCCGCGGTTTTGTACATATAGTATATTTTAATATACTTTATTGTATATTAATTATATATATATTGTTATTAGAGATGTTCCGATACCATTTTTCCCTTTCCGATCCGATTCCGATACCTAAGCTTTGGGTATCGGCCGATACCGATATTTATCCGATACCAGTGCATAAAAAAAAAATTAAAAAAAATTTATATAAATTATACTTTTTTTTTTTTTTTTCAGATACTGTTATACTGTTTTTTAGTAATAACTAGAACGTATGGTATTTATTCAACAACAGGTGATTGTATAGATTTGTATTAGTATCATTAATCAATGAGTATGGGCTGCAGCACTGCAGATATACCCTACTCCAATGATCCACACGGACATTAAACGGTGTTGCACTCGCTACTCAGTGGCTCTGCAGATATACCCTATTCAGTCTGTAAGCTAGTGGCAGATAGAAGTTCGTTCATGTTGTGATTTTTGATGCAAAATAAATATTCAACATTCTCTTTTGAAACTCCGCCTCAGACTCTTATCCTTTGGCACTTGCTGTACTTTGCTTGCAGGTCTGCAGCCATTATTGCTGGATTATGTGAATAGCACCAACTTTAGACACGGTAACGTTATCAAGCTAAGCTAACTGACCTAGCTCGCCTTCCCGCATCGACATTAAGATAACGTTAGTAATAGTCAGCTAACGCTAGTCCGTAGCTACTTAACTTAAATACAATTCACCGTGGGTGCATTATTGTTGATAGACGGTCACGGACAGTGTTAGGTCCTGGAGAAAGGACAGGCGATCATCTGATTTGATGTAACGTTAAAAGCGGATGTTGTTCCAACTAGCTATCTTTCCAGCTAATGCTATCATAACACCAGCCAAACACATCCCGATTCCCGTCCGAGCTCCCCGTCACACCGCACTGTCGGGGACAATGGAATTTAAGAAAGTGTATCTGCTGTTAAAATGACACAGCATCACACTTTAAAACATGTTCATTTTATAATCCTCACTCTCCGCAGGACTCGGCAGGAGATAAATTACATCATGGGATCGGAGGCTAGAATTTACGTGTACTCGCCGATACCGATACTAGCATTTTAGGCAGTATCGGCGGCATTTCCGATACTAGTATCGGTATCGGAACAACTCTAATTGTTATTACCTGATACCACAGTTCGCCCTTTGCTTTTATTAGCTTTTTATTAGTGTATTTGTGCTTCTCCGCGAATCGCGATGAGTCTGACCACCAACCAGCAGAGGCAAATTGCCCTCATACTTCTGCTGGATACATTTAACGAAGTCCCTGCTGCTGTCACCGTGCCAGACGGTCGTAGAGCAAGGAGGAGCATGTGGATACACGACACCATTAGCCGGAGACAGCAGTACGGGGAGTACCATCGCCTCGTCCAGGAGCTCCGGTTCGATGGAGCCCGGTTCCAGGCGTATTTCAGGCTAACAAAATAATAATAATAATAATGCCAATTTGAGCTGCTCCTCCAGAAGGTAAATGTCCACCCCCCCCCCCCCCCCAACCAATGTACATGTACATTTGATCTCTTTTTTACTACACAGTTCTGTATATCTGTATGTCTTGTATGTCATAAATGTCCTGATGAATTGAAATGGGGGGGGACCCCGATATAAGTTAATGTTAAACAAGACGAAAGTATTTTTCTGGTCTGTAACCTCTTAGCAGTTGTTTTGAATTGAGCAGTACTGTATTGTACCCATTCTGCAATCTGTTAATAACGTTCATTCATTCAAGGTTGGCGATGCCACCGCTAGATCCCAGACGAGGTTCAGGGAGACGATCAGCCCTGCAGAGCGTCTGTGCATCTGTCTGCGGTGAGCTGCAGTGTCCACACCCTATTCAACTACGGGGTTAATAATAATAATACGTTGCTTTAGTAATCCATTGTACTGAGCAGGGTTGTGATCAATATGCATCAATACTGCAAATATTTTAGCATGCAAATGTTGTATTATCCAACCTACTGAGAACAGCCACTTATATTAGAAATAACTACAGACAGACAGACAGACAGACAGACAGACAGACAGACAGACAGACAGACAGACAGACACACACACACATAGAGAATAGAGGAGGAGGTAGGTAGAGGAAGATAAAGGAGAGGATGGGGTGAGAGGGCGGTGTGGACAGGAAAACACACACACGTACATAAGTGGGCTTATACACAATAGACAACAGAAACCATGTCTCACATCCTCAATGGCTGTCATGCATACAGAGGGCTCTACATCTGTAGGCATGATATGATCGTGGATCTGATTGCAGACAGTGTCAGTTCCACACTCAGGTCACCTGCAACAGTGCTGTATAAACACACCAGTGTGAAGCTATGTGTGTTCAATCTGTGTCCCACCTCACTGAGCCAGCGTGTCATATCCCGTCCTGAGACCACCTCACTGAACCAGCGTGTCATATATCCCATCCTGAGACCACCTCACTGAGCCAGCGTGTCATATATCCCATCCTGAGACCACCTCACTGAGCCAGCGTGTCATATATCCCATCCTGAGACCACCTCACTGAGCCAGCGTGTCATATATCCCATCCTGAGACCACCTCACTGAACCTTTATAACATTTGTCTCACATTCTAGGTTCCTTGCTACTGGTGACTCCTACAGGACCATAGCATCCTGCTATAGAGTGGGGAACTGTACCTACTGGTGACTCCTACAGGACCATAGCGTTCAGCTATAGAGTGGGGAACTGTACCTACTGGCGACTCCTACAGGACCATAGCATCCTGCTATAGAGTGGGGAACTGTACCTACTGGCGACTCCTACAGGACCATAGCGTTCAGCTATAGAGTGGGGAACTGTACCTACTGGCGACTCCTACAGGACCATAGCATCCTGCTATAGAGTGGGGAACTGTACCTACTGGCGACTCCTACAGGACCATAGCATCCAGCTATAGAGTGGGGAACTGTACCTACTGGTGACTCCTACAGGACCATAGCATCCTGCTATAGAGTGGGGAACTGTACCTACTGGCGACTCCTACAGGACCATAGCATCCAGCTATAGAGTGGGGAACTGTACCTACTGGTGACTCCTACAGGACCATAGCGTTCTGCTATAGAGTGGGGAACTGTACCTACTGGTGACTCCTACAGGACCATAGCATCCTGCTATAGAGTGGGGAACTGTACCTACTGGTGACTCCTACAGGACCATAGCATCCAGCTATAGAGTGGGGAACTGTACCTACTGGTGACTCCTACAGGACCATAGCGTTCTGCTATAGAGTGGGGAACTGTACCTACTGGCGACTCCTACAGGACCATAGCGTTCAGCTATAGAGTGGGGAACTGTACCTACTGGTGACTCCTACAGGACCATAGCATCCAGCTATAGAGTGGGGAACTGTACCTACTGGCGACTCCTACAGGACCATAGCGTCCAGCTATAGAGTGGGGAACTGTACCTACTGGTGACTCCTACAGGACCATAGCGTTCAGCTATAGAGTGGGGAACTGTACCTACTGGTGACTCCTACAGGACCACAGCATCCTGCTATAGAGTGGGGAACTGTACCTACTGGCGACTCCTACAGGACCATAGCGTCCAGCTATAGAGTGGGGAACTGTACCTACTGGTGACTCCTACAGGACCATAGCGTTCAGCTATAGAGTGGGGAACTGTACCTACTGGTGACTCCTACAGGACCATAGCATCCAGCTATAGAGTGGGGAACTGTACCTACTGGTGACTCCTACAGGACCATAGCGTTCTGCTATAGAGTGGGGAACTGTACCTACTGGCGACTCCTACAGGACCATAGCGTTCAGCTATAGAGTGGGGAACTGTACCTACTGGTGACTCCTACAGGACCATAGCATCCAGCTATAGAGTGGGGAACTGTACCTACTGGCGACTCCTACAGGACCATAGCGTCCAGCTATAGAGTGGGGAACTGTACCTACTGGTGACTCCTACAGGACCATAGCGTTCAGCTATAGAGTGGGGAACTGTACCTACTGGTGACTCCTACAGGACCATAGCGTTCAGCTATAGAGTGGGGAACTGTACCTACTGGTGACTCCTACAGGACCATAGCATCCTGCTATAGAGTGGGGAACTGTACCTACTGGTGACTCCTACAGGACCACAGCGTTCAGCTATAGAGTGGGGAACTGTACCTACTGGTGACTCCTACAGGACCATAGCATCCTGCTATAGAGTGGGGAACTGTACCTACTGGTGACTCCTACAGGACCACAGCATCCTGCTATAGAGTGGGGAACTGTACCTACTGGTGACTCCTACAGGACCATAGCATCCTGCTATAGAGTGGGGAACTGTACCTACTGGTGACTCCTACAGGACCATAGCGTTCAGCTATAGAGTGGGGAACTGTACCTACTGGTGACTCCTACAGGACCATAGCGTTCAGCTATAGAGTGGGGAACTGTACCTACTGGTGACTCCTACAGGACCATAGCATCCAGCTATAGAGTGGGGAACTGTACCTACTGGTGACTCCTACAGGACCATAGCATCCAGCTATAGAGTGGGGAACTGTACCTACTGGTGACTCCTACAGGACCATAGCGTCCAGCTATAGAGTGGGGAACTGTACCTACTGGTGACTCCTACAGGACCATAGCGTTCAGCTATAGAGTGGGGAACTGTACCTACTGGTGACTCCTACAGGACCATAGCATCCAGCTATAGAGTGGGGAACTGTACCTACTGGTGACTCCTACAGGACCATAGCGTTCAGCTATAGAGTGGGGAACTGTACCTACTGGTGACTCCTACAGGACCACAGCATCCTGCTATAGAGTGGGGAACTGTACCTACTGGTGACTCCTACAGGACCATAGCGTTCAGCTATAGAGTGGGGAACTGTACCTACTGGTGACTCCTACAGGACCACAGCATCCTGCTATAGAGTGGGGAACTGTACCTACTGGTGACTCCTACAGGACCATAGCGTTCAGCTATAGAGTGGGGAACTGTACCTACTGGCGACTCCTACAGGACCATAGCGTTCAGCTATAGAGTGGGGAACTGTACCTACTGGTGACTCCTACAGGACCATAGCGTCCAGCTATAGAGTGGGGAACTGTACCTACTGGCGACTCCTACAGGACCATAGCATCCTGCTATAGAGTGGGGAACTGTACCTACTGGTGACTCCTACAGGACCATAGCATCCAGCTATAGAGTGGGGAACTGTACCTACTGGTGACTCCTACAGGACCATAGCATCCTGCTATAGAGTGGGGAACTGTACCTACTGGTGACTCCTACAGGACCATAGCATCCAGCTATAGAGTGGGGAACTGTACCTACTGGTGACTCCTACAGGACCACAGCGTTCAGCTATAGAGTGGGGAACTGTACCTACTGGCGACTCCTACAGGACCATAGCGTTCAGCTATAGAGTGGGGAACTGTACCTACTGGTGACTCCTACAGGACCATAGCGTTCTGCTATAGAGTGGGGAACTGTACCTACTGGTGACTCCTACAGGACCATAGCGTTCAGCTATAGAGTGGGGAACTGTACCTACTGGTGACTCCTACAGGACCATAGCATCCAGCTATAGAGTGGGGAACTGTACCTACTGGTGACTCCTACAGGACCATAGCATCCAGCTATAGAGTGGGGAACTGTACCTACTGGTGACTCCTACAGGACCATAGCATCCAGCTATAGAGTGGGGAACTGTACCTACTGGTGACTCCTACAGGACCATAGCATCCAGCTATAGAGTGGGGAACTGTACCTACTGGTGACTCCTACAGGACCATAGCATCCAGCTATAGAGTGGGGAACTGTACCTACTGGTGACTCCTACAGGACCATAGCATCCTGCTATAGAGTGGGGAACTGTACCTACTGGTGACTCCTACAGGACCATAGCATCCTGCTATAGAGTGGGGAACTGTACCTACTGGTGACTCCTACAGGACCATAGCATCCAGCTATAGAGTGGGGAACTGTACCGTGGGACCTATCGTCAGGGACGTGTGTGCCCCCATCTGGAGCTGTCTTCTACAGGACTACATGCCTGTGCCCAAGAAAGAAGACTGGCAGAAAATAGCTCAAGATTACAGTTCCCTCTGGGCTTTCCCAAACTGCCTAGGTGAATGAATGAATTAATGAAAACTTTATTTAACAGATTGCAGAATGGGTACAATACAGTACGGCTCAATACACACAATTATTAAAGGAAAACTCCAACATTTTGGGAAATTAGCTTATTTGCCATCTACCCTTGAGTTAGACAAGAAGATACATACTTTTTCTTCTCTGTGCGTGCATTAGGAGTAGGGAACAGCCGCTCCGTTAGCGTAGCTTAGCTTCATCACTGGAAGTGGGTCAGACTTGTACCCTGACGTTCCCTACAGTGCCCTACAGTCACGAAATACACTCAAAATACACTACAAAACGTTCCTGTAAACATGTTGTGACCTGTGTATTTACCACGTGGAGAAATAAAAAATTATTGAATTCGACAATTACGTTTTCTAAGCAAATATACTCTGAACTATTTATTGCCGAACCACTCCTCTCGGGGCGCAGTCAGTGATTTCAACGTGACGCCGTGTTTGTTTACATTACATTTATTCAAAGGATCCGAACCAATTGAAGTTTATGGATACCATGACTTAAAATCCTCTTACCTTGACGATTAAAAGCCTCCCCAATTTAGAAAACAGTATTCCCATGGCTGATCTTGATATGCTGCTAGCTAACGGAGCGCGAAAAGTACAATTTATAGAGTGTCACCATCAGGGACGGCAAAATAAAACACAAGGAGAATGATGGACATAAAAATGGACATACGAAAATGGTGCGGCAGGGGCACCTTCTTCATGGCTTCCTCCAATGCTTCCTCCTGGTCCTCCAACATCTAACGTTGGAGAAACCAGCACCTCTGAAGAGCTTTCGGTAAGGCGCCATGAAGTCTGCCAAGAAGCGCCCGGTGCAGGTGCATCTGTTCATGCAGCAGAACTTGCAGAAGCTAACGTGGCAGGTCATGATCCACACCGTTAAATGATCTCGGGAGTGTGGAGGAGAATATTTCCAGCAGCAATGAAGTTCAACAAGTGAAGGAAGAGGACGGGAGGACAGTGGACCGAGCACAAGCACCGGCTCCGCCAGCAGTGCAGAGCGGCTGCAGAGCCACAAGGCCTTCCAGCGCTGTGGCTCCGTCAGCAGCACAAGTGGGGAATCCACAAACAAATGGTGCAAAACAGTACGCAAATACAACTCCAGTTACATTAAACTATTTCTGTCCTGCTGTACACCCACAGCCAACGCACAGGAAGCCTCGTATCGGGCCAGCCTCCGAAAGCCGGTACGCCACACACTATTGGTGAACAATTGTGTCTACCATTAGCCAAAGAGATGACAAGAGATGTGTGTGTGTGTCACTTAGAGAGAGAGAGAGAGAGAGAGAGAGAGAGAGAGAGAGAGATATGTAGGAATAAATGTGCCTCCTGCGTGAACTGTGCATAGCTGAATAGACTGTATTTTAACGTCGGTCATATGGTGGTACTTGGAGAGCCAGCTACGTTCTCAGGTGGTACTTGGTTTAAAAAGGTTGAGAACCACTGCTCTAGAATCTGATAAACCCAACTTCCTTTATACTTACCGGTCATACTTAGCTATAAAAAAGAAAAGAATAATTCATGTAAAAAAAATGTTTTTACTTCAGTTTTTTTTTTTTTTTTTCATACTAGCTCATACTGTGCCCCGTCCCTTGTTTAAAATTCCTAGAATCGCCACTGCCTCCAATGTACAGTTTCTTCCCCCTCAAATGTATATACTCTCTTTTTAGACTCTTTTTGTACTCTGGTATGTCATAAATGTCTAAATGTAACAGTACTGCCTACCTGTTGAATTGAACTCCAGTTTGAACAGGCTGATTCCAGAGCTATGTGGCAGGGGCTCAAAACGATGACAGACTACAAAGGCACCTCCCTCAAGCTGAACAGTGACATCTCCTTAGCAAATGACCTCAATACCTTCTATGCGAGGTTTGAGGCTGGTAATAACAACACCAGCCTACAAGCCACGGCAATGGGGGGGGGGGGGGGGGGTCTGCTGCTGATGGAGACTCAAGTGTTCAGGGTAACAGAGCATGAGGTGAGGCGGACCTTTAAAAAAGAGAATATCAGGAAGGCAGCAGGACCGGACGGCATCCCCGGCCGCGTCCTAAAAGTCTGTGCCGACCAACTGGCCCCGGTATTCACTGACATATTTAACCTGTCCTTAGAACAGGCTGTCATCCCCACCTGCCTGAAGAAGTCCACTATTATCCCTGTACCCAAAAAATCCAAGCCTGCTTGCCTCAACAACTACCGCCCTGTAGCTCTCACCTCCATAGCCATGAAGTGCTTTGAGAAGCTAGTAAAGGGCTACATCTGCTCCTCCCTCCCCATCAACATGGACCCCCTGCAATTTGCATACCGCCCCAACAGGTCCACGGAGGACGCCATAGCCCATGTGCTGCACACAGCAGCAAAGAGGAAGGGGAACTATGTGAGAATGCTATTCATCGACTACAGCTCGGCATTCAATACCATAGTCCCCTCCAAACTCATAGCCAAGCTCAGGGACCTGGGCTTGAACTATGACCTCTGCCAGTGGGTCTTGGACTTCCTGACGGGCAGACCCCAGGTGGTGAGAGCAGGCAACTGCACCTCCTCATCCATCACCCTGGATAATGAATGAACGCAGTATGGCTTATTATTCCATAATTAAGCCTATAGGCTACTGTTCATTCGTAGGCGCACAAGACTTGTTATGGAATATTAATGCAGTCTATTTCCACGGATTAGCTTTAGTTCTTATTTATTTATCCACTGTCATTTCAGTGTTGGTGTATAGGCTATATAGTGTATTTCAATATACGTTTAATTGATTAATGATATATTCGAAGGAATGCAGGTTTATAGCTATATCAACCCCCTCCAATGTACAGTAAATGACCAAGTATGGTTTTGTCAATATTCCAATGTACAGTTTTGCTTGTACAGTGTAAGGTCGCTTTCACACAGGGGCTGTTTGGTCCGGATTATCGGACCAGAATTCGATAGTCCGGTTTTTCGGGTTTGTGTGAATGCGCGTCGAACTCGGTTCTCGGGCCAAACACACAAACTCTGGTCCGCCTGAAAACGTAGGTCTCGGTTCGGCTTCATCGAACCAAATGCGAACCAAATATAGGAAGTGCTTATTATTACCGGTCCTTACCACTGCTCGCAGCATTCATTCACTGCAAAACAACCACACTGCATCTATCTCTCTATCTATCTATCTCTCTATCTATCTATCTATCTATCTGTGCATCTTGGAAAGAAGGAAGAAAAAACGCGGCTTATTATATTATTAATAAAACAGCTACTTGTGGGCACTCATAAAAACAACGTGGTACAAGTGGTACAAGTTGTTTAGCGAGAGGATGGTGGTAATGTGCTTCAATAGAACAATGGATCAATGCCATGTCAAAACTCGCCTCCGCTGATCTGGAGGGCTCGCAGTCCAGACACACACACACGCACACACGGGCTCGCAGCCACACACACATTTCCACTGTCCAATAGCCGAGCGCCCTTTTCGACCGTGTGACATTGTTCAGAAGGTTCGGTACAACGGACAGATTTCTATGTGAACGCAGGCGAACCAAATGAAGAATGCAACAATGTTGCAACTTCACCACCAGAACCGCACAGAGTCCACCAAAACTATATGTGAAAGCGACCTAAGTCTATCCCCCACCCACCCCTCCTACCCAACCTCCTCCAACAGTTTCTACGTCAAATTTACTCTCTTTTCTGGACTCTTTTTGTATCACAAACAGTACTGTATTTGCAAATCTGGTATGTCATAAATGTATAGATGTAGCAGTACTGTCTATCTGTGTCGTGTGTGTCATATATGTTATGATGAATTGAAAATTGGGGACCCTGATGTAAACAAGACAAAATTCTTTCTCTGGTCTGCATCCCCTTATGTAATTGAGCTGTACTGTACTGTACCCAGGGTTCGAAATTAACGGGGGCTTGGGGCAAAATGCCCTAGAAAATTGACCAAATGCCCTCGAAAATCAGTTAAGGGGGGCAATAAAAGCCCCCGACAGTTTACTAATTAATATAATTATGCTCTACAGTGCGAGCATTTCCCTCGTATTTGCCCCTAATAATATGTGTGTGTGCGAACCGGAAAAATCATTTACTTGCAGAGTGAAGATTACAAAACAGCTCCGCTGTTAATAGTTAAGAAACTGGACTGAAATTCAGTTTTTGGGTGGAATGCAAGGAGGGAAGGAGGCGGGGCCCGCTGCGTGTTACAGGGTGCTTGAGAGGTGCGAACACAGACAGACAGACAGAGAGCTCTGCTTTTCAGCAAGCATGCATAGTGCTGTGTAACATTAAGTTACACTGCTATCTTAACGTTAGCAAGCTAAGCATCTGCATAGCGCGACCTGTGTAACGTTAAGTAACTTGTGTTCGGCGGGGAAAGACCGTTCCATTTGTAACACAACTCAAGTTCTTCAAGTTCTTTAATAGTTGTCATACAGAAGTACAGAATACTTTCATACAAAATGCTTCTTACTGTTACGCTCCAGAGACTGTGCTAGACAAGATAGTATCAAATAACATAATAACATAATATAGCATGAATTTAGAAGAAGAAAATGAGGTCACAGTGTTCGGTATAGACATATGTACAATGTTCTGAGTTACCATATAATATACAATACACAATACTATGCAGTGTACTAATGTACAGTACTATCTAGTGCAAAGCAGAAATGGGATGAGGTACAATTTTAGGTACAATTTACAGTAAGGTGTACGAGTTGTAGTGCAATCCTTCATCCATAAATATAAAGTGTGGGGAGTGGGTGCTACAGTGTGTTTGTTTAAAGTGGGTGTGTGCTATAAAGTGTGTGGAGTGGGTGCTACAGTGTGTTTGTTTAAAGTGGGTGTGTGCGTGTGGATGTGTGTGCTATGTGCGTTTGGTGGTTGTTGTTGTGTAGTGTTCATTCATTGTTCGTTTAGCAGCCTGATGGCCTGGGGATAGAAGCTTCTTCTGAGTCTTTCTGTGCTCGCCTTGAGACTCCGGTATCGCTTGCCTGACCGCAGCAGTTCAAAGAGGCAGTTGTTCGGGTGACTGGAGTCTTTAATGATTCTCTTAGCCTTGCCCTTGCAACGCTTGTAGTAAATGTTCTGGAGGGTGGGGAGCCCCCCTCCAATTGTGCGTTCGGCTGAACGTGTCACTCTTTGTAGTCTGCTTCGGTCTTGTGCAGTGCTATTCCCAAACCAGGAGGTGATGTTGCCGGTCAAGATGCTCTCTATTGTACATGAGTAGAAGTTCTTAAGGATCTTCTGGCTGACTTGGAACTTCCTTAGGCGCCTGAGGAAGTAGAGGCGTTGTCGTGCCTTCTTCACAACACTGTCAATGTGTGTGGTCCATGTCAAGTCCTCGGATATGTAGGCTCCGAGGTACTTGAAGCTGTTGACTCTCTCAACCGGTGCCCCGATGCGCATTTCCTTCATTCCACAGCGCTGAGCAACACAACTTGCCCTCAGGGACAATCATATTTAATCTATTTAGATAGAGTATATAATTTTATTTACAGATAATTGAAGGTACCTCAAAACATGAAACCAAGCCATGTCACACATCGTGTGTGTGTTACTTGAACAATTGTCACTCTGCTCCTAAATTTCTGTGTGCTCCTAAATTTGTATTTAGATTTTATTTATTAACATTTTATTTAGGAGCACATGTGCTCCTTGGGAAAAAGGTTAGCGTAGAGCCCTATATATGGAGACATTAACATTACGTTATCAAACATACGGACGAAGACTGTAAAAAAAAGTGTCAACAATGTTTTATAATCTGTTAATTTTCATTATAAAAATGTTGTGCCCCCGAAATACAAAAAAAAGCCCCCGAAAATCAATTAAGGGGGGCAAAAAAAGCCCTTGATTTTTTTTTTCTAACCCTGACTGTACCCATTCTGCAATCTGTTAATAAAGTTTTCAATCAATCAAACAAAGGCCTGTCCCATTGTATACCAAGCAATGAGATACATTGCATGTTGACCTGCATTCTTTCAAATGTATAGAATTAATCATTAAAACAGATGTGTAACAAATAAGAAATACAAATTCCACAGAAGGCATTAAATAATAATTATTTTCAATCATTTCACAATAATTACATAGTGTTTGAATATCTGAGTAATTAAAGTAATTATAAATTTGTCAAATAGCTGGTTTAGATATGGTTAAGCAGCTGCCCTGTGATCAGATGAATCCATATTATTTATTTTTCCGACATCAAATGCGTAATTTCTTATCGTACAAATATTGTCATATTTATTTTAATTATGATTAAGTAATTAATTCCAAGGAGGCCTGTAGCGTTGACGTGAAGGAATCACTATGAGAACACAGTCGGTAAAGTTATAATGAAATTTTAAATTAGTCAATCAATCATGAGATTTGATCGTGGCTGAGAGCAGATTTAAGAGTGCTCCTCAGCACTCTTAAATCTGCTCTCAGCCATGATCAAATCTGATCTCAGGAAAATTTGGGGACTCCCACTCCCAGCCCTAATATGTCTTGAATGGGCCGAAATCTGGCTAAGACGACATTTTTTGTCGTAACTTCGTTCGGGAATGAGACCCAGTCACTTTAAACAAACAACTCACTGCAGCACCCACTTTATATTTATTGGTATAGAATTTGCACTACAACTCATACCTCATTACACCTTACTGTAAATTGTACCTAAATTGTACCTCATCCCATTTCTGCATTGTACTGTATATTGTATTGTAACTTAGTTACTTTTCTACTCTGCATTGTATATTGTATATATGTATATTGAACACTTGTCGACGTACTTGACTTATATTTTATACTTATTTTATACTTATCTATTTTTATCTAGCACAATCTCTGGAGCAAAACAGAAAGAAGCATTTTATATAAAAGTATTCTGTACTTTTGTATGACAACTAATAAAGAAACTTGAACTTGAAACTTGAACACCTGGGTCGGTGTGTCCCAGTCAGGATATAGAGGGAGGCTTCCTCTAGTCTCCGTCGATCTCCCCACCTGTTTGGTTCCTTTTGTTTGTTTGGACACTTACTTTGGTTTTACACTTACATTCATGCTGCACACACACTGTCATCCACACACTGATATTCATATGGGCTGATAATTAGTATAATTCAATAAATGATTTAGTCATTTCTTAAATTGTGCCTGTGTCTCCCCTTTCTTGTTGCGAGCATGAGCCAGCTCGTAACATTGGTAAACTGTAAATAATACAACTTTACCATGGACTCCTAAGCTAAGCTAGGATAATGTACGTCAGATAAACAGATGAGAAACACTGCTAAGATAACGTCATGGATTTTGCTAATGAAGGGTTAATATCTGAGGCTGCCGCGCAAGGCCCGAAATTAGAGCCCGCCACCCGCAGATTTGAGGTTTGGCAACTGGCAAGTGACACTGAGAGGTCTGTCCGCCACGTGGCGGGTAACAAAATAGTAATGTAAAATAATTTAAACTGCGGTGTGGTGACAGTCGCCTTTTTTGTTGCCCCCAATCTCTCCTTGCACGTCAATCTCTCCTTGTTGTTTACCGACGTCACATCCGCTACTCTTCTTCTGCAGCGCCTGCTTGCACTGTAGGGAGCCAACGTAACGTCCGCCTGCCATCACGATTAGCTAACGTTAGCTTATTAATAACGTTAAATGGGTTACAAATATGTGGAACCATATGGGTGAAGAAGCGGCAGCGAGAGTGGGACCACCTAACAAAAGAAAGTTTCGAGAGGAGTGGAAGTTTGGAGATAGCGGTGTTTCAAGAGACTGGCTACAGTATGATGCTGGGGCTGTAGTGATGAGTTGTTCCATGTCCCGCAAGCATGTTTGCCATGCATTTCTATTTTTCATGTATAATGCGTAAAATTACAAAATGTATGATTCATGATTGCTCACTAATTCGCGTAATAGATAGCGAAATGCATGCTATTCTTGCATCGGAGCGTGGTGCCGCTGCAGGCACAAATCAAACTTTACCCACGTTTTATCAGAAGAAAAACAAAACATCTGCTTCTATTTTAAGGTAAGACCTGCTTTTCCTAATTACAGTAACTATTATCATTATTGCTCATTTATTAATGTTCTATGGTATGTGTAGTGGCCGCTTGTCATTCGCTAATATTTTTACAATGTGCCAGGATGCACCTTAGATGTTTTTCTACTCGGGTCGGGTAACAAAAGTTGTGGATGTTGACAGAATTGAATGTCCAGGCTGCAGCTGATGTAGTTTGTAAGGTTTATTGTCCAAAAGAAAATAATGATTGAAAACAGAACAGTTTGCGTCTCTCTATTGCTCAGTGGCGGCCCGTGTTGGGAGGCGGGCCGCTGACGTTACTAGAGTACAGCACGGGAGCTCCGTGGGGCAACGCCACATAGACATTTCTCAATAGTGTTGCTCCTTTTAACCAAGTAGCATTATTTGTAGTGTAACGTTAGCTATTTTTAGACCCAAGTAGTTACTCGCTACTGCCCGGAGAAACTGGACTGCTAAATAAAGATGAAAGATAGAGCTTTGATTCTCATTCCATGCTAACAACATTAGCTAAATATCTAACAAACGAAATACAACGTATAGCATAGCTACAAGTACAACACAGAATAACGTTAATACAATTACATGCATCATTGTTTACAATGAACGGGTGGGGCTAGTCAAAGGACTGGACACGGGGACAAGTTAAACATGAATTAATTTATTATAACACTCCGGTAGTTTCGAGTCGTGCTGCAGTGCTTACGCACCACAGCTATTCTATTACTGCTTTGACGCTTCCTCCTCATCGTTGATTGCCTGTAGTAGCTGCATCTAACGTTAGTAGCTAACGTTAAAACTAACCGAAAGGTAGTTGTTCACCAACAATCTGTTTTATCATTAGCTCAAAAACAGAACCGGACGAGTCATGTTGTCGGCTCATAGTTTCTGCTTAGGATAATAACAACAATACTTCCGGTCCGGTCGGTGGGCTTCAAAATAAAAGTCAAACACCGGAAAAGACGGAGCGGTGGGCTTCAAAATAAAAGTTTTGGGAAATAAATTTCTCAAAAAAAATTCTCTAACCGGTCGCAATAATATCGCTTATCGCGATATTTTCGGGGGCAATTAATCGCCCAGCAAAATGTGTTATCGTGGCAGGCCTAATAACGTTGCTCTAATTACAGAGCCTATTATATTAAGAGGTGGTGTGCCCCTAGTGTTGCGCTTGTCTCATGTCGTTTACTGTTGGATCAGATGGGCTAATCTGATGTGTATTTCAATATGTGTGTCTTCATCATGCATGCAGACCTGTGTGGGTTCTGTAACGTTACTCATCTACAGCAAAGTCCTCGCTGCGCGGCGCTGACCAGCGCTGACCCCCCCCCCCCCAAGAAAACACTAAGAGCTCCCCGAAGACCATGGTATGGTTCGCACACTGCCTAGAAGCATTAGCATAGCCTCTCAAGTAAAGCCGAAACAGTGGCTGAAACAGTTGAGATGTTCAGTCATTATTAGTAACGAGCTGAATAAACGCACATTTCTCTATACATAGCAGGGCTGTACGCTAAGGGGCAAAAAATATTTTTTATGGGCACATTTTTTAATAACAATTTTACCATTATTTATATCGATTGTTTTTGATTTAAAAAAAAAGATTTTTTTTTTTTATATAATTATTTTTTAATAAAATATATATATTATATAATCATACTTGTAGTTGTATTATCTGCGAGACATCGCCACCATGCAACAAGTCTAAATGCTCGCTATATGCAACCAGCTCCACTGTCTGTGTGTACTCGAGTAGCCTCCAGCTACGGCCAGGATTATCCGGCGCTGCAGCTGGACCCTATTGACTATATTCAGCGTGCCCTCAGCTCGAATACGCATCGACTCAGTGTTATAACTAGACATTGATATCAGGAGCTATCTGAACTATTTAGTTTAATGGGACGTTTCGTTTTGAACAGTAAGCTAACGCGAGCTATCATGCACTACTAGACTTACTGGAGCATTTGTTGATAGCTATCAGTAGCTAGCCGGCTGGCAGGCTCACCGGGAGGGAGGAGGAGCAGCAGACGCCGCAGCTCTCTCTGTGTGTCTGAGTTCAGTTAAGTTCACTATAGGAGGTCGAACGCGTCGAAAATATGAAGCAATACTAACGTTACTTTTCTTCATAGCTCAGCCAGTCTATCAGAGTGAGTGCTCAGTCGATTGTTCCCGCTGATCATACCTGCTGAGTGCTTACTGCTCAGCTCGCGTGAGTGACGGCATCGCGTCATCACACGCCTTGGATAATTTAGGAGTGAAATGCGAATGCAAGGCTTGAAAGCACTACTCGCAAGCCCGCCCCCAGATAATATTTACCAATCGCAACGGCCAATTAAAGGGGCAATTCGCGACGAGATCATCGCAGTGTACAGCCCTGCAGAGAGTGAGTCGCACCAGTTTCTGACCTAACGTCACATATCCTCCCAAACTCATAACGTGGTTTAGCATAGCAGCTTAGCTTGTTAGCTGCTCCAGCTACCTCTGGTCAAGGCCCAGTCTGGATGGAAAAGTGGCAGAAACGCCCAACAGATCAGATGTGCGGTCAGTAGATGAATAAAAGCAGATTTTACTGTAACAAAACAGAGAGGTGGATATTAACCTAATGTACCTTTGTTTACCTGAACGACGAGGCTCCAGAATGAGGAGGCTGTGAAACCAATGGGGCTGTCTTAAATACTTCGAAGCTTCGTTCGATGCCATGGGATTCGAATATGAAAATAAAATTTGATTATGTAAAAAAAAATTAAAAAATCTGCCTCTCTTTGTTAACTACAACAAGCAATGCTGTTTGTTATTTAAGATGAGGTCGGACTCGTCACTGACAGATGTGTTCATTATGCTGCTTTTATAAAGCCTCAAATGACTGCTTACAATATTTCATGAAAGCAAAGTGTTTAGTTTGTCTAAGATTTAAAAAGGTTTAAACTTTACAGCACTGACAAAGTTGAACAACGTGCTGTACAAGTCCCATAAAAAAAATAAAAGATTAAATAAAATAAAGATAATATTTTTTTTCTTTTTTTTTTCTCGAAGCTTCGAATTAAAATCGAATCTCGGCCCCGAAGCTTCGAATTCCAAAAAAATAATCGAAAGTCAGCCCTAGAAACCAATGCTCCGATAAGAGCGTCAAACTCGAAACTACATTTCCCTCAAAGCTCAGAGTATAATGCACATACCTTATTAAACTACATTTCCCTCAAAGCTCAGAGTATAATGCACATACCTTATTAAACTACATGTCCCTCAAAGCTCAGAGTATAAAGCACATACCTTATTAAACTACATTTCCCTCAAAGCTCAGAGTATAATGCACATACCTTATTAAACTACATGTCCCTCAAAGCTCAGAGTATAATGCACATTAATTAAGATTTTTTTTCTTAATCACATTTAATTTATTACCTTTTTTCAAGTAAAAGTTTGTCAACATGTTTTATCTTATCAAATAAAGTGCAGTCTGTTCATCTCACTTCAATAATTTTTATTGCAGAACATGGTATTTTCTCAAGCAGACAGATGTAAACACTGTAATCTGTTGCATGTACACTCAGATTCAGATTCAGATTCAGACAACTATATTGGTCCCGCGTGGGGCAATTCATATTTGCAGCTTACAAGCAACAAAGACAAACAAACAACAAAACATCTCAACGACAGCACGGCAAATAAAAAGAGAAACACTCCATGTGATACAATCCAGCAATAAAAGTAAAAGTAAAAACAGACAACCAAGTGCAAAAGGCTACTTAAAATGACTACTGTCTGTGTTTAAAAGTCTGATAGCCGAGGGGACAAAAGATTTGGCGTAGCGGTTGGTCCTACTTGGTGGGACGTCATAACGGCGGCCAGAAGGCAACAGTGAAAACCGCTGAGACAGAGCATGGAGGGGTTGATTTGTGATGCTCGTCCCCTTCTTGACCACCTGGTCCGTCCAGAGAGAACATTGGTCTCTCTGTTTTACTCCAATTATTTTGGAGCACACTTTCACAATATACCGTAATTCCTCTAATAGTAACCCCGGCTTGTATTTGTTTCAACTGTAGCGGATACCAGGCTTGTATTAGGAGGAGGCATGTATAAGAGAGAGGCCTATATTTCTAATTTTCAAACAGATCATAATGAATAAATCAACATTTTGTGTCAGTTTGAACCCAGTAAAATGTACTGGGTTCATTTATTGAAACCAAGTACTGTATGAAATACGGTAGTAAACAGTGCAATTACAGGTGGTCAAAAAAAGTTAAATAAAGTAAAATAGTGCAATCACAATACTGGTATAATAATAATATTTTATACAATTCTGAGGTAGGCTTACTCTCTTGGTAAACATTAACACCATACCATTATATGGTATTTACTGCACAGCCAGGCCAGCACATAACAACAATAACAAAATATATTGCCTATGGTAAATCCGTTGAGGGAAATACCGTAATTCCTCTAATATACATGAAACCCGGCTTGTATTAGGAGGCCGGCTTATAATTGCTTAGCTCAACAGCGCACCCGGTCATTAATAGAGACCCGGTTTTTAATTGAATACCGGTTACTATTAGAGGAATTACGGTACTGTAGGCTGTTCCTATCTTTAATGGACAGGCCACTGAACCAGCAGATAAAAGAAAAAGTTAGGAGGCTTTCAATAAAAGAACTATAAAAAGTGCTCAGGATCTTCGCACTAAAAGAGTTCAGCTTTCTCAGTAGGTAGATCCTCTGCTGACCTTTTTTAACAATAGACTCTGTATTTAGGTTGAACTTCAGTTTACAATCAAACACAGTTCCCAGGTATTTGTACGATTCAACAGTCTGGACGTCCTCATCGTGAATTACACTAGCTACACTGGCTTGATGATCGGGGTTGTGTCTGAAGTCAATTATCATGTCCTTAGTCTTAGAGACATTGAGGTCCAAGTAATTCTATCTGCATTATTACCACACATATAGATGTTTGGATTGGATTGGATACCTGTTCACAGTCATATTCCAACTTAACTGTGTGTGTGGACTGGCGTGTTTGAGATTGGCGAGGCGGACGCAGATCTGCGCAGTTTTTACTACGGCCTTGCCAAGCGCGTTGCATGGCGGTTAGAATGTTGTCCGACTTGCTCTGAAAATCTGACTAGGCGAGCCGCGGAAATCTCACGGGAGCGAGCCACGCACAGCCTTCAGAGCCAGGCGCCACAGTACCTCTCAGAGCCACGCTCAGCCTTCAGAGCCAGGCCCCACAGTACCTCTCAGAGCCACGCTCAGCCTTCAGAGCCAGGCGCCACAGTACCTCTCAGAGCCACGCACAGCCTTCAGAGCCAGGCCCCACAGTACCTCTCAGAGCCACGCTCAGCCTTCAGAGCCAGGCCCCACAGTACCTCTCACAGCCACGCTCAGCCTTCAGAGCCAGGCCCCACAGTACCTCTCAGAGCCACGCTCAGCCTTCAGAGCCAGGCGCCACAGTACCTCTCAGAGCCACGCTCAGCCTTCAGAGCCAGGCCCCACAGTACCTCTCAGAGCCACGCTCAGCCTTCAGAGCCAGGCGCCACAGTACCTCTCAGAGCCACGCTCAGCCTTCAGAGCCAGGCCCCACAGTACCTCTCAGAGCCACGCTCAGCCTTCAGAGCCAGGCGCCACAGTACCTCTCAGAGCCACGCACAGCCTTCAGAGCCAGGCCCCACAGTACCTCTCAGAGCCACGCTCAGCCTTCAGAGCCAGGCGCCACAGTACCTCTCAGAGCCACGCTCAGCCTTCAGAGCCAGGCCCCACAGTACCTCTCAGAGCCAGGCGCAACAGTACCACTCCAGCGACTGCTCGACGCAAATGCATGATGGGAAACGACTTGCTATCGTTGCGCAAAGCGCCCATTGGATCAGTAAAGTTGTCACCGCCCACAAGAGGAAGTTATGAGACGTTTGATTGAAAACTTTATTAACAGATTGCAGAATGGGTACAATACAGAGTATGGCTCAATACACACTGTCCAATTGTCTAGCAGTCACTGTCAATGTGCGTCAACTAGATCTCCCCATTGGAAGGGTGCAGGCGATCAACTGTTTCAATCCGAACTAAAGGAAACAATTCAGACTTTGCTTGAATGTTATTTATTAAGGATGTCGTGTCCAAACACTCAAGCACTCTAATATTACTAGCACACAGCCACCGGGTGGTCAATTAGACAGCAGGTAGCTAGTCACTAGTTAGTTTACTCAGTCAGTTAACAGTTAGTTAACAGTCAGTAGTAGTAGTCAGTAGATTATTAACCTATAATGTAAATGGGAAAGAAAACAACATTCAATTAGCCACATGTGCTATGCATATACAAATGATAATTTCGAACATAAACAGTGCATACAAGAGACAACAATGCAACATACCGTTAGCCAGTTAGATCGCCTACGGGGCTTTTCTCATTACAGGCATATGGCTATGAGTGTCTCTTAAATAGTGGATCACGCAGACTCTGAATCAGCCCACCTGTTCACAGTTTCCGTCTCCAGGAGTCCCACAGTCTGCAGTAAACGCCCACTAGGTGGCACCAGATGATAAATAATGCTTGTATAATAAGTGCCCCTATAATAATGATAATAATAATAATATCTCTGTAGGAAAGGCGCTGGATAATTCTCCACACACAATTGTTAAGGGGATGCAGACCAGAAAAATACTTTAGTCTTGTTTACATCAGGGTGAATGAATGAATGAATGAATGAATGAAAACTGTAAACAGATTGCAGAATAGGTACAATACAGTACGGGTCCCATCTATCAGATAGATTTATTATTATTATTGGATACAGGAGTTTGGGTACCAAGAGCTTCTTCAAATAAAGTAGTTGTTTATTATCTTATCCATCATTATTCCAAGATAAACTTCATGAACTGTCAAACAGACACCAAATTATTTTTATCAGAGTACTGACATTCACGCTTTACACATTCCTCATAAATGCTGTCTTAATAACCATCTCTGCAATGGAGTTTATATCAAAATAACAATATATCAACCCCCCTGAACAAATAGTTGGTGATTGCTTCTTCAAGTCGATTGTACAGACGGACTGTTTCTTTTTTTTTTATCCACTTTTTCCTTATTTTTCAATTTTTCTCCCATCCCAATTTCGTATTTTTCCAATTCTTCCCTCCCCTGTCTTGAACGTTGCTAGACTATGCCTCCCACTGGTCAGCTGTAGTGAGGATAGAAGCCTTGCATCACGTGTCCCCTCCGGTACACGAGGAGGCAGCCTGTCGCATCTTTTCACCAGAGAGCTCGAACTCTCAGTGGCGAGGAGTAACGCGTGGGAGGCTCACGCTGCCCCCGCTACTTCCTGTTTCTGCTGTATAGGTGTCACCCAACCGACCTGTAGGAGTCGCTGTCCACAACGTCCAATCCCCACCCACCGGCTTCCCCACCGCCTGTACGTTAATGCCAAGCAAGCAGTGCAAAAATGCTTCCGCATTCGTCACCGCACGCTAGTGCGGTAAAGCGCCCTTCTTTTCAGACAAATGCTACCGTGCGTGCACCGGCGGCGGCGTGCTCGCTCAGGTGCGTGCGTGCGCCGGCGTGCTCGCGCGAGGTGCCCGCGCATGCGCCTTGGTTCGACACGAGCGGAGCTCAATATATATAAGTCACCGCCCCTTATTCAGTATCTAGCAATAGCTCAATTGGCAAGGACACATGGCTGTGGATCCTATGGCTTGTTTGCTGGCGAGTTCGAATCCCATCAAAACTATTTTTTAACGTGATTTTTTTTTAACGTGTATTATTTCGCCGGTTAAGGTTAGGCATGGTTAAGGTTAAGGTTAGGCATTGTTTCGGAGTTGGTTAAGGTTAGAACGGTTAAGTTTAGGCGCTGTTAAGGAGCTGGTTAAGGTTAGAGTTTGTCAAAGAGAATGGCAATATAATTTCTATGGTTAAGGTTAGGCATTGTTTCGGAGTTGGTTAAGGTTAGAACGGTTAAGTTTAGGCGTTGTTAAGGAGCTGGTTAAGGTTAGAGTTTGTCAAAGAGAATGGCAATAGACAGCCTATTTCCGCGCGACCTGGGCGCTGGGCGGCGGAAAATGAAAGGCGCATTACTGCATGCCACTACGGTAAATTTTTGCACTGCTTGCTTGGCATAAAGCTACACGCTTCCCCACCCTCTAACACTGCCAATTGTGTTAGTATGACGGCCGGCCAAGCCGGTAGCAACGCCGAGAGCTGGGCTCGAACCCAGCGTCTCCTGCGTTAGTGGTGAGCGCCTTGCCCACTGCACCATTCAGCCGCCTACAGACGGACTGTTTCTATCATCGGAATTAAATAATTATAATAATAATAAATACGACAATTACGTTTTGCATTTATAGTCATGATAGAGCCATATGAAATCCGCGTTCACGGAATCGCGGACGGAATTGCGGAATTGACCAATAAAAATGGAATAAACTGTAAAACGTGGAATATTGCAGAATTTGCCCTAATCTGGACTGAAATCCTGTGTTCGGGAGAGTATGGAACGTTTGGTGCAACGCGAACATGATCGGGGACGCTACAGCGTGTTACACACAACACAGAGAAATACCCAAGCGTCTGGCTGCTTGGGTGCGTCGTTAACGGCGGAAGAAATTCCGCACAAAGCCCTAAATGCAGAGCAGAGCAGTATCCTAATGACTTATGCTTCAGTCGATAAGGTGTTTTGCAAATTCTGTCAACATGCCCCGTGGACTGGACCCGCAAAAACACGTGCGAAGATCACTTCAAAAGCCATGTCAGGAACAAGGACCCAAAACACACCAGCTCTCTAACGATGATCTCTGGTGATCACAATAGATACAGCTAGAGGGCGGGGCTAATCACTGACACTATTGTGATTTAAATAGCTATGTAACGTTACAGTACATAGGACTATAGATGGAAATTATAGCTTCTTGCTAAATCTGGTGCACCCATCTATTTGCAAATGATTGTCAGTAGGCCTACACACTGTCCTTTATAAATGAAATAAACTAAAGGTGCATAAATTATGCATTACTATATTCCATCACAATAGAATAGATATAGCTAGGCTACTGACATTGTGATAAAAGTAGCTATAGCTGTATCTTGTTTACACTTGAAATGTGTATTTTTATTTTGTCACAATATTATTTGAAAAATAGTGTAAAATTGAACTATATTTCTGAGTTGCAGCACTTAAAAACATTAAATGGACTGTTATATCATAAATTGTGGACATTTATTCATTCCCACTTATTAGACACTATTTCTGATGGTAAAATGGGTGTAAAAGGCAAAATACAGAATTCTGAAATATTAAAATGGAAAAAACGGAATTTGGGAACAAATAAAATGGAATTTGGAAAATAATAAAATGGATTTCATATGGCTCTACAATCTGAGCATTACCGCTCTATGTACAGTACTTCACTAAGCCGTCTGGCTCACAGTTAACCGACTAGAATAGATTAACGAATTCCATATAAATCTATAGTTCATTAACGATGCAGCAGTGATGCTGTATCCTGCGCACACACACACACACTGCTGAATCATTCTGTTTTGCCTCAATATATACTGTATATATAATTCTGTTTTGCCTCAATATACAGTATATATATTGATGCAAAACAGAATTATTCAGCAGTGTGTGCGCACTGCGGTGGGCAGGAGCGCACAACAACATGGTATATAAATATGGTATATTAATACAGTCTAGTGTGCTGTGTGATGACAATACATTTGAATCTAATCTAATTTTGCACACGGCCCTCGCATTATAATGAGCTGGACAGGTGTGTATGTGTGTGGTAACGTGAACGCGATATCTGCCATGCGAGACTACGAGAGGCTGTCATCAAATCTGAAGTGTTCGACGTTCTGACTCCTCCCCCGGCTGCACTCGTCTACTCTCAGAAGCCTGCATGTATAAAGGCCTGGGACACTAAAGGAAGCCTGCATGTATAAAGGCCTGGGACACTAAAGGAAGCCTGCATGTATAAAGGCCTGGGACACTAAAGGAAGCCTGCATGTATAAAGGCCTGGGACACTAAAGGAAGCCTGCATGTATAAAGGCCTGGGACACTAAAGGAAGCCTGCATGTATAAAGGTCTGGGACACTAAAGGAAGCCTGCATGTATAAAGACCTGGGACACTAAAGGAAGCCTGCATGTATAAAGGCCTGGGACACTAAAGGAAGCCTGCATGTATAAAGACCTGGGACACTAAAGGAAGCCTGCATGTATAAAGGCCTGGGACACTAAAGGAAGCCTGCATGTATAAAGGTCTGGGACACTAAAGGAAGCCTGCATGTATAAAGGCCTGGGACACTAAAGGAAGCCTGCATGTATAAAGGCCTGGGACACCAAAGGAAGCCTGCATGTATAAAGGTCTGGGACACTAAAGGAAGCCTGCATGTATAAAGGTCTGGGACACTAAAGGAAGCCTGCATGTATAAAGGTCTGGGACACACTCTGATAACCCTCCCCAGCTCTGCCACCAATCCTGTGAAACAATTAAACACGCAGAGCAAGTAAACAGTGTGGGGGAGGGTCGTCACAATTTGGTCATATCGGTCTGTCTTAGTAGTTACCTCTGTGCACATACATGTGAAATAAGGTGTTAACTAACTACATTATTTATTTAGTTATATATATTATGGTTATGTTGATCTGAAAAACACATTACAAACTAATGATCAATAGTAAAACAGTAAAACACTTGTACTACGTCTGCAGCTCTTTTCTCCTTTATGACCCAAGTCGTTGAGGATGAACGTCAACAAGATGGCGCCGCGCTGTGCGCCTCGTTGAGCTCCGTCCAGATTGTGTTGATTTGGTTCATGTTTACTGTATGAAGCACAACCTCAGGAGGCTCATACAGAACCAAGCATTTCACTGTAATATACTTGTACCGTATGTGACAATAAAACTGGACTTGAAGCTACAGCTACGATCGAGCTAACAGCGGGAGCTCCCGGTATCGGGAGAAATGTAACATTTCATTGTGAACAGAATCACGTCGCTGCAGATGCTCGCAGTTAGGAGGAGCAATAAGAGGAAACAATGTTTACATGTTTGTACTTACAGATGTTGTGGTGTCCAGTCTGCTGTCTGGTTCCACAAGAAGAAGGTTCTGATCCAGATGTTTTGAGTAGAAAGCCTGGGTCCAGTAGAGTTCCGTCACAGAGACACTTTACACTAGAAACACACAAAGCGTGTGTCAGTCATTCAGGAAGATGTTGTGGGTGATTCCATCGTAAGAAACGCCCCGATTCCCAAGGGCATCTCATACTCCTTTTCTGGTGCAAAAGTCCTTGATATAATTAAACATATTCCAACTATTGTGGTGTGCTATCCGTCTGCACATAGTCATTGTGCATGTGGGAGTAAATGACGTCAGATGCAGACAATCAACAGACCATCGCGACTCGCGAGACATATGGGTACATCAAACTCACCGAAGACTATGCAGCCCTAGTGTAATTCCCTCTTATGCGATGATGACAGCGACACGTTCTTTATAGCACTGGTGGGATTTCTTTCAAATCCGGACGGTGAGAACTGTGAAACACATACATGAATACAATAAATCACAGATCAAACAATAACAACATAAATCCATGTTATTTCTACTTGTCTCTTAGTGTCACATGTCTTTGCAATATTGTTAAACAAATTAACTTAACCTACAAAACACATTGAATGAATGAATGAATGAATGAAAACTTTATTTAACAGATTGCAGAATGGGTACAATACAGTACGGCTCAATACACACAATTGTTAAGGGGATGCAGACCAGAGAAAGACTTTCGTCTTGTTTACATCAGGGTCCCCCATTTTCAATTCATATAGACATTTATGACATACACAACATACATGACATTTATGGCAAAGGGACATACAGGTATTTAGTACTGATACATTTGTGACATAAATGGTATTCAAATATACAGTACTGTTACCCATAGATCCTGACAGAATATATACATGCGGTGGGGAGGAGACTGTCTGTGAAAACTTTATTTAACAGATTGCAGAATGGGTACAATACAGTACGGCTCAATACGGATGCAGACCAGAGAAAGATGTTTGTCTTTAAGTCCTTCTGCAATAATAACTCACTTAGCAAACATTTAGTCAGCAGTAGTGATGTGACGTTTGAAGCGAAGCTCCGGAGCTTGTGTCGAGCAATCCAGCTTTTTTTAAGTGGAGCCTGTATCGAAGCGCGTATCAGGTGACGTACTGATGACGTCCGAAGCCTCGGTCCGGGGGGTACCGCCCCCGAAGCCTCAATCCGCGTCACTGATTCAGGAAATGGCTTCGGGGTTGGTTCCCAACGCGTCTCCAACACGAGATCATCCCTATGTTCCCCGGAACATCCCCGCAACACAAGTGTCGACATAGGAATTCATTACGAGTTTCTTTGCGTTGGAGAATCCCATGGAGTACTGGGAAAGACTAATAAATGTGTATCCTAATAATCCCAACATATATATAACAGATGGTAGCGCGAGGCACTGTCAGTCACGATGGACTTCAAGCGTTGTGAAGTGACTGGCGAGTAGCGGTACTGCGAGTTAAACTCACTCCACTTAAAAAGACACACTTTACACGTCATGAAGAGTGAATTCACCTTGGTGTAGCGGTCTGTGCTGTCACCTGTCGCCCGTGTCACGGCAGACCCGGGTTCTAAACTCCCTCGGGGCATCGAAGAAAGTTAAACACAACGCAAAAAAGGTGACCATATGATATCATCTCCGTTAAATATAAACTTGCTGTAATGTCTAACTTGCTGTGCCTAATCTGATCACATCTGTATGATCCAAATGCAGGATGGCATGTCGATTTTGAGTTGCTTTTTCTGAATAAAAATGAATGAAGTAAGCACTTGTCCCTGCCATCATTCTGTTAGAAAAACACACTATATTAAATTATGGAATGTTGTAGTAACACAAGCACTTTCCCCTGCCATCATTCTGTTAGAAAAACAGACACATTATTATTTGTTTATTGGCATCATCATCACTCTGCCTGTTCTACATTTATTGTCCACTTGATGGCATAGTAGAGCAAATGCACCATGAAGCTTCGACACATGTGTGGTACTATTGGATGGAAAGCCTCAATGCTTCATGAAGCTTCATCTCGCCATCACTAGTCAGCAGCAATTTAGCTCCATGGCTTGGGCCTACACATAGCTAACAACCACAACACCAACAACGTACCTTATTGGCTGCATGCAATAAGAGAGGACATTATGGGGACTGTATCATCTTCTTGACCTTGTAACAATGACAATAAAGATCATTCTATTCTATTTTATTGATCATATGAACTCTTTACAAGAAGAAGTGAAACTATCTCTTTACAAGAAGAAGTGAAACTATCTCTTAAATCCGCGGAGATTTTGACACGCGTGCGTCGGCATAAAACGTCCCCGGACACTGTGGGCTTCAACATAAATTCCGCCATTAAAATAGCAGCATTTAGGTAGGAACCAAAAAACTGGTAGGAACCCAAACTTAAACTGAACACAGAGGCAGTTACACCCATAGATATATACACACATGTTCTATATATATCTATGGTTACAGCTAGTAGCAACAATTGTAAATTGTAAAGGTTTGCATTCTTTCTGGTCTAATTGCCACCCTCAGAGGGAGCTCTGAGTCTTTTAGCCGTATCTACAGTGCTGATAGATGGCTGCAAAATGTTTGCTCAGCTTGTGGATATGGCTACATCAGCCACTTTGATTCCTTCTGGACTGAGACAAAGTTATATAAATACGATAGACTTCTTCCCAATCATAAGGGAATTACAGTCATGGCGAACAACCTTGCTGACCATTTATCAAACAATAATCTTAATGAATCATTTCAATCTGGCTTTAGAGCCTTACACTCCACCGAAACGGCGGTTACCAAAGTCACAAATGACTTACTGCTCTCTCTTGACTCAAACCTCACCTCTGTGCTCTTATTGCTTGATCTCAGTGCAGCCTTTGACACTATCAATCACTCGATTCTTCTAGGTCGGCTTGAGAACCATGTTGGCATTCGGGGTCTCGCACTAGCTTGGTTTAAATCCTATTTAACTGATAGAACACACTGCGTGGTCTATAATGATTTAACATCTGAGACCCTCCCAGTGCAATGTGGTGTCCCACAAGGCTCTGTCCTGGGCCCTTTGCTATTTTCGATTTACATGCTACCCCTCGGCGATATCATACGCAAATTTGGCATAAACTTTCATTTTTACGCTGATGACACCCAATTATATATACCTATTAAGCCAAATGATTCCTCCCAACTACAAAACCTTGAGGCCTGCTTGCTTGCCGTCAAAAAATGGATGTCGCAAAACTTTCTACTCCTTAATGCAGATAAAACTGAGATGTTAATTGTTGGCCCCCCAAACCACAGAGGCCTGTTTCAGGACATCTCCCTCAACTTTGATACCTGTCATGTATCCCAGAGCTCCACCATAAAAAACCTCGGAGTAATTTTTGATTCCTCCCTCTCATTTAATGCACATATAAAAAATGTCACCAAAATTGCATTCTTCCATCTTCGTAATATCGCAAAAATACGCCCCATTTTAACTCTGGCTGATGCTGAAACCCTGATTCATGCTTTTGTCTCATCACGTCTGGACTACTGTAATGCACTTTTTTCAGGCCTACCTAATTCAAGCATCAAAAATCTTCAACTCGTGCAAAATGCGGCTGCACGGATACTAACTAGAACTAGAAAATTTTATCACATCACACCAGTTTTGTCCGCCCTACATTGGCTTCCTATCCAAGCCCGCTCTGACTTTAAAGTGCTACTCCTCACCTACAAAATTTTAAATGGGCTTGCACCGCTCTATCTATCCGATCTCATCTCCCGATACTCGCCCGCTCGTGCTCTGCGCTCACAAAATGCGGGGCTTCTATCGACCCCTAGGGTTAAAAAGAAATCCGCCGGCCACAGAGCCTTTGTCTACCGCGCTCCCTACCTGTGGAACAAATTACCTGCCGTCATCAGGGGCGCCTGCTCTGTCGAAGCTTTTAAATCCCTGCTTAAGACTCATCTTTTCTCTCTCTCCTTCAACCTACCTTGATCTCACCTGGTCGGGGACTGACCTTTAGATTAATCTGTGTAGTTTAGTTATGGTACAGGGTACTACATGGTACCACTGGGTAGTTTACTATAGGGTAGTTTAGTTAGGGTACAGGGTACTACATGGTACCACAGAGTACTACATGGTACTGCATGGCATTACAGGGTACTACATGGCTTACATAGCTCTACATGGCACTACATGGAACTACATGGCACTACGGGGTACTACATGGTACCACAAGGCACCACAGGGTACTACATGGCACTACAGGGTACTACAGGATACTACGGGGTACTACATGGCACTATGGGGTACTATAGGGTACTACATGGCACTACGGGGTACTACATGGCACTACAGGGTACTACATGTCTGCTCCTTTGCAGCACCACAAACATGGAAACTCTCTAACTCTTCCCCCCCCCCCCCCTCCCTCCCCCTTCTCTCTGAGTACCCGTCTCCTGGCGCTGACCAAGGTGATGGATGCCTCGGGGTCTTGGCCAAGCTTGTAGTGACTGCTCTACATGCACCTCCGAGGCCTTGGATCAGTTATTCTCCGCCGTCTGTCCGTGGTCCTGTCAACTGATTAACAGACTGTTAACAGATTAACAGTCAACGCGGTTTCATTGCTGGGTTAAGTACTTCTATTCTATTCACATAATACGCTTACTTCATATATCTACTCCATTCACATATATGCCTACCACTTGTATCTATTGCTATGTCCGCCTACTACAATCTCATGAGCTGTCTAACGCCTGTCCCGTCTCCCTGTCTTCCTATGACTTGCTGTCCTGGAGTGTTGTCCGGAGTGTTGGACGTCCCGTGACGAAGGCCGGGAGATTGCGACCCCCTCTGCGTGCCCCCCTGTCTCCGGAGGTCTCGTAGTGGTGACCGGAGTGCCGGATGTCCCGCGATGATGTCGGGGAGTTCGCGACCCTCTCTGCGCCACCCCCTATCTCCCTGTCTCCGGCTGTCCCTGAGCAACGACCGGAGTGTTGAATGTCCCGTGACTAAGACGGGGAGGACGTGACCCTCTCTGCGCCGCCCCTGTGCCTCAAATAGATCCGCTATCAACTCTATCTTTAATCTTTCAAAATGTTCAGTTGCTATCGCTATTAGCTCTATCTTTAATTTTTCAAAATGTACAGTTGCTATTGCATGCACTCATCTGTGTTTCACCACACACATGAGTGCATGCTTACCAACTGTCCGTCTGCAACACTACTATCACCAACATCTAAGAAGGGAGATCCCCCCTTGAACGGCCCTTCTAAGGTTTCTCTCCTCCACACTGCCTGTGGAGCTTTTTTCCCTATTGTTAGGTTTTAGTGAGTTTTTCCTTACCTTCGCGTGGGGTATGTCTGGGAGTGCTTGCATTCTTTCATTTATTTGCATTCATCTAAAAAATGTTTGGACCCTATGGTGTTCTTGTTCTGTTCTTGACTTATTGTTATGTTGTCTTCTTGACCTGTTTAAAGAAGACCTGTACGGCCCATGGGGACATTAACGTGTGTTGTCGGGCCCTATAAATAAATTTGATTTGATTTGATTTGCCACATTTCCACCCTTGTAGAACGACGCTATGACTCCCCCGTTCTGGGTGCAGAATCCACATCCCTCTGCAGACATTTCCCACAGCCCTCTCAACTTAACTGTCCCAGCACTCCCATCTGACCATGTCCTGCTCCACCACCAGGCCTAGTCCAGCTCCACCATCAGGCCTAGTCCAGCTCCACCACCAGGCCTAGTCCAGCTCCACCACCAGGCCTAGTCCAGCTCCACCACCAGGCCTAGTCCAGGCTACAGCAGCAGCTCCACCACCAGGCCTAGTCCAGCTCCACCACCAGGCCTTCTGTAGTGTGATAGTAAAGGGTTAACCTTCTGTAGTGTGATAGTAAAGGGTTAACCTTCTGTAGTGTGGTAGTGAAAGGGTTAACCTTCTGTAGTGTGGTAGTGAAAGGGTTAACCTTCTGTAGTGTGGTAGTGAAAGGGTTAACCTTCTGTAGTGTGGTAGTGAAAGGGTTAACCTTCTGTAGTGTGATAGTAAAGGGTTAACCTTCTGTAGTGTGATAGTAAAGGGTTAACCTTCTGTAGTGTGGTAGTGAAAGGGTTAACCTTCTGTAGTGTGGTAGTGAAAGGGTTAACCTTCTGTAGTGTGGTAGTGAAAGGGTTAACCTTCTGTAGTGTGGTAGTGAAATGGTTAACCTTCTATAGTGTGGTAGTGAAAGGGTTAACCTTCTGTAGTGTGTTAGTGAAAGGTTAACCTTCTGTAGTGTGGTAGTAAAGGGTTAACCTTCTGTAGTGTGGTAGTAAAGGGTTAACCTTCTGTAGTGTGGTAGTAAAGGGTTAACCTTCTGTAGTGTGGTAGTAAAGGGTTAACCTTCTGTAGTGTGGTAGTAAAGGGTTAACCTTCTGTAGTGTGGTAGTGAAAGGGTTAACCTTCTGTAGTGTGGTAGTAAAGGGTTAACCCTTTAATACATTTAACACTCAAACCGTGACATAATTTCAGTAATGTGAAAAACAAAGCATGCTTGAGTCATTCATCACGTTGTACCAAATATTACTGGGGTGTGATGTCATCATCAGGTTATTATTATTTTATCATCAAACCTCTATCTGACCTCTCTGCTCTCCAGTCTGACCTCTGACCTCTGATAACAGCCTCTATCTGAACTCTCCAGTCTGACCTCTGACCCCTCTATCTGACCTCTCCAGTCTCGACCCCTGACCCGTTACCTGCCGGTGCGTAAGGACGACTTCGACCTGCGCGCCCACATCGAGGGGGCGGGCCACAGCGCGGACACCTGCTTCCACCTGTCAATCACAGAGAAGACCTGTCGGGGCTACCTGGTCAAGATGGGGGGCGGGATCAAGACCTGGAAGAAACGCTGGTTCGTCTTCGACCGCAACCGCCGGACGCTGTCTTACTACGCGGGTAGGAACTGTTCTGGGGCCAGTGTAGGATCCATGATGTGATGTGATGTGATGCTGTAACTGTTCTGGGGCCAGTGTAGGATCCATGATGTGATGTGATGCTGTAACTGTTCTGGGGCCAGTGTAGGATCCATGATGTGATGTGATGTGATGCTGTAACTGTTCTGGGGCCAGTGTAGGATCCATGATGTGATGTGATGTGATGCTGTAACTGTTCTGGGGCCAGTGTAGGATCCATGATGTGATGTGATGTGATGCTGTAACTGTTCTGGGGCCAGTGTAGGATCCATGATGTGATGTGATGTGATGCTGTAACTGTTCTGGGGCCAGTGTAGGATCCATGATGTGATGTGATGTGATGCTGTAACTGTTCTGGGGCCAGTGTAGGATCCATGATGTGATGTGATGTGATGCTGTAACTGTTCTGGGGCCAGTGTAGGATCCATGATGTGATGTGATGTGATGCTGTAACTGTTCTGGGGCCAGTGTAGGATCCATGATGTGATGTGATGTGATGCTGTAACTGTTCTGGGGCCAGTGTAGGATCCATGATGTGATGTGATGTGATGCTGTAACTGTTCTGGGGCCAGTGTAGGATCCATGATGTGATGTGATGTGATGCTGTAACTGTTCTGGGGCCAGTGTAGGATCCATGATGTGATGTGATGCTGTAACTGTTCTGGGGCCAGTGTAGGATCCATGATGTGATGTGATGCTGTAACTGTTCTGGGTCCAGTGTTTCCCATTAACTCATTGGACGCCAGTCACGAGTATAGTCGGGTTAACTCGACGACGCTCGAGCACCAATCACGAGTATAGTCGGGTTTTAATTGTTATTTCTTTTATTAGCGATATCCATTCATTTTCATCCATCCAACCTGATGTTATCGTTGGGAATGGGTCTGAGCTCGCAAAAGGGCAAATACCGCCGCCTATCGTCTCCCGGATGGTATTGCACATCATTGGTTTGGATTGGCCGGGGATGTGCATTAAAAAAAAAAGGCTGGTCCAGGTTTTCCTTTTCGGGCATGCAGTATCGTGTTACCACATTGACTGAGGAGACTGGGAGCAGCTTGGATTATGTGTTTTGGATATATAACATTGGATCAATAAACGCGATCAATATTTGGAATGGCGATCAGGAATTGGATTAATCTTTTTGCAGAACATCTGATGTGAGGTAAGGACTCTATGTTACCAGTCTTGGGGTAATCAGATGTTCCTTTCACCGCCATCGGAGCGTGTGTGTGTGTGTGCGTGCCGTTGGCGCGGAGCAAGACACGGATAAGCGATGTTTCAGCCCGCTTCTCTAGCGTGCATAAGGACACATAATATACTATACTACTAACTTTTATAATGAACCGAACATTTTAAAATGTATTTAATTTTACATTTTCTTTTTTTTTTATATATTTTTTAATATAAAGTTTGCCAATAGGGATGTATCAGTAGTATTGGCAGTGGTAGTAGTCGTATTAGTAATCCAGTATATTTTTTTATTTTCTAAAAAATAAACCAGTTCAACACTGGTAACCACTTTTGCTCAATTTCTTTGATGGCTCAAATGTCTGCTCTAGTCCAGTCGATTTTGTGTTTTGATCACAAAGTTCATCCTAGATCTAGCCTCTTTATGTTGCTCTCAAAGTGCACCAGATTGATGCATTTAACTTTTAAATGTACCAAAAAAAGGGGGGGGGGGGTGAATGAATGAATGAATGAATGAATGAAAACTTTATTAACAGATTGCAGAATGGGTACAGTGCAGTACAGCTCAATACATACAATTGTTAAGGGGATGCAGACCAGAGAAAGACTTTCGACTTGTTTACACCAGGGTCCCCCATTTCCAATTCATCGTAACATATATGACATACATGACATACAGATAGACAGTACTGCTACATCTATACATTTATGACATACCAGATTTGCAATTACAGTACTGTATTTGTGATACAAAAAGAGTCCAGAAAGAAAAGAGTATATACATTAGGCGTAGAAACTGTACATTGGATTGGGTAGGTGGGGGTGGGACTGTACATTGGAGGTGGTTGGGGGGGGGGGGGGGGGGTCCAAGGTTCTCCCACCACAGTCTTAAAAGATCCTGTGGGAAACACTGGGGTCACATATCTCAAAATAGCTCAGACCTCAGAGGGTTTTAACTCACTCACAGTTAGTCACCGCTCTGCCCCTGGTGGCGGCTCGTGGGAAATGCACTGTGTGTAAATTGATTGGCATCTTTGTGACGCGGTGTTAAAATAAAAAATTATAAACAATGTGCATTTACATTAATCCTTGTAATTTTTTATCGCTCTTCCCTTTACAAATATATCAGATACTTTTCTTACTTTGTTTACTAAAATACACGCCGTGTGTCCTTCTCATGTAGACAAACACGAGGCCAAGCTGAAGGGGGTCATCTACTTCCAAGCCATAGAAGAGGTTTACTACGACCACTTGAAGAACGCACACAAGGTGTGTGTGTGTGTGCGTGTGCGTGCGTGCGTGTGTGTGTGTGTGCGTGAGTGATCTGGCAACAGTTTTCTTCTTCTTATTTCCACATAAAAAGAAACACCTGGAATGAATCTCACTGTGATCTCTCTCTCTCTCTCTCTCTCTCTCTCTCTCTCTCTCTCTCTCTCTCTCTCTCTCTATACGTGCACACGTGTGAAAGAGAGAGAGACCTACACGTGTGAGTGAGAGAGACCTACACGTGTGAGAGAGAGAGACCTACACGTGTGAAAGAGAGAGAGACCTACACGTGTGAAAGAGAGAGAGGCCTACATGTGTGAGCGAGAGAGAGACCTACACGTGTGAAAGAGAGAGAGACCTACACGTGTGAAAGAGAGAGAGACCTACATGTGTGAGCGAGAGAGAGACCTACACGTGTGAGAGAGAGAGACCTACACGTGTGAAAGAGAGAGAGAGACCTACACGTGTGAAAGAGAGAGACCTACACGTGTGAAAGAGAGATACCTACATGTGTGAAAGAGAGAGACCTACATGTGTGAGCGAGAGAGAGACATACACGTGTGTGAGAGAGAGAGACCTACACGTGTGAAAGAGAGAGAGAGACCTACACGTGTGAAAGAGAGAGACCTACACGTGTGAAAGAGAGAGACCTACACGTGTGAAAGAGAGAGAGACCTACATGTGTGTGTGAGAGAGACCTACACGTGTGAGTGAGAGAGACCTACACGTGTGAAAGAGAGAGATACCTACACGTGTGAAAGAGAGAGACCCACACGTGTGAGAGAGAGACCTACACGTGTGAAAGAGAGATACCTACACATGTGAAAGAGAGAGATACCTACACATGTGAAAGAGAGAGACCTACATGTGTGAAAGAGAGAGACCTACATGTGTGAGTGAGAGAGACCTACATGTGTGAAAGAGAGAGACCTACACGTGTGAAAGAGAGAGACCTACACGTGTGAAAGAGAGAGACCTACATGTGTGAAAGAGAGAGACCTACATGTGTGAGTGAGAGAGACCTACATGTGTGAAAGAGAGAGAGATGTACACGTGTGAAAGAGAGAGATACCTACACGTGTGAAAGAGAGACCTACATGTGTGAGTGAGAGAGACCTAGACGTGTGAGTGAGAGAGACCTACCGTACTTTTCGGACTATAAGCCGCGGCTTTTCCCCCCCCTTTTTCGACCCTGCGGCTTATATAACGGTGCGGCTAATCTATGGATTTTTACAGCTAACTGGGCTCGCTCCCTCAGCTCTGTGACCGTCAGATCAGACTCCTAAATCTGCTGCAGCAGTGCACGCCTTGCCCCTCCTCCTCCGTCTCACAGTCAAGTGCATAGCCAGCAACCAGCCAGACGTTAGCTCCCGGGATGATTAGCCACGTTAGTTAGCCAACAACCAGCCAGGCAGCGCCGTTAGCTCCCGGGACTAGTAGCCACGTTAGTTAGCCAGCAACCAGCCAGACGTTAGCTCCCGGGATGATTAGCCACGTTAGTTAGCCAACAACCAGCCAGGCAGCGCCGTTAGCTCCCGGGACGAGTAGCCACGTTAGTTAGCCAGCAACCAGCCAGGCAGCGCCGTTTGCTCCCGGGACGAGTAGCCACGTTAGTTAGCCAGCAACCAGCCAGGCAGCGGCGTTAGCTCCCGGGACGAGTAGCTACGTTAGTTAGCCAGCAACCAGCCAGACAGAGACGTTAGCTCCCGGGACGAGTAGCCACGTTAGTTAGCCAGCAACCAGCCAGGCAGCGCCGTTTGCTCCCGGGACGAGTAGCCACGTTAGTTAGCCAGCAACCAGCCAGACAGAGACGTTAGCTCCCGGGACGAGTAGCCACGTTAGTTAGCCAGCAACCAGCCAGGCAACGCCGTTTGCTCCCGGGATGAGTAGCTACGTTAGTTAGCCAGCAACCAGCCAGACAGAGACGTTTGCTCCCGGGACGAGTAGCCACGTTAGTTAGCCAGCAACCAGCCAGGTACAGCTCCCGGGACGATTGCTACCTAGTGTTGGCTCTATCGTTCCGTGAGCTAACGTTAGTAGCTACCTAGTGTTGGCTAAGACAAGTAGCTATCGTTCCGTGAGCTAACGTTAGTAGCTACCTAGTGTTGGCTAAGTAGCTATCGTTAGTAGCTAGCTACCGTTACTGTTTAAACAAAAATGTTAATAAATGGGAGCTTCCTCAAACAGCCATCTCTTTCCCGACAATCCCCTCTGTGCACGAACCCTTACATATGGTAATTAAACATTAAAACACCTGCGGCTTATAGTCCAGTGTGGCTTATATATATACACATCATTCAATTTAGCTGCTGCGGCTTATATTCAGGTGCGGCTTATAGTGCGAAAAGTACGGTATATGTGTGAAAGAGAGAGAGATCTACATGTGTGAGTGAGAGAGACCTACACGTGTGAGTGAGAGAGACATACACGTGTGAAAGAGAGAGAGACCTACATGTGTGAATGAGAGAGACCTACACGTGTGAAAGAGAGAGAGACCTACATGTGTGAATGAGAGAGACCTACACGTGTGAATGAGAGAGACCTACATGTGTGAGTGAGAGAGATCTACATGTGTGAGTGAGAGAGACCTACATGTGTGAGTGAGAGACCTACATGTGTGAAAGAGAGAGAGAGAGACATACATGTGTGAAAGAGAGAGAGACCTACACGTGTGAAAGAGAGAGAGACCTACATGTGTGAGTGAGAGAGACCTACATGTGTGAAAGAGAGAGACCTACATGTGTGAGTGAGAGAGACCTACACGTGTGAATGAGAGAGATCTACATGTGTGAGTGAGAGACCTACATGTGTGAAAGAGAGAGAGACCTACATGTGTGAAAGAGAGAGAGACCTACACGTGTGAAAGAGAGAGACCTACACGTGTGAGTGAGAGAGACCTACATGTGTGAAAGAGAGATACCTACACGTGTGAATGAGAGAGAGACATACACGTGTGAAAGAGAGAGAGACCTACACGTGTGAGTGAGAGAGACCTACATGTGTGAGTGAGAGAGACCTACACATGTGAAAGAGAGAGAGACCTACACGTGTGAGTGAGAGAGGCCTACACGTGTGAAAGAGAGAGACCTACATGTGTGAGAGAGAGATACCTACATATGTGAGTGAGAGAGACCTACACATGTGAAAGAGAGACCTACACGTGTGAGTGAGAGATACCTACATGTGTGAAAGAGAGAGACCTACACGTGTGTGAGAGGGAGACCTACATATGTGAGTGAGAGAGACCTACACGTGTGAAAGAAAGACCTACAAGTGTGAGTGAGAGAGACCTACACGTGTGAGTGAGAGAGACATACACGTGTGAAAGAGAGAGACCTACACGTGTGAAAGAGAGAGAGACCTACACGTGTGAGTGAGAGAGACCTACACGTGTGAAAGAGAGAGAGACCTACATGTGTGAGTGAGAGAGATCTACATGTGTGAGTGAGAGAGACCTACATGTGTGAGTGAGAGAGAGACCTACATGTGTGAGTGAGAGAGACCTACACGTGTGAGTGAGAGAGACATACATGTGTGAAAGAGAGATACCTACATGTGTGAGTGAGAGAGACATACATGTGTGAGTGAGAGAGACCTACATGTGTGAGTGAGAGAGACCTACATGTGTGAGTGAGAGAGACATACATGTGTGAGTGAGAGAGACCTACATGTGTGAGTGAGAGAGACCTACATGTGTGAGTGAGAGACCTACACGTGTGAGTGAGAGAGACCTACATGTGTGAGTGAGAGAGACCTACACGTGTGAGTGAGAGAGACATACATGTGTGAAAGAGAGAGACCTACATGTGTGAGTGAGAGACATACATGTGTGAGTGAGAGAGACCTACATGTGTGAGTGAGAGAGACATACATGTGTGAGTGAGAGAGACCTACATGTGTGAGTGAGAGATACATACATGTGTGAGTGAGAGAGACCTACACATGTGAAAGAGAGAGACCTACATGTGTGAAAGAGAGAGACCTACACATGTGAAAGAGAGAGATACATACGTGTGAGAGGGAGACCTACATGTGAAAGAGAGAGAGACATACGTGTGTGAGTGAGAGAGACCTACACGTGAGAGTGAGAGAGACCTACATGTTGATTTTGCCATGGAATTATCAGCAGTTGCTTCTGGACTTAATTATTTTTATCTGTGAACCGCACTTTTCTCTCTCCTCTTTCACTCTCTCCTGCTCTGTCTCTCCTGCTCTCTCTTTCCTCGTTCACTCTTTCCTGCTCTGTCTCTCTCCTCTTTCACTCTCTCTCCTGCTCTGTCTCTCCTGCTCTCTCTTTCCTCGTTCACTCTCTCCTGCTCTATCTCTCCTCGTTCACTCTCTCCTGCTCTGTCTCTCTCCTCTCCTCTTTCACTCTCTCCTGCTCCATCTCTCCTCTTTCTCTCTCTACTCCTCTTTCACTCTCTCCTGCTCCATCTCTCTCCTCTCCTCTTTCACTCTCTCTCCTGCTCTCTCTCTCTCCTGCTCTCTCCCTCTCTCTCTCCATCTCTCTCCTCTTTCTATCCTGCTCTGTCTCTCTCCTCTTTCTCTCCTGCTCTGTCTCTCTCCTCTTTCACTCTCTCCTGCTCTGAATCTTTCCTCTCTCTCCCACTCTCTCTTTCCCCCCCCTCTCTCTCTCAGAGTCCCAACCCCTCCCTGACGTTCAGTGTGAAAACACACGACAGGGTTTACTACATGGTGGCTCCGTCTCCTGAGGCCATGAGGATCTGGATGGACGTGATCGTCACCGGCGCCGAGGGATACACCCAGTTCATGGTGTAGTGATGCGGCCAGGGGCGGCGGGATACTGCTGAGGCACAGCGGCTCGGACGCCAGCCGGGACTACAGCTCCTGATCCGCGCGTCTTCGTGACCTTTCAGACTGATCCCCATGTCTTCGTGACCTTTCAGACTGATCCCCATGTCTTCATGACCTTTCAGACTGATCCCCATGTCTTCATGACCTTTCAGACTGATCCCCATGTCTTCATGACCTTTCAGACTGATCCCCATGTCTTTGTGACCTTTCAGACTGATCCCCATGTCTTCGTGACCTTTCAGACTGATCCCCATGTCTTCATGACCTTTCAGACTGATCCCCATGTCTTCGTGACCTTTCAGACTGATCCCCATGTCTTCGTGACCTGGGGAGGCACTCCAAGCTGCACTTGAATGCACAGACTGGAGGGTATTCCGTGATAACACATCCAATATTAACGAATACACTGAAACGGTGCTTGACTTTGTCTGTACTCTGGTAGAAGAAACAATCCCCTCTACCACAATTAGAATCTACCCAAATCAAAAGCCCTGGGTAGATAAATCCGTCCGTGAGGCTCTGAAAGTGCGCACATCAGCATACAACACGGGGCTGGTGACAGGCAACATGGAAGAACACAAGACGGCAAGATACAACGTCAGGAGAGCAGTAATAGAGGCAAAACGGCGTTACAGGGATAAAGTTGAACTTCAGTTTGAACAGGCTGACTCTAGAGGCATGTGGCAGGGCCTCAGAACAATGACAGATTACAAAGGCACCCCCCTCAAACTGAACAGTGACATCTCCTTAGCAAATGATCTCAATTCCTTCTATGCGAGGTTTGAGGCTGTGAATAACAACACCAGCCTACAAACCACGGCAATGGGGGGGGGGTCTGCTGATGGAGACTCAGTGTTCAGGGTAACAGAGAATGAGGTGAGACGGATCTTTAAAAAAGTGAATATCAGGAAGGCAGCAGGACCGGACGGCATCCCCGGCCGCGTCCTAAAAGTCTGTGCCGACCAACTGGCCCCGGTATTCACTGACATCTTCAACCTGTCCTTGGAACAGGCTGTCATCCCCACCTGTCTGAAGAAGTCCACCATCATCCCTGTACCCAAAAAATCTACGCCCGCTTGCCTCAACGACTACCGCCCTGTAGCCCTCACCTCCATAGCCATGAAGTGCTTTGAGGATCTAGTGAAGGGCTACATCTGTTCCTCCCTCCCCATCAACCTGGACCCCCTGCAATTTGCATATCGCCCCAACAGGTCCACGGAGGACGCCATAGCCCATGTGCTGCACACAGCAGCATCACACCTGGACAAGAGGCAGGGGAACTATGTGAGAATGCTGTTCATCGACTACAGCTCAGCATTCAATACCATAGTCCCCTCCAAACTCATAGCCAAGCTCAGGGACCTGGGCTTGAACTATGACCTCTGCCAGTGGGTCCTGGACTTCCTGACGGGCAGACCCCAGGTGGTAAGAGCAGGCAACTGCACCTCCTCATCCATCACGCTCAACATAGGGGCCCCCCAGGGCTGTGTTCTGAGCCCCCTCCTCTACTCCCTGTACACACATGACTGCGTGGCACAGCGGAACAACAACACAATCATCAAATTTGCTGATGACACAGTAGTGGTGGGCCTGATCTCTGCCAACGACGAGAGGGCCTACCTGGAAGAGGTAGAGAATCTGTCACAGTGGTGTCAGGAGAACTGCCTCTCCCTGAACGTCAGCAAAACAAAAGAGATGATTGTGGACTTCAGGAGGTCGGGGGTCAAGGACTACAGCCCCCTCAGCATCGACGGGGCACTGGTTGAGAGAGTGAACAGTTTCAAGTACCTCGGAGCCCACATATCCGAGGACTTGACATGGACCACACACATTGACAGTGTTGTGAAGAAGGCACGACAACGCCTCTACTTCCTCAGGCGCCTAAGGAAGTTCCAAGTCAGTCAGAAGATCCTTAGGAACTTCTACTCATGTACAATAGAGAGCATCCTGACTGGCAACATCACCTCCTGGTTTGGGAATAGCACTGCACAAGACCGTAGCAGACTACAAAGAGTGACACGTTCAGCCGAACGCACAATTGGAGGGGGGCTTCCCACCCTCCAGAACATTTACAACAAGCGGTGCAGGGGGAAGGCTAAGAGAATTATTAAGGACTCGAGCCACCCGAACAACTGCCTCTTTGAACTGCTGCGGTC